>NC_140599.1:30290435-30921416 GCF_057381915.1 Diplotaxodon limnothrissa | reverse complement strand
GTCCCAGTGGCCTTCTCTGTTCTTTCAACTTAAGTTCTCTAACGGTGAATGTACCACACAGCCATATAACAAACCCCAGTAACCCTCCTAGAACTGCAATAAATAAATAAAGTCCTCTTTTGTGACTCATTTTCTTACACATAGACAGTCTGGTTTTTATTTCTTCATCTCTGGAAAAAATGGTGCTTCTAGGACAGATTTCTTTTTCTCTGATGTCTCCAGACCTTAATGCAGAGAGTCACAGATCTTCTGCCATGATCCCATTTCTGAGCTCCAAAGTGCAGCTCTCGCTCTGATAAAACTTTTGTTGCCTTTAGCTAGACTGATGCTGTCTTTACAGATGAAGACATCATGCCAGTGAAAAGAAAAAAATCACTGAATGCAATGGCACCAGCTCTAGCTCTAGATAGAGAGAGCAAGTGAATGCTCCCTCTGAATGCTGCCTGACACACTGGGATTTCTGAAGCCATCTTAAATGCATTACTTATTACTTTACTTTCGTGCAGCACCATCTTTGTGGAACAAGCAGGGTTTTGAACAGCACACTGCTCTAAGAAACTGCATCATGTTGTCCTGTCATTTGTTCAGTTCACTAATGAAGTGAGAACATGGCATTTCCTGGAACAAAAGCAGCATCCAAGTTTGGGTCCATCCTTGGTGGAAAAGCGATTTATATATTTGTTGAAGTAAAATATTTGTTATTTGTTTTTGCTTTTATTGGTGGGTAAATATTTAAGAGAAAGACAAGTTATAAGTGAACTTGTCTGTCTTAATCAGAAACAAAACAAATTATTACAAAGTCTAAATTAATATTGCTACGCTGCTATTTCAAGAAAGATGTTAGCAAAACTTTGGTCCTGACCAAGAAAGAGAGTATAGCTCAAGAAATCAGTCAGAATTTCCACATAGGTCCACACACTAGCCACTAAGACCAAAGACAAAGTGGCACACTTTTATACTCTTTGGCCTCACCTTAAGTACTCTCATGTCTAATTGCTAAATGCGCCACAGACCCATGCAGCAAACCCTAATAAGCCTCCTAGAACCACCATAATTAAATAAAATTCTTTTTGGAATTTCAGTTCTCTGTCCCTTTGTTTGTTCTCAAAAGACACAGACTGTTTTTTTTTTCTGTACTTGTCTCTTCATTGCTGTATAAAATGGAATCTCTAGGAAAGCTTTCTTTTTGTCTTCTGTCTTCAGACCTTCATTCAGAGAGTTACAGATCTTTTGCCATGAGTCTATTTCTGAGCTCCAAAGTGCAGCTCTTGCTCTGATGAATTGTGAGATTTCAGTTTTGTTGGCTTTAGCCAGACTGATGCTGTCTTTACAGATGGAGTAGATGTCCATGCCAAGAAATAAAGCATTTAGTGCAATGAAACCAGCTCTGGCTGTCTTAGAGAGAGCAAGGGAACCTTTGAATGCTGCCTGACCCACTTCTGGGATTTCCGAAGCCATCTTGGGTGCATTACTTAATGCTTTACTTTCCTGAGCCACCATCTTGCCAGAACCTGCAATCAGGTTTTTAGATTTTATCAATTTAACATCTGAAGCATCTTTAACCAGTGATCGAATCCTCTGTCCAACTGACCAAACTTGTTTAAAGCCACTGAACATATCTTTATAAAAACCCATTTCTATGTCAGCAGTTGGTTGATTGATTACCTCTCCCAGACAATCCTGAATACTTTGCACATCTTTCCTGAACTTTTGGAGTGCATCATTGGCTTTGTTTCTCTGCTTGTGATTAACTCCAATCTCTGTGAATGTGGTCACAGCACTGTTGGTTCCACTCAAGATTCCCATTGCTGCCCCACCTATTAACAGACCCAGAGATGCGCCTGCTGTTACAGGACTTAACGCCAAACCAACAATGGACAGCACACCTCCAACTGCTCCCACTGAGCTGCCTGTTATGCTAGAGATTTTTGCTCCCTTATTCATTCTATCTAACTGAACAGCACACTGCTCCAGGTCTTCTAGAAACTTCAGCATCCTCGGCTGTCGGTTTTGGACCACTTTGATGAAGTCAGAACAGGACTTTTCCTGGAATAAAAACACCATCCGGAAGTTTGTGTCCATCCTTAGTAAAGAAGAGGAAAGTTTTAAACTTCATTTTATTCTGTTAATTGAGAGTGATTAGTTAAAAGATAGACAAGAACAATGTAAAAGAAAATAAAAACAAAATATTTACATTTAAAATAAAAATAAAATATTCTCATAAAATTAAAATATTTATTTTTTAAATTTGAAAACAATGTGACAGACTGGCGATTTGTCGAGGGTGTACCCTGCACTTGCCCTATGGTAGCTGGGATAGGCTCCAATCCCCCTGCTAAACTGAATTAGATAAGTGGAGGAAAATGGATGGATAGATTTGCATGTGGTTCAAATATGTCCTTTTGTCTATAAAGATGATTGAGATATATCAAGAACATGAGTCCAGCTCAGAAAATCAACAGTAGCAAAATCTCTGTAGATATCCATGATAAATTTAAAGTGAAATACAGATCAAGCTTCAAATAAATTTCGAAAGCTTCAAACATTCCCTAGAACAGCGAAAGACTTCCTGGCTCAATAAAACAAAAAACAACGATAGCTTCTCAGTGGCAGACACAAGTAGACTGTTGAAACCTGAGGTTATAGGTAAATAGAAAAATATATCTAAAAGCAGCATTGGGGAGTAACAGAATACATGTACTGGTGTTAGGTATTTAAAATACAAAATATGAGTAACTGTATTCCGTTACAGTTACCGTTTAAAAAGGTGATAATTAGTATACAGTTACTTTGTTGAAATAAATGGATTATACAGAGGTCTTTTCCTGTTTCATATGTTCAGCTATCCCCTCTCTAATTTTGGTAATTCCACACATTGGCAAAACCCTAACTAGCACAAAGGAGCCAGCAGTGCATGAACAGGAATGCATTTCTTACACGGAAATTCCGACACCATTTCATATTTAAACAAAAAAGCGGTGGGCAAAATCTGACCGTTCAATGCAAACTCTGTTTGCCAGAAACCAAGCTGCTCTCAGCGTCAAAAGACTCCAACCTAAAGAAACATCTAAGTAAGTTGTTTACTTACGTTAGCCTACTGCTGCTACCTTGTTTTAGTTGTGGTAGCTACCTGGGTTATGTGCCACTTCAGGGTTTTCGATGTGCTATTGCTGTGTGAGTTATTACTATTACTGAAGGCTACTCGCCACCAAGCTAAAATTGATAGCTGGCGTTAGCTGAGGTTAGTTCATAGACTTGATGGACAGCATTAACAACCTGCTAGCTGCAAATAATCATGTGCAGTTCTGAAAGTCTATGAACTAACGCCAGTTAACAATGTTAGCTCAGTGGCAAGTAGCCTTCAGTAATAGTAATAAAATCACACAGCAATAATACACTCATGTAGTTGTAAAAAGCATGACAATATATTAAGTAATCCAAAGTATTCAGAATGTTACTCACATTGAATAACTTACCGGAATAGGTTACAATATACATTTTGGGGCATGTATTCTATAATCTGTAGTGGAATATATTTTAAAAGTAACCTTCACAACACTGTCTAAAAGCATCTTTTCACTTTGTCATTATGGCCTACAAAATCAAGGCTGTTGAAAAGAAGAAAATGACATATTTCTTATAAAATGTACTTTCTAGCAAACATGAGGGAGGTCTAACAACGTAATTAAGACATTCCTACCGGATTTCATTGAGCTGGTTAATACGACAAAGCATGTCTTGTATGTCACTTTCAGGCAAATCAGTGTTGATGTCTACGTGAACTTCATTCATCATCAAGGGAAAGGCACTGATGCTGATTTTAGAGACACAATATGAAATATGTTAATGTTTTATATAAAGTGCATAGTTTCTTTTTTATTTGAATCAGAGGAATTCTGTTGTTCATGATGTCGTTTACCTTTTTTCAAATCTGTCACAGATTATCTTGGAGACTTGTACGTATCTGTCAAACTGATATTTCAGCACCTCCAAATTCTGAAGTTTGGGAAGGAAGAAGACTTTTGCATCTCTTTTAAACTCCAGTAGCAGAGGGCAGATCAGTTTTGCATGTATGATGACAATTTGAACATGTTCACTGTCTTTGGGCAGCTGTACCACCTGGTTTTGAGTGAACACATTCAGTGAGGTCACTGCAAGCTTCTCCACTGCATCCAAGAAGAGGTCAAGCTTCTCCAGACCATCCAAAGTGTTTTTTAACACTTCGTCCAGCTCCTTCTCCAACTCTGCACCTTTGCTCTCTGGACTCAACATCTTGTTGAGCTTTTCCAACTCAGTCTTCCTTGCTTCCATCCATTTAGGGAATGTCTTGCAGAAAGTTCCTACTGTCTCAATGTGGCCTAATGTTTCTGTGATGTATGTGCACAAGGCCTCGTTGAACCTTTTGCTATAACACAAAACAACAATTTGCCTCATTTACTGAAACATGCACAGTAAATTGTTTACTGCTATGTATTTCAGTGAATCAGAATTTTTAACATTTACCATCAGAATAATTTGAATTTCTTTTTTCTTTCGTTTTTTTCAAGCAGGACAATTGGACAAATAAATAACTGTAAATAAAATGGTTATTTCTAATACATGGTTGAAAACCCTATACTGACAGTGACAGCCGGAAGTATTGAACTCCTGTACTCCTGGGTTTTCCTCTACTCTTTATTTAATGACACAAAACACCTCAGTGTTCAGTAAAATGAAGCGTAAAAGACGGTTTACCCTTAGACCTTAGGGCTAGTTAACAAATTCCTCTATTAACTAAATCTGAATGGGACACAGGGCAATGGAAGAATAATGCTACTTTTATACATGTTTGAATTGCAATAAGTATGTTTTAAAACATCATCTGCATGTACATGAATATCTGAAGAAGAATTTTTGTTGTTGTTTAAAGACAGATTTCAGTTTCCTTTTTTCACTAAATCTTGACCTTGATCCCACTGTATTAAAAAAAAGTTTTAGTATAGCTCTTGCCCATCGGGAGGAGTTGCGCTTTCTGAATACTCTTATTTATTGACTGATATATCAACAGGCACCCCCAAGGTCCCAAAGAGCAGTAATAACCAAATTTAAATTACTAATAGAACTCAGGGTGCTAAAAGGGTTCTCTCACCCCAACCGGTCGCAGCAGATGGCCCCGCCCCTCCCTGAGCCTGGTTCTGCCGGAGGTTTTTTCCTGTTAAAAGGGAGTTTTTCCTTCCCACTGCCACCAAATTGCTTGCTCATAGGGGGTCATATGATTGTTGGGTTTTTCTCTGTATCTATTTTTGTACAATCTACTGTGCAATATAAAGCGCCTTGAGGCGACCGTTGTTGTGATTTGGCGCTATATAAATAAAATTGAATTGAATTGAATTCAAAGTATTCTATGATATGATTCAGCCACTGCCAGTAATATGACTTTATAATTGCTAATGCAAATTCAGCAATGAAATTGAAATGCTCTTCCTTGATTCATGATAATAAGACGGATGTCTGCATATTTAAAACACAGATTTATCTAAAAGTGATAGTAGTGAAAGTGTAAATTGTAACTTGTATCCCTTACAGACCGTCCTTTCTCCTTCTCTGGTGTGTAAAAATGCTGACAGTCACACCTCTGTTTTTAACGCTGTCCCTGTGTTGTCCAAGGTGAGATATGCATTTGATTTCTTATATAGGTTTCCTTTGACAGCATTAGGTAAAAGCTGCTGGGGTGTAAGATAAAGGATCTGGAAGTCTTTCAAATACTGTCCTCTTGTGGTATAGTGTTGTGATTACAGTGTATGAAGCTACAATAAATACATATAATTCATTGCAGTCTTTGATTTCCCTATGTATATGTGTTATGTGTTGACAGTAGAAAAAACATCTGGACTTGTTCCATATTTGAATATCCTTAGAATATGACTGTGATTATTTTTGTTAATATAGTAGATTTAAGTATTACCATTTTTGCTAATACTTCAGCATAACTGTTTTGTTTTTTACTTTACCTTGTTTCTGACATCCTGAGGTTTTTGTTGACTTCAATTATCAGCTGGAAAAAGAAAAAAATCCAGAGTTTTTTTATGGTTTCTTTTTTAAAAATCACATTTTAAAGGAATGGCTAAGAAAAACTTATCATATCACATACCAGAACATACCCTTTGCTGCTTTCTTTTAACTTTGTTTTTATCATGTTATAACTCTCCGTACTTGGTAGTACATAATAAATCTATCTCTTCCACTTATCCTTTATCGGGGGGCTGGAGCCTACCGCAGCATAATACACACTAGACAGTTCACCAGCCTGTTGCAGGGCTAACACATAGGAACAGGCAGCCATTCACACTTATGAACAATTTAGAGTTACCAATTAACCTAACCCCACTGACTGCATGTCTTTGGACTCTGGGAGGAAGCCAGAGTATCTGAAGAAAGCGCATGCAAACACAGGGAGAACATGCTAACTCCACACGGTGTTTCCAAGACCATGTCCTCATGTAAATGGATTTATGATGACCAACAAACACAGAATTTACATAATTGACAATGAAAAAATTCAAAAAAAGAAATGGTATGGTTAGAGTTCCTACCCACCTAAATATGGTTTTATTTCCTGCTTGTTATATATAATCTGCAAAGATAAAAGTTTTTTTTAAAACTTAGAAAAAAAATTTAAACCCTCAATGAAAAGCATTTTACTCAATTTCATGAAGTTTTACGTTAATACAGTTGGGTTAAGGTCACATAACCATTAACAGTGTCTCCAAAGGTAATAGTAAGTACTGTTCAGATATTTTTCTCATTAGATATGTGTTGCATAATTTTTTTGCTCTGGCTACATCCACTTATCTGAACAAACACCTAACGCTCTGATAGGGTCATCCCACATACACGTGATAACTTCAACAGGTATGCAGGAAGAGCATGGGGTTGAGCAGAGCAGAGAGCAGATAAGATAAGCATACTAGCAGAATTTATGATGAGGCTCTGAACTAAAATTCCACAATAAAACATGGTTGTAAAGATGACATTTCAACATATTTAATAAATGTCAAATTTTGAGTGTTGATATATGTAATACTGGGTTTTGTGTGAATAATTAATGAATTTTAAATCCTTACCTAGACAAGTGATTAAGAAAATAAACATATGAATTACAGATTTTATGGGAGTAGAGACTCTACTAAGATTTAAAGTACTTCACAGGCATTGATCTGTTGATCTATTGCTCTCCAGTTGCCAAAAAGTACTAAAATGGTTTTGTTTTTCTTTTGGTTTTTTTGCATTGGTGTGATAAATGACCATCTAGACTAGAGGTGTCGAACTCCAGTCCTTGACGGCTGCTGTCCTGAAACTTTTAAATGTGACCCCACTGCAACACACCTGGTCATTAGCAAGACTCTATAGGACTCGACTGCATGCAGAAGTGGCAAATCTTACCCTACTCAAGTAATGTTAAATAAATTTAAGTAAATGTAAGTGTTTGGAAAATTGTACTTCTAAAAGTACTGTTATTGCACCATGTTCATTCACTCATGAGCTGCTGTAACATGAATCAAATGGCTGAACTGCCACCTTAGCATGCAGTCAAGTTCTATCGAGTCTTGTTAATGACCTACTAATTTTATTAAGGTGTGTTGCAGCAGGGACACACAGAAAAGTTTCAGGACACTATCCCTCGAGGAGTGGAGTTTAACACCTATGATCTAGACAATGTAATAGTAGTTTAGTTAGGGGAATATATCCATTTATCTAAAGTTATCACTAGAAGCATATTTTAGGCATCACAATGTTGCTACAAGATTTTAGTTAATATTAATAACATCTTAACTGAATTTGCCATTTGTATTTTAAATTTAACCCTAACCCAATGAAAACATTAGATCCAGTTAAGATTTACCGTAATAAAAACCAACTGCAGAGTATTTACAAAATGAATGAATGAAAAAAACAAGTAAATAAATAATCAATGTAGATTTCATAATTTCTTTTCTGATAAAGATAAAATCTTTACCCTCCTCATCTTTTCTAACTGCCCTCAACCCATCAGCAGGACTGGTATATGTTCCTTTTTGCAAGTAGGAATCGGACAAGCCCAGTTAGATCCCCAATATGACCTTTAACAGGAGACAAGCGTGAATTTCTCTGATCAAACAATCAGAAACAGACCTCATGAGGGGGGCCTAAGAGCCTGAAGTTCTCTGGTGGGCCCTGTACTCATTGCCTGGTACCATGGAGCCTTACTGCCATTTGCCATTTAATACCAGAAATTGCAGGTCCACCATTGGTATCCTATGCTTTTCATAGATTAGAGCTCATGTGACAAACATGAAAGGGTCTGGAGAAGCCTTGGAGAGCATTGTTCAGCATGACCAGTTTGGTGGTGGGTCTGGGGAGGCATATCCATGGAGGGATACACAGACCTTTTGATGAAAAATGCTGGAAGAGTTATGCAATATTTGATTTTCAATCAGTTGTGCTATACAATACATGATGAACCAGCTAAACATAGCTAACACTCGTCGCAAACACATTTTCTCCCACTAGTTTCTCTTGTTTAAACATCTCCTCATATGGGGAAGGAATTCTTTATGTTGTGTCACTAGGGAGCGGGGCTAAGTGTATAAACAGTGTTGGGGAGTAATGGAATACATGTAGCAGCGTTACGTATTTAAAATACAAAATATGAGTAACTGTATTCTGTTACAGTTACCGTTTAAAAAGGTGGCATTCAGAATACAGTTACTTTGTTGAAATAAATGGATTACACAGCGGCCTTTTCCTGTTTCATATGTTAGGCTATGCCCTCTCTATTTTTGGTAAGTCCACGCCTGTGGAAACCCAAACAAAACACACATTAAGAGGCTCTAATGCCTGTGTCTCAATCTCGCGGCCCATGTCAGCTCTATTTGTGGCCCGCATAATGACGTGAAAAATTGGTTTTAAATGATTATTCAAAAAATGATCTAATATGAAGGTAATAGCCAGAGTGTTACAGGCATAGCCCTACAGAATGTAGCCTCATGGGCAGTGTAGTCAGTGCTGCAGGGAGAATGGACTGCCATACCCGTTATGTGTCTGTGAGCGTGAAGGAGGGAGAAAAAGGACAGTCGAAAAGTACGAGCTGTCACCGAGCAGAAACCTGAGGTGGAAGCATGCAAATATAATAATAACCACTGCAGCCAAAAAGAGAGCCTGATGAGCCCAGTTGTAAGTAAGCTATTAAGACTCGACTGTACGCTGTGTTCGTGTTTTCCTCCAAAGCCTTTCAACGCCTCTCTCTGTCTCTCACTAGCAAAGTCGACCCAGACAACAAAGTAAAGCTAGTTTTCGGCTACGAGCCCGATGTATTAGCCAGAGGTCGGTTTACTATGATTCGGAGCCGCGGACCTGTTTTATACACATGCAGAATAATTGGTATGGCGAGTAACCTTAAGTAATAGTAATAAATCACACAGCAATAGTACATTCATGTAGTTATAAAAATCATGATAACATATTAAGTAATCCCAAGTATTCAGAATACGTTACTCTCATTAAGTAATGTAATGGAATATGTTACAAAATACATTTTCGGGCATGTATTCTGTAATCTGTAGTGGAATACATTTTAAAAGTAACCTTCCCAACACTGTATAAAGAGGGACGGACAGACTAATTTATGTTTCTGTATATACTGCATAGACTCTATATATGCTGTTACTCCTCTTGCAAGGTAAAGTAAAGCTTTACACCTCTGCTTGGTCTCCATTTGTCATTTGTCATTTTTCTAACACCTCCACAGGCTCAAAAATGACACCCTGGCAGCCATTATGTATCCATATGGATCCTAGGGTTCTCCTGCTGCACGACAATGACTGGCCTTATGGGGCGAGAGTATGGAGGCAGTTCCTGTAAGATGAAGGAACTGATACCACTGACAGGCTCCACATTCGCTTAACCTTAATCAAAAGAAGATCTCTGGGTCATTATGTTTATGAAGCAGGTCTCTCTTGTAGATTACACACTGAGTCCCAATGGAATTACCTACGGTTAAATAAAAAATAGTCATAAAATATGTTTCTGTCCATCCGACACCACCAGGTTGCACCTCAGACTGTCCTGTGATGCCCAAAATTGTTATGGACATTTTGACGCAAACAGTATTTTAAACTGTATACCACCTTGATCTAAATTGAGGCTAACTAACCATATTTTGAATGAAAACTTGTGATGTTCTTCCTAATGCTTCAAAAGCAACAGCACTGTATGATGTTTATTTACAAGACTCTACTGCAAAGATTAACCATATGTTCCCTTTGGTCTTAAATTTAAACAGTGCACTCAGTGTCAGGTCACGGGAAATGTGGTGGAATTGAACTCAGAAACGTCTTGCTGTGAGGCAACAGTGTTAACCACCGTGCAGTCCTTTGAACATACTTTACATAATTTATGAACACGTATTACATGCCAAAATTATTGTACAGGTTTTATTTTATTCATTCCTTGCTGTAAATAAACTTGCCAGTTTTAAATAGTGTAAAGAGTCTTTACCTTTTCGGGGGGGGGGGAAGTACAAATATTGCATATTTGTACTTTTTACTTTTTTTTCTTTTTTTTTTAGGTTTAAAAGATTAAAATATGAAAAAGCTAAAAGTCTAACTGCTAACAAAGAGACACGTTTTCGTGTAAAAACCAGCAGTCCCATCACAAGTTTTTAAAATTAAATCTAACATAAAAACTTGGATGTAACCGGAACTGCAGCTGATTAAAGTGAAAGAGTAGATACGTAGAAGTAAAGTGGTCCTGTTCCTCCAACGATTCTTTTAAAGTCGCTGGGTGTGTCTTTAAAATAGTTTCTTCCGTGTTTTGTTCTAGCTGTCACTTAATCAGTACATATAAGTATTTTACTACATGCACTCTAAAAGTTTTCCGTGCACCATGAGCCGCCTTACCTTGCCTCAGACATCTTCTTCTTCTCTGTGTGTTGTGTTCAGGTCCTCGCGGAGGTCTCACCTTTATCTGCGCAAAGGAAACAAGAACAGGATGGATCTGAAGCCCGCAGTCCAGCTGTTGTAGAAATTAACAAGCTCCCAATACCACGCCTCGAGTGGACCTGCTGAAATAACTGCATACCCACTCAGTAATTAAACTGCCCGGTCACAAATGTTAAGTTTCGTTTTCATTTCTCCACATTATGAGCCACACCTGTGTTATCGGAAAATAAAAGTGGTGACTGAAAGGACTTTTCTTAATGAAAACACAACAAACATGTTCCCCCTTAAATCGTAAAGAATTTTATGATACAGTGTTTAATGTACACCGTGTTTTCCTGAAAATGTCCCAATTTTCAGCCAAGTATTTATCAGATTTTTTTTTCTTTTTCTTTTTTTTTATCCACGTTTCCCTTCCAAATGAACTCGAACACACCACCTCAAAGTACGGGGGAGATCTGATATTGACTCAACAGTGTTTCAATGTTTCCTTGCTATCTGGGGACGGATGTACATGCATAATCGAAACTAACCCATCCTGCCACATCCTGCGGGTTTTTTTTCCGGGGTGTGTGTGGGGGAGGGGGGGGGGGGGGGGGGGGGGGTGAAGAATAACACTATTTAACATCAAGAGAACGAAACCGGTATGTCAAACACTGGTCATGATTTCTGAGCTCATATGCGACCTTTTACACTCCCACAAATAGTGTTATACATGTGAACAACACTGTTTTGCAAAGTGGTGAAAGAAGCGGGTGAGTAAAAGCCATAATCCTCCTTAATATTGGATTCATTAATGTAAATACTACTTATATACATCATAATTAATTATTAGAGTTTTTTGCTTTCAAATGTGCAAATAATAAATTACTAGCTACAGCTTTAAATTAAATGGTGTATGGGGTATAAAGTAAAACATTTGCATCCAAATTTTAGAGAAGTAGATGCAGAATACTGAAGTACGTTAAATCTGTAGTTCAGTAAAATAACCTAACTAAATGTTCTCATTAAATTTCAATATGATTCTATCTATGCTGTCATCTAGTGGGCACTGGATACTGCACATTTAGCAGTACTCCAGTCCAAAAGCATTCCTTGAGCAGGGCATAAGTAGGAACCAATCATATTTTACGCTCCCCTCTGGGCATGCCCCTGTCCATCTCCATGTCCAGTACTGGTTAGCATAATCATTATTATTTAGTTAGATAACTGAAAAGGCGTACCAAACCCAAGGCCTACCAAAATTTCCTAGAAAGAGATTTAAGCATCCAAAATGTTAATGTGAAAACAAAACTCCTGAAAGGAGAAAGACACAAAAGCAGCTATAAGAACAGAAGGAACAAAGAGACAAAACAAAGAAAGAATAGATGTAGAAAGATGAGCTGATTGCTGGTGTCATGAGGAAAATGTAGGCTCGTTATTTATGTTACAGAAACACAGAGATGAGACCAGGTGGAATTTTAATTAAAATAATTTCTGAAGATGATATTGATGCATGTAAGCATTTGTAGCAACTGGAGAGGATGGAGACCTTATTGCTGATCTCTTTAATCTCGCTCACGATTACTACAAAAAACAAGCAATACCTGAAAAAGAAATGAAAAAAATATGGTAAACATGTGCATTAGTGTTTGTGTTTGTACTCAATAATGCTCCTCAGGTGCCAGAGGCAGACAGAGGACCCAGGAGTCTTGGGGCACACGCAGCCCTCCAAACAGTACTGAAGACCGAAGTCCAGTCTTAATTCCGTTAATCTAATGAAAAAACTAATTTTCCAAAATTTATAAGATTTATCTGTATTAAATTTAGAATCCGCGTACCGTACAGATAATTTGAATTTTACTTAATGTTACTTGCTATATAATGAAAATAGTAAAGCATAAAACACATTGCAAATACAATTTCAAAAAAAGAAACAAACTAATGACCAAAAATCACAGCTAGTAAACAGCCTGTAATCAGTTAAGACCAAAGCTTTGAAAAGCAGATTCCAGTTTTTAAACTTAATCACAGAATTCACAAAAGAAAAAGGGAAAAAATTCTGATATGATTCATCTTTTCATTGTCACATTTATATCATTTATATCTCCGTAATATTATTAATAAAATATATTGCTGCATGACGTTTGCACTATAGCATACATTTAGAAAACAGTGGAGCACACTGTGGTTCAGTTTTCCCATCTAATGCAGTCCTGTCTGTTTACTGATCGATTACCCTATAACTCAAATTTATGCTTCACTTTGATCAGACGAAAGTTTAATTTGTTTTTCTCTAAAAATCTAACTCTTTATAAAAGGATAAAATGGCAAGTGTAGAATCCTTAGTTTTTCATCATTAGGCATCATTAATGAGGAAAAGAGTGTATATTCTGACATTTTTGCTGATCTAGTGTTTTGGACACTAGTCCAAGTCTAAAGACACGCAAAGGATACTGCCAAACTGTCCCAGTGGCCTACTTGTCTGGCTTAATCAGAATCAGAAACAAAACAAATTATTACAAAGTCTAAATTAATATTGCTACGCTGCTATTTCTGAGAGCAACAAGAAAGATGTTAGCAAAACTTTGGTCCTGACCAAGAAAGAGAGTATAGCTCAAGAAATCAGTCAGAATTTCCACATAGGTCCACACACTAGCCACTAAGACCAAAGACAAAGTGGCACACTTTTATACTCTTTGGCCTCACCTTAAGTACTCTCATGTCTAATTGCTAAATGCATCACAGACCCATGCAGCAAACCCTAATAAGCCTCCTAGAACCACCATAATTAAATAAAATTCTTTTTGGAATTTCAGTTCTCTGTCCCTTTGTTTGTTCTCAAAAGACACAGACTGTTTTTTTTCTGTACTTGTCTCTTCATCGCTGTATAAAATGGAATCTCTAGGAAAGCTTTCTTTTTGTCTTCTGTCTTCAGACCTTCATTCAGAGAGTTACAGATCTTTTGCCATGAGTCTATTTCTGAGCTCCAAAGTGCAGCTTTTGCTCTGATGAATTGTGAGATCTTAGTTTTGCTGCCTTTAGCCAGACTGATGCTGTCTTTACAGATGAAAAAGATATCTAATCCAAGAAAGAAAGCATTGAGTGCAATGAGAGCTGCTCTGGCTGTCTTTGAGAGAGCAAGTGACCCTTTGAATGCTGCCTGACCCACTTCTGGGATTTCTGAGGCCATCTTGGGGGCTTTACTTTCCTGGGCCACCATCGTACCACAACCTGTAATCAGGTTTTTAGATTTTATCAATTTAACATCTGAAGCATCTCTAACCAGTGATCGAATGCTCAGTCCAACTGACCCAACTTGTTTAAAGCCAATGCACATATCTTTATAAAAACCCACTTCTTTGTCAGCAGTTGGTTGATTGATTACCTCTCCCAGACAATCCTGAATACTTTGCACATCTTCCATGAACTTCGGGAGGACATCATTGACTTTGCTTTTCTGTGTGCGTTTAACTCCAATCTCTGCTGCAGTGGTCACAGCACTGTTGATTCCACTGGTGAGATATAAATATATAACATAATAAAACAATGTTTTTTCATTTTTTCATATATATATTTTAAGTAATAAAATCTGTGAATTTTTATTGTTATTCAGTTCTTTGTATTGCTCTTTGACAGCTAAAACCATGTTTAAATGTACATATACTTGATTAAAGCAATGTGTGGCTTACAAAACCTCTTTACTTTTTTACAAAAATTAAGGCAGTTTTGAAGGCAAGAGGGGTCCAACGTAGTAACAACAAGGTGTACCTGTGAGGTTATATCAGTAATAGTCATGTTAAACACGATGTGATAAAAAAATTTACTTTCACCATTGTTTGAATTTACTTTATCTTCAGCAGGATGTGCCTATATCAGATCTCTGCCTCTTGGGCTGTAACCACAGCTGTGGGAAGATTTTAATTTGAAGCTTGCAAACCAAACAAAAGTGTAACAGGTTGCTTTAGGTGTGAGAACAGATTTAAAAAGGTGTCTACTTCTATGATGTCAGCCAACTGTAAACCATCTAATCCCTGTTTGCATTTTGCGCTCCTGTTCCTTTATCATATGACTGACTGAATTACGTGAAACATTGATTATCCTGTAAAACACCTAACATAAGAGGAGGAACAGTGCAACTTATTGCATTACTGATGATACAGCAGCTGGGATCCAACCAGAACTGTGCATACATGCAAATATATTAGTTTATGAATTTATTTCAAATCTTAAAAGAAATCTTTGCTTTCAACTGAGAAACATTTGTTGTTGTTACATATTGCAATACTTGCATTACTTGAAATTGTTGCTTCAGCATCTTGCAGCAGTTTCTTCACCCACAATAACCACATCTGCTTCTGATAACCTCCTCTGTCTTTGTATTTCTTTGTCTTTGACTCACTTTCTGTTCACTCTGTTTTTCCTTGTACTTTTATCTCAGCACCACGTTCAGCAAGAACAATGACTGCTGAGTTTTTGGTTGTTGGAATTTACATTTTCAACTGTCACATCAAATTACTGATTAAAAGTAGGTTTTATTTGTACGTTTATTTGTCTGTTTGTTTTACTTTAAGGACAATATGCACATATACCAACAATGACCTTGTTAAATACTGTAGCAATAAAATTAAGAGCATCACAGTTGTGGGAATTTTGTTTTGCTTCATCTGGAAGATTTCATCATCATCGTCATATATTTGCCTTTGAAACTGTAATTACAGCTGTCACATGTTTTATAAGTGAAGCTTGCAAATGTGTAAGAGGCCACTGGAAAAGGTATCCATGTTTATCACATTACCAGAGAGTCTGACTAAATGTTCTGACAACAATTTAAATTCTATTTTTATGTAAAATATTGAGTCTTAAACAAGAAAAACTACAACATCTATTTTTTGTTTTGTTTTATGTTTTAGAGTTTTCATCTAGTATCTGCTGCCTATCATCGACCACAGGCATAGCTTTTTAATCATATTCACTAAAACAATTCTGGATATTAACACATTTCATTGGATCAGTTAAAACTTTATATATCAACAGAGGGAAAATTTAAGGATACAAGTATTTATACAAAAAGAAACAGACTACATTTACATTATGATCATTACATGTGATTAGTGCTGCTGTTAAATTACCAGTGCAGTACACACACAGCAGACTGGTCAGACTGGTACAAGAATATTTCATCTGTTCTAAAATCTATGCACCAGAACTTTGTGTAATTACTGTGTAATAACAGAACTATTACATTATTAAAAAGTCTATATCTGGAAGTAATTATTTTTTTATTTTATTGCATACTTGAATAATGTTATTAATACTGTTTTATATTTGACTGTGCAAATAAAATGTTCAGCAGAATTATGTACAAATCACATATATTATTCAAATTTGGCATTGACAGATATTTTCTCTGATACTTGATATTGCAGTAATCACAACTCTAGAATATACATTTTTTTTCAGTTGGCTTATTGGCAATTAATGTAATTACAGCATGAGGATGCCTCGCTGCGTGCTGTTACTGAAAAGACCTACAGTCTGACGATTGCTTTCAAACATTTTCCACATTAAACGGCTCTATGATCTGATCATAGTTTCAGTTAGCATGAGTCGAGCACTTCAGTGCTCAGAAATTTACAACTGTTTCATTGCAGTTTTTTTAATCATTCAGCAGATGGTTCTACCCTTTCTGCTTCACTCTGTTTCTTCACCTCCATCTCCAGATAAATTGGAGTCTCCAGAACAGCCTTCTTTTTTTCTGATGTTGGCAAACCTTCATTCAGAGAGTCATGCATCTTCTGCCATGAGTCGATCTCTGAATGCCAAAGTGCAGCTCTGGCTCTGATAAATTGTGAGACTTCAGTCTCGCTGCCTTTAGCCAGACTGATGCTGTCTTTACAGATGAAGAAAATATCCATGCCGAGGAAGAGAGCATTAAGTGCAATGAGACCTGCTCTTGCTGACTTGGAGAGTGCAAGGGTCCCTTTGGCTGCTGCCTGACCAATATCTGGGATATCTGAAGCAACCCTGGGTGCATTACGTAACGCTTGTCCTTCTTGAGCCACAACTTTCCCAGCACTCGTGAGCAGCTCTTCAGTTTGTAACATCTTAACAGCAGAAGCGCTATCAACAAGTGCATCAATACCCTTTCCAATAGCACCAGCGTTTTTGGCAATCTTGCCAACTCCCACAACCATATTTATGTCAAGTGCGTCCAGTTTGGCGATGGTTTGACTGGTAACCTCCTCCAGACAACTCTGGAGACTCTGTACATCCTCCATAAAGTTCTTGAAGACTTCAGAGGCTTTCTTTCGTTGTGTAGCATTTACTCCAACCTCTGTTGCAGTGGTCACAACACTGTTGACTCCACTGGTAATTCCCAGCCCGACTCCAGTCATTGTCAAAGCTAGAGAAACTCCTGCTGTGAAAGGAATTAATGCCAAACCAACAATGGACAGCACACCTCCAACTGCCCCCACGGAGCTGCCTGCCACACTGGAAATCTTTGCCCCCTTATTCATTTTGTCTAACTGAACAGCTGTCTCCTCCAGCTCCTTTAGAAACTGCAGCATGGTGGGCTGTCGCTTGTCAAACTCACTAATGAACCCATGGCACGGTTCCTCCTGGAACAAGAACACCATTCGGAACTGCTCGTTCATCCTGAGAGAAGAAATTTAAAAAGAATTAGTGGGGTGACACATTTTAAAATGTCACCATGTTATTGCAATATTAACAATATTTAGGTTTAGTTTTTAACGTTACATGACCAACAAAAACATGTCATGTGTCCTGCAAAACATTTTTTTGGTTGCAGGGATACAAGTCCTCCCTGCAGCCCATGAACAAGACTAGAGGTTTAACCTCCTACGACCCAAACTCTTTCAAGTCATGCATTTTTAATTTCTCTTTGCTATTTGGGCTGATTGGGACCTGATGAATGTAAAAACAAAGAATTACCTGATTTTTGTTTCTGAGAGAAATGAGATCCACATATGAGAACATTCGTTTTAAATTTTGATAGAGCAGTGGCAGTATAATGTCCTCGTAAGTGGATATCAGGCCCTTGTAGAGCAAAATTTTGTATTTTGACAACCCAAAATGTGATCTCCACATATGTGGATGCCAGGTCCCAGGAGGTTAAGGAACATTTACACTAGCTTCACTTTTAAGATCCAGAAGCTACATCATTTTTTGTATAGTGTAGTGTCCAGACCAAGCATATTTATCAGGGGTCTCGAACTCCAGGCCTCGAGGGGCAGTGTCCTGCAGGTTTTAGATGTGTCCTTTATCCAACACAGCTGATTTAAATGGCTAAATTATCTCCTCAACTTGTCTTGAAGTTCTCCGGAGGCCTGGTGGTGAATGTCGGGATGAAATATTATTTCACTGTTACTATTCATAATCATTATTATTACTGTTGTATCACTTATGATTTATCATTATCATTTCATTGACACATTTATTGAAACTGTTGATGTTACATTAAAGTCTGTATTTCAGGTGTTAGCATAAGCACATAATAATCTTTCATTGCAGGTGCAACTGTAATCATGTTATACACATATTTCTAATTAAAGAGTTGAAGCTACGTCAAGTTAATTAATGGTTTGAAGCTACGGGCAGCGTGACGTCTGGCCGATCAATGGAGAAAGTTAAGGTGACCCACAGCTATTGAAAGAATTGTCCACATGCTTACAGTACAATTTACCACATATGATACATGTTGTATAGGCCTGTGTGTGCATTCAGCAGCCTGCTGCATTGAAGTTTGCCTGGTAACAGATGACTCAAACGGAGTCAGGAAGTATACTTCTAAATTGTCTTTGTTTGTTGAGTGAGGTCATGCACTGAGGTCAAGACACACATAAGTCTGCCTGAATATACAGTATTTAGAAACTGACTCCAAAAGTTGTTTACCTGCATACGTGACAGTTTAGTTCTGTTAAGCCCAGAGAGTAGAATAACAGGAAGCATCTGGCGGGTGGAGGAACAAAGGAAGTAGCTGTTCTTTTTTAGAATATGTCCAGGCTGGAGTTACTGGAACATGCATCTGCGGTGACGCAGGTTACTGGTCATCATATGTTATAAATATCACACCCCACCTATTGTTCTGGGGAGATCGAGGCTGATGTTTTGCAGAGCTCATCTTCACCACATATATGTGTTTTAATAAAATCATTGTTTTGACGCACTATGGACCTTCAGTCGTATGTCTCTTCTCAAATCCGAATCAGGACATTGTCTAACCATTTGATTCAGGTGTGTTGGCCCAGGGTGAGATGTAAAACCTGCAGGACACTGGCCCTCGAGGCCTGGAGTTCAAGACCCCTGATGCACTAGGAGTGAAACCGGTCTCACTGCAGCGGCAATGTCTACGTCACAGCACCAACAATCAAAGGACATCTTATGCAGGCCTGTAGGACACCAGCAGTATCTGAGCCCTGAGATGAAGAAAAAAAAGAAAAAACAAGTTCTGCACTGACACATATTTGGGAACAGAAAAACTTACCTGATCTCATCGAGCTGATTTACGTGATCAAGCATTCTCTGTACGTCATCCTCAGACAAATCCACATCAAGATCAACCACAGTTTCTATAGCCATCTTCAGACCAAAGTCACTGAAGCAGCTGTGAAGAACGCAGGTCAACTTATTTTATACAATAGATGATACTTAATGTGCAAAATTCCTTAATATTTTGTATATCATTTATTTGTTTACCTTTTGTCCAACTTCTCACAGATTGTCTTGGAGGTCTGTATGTATCTGTCCAGCTGATATGCCAGCACTTCCACATTCTGGAGTTTGGGAAGGAAGAAGACGTTGTCGTCTCTTTTAAACTCCAGCAGCAGAGGACAGATCACTCGTGCAGCCAAGATGACAGCCTGAACATACTCAGGACTGATCCCTTCTGGAAGTTGTAACACCTGGTTCTCCGTGAACACATGCAGCGAGGTCACTGCCAGCTTCTCCACTGCATCCAGGAAGCTGCTGAGACTCTCCAGGCCACTTGCAGTGTCATTCAACACTTCAGTCAGCTCATTCTCCAGCTCTACACGCTTGCTGTCTACATTCACAGTCACCTTGCTCTTCATATACTCCACAAAGGCTTTACCTTTTTCCTCTGATTTAGTAACATGGTTGACATTTAGGTCAAGTGCTTCAAGTCTATCTTTGATATCCCTCATCATTTCTACCTCGGTGTCTCTCCAGAGCATCCATTTAGAGAACATCGCACAGAATGCTCTCACTGTGTGGATGTAGGTGAGGGTGTCTGTGGTGTAGCAGCACAAGGCCTCCTGTAGCTCCTTTCTGTAACACAAAGCATCATCTGTTTGTGAGGTTTCTAGGGGAATTCAAACAAAACTTGTACATGACAGCTCGGTCGCAGAGCTCAGTATAAAGTGCACTACATAACAACTTTAATAGTTTAAACACTTTTATTTAAAATGTACAGCACAGCACAGAGTCCAACACAAACCAAAAAATACTTCAGATTTTGTTTTGCTAGTAGTGCTAAGTGGGTAGGCACTTTGTCCACAATAGCTAATATTAGAGATTTTGTACCAAAAATTCAATTTGTGGAAGAATCTTTGTTTAATCTTGGGCTAACATCTCACAGGATTGTCTTTCTCTTTTTAAGTGCCCTTTCGCACTGTCCCTCTTCCCTTCTGTTTTTCTTTTCCTTCCTCTCCCTTTCCTATCCCTCAGTCATGTCTGTCCCATCTGTAACAACTGAAAATAAAATAAAATAAATAATAACAACAAAGGTTAATCAAATGGACCCATACGGCAAGGCCGTGATGACCATTTGGCAAAGTAAATCCATTGGATATCCTTGTTGGTCTTCAGACAACAATTCTGACGGCTAAAGAACCAAATGGGACAGGCAAAAATAAATAAATAAATAAAAATAAAAAAAAATCCTTCCACTACCATGACCTGGATGACTGAGAGCCTACACAGATGTCTCACTGTGGATTTGATGCAGGATCCAAAATAATCATATAGACTTTCTTCATAGTCAGTTTGAAGTAACGATAACGGGGTTGTTTTTTTGGGGTTTTTTTAAGTGATAACAGTGCCCAGGGGAAAGCAAAAGATGACAACAAGTGTCAGCACTCTTTGGCACCAAAGGACAGTCCTACTCCTGCTTAAGACTGATGGTAAAAATGTAGATTTGGTATTAATGTACCCTTTAAACATTTATATGTTTGTTTTGTAATTTAAGTACTTGAAAACTTTTTGAACCATTTTTAGTAGGTATACTATTACACAGTTGGGGTTTGTTATATTGTGTCTATTGTTCTAGTTCTTGTCTTTATTCTAAAGATGCACTATTATTACAGAGATTTTTAAATAACATGCAACTAAACCTCAGCAAGGGTTTGTCATTGTTTGATTAACAAAGGGTCTCCCAGTTGTGGACTTTTATTAGCTCAGATACACAAACTGGTTTTGTACCAACAAAGGCCTGAAAGTCCCTATTTTGTATTTTAGTAGCTGTTTTTTTATAATATAACCACTAGATGGCGCCAAATTACAAAAGGCTATGGGTCAGTAAATGGAGTTATTAGGACAGGTTTTAATAAAATGGTGTACTGCAATTCTGTGGTTTCTCTTTTTTATACATTTCCTCTGTTTTGTCCTGGTGCTGTTGCTGTACACCAACAGAAGATATAGCTCTTCTTCTTCTTTGGGTGTGTACTGTGGATATTCTGTTTCATCCGTTTCAAATTTATTTAAACTTGAATATTTGTCACCCAATTCCTGTCCTGATGGGACTTTTATTATTATTACTTCAGACATGCATAAGCAGGTAACATTAATGTGACTAAGTCATTTTGCCCTAGAGGTATTTTCTTCAGGCCTCAATGTTTAGAGTGGTAGAAAAACACCTGGGATATTAATTAGCAGCACACTCATTAGCAGATTGCTAATATTAATGCAACAGTGCTCATGTATCATGTCTGTTACAGTTGCAGTGTTTATGACTTAACCACAGACTTTGTCCTTTAATACATCTCTGTATAAATTTTTTCTATAGCCCCTCCAAACGTTTATGTAAGGAGTCATTGTGATGAAAAGAAAGAAAAAAGCAAAGATGTGTTTTTTGGGAGGGGACATTGCATATTTGTACATTTTTTAGGTTTAAAAAATAAAATATGAAAAAAGACTAAAAGTCTAACCGCTAACAAAGAGACACGTTTTCGTGTAAAAACCAGCAGTCCCATCACAAGTTTTTAAAATTAAATCTAACATGAAAACTTGGATGTAACCGGAACTGCAGCTGATTAAAGTGAAAGAGTAGATACGTAGAAGTAAAGTGGTCCTGTTCCTCCAACGATTCTTTTAAAGTCGCTGGGTGTGTCTTTAAAATAGTTTCTTCCGTGTTTTGTTCTAGCTGTCACTTAATCAGTACATATAAGTATTTTACTACATGCACTCTAAAAGTTTTCCGTGCACCATGAGCCGCCTTACCTTGCCTCAGACATCTTCTTCTTCTCTGTGTGTTGTGTTCAGGTCCTCGCGGAGGTCTCACCTTTATCTGCGCAAAGGAAACAAGAACAGGATGGATCTGAAGCCCGCAGTCCAGCTGTTGTAGAAATTAACAAGCTCCCAATACCACGCCTCGAGTGGACCTGCTGAAATAACTGCGTACCCACTCAGTAATTAAACTGCCCGGTCACAAATGTTAAGTTTCGTTTTCATTTCTCCACATTATGAGCCACACCTGTTTGTGTAACACCTTGGATCATCGACAGTCAGCTGACTTTTGTTTGTTAAGGAGGGTGAAAAAGTTTAGTAGCGACATTTGACGTTCAGGCAACAACAACAACTTGCTCGTCTTGATCAACTGGTTTCCTGATGCTGCCTTCAAGTGTTATCGGAAAATAAAAGTGGTGACTGAAAGGACTTTTCTTAATGAAAACACAACAAACATGTTCCCCCTTAAATCGTAAAGAATTTTATGATACAGTGTTTATTGTACACCGTGTTTTCCTGAAAATGCCCCAATTTTCAGCCAAGTATTTATCAGATTTCTTTTTCTTTCTCTTTTTTTTATCCACGTTTCCCTTCCAAATGAACTCGAACACACCACCTCAAAGTACGGGGGAGACGGATGTACATGCATAATCGAAACTAACCCATCCTACCACGTCCTGCGGGTTTTTTTGTGTGGGGGAGGGGGGGGGGGGGTGAAGAATAACACTATTTAACATCAAGAGAACGAAACCGGTATGTCAAACACTGGTCATGATTTCTGAGCTCATATGCGACCTTTTACACTCCCACAAATAGTGTTATACATGTGAACAACACTGTTTTGCAAAGTGGTGAAAGAAGCGGGTGAGTAAAAGCCATAATCCTCCTTAATATTGGATTCATTAATGTAAATACTACTTATATACATCATAATTAATTATTAGAGTTTTTTGCTTTCAAATGTGCAAATAATAAATTACTAGCTACAGCTTTAAATTAAATGGTGTATGGGGTATAAAGTAAAACATTTGCATCCAAATTTTAGAGAAGTAGATGCAGAATACTGAAGTACGTTAAATCTGTAGTTCAGTAAAATAACCTAACTAAATGTTCTCATTAAATTTCAATATGATTCTATCTATGCTGTCATCTAGTGGGCACTGGATACTGCACATTTAGCAGTACTCCAGTCCAAAAGCATTCCTTGAGCAGGGCATAAGTAGGAACCAATCATATTTTACGCTCCCCTCTGGGCATGCCCCTGTCCATCTCCATGTCCAGTACTGGTTAGCATAATCATTATTATTTATAGATAACTGAAAAGGCGTACCAACCCAAGGCCTACCAAAATTTCCTAGAAAGAGATAAAGCATCCAAAATGTTAATGTGAAATGAGCACAAAGACATACAAAGCCCACAGATCACAGGGGGAGATACAAAACTCCTGAAAGGAGAAAGACACAAAAGCAGCTATAAGAACAGAAGGAACAAAGAGACAAAACAAAGAAAGAATAGATGTAGAAAGATGAAACCAAAGAAAACATGACCGAGAAGATGCCCCTGAACTCTCTCAGCACACGTATGTGCTTGTGCTCCTGGGCAAATTCAGCAGCTTCCTCTGCCTGTTCATCATCATGTCTGCTTTGCTGCAACGATAAAAACAGCCCTGCACTGCTCGACGCTCACAAAGGTCGCACTCTAAGACTGAATCAACACAATGACTCCACTCATAGCAGCTGATAACCATGTGAATCCAGAAAATCAAAGGGCCAATTCATAAGCAGCTGACGCAGAAGAAGTTAGCTGTTGTGCTTTCTCCTTGTCACTGTGTTGTGAACACCACAATATAAAACCTCTATAGTGAAACTATTGTGCTTGTCAGTATATTCTAAAATATAAAAAAGCATACAATGGTGAATATTTGAATTCAAACATGGTAGAAATTTCATTTGAAGCTGTGTGTACAGCCATGTGAGCCTCAGCTGTAGACAGCTCTAAACACTCCAGAGTTTCAGTGTTTCCACTCTTGGCTCTGTAGATTATTAACTGTAAGGGAATACGTTTATCTCAGGCACACAGAAGCAAAGAAGCTCCACCCAGCTGCTGTAGCCTTTACCCACTTTCTACTGTTCAAACAGAAGAAAGTATGTAAAGGGAGAGGCGCAACAACAACTTGTTTCAGACCAAGAGAATGTGACAAGGCCCAGTATAAAATACACAAGGGTTGATGTTTGCTCCACCATTTACCACAGACTTCCCAACTCTGTTATTTATTTATTTATTTATCACTGAGCAGATTTTATTTTCTTATTTCTTTCTAATTACAGCTGAAAACACTATGGAGGTAATGAGAGTGAACAGCAGCTAAAGAATGTGCTGAAATTGATAATATACGTCCCTCTTAAAGTTAGAGGAGCTGCAGATTTGCCTTTTTTCATCTAAAGTCAGATTTTCCTTATTGGTGTTATATTACAAAGCATGTGGCTACATAAATCCAATGGAAATTAAAGAAAAAAAAATAATGTCAACATTACTTGGACAAGCAAATATTTGAGCTTTAAAGAACCCTTATCTGTTTTTACTGATGAACAGATCTTTTTATCACTTCCTTTTATCAAATCCTTAAAAAATAGATTCAAGGTTTCAAGATTTTTTGCCAGTTTTTCCACATGTCCTAAAATAGTTCTTTAAGACATTTAGACAGAAGGTCATGGCTGTTTCTGGGTCTGTAAGATACATTTTTCAAATAATCCAATTATTTTAAATAAGTCGTTCTATTACTGGGAAAGGAATAATTACAATTTTCAACTAAAACTAAAGAAATGTCAGAAAAAGAACAAATTTTCAGTATAAAACAACGTCTCCAAGAAGCACCAACATTCATCCCAGGATGCATGTGTAAACCTTGCAACTGTTGGTGCCAAAGCACGGTACTCCGTTTCAATTTGGTTTTGTTTATATAGCACCAATTCACAACAATAGCTGCCTCAAGGCAATTTATATTGTAAGATAAATACCCTACAAATAGAGAGAAAACTGCAACAATCTGATGATCCCCCCACTGGGCAGGGCTTGGTAACAGTGGAAAAGAAGAACTCCCCTTTAACAGGAAGAAACCTCCATCATAATCGGGGACCAGGGGGGTGGGTGAGAGGAAAAAGAAGAGGAATGTTCCCACTCTGGGGGAGAAAAAGGAGAAAGTTAATAACATGAAGTAGTAAAACATATGGGAGGTGTACATGAAATGCTTAGTGCATCATGGGAAGGACATCAGCAGCCTGAGCATAACTTCTGGGACAGGACAGAGCCACCTGATCCAGCTTTCCTTCTTCCTTCTTTGTTATGTGTTTCCGATTGTTGTTAAAATCTTTTTAAAATCACTTTCTGGACCCACTGAGATTTTTTTTTCCTGCAGATGCTAGAGGGAGAGTGCACAACAATAAACTAGTGACCCACTCAGGGTGTGCACTGCATCTCACACTCTTACAGCTGGGATATAACCCCCACATGAACGTGAAGTAGATTTTTCAAGACGGTCAGGATTTTAGGCAGAGAGCAAGTCCACCAAAGTGTTGCTTCATGTAAGGAGGAAGAAATTGTTTTTTATACTAGTAGGCCTATGATGAACCCATGGCTTTGTATGGAGCATGTCAAAACGCTCACTCAGCTCACTCAAAATTAAAAAACTCCAAATGACTTAAACTTGTTTGAGGTATTTGGAGGTTTTTAATTTTATTTTTACTTTTAGTACAGCATTACTAAACTTGATAAACTTTTTTCTTATTCTTTGTGTTTGTCATGCCTACATCCTTTCATGTGGCTGGCATCAGATAACCTTCCTTTTTATCTAATAAGGAAAAAATCAGAGAATTATAAGAATAAATATATGTACCTGTACAAATATAAGAGTGTATGTATACTAAATATGTATATATACATGTGTGTGTGTGTGTGTGTGTGTGTGTGTGTGTGTGTGTGTGTGTGTGTGTGTGTGTGTGTGTGTGTGTGTGTGTGTGTGTACATATATATAAAATTAAATAAAAACAAAATATACAGAGGTCAGCAGTTGGATATTGTGCAAAACAAGTGGCATTTATGTGCAGTATGGAGTGCATAATGTTGAAGTTCTCACTAACGTTACTCCGGTTTTCCCATTCAACAGTCTTAAATTTAATAACTGCACTGAAACAGCTGGGCAAAACTGTGTTATGATCCATTGTTACATTAAAAAGAATTTTTTTTAAATGGGCCCTCGACTTGTTTGAATGTTTGCAGTTTCAAATGGAAATTTCCTCTTCTCGTGTTCATCTAAGAATTCCTGGGAATACTTGGCTCTCCTGTTTGTCAACTGTCTCGTGAAAAAAAATACTTCAGTATTTTCTAAAGCATCTTCTGCAAAGAGATTAAACATCAATATTTTGCTATTAGTTTTTTCCATTTTCTGCATTTTTGCCTGTGTCAGCACGTGACGAGCACGCTGAGCTTTGTTTTCGGGTCGAGAGCCCCATTTCAGCTGTGATGATGAAGAAAAATGTCACTCAGCTGCTCATGTAACGTCAAAGAGGGGGGAGAGAGGGAGTGTGTATATAGGTTGGACATCTTCTTGTGAAAAAATTCATCATCATGTTTCTCTCAGGCCTCAGGGCCACATGTCAGATATCAGCCCTGGTCAGACGAGATCAGACAGGCATGTTTCTGCTGCTCTTAGTTCAGCATTTCGTTTCAACTAAATTTACCTAACTTACCATTATTTACCACTAGATGGCGATTGCAATCTTTCTGGTTAAAGGATCCAGAATTCTTAGAATACATTGGAAAGCAAATAGATTATTACTTTGCTTATAACACTACTCAGACTACGGCGACTATAAAATGGGAGGCCTTTAAAGCTTTCCTGAGAGGGAAAATGATCAGTTTTACAAGCTTTAAACATAAAGCATCTAGGATGGAACTGGTTCATTTGGAGAAAAAGATAAAAGATATTGAGGAAGAGATATTTATATCCAAATCTAATGCTCTAATTCTAGAGTTAAATAAACTCAGAGCTAAATTTAATATTTTGTCATTAAATAAAGCTACTAAAAGTTTACTAAGACTGAAACAGTCATATTATGAACAGGGTGAAAAAGCAAGTAAAATACTGGCTTGGTGTATTAAACAGGCTCAGGCTGAAAGAACAATAAACTCTATAACTACAGATGAAGGACAGATCACAGCTGATCCTAAACATATTAATGACTCTTTTTGTACTTTTTATAAACAGCTATACAAAACTGAGCATTTAAAGTCATTTTCATCAAAACAAACTTTTTTTTTGGATCAGCTGCTTTTTCCTAGTCTACCAGAAAACGATATGGATGAACTAGAGGTTAATATAACAGTAGAAGAATTTACTAATGCTATAAGGAACATGAAAGGGGGCAAAACTCCTGGACCTGACGCAATACCAATAGAAATATTTAAAATATTTAAAGATAAATGAATCCAGCCTTTATTGGATATGTATCAGGAATCATTTGAATCTGGGTCTCTCCCCATTTCACTTAATGTTTCAACAATTACTTTGTTACTGAAACCTAATAAGCCAGCAACACATTGTAGTTCTTACAGACCAATCTCACTGTTGAATTATGATTGCAAGATACTTTGCAAACTATTAGCTATGAGATTAGAGACACTCTTGCCTAAAATGATTCATTCAGACCAGAACGGCTTTATCCAGGGGAGGCAGGGGTTTCACAATATATGGAGGGTCATGAATATCATTTATGAGAAAAAAGAGACCAGAGACAATGCGTTAATCTCAGTGGATGCGGAAAAAGCCTTCGACAGGATTGAATGGCCATTCTTATTTGAAGTTTTGAAAAAGTTTGGTATTGGAAACAGATTTTTTAAATGGATTCAATTGATATACTTCAACCCTCAAGCAGAGATTTTAACTAATGGTCTTTTTTCCACACCATTCAGATTATATCGTGGAACTAGAAAAGGGTGCCCCTTGTTACCTCTCTTGTTCACCTTGCAATGGCAATTCAGAATCATAAAAACATATCAGGAATTAAAGCAATGTTGACCACCTTATTGCCCTATATGCAGATGATGTGATCCTGTTCTGCCCTAATTTAAACAAATCAATACCATCCATATTAAGTCTCATTAATACATTTAGTACATTTTCGGGTTATAAAAGAAATTTTGATAAATCCGAAATATTATTTTTGAATAACAATGAACGACAAAATCCTCCAATCAACACTCCCTTTCTGCTATCTGAACATGGGTTTACTTATCTGGGTGTGAAATTAACTCACTCAATTGAAAATATTCTGGCATCCAATTATAATTCCTTAACGACGTCAGTTACTACACTTCTAAACAGATGGACGAAACTACCTAAATCTTTAATTGATCGTATCAATATACTAAAAATGTCAATTTTGCCAAAATATCTTTACCCTTTTCAATCAATACCTCTCTCTCCACCAAACTCTTTCTTTTTAAATTTGCAAAAACTATTCCGAAACTTTATTTGGAATAACAGAAGACCAAGACTCAGAATCTCATTATTATACCTTCATTATGAAAGAGGGGGTTTACAACTTCCAAATTTAAAGTGGTACTTCTGGGCTGCTCAAATCAGAGCGGCAATGCTTTATTTTGTTAATGAGCAAATTCCAGTGTGGGTTTCTATGGAGTCTACAGAAATCAAAATTCCCCCTTCCTTACTAATTAAACAAACTAAGAACCCTCTTTTAAAAAACACTATAATGATCTGGTTTGAAATACATAACTACTTGGGAGAAATGATACAACTGTCTAGGTTTACTCAGATATTTGGAAATAACTTTCTTCCTTGTAGGGCGAATGCAGGTTTTCAATTTTGGTTTTTCAATTTGGAATAATACTCTTATGTCTTTTGAACAACTTAGAAGTACTTTTTCTATTCCTGTCAAACATTTTTTAAAATTTCTTCAATTAAGAAATTTTATCTTAACCACACAGCTTAGAAATCCCCACCTACTCCTCTCTAGAGAACACAGTTATAAAGCATCTGATGATGAGTGGTATAAATCATGCTCCTTGGCCAAGAGTCAGACAATTAATGTGCAATCTCGACTACTTCAATATAAATGGTTAACAAGACAATATCTTATTCCTCAAAAATGCATTATTTTAATTCAAACATCCCAGACACCTGTATTAAGTGTCGAGTGGACAGGGGCACTTTATTTCACTGTATATGGGAGTGTCCACATGTGAAAATCTTTTGGGAAAAGGTAATAAATCTGTTGAGTCAAATTATTGGTGATGTGATTCCACTTAATCCTAAAATATGTATTTTAAATATATACGTGAATAATTTTATAACTGCTGCAAACAATAGAGCTCTGTTAACGATTGGACTTTTGGAAGCCAAGCGCTGTATTGCTATGTGTTGGAGAAATCCAAAAATATGTGGACTATCTCAATGGCTTAATGGACTGACATCTATACTATCTATGGAGAAAATAACTTATACATTAAGAAATAAACTGGACAAGTTTTGGGCGATATGGTCAAAATTCTACAACTTTCTGGAGAACTGCAACGTGCACACTGTGGACTTAACAGCCTGAAACTCTAACTTGATTTGTATATCTGTCCTTCCCTTCTGTTATGGTTTGCTTTGTTTTTGTTTTTGTTTGTGTTTTTTTTTGTCTTTTTTGTTTTTTTTTATTTATTTATTTATTTATTTATTTTAAATGTTCACGGTGCACCATGTAAAACCGGTTAAAACCAATAAATAAATGTTTTGTTTTTTAAAAAGTTCAGCATTTCTGATCCACCAAGAAGCTCCATGTTGAACATGTGTGAGAAAATAATCTGTATAATGACTACAAAGTACAGTCAGTGGAAAAAAGAAGAAAAAATTTACTGGACTTTGCAGTCCTGTGAAAAACTAAATGCACCCCATGATTCAGCAGTTTGTACAACCGCCTTTATCAGCTCGATAAACTTCAAATAATTGTTTTCTGTATGACTTCATCAGTGTCTCACATCGTTGGGGAGCGATTTTGACCTGCTTTTCTTTTTAATGTTGCTTCTGTTCATTGAGGTTTGTGTGTATTCACGCATGCACACCTCTCTTAAGGTCCTATCACAGCATTTAAATCTAGTTGATGTCTTGACTGAGCCAATGAAGAACAGATTCTTTCCCTTTTCAGTCCTTCTGTTGCAAATATGCTGTTGTGCTTGCGATCGTTGTCCTGTTGATGACCTCAGCGAAGCTCAGCTGTTGGACAGATGGCCTCACATTTTACTCTAGAATACTTTGGTATACGAATTCGTGGTCAACTCAATGACTGCACCACCACCGTGCTTCATAGTATGAGGTGTTTGTGCTGATTTGCTCTGTTATAAATGGCATCTATAATCCAATTTTGAGATCCCTTCCCAGACTGGATTATAGATGAAATTCATTCCCAGGTGCCTTAACACCCACTCACATCTTCGGTCATTTGATCTCAGCAAATCACATGATAGGGTGGGGCTAGGTTTCACAATGGGTTCACCCGAAACCTTGGCTGATTGTGACCTACACCCATTTTCACGCCTTGGCTCGTGTGATTGGGTAGTGGATCAACAGGGGGTCCATGACCCTCCAGGGAAAACTCCCACAGGGCTTAAAATCTGGGACTTTCCCCCAGTTGCTCGTAGAACTGAAGAAGCTTCTCGGATGAGAGGTGAAACGTCTTCAAGGAAACATAAAGAATTCCAGACACTTTTATTTCAAAGCTCCTCAGACTACAATGACCTGGATGACTGAGAACCTTCACAGACACGAGGTACCTTTTGGGTTAATTGCACTTTCTGGGAGTCATATTTTGGAGCGAATCTGCTGGGACATCCACTCTTGTGAAAATAGAGAAAATACAAAAGTCTTTGAGAATTAATTACCAGGAAAAAATGCACTTGAAATACCAACAATGTATTACTCTGTTATTTTTAAATACCCTAGGACTTAAAGGTATATACACACACATATACTTAGAGATGAATACAAATAAAATGAACTCCTAACCATGTACAGTAACTCTTAAAAATATAGCTGATATATAAAAGAAGAAAACAACTAATTACATAACTAATCACGTTACTTAGAATAATTAATTATATTAGAGGGAAAAATCTGTTAAAAGTACATTTTTGTGGCCTGGTTTGACTATAGTTATAAAGTCCTGACTCCAGCTCTATTAAACGTGATTGTACAGAAATAAAGCATGGCAGTACTGCATCATTTTGCATTGTAACTGTTAAATGCAACATTAAATGTTCTTCAATCTGAACCTTTAAAAAGGTGCTTGTTTGTGTTTGCCTAAACTAACAGGTGCCGAGACCTTCCAGTTGAAAAAAGGTGGAGGAACCATATGCAGTTACGTTGCACCATTGTCAGCTACTTAGTGAAACCGGTGTTCATTCTGCAGGGCGGTAAACTCTCAAGGATCTCTGCAGGACTTTTCCCTGCAAACAGACCTCGAGCTCTCATTTGCCCTCTCTGCCAGGATTTGGGTCGCTGTTCACTTTCATTAAGCAATTATCCTTGGCAGGCGAGGAGGGCTCACAAATTTAGGCCTTCAGAACCACACTTGCACTGGTCCCATGTGCACTCTTTATGCCAATCTGACAGTAACTCAGCAAGCTGCAAATCCAGCCCTAATCGGGAGCTTGTTAGAGCGTCCCTGGAGCTTTGGGTCCAGGACGGCCTTCGGGAAATTGCACTCTGGGGTAAAATAAGATTTAAAAAAACAGAGGCTGCCTTAAGGGTGGTCAGACTTTGAACGTTTGTTTCCATCCTCAGTAATTAAATCTGATTAGATTGAATGTCTGGGTAAAGAAGCACCCATGGGTCAGCAGATTAGATAGCACAGTAAGTACTTTGAAGGGCGTGAATTTTTTTTACAATATATAAAATCAGGGCTTTGCAATTTCAGAGGCTGTCTTTGTAGTTTTTCAAAGACACGTTCTTGGGCAATCCTATATCAAAGTTTTTAAAATATCATTATTGCAAATAATGCAATGGGGAAATTCCCAAGAATTTTGTCTTTATTTGTATATTTGATGACAACTTTTTATAATTAACTATTTATTTTTTGAGTAACGGATGTAGAGTCTGTACCTACAAATACATTCTTCCTTGAATATTGTGTGTGTGGCTTTTCAAAAGCCAAAAGATACATATGTGTAATTAAAAGTAGCCTTTCTGCAGTTTCTTCTATATTTTTAAGGGGGGACAACAGAAGACAGCCTATGCTAAACTTTTTTTTTCTTTGAAATTTTTTTTTTGTCTGTTGGATTTTCACATTTACACATTTGATACATTCCTGTTGTCATGTGCCTCCTGGGCACACTGTATTCCCATTATTTCTGTACTGTATATGTGCAGCGAATTGGTGCTGGGTTTAGCCCTGTCACTTAAAGCAGATTCAAACCTTCCAGAAGTCTTGTTGATTTTAAGCTGGCTCTAGGTGAAAATGGGAGACAGACAAAGATGTATTAACAAGAACAATAATAAAAACAAAGAATAAACAAAAAATCCCCCAGTTTAGCATTGTTTTAAGGCCTTTTTTCCCCTACTTCCACCTAAAGACCTAAAATGACCTTAAATTAGCAATCTCAAAATCAACTGTCTTAAACGATGTGTTTCAGGAACATACTGACAGAACTCTGTGGCCTGCTTAAAGAATTTTATATAGCTAATTAATTTCATAATCATAAGTCATTTAGCTGTACTGATAGTCTTGGTCCATAAAGTGACTGAAGTGGTCAGTAATCGTGCAAAACTTGAAAACAATATAGAGGCCAAGATATAAAATGACATAAAACAAAAATACTGAATATGTCTGTGAAGGTTCTCAGTCATCCAGGTCATCGTAGTCAAAGGAGCTTGCAAAGAAAAGCGTCTGGACTTCTTTAAGTTACTTGAAGACGTTTCACCGCTCATCCGAGAAGCTTCTTCAGTTCTAAGGTCAAATGGTGAGGAGTCCCAGATTTAAACCTAGTGGGAGTATCCCCCCACAGAGGGACAAAAGGACCCCCTGATGATCCTCTAATCGCTAATCTCTAATCTAAAAATACTGAAATAATACCTCAACATGACTTATATTTTTGTTATTTCATGACAGTACACACTCAGTTAACTTACTAGCTGTAAATCACAGAAGCACATTTTTATTACTGTCTGTTGCTTCAGTAATGTGAAAAAGTACAGTGTTATCACATATAACTCTTTTCCTTTTTTCAAATAGCATGTTCACATTAACTAAGTGATCAAATAAATGCATTTTATTCAAGTCTGAAAGGTTTGAAGAGAAAGTACAAGGGCAACGAGACACATGAAACATGGGCATTAAAATACTATATGATTTTATAGGAAAAGTAAAAAGACAAATTCATGGTAGGAAATATTGTCACATGTAAATAATATTCATTTTCGGTGGAAACCTTCCCAGAGCTATAGGGTTACATATCGTTAGCTTCATAGCATAAGTGCCTAAGTCATTTGACTAAGTCAATGACTTAGGCACTTATGCTATGAAGCTAACGATATGGAAGCTGGGGATCAAAATTTTAGGAAAAAGGAAAATCTAAGGAGTCCGAAATAAATCCACCTGGTAGCTTGAAGATTAAGTAAGGTGTTACGTCCCCTGGCTAGTCTAGGGGGGGGTTGAAGGGACGAACATAAATGTGGATAGAAAAGGAGGAGCCAAGATGGTAATTCTAAAAGGTTTATTTAATACTGGTGATGGGGTTCAGACCGAGGTGTAACGCCAGGGAGAGCCAAGGCCAACATAACAAAACATCCCTGACGTAGAAATAAAAGAAACTTAACTCCAAAGAAACAAAATATACAACCTATAACCATAACCTACCTAACAACACAAACAGGAGAAAACAGGGTGTCAAAACAAAAGGCAGCTCTCCCCTACAAGCAGTCTGAACATGAAACAACAATGCTCACACAAAATACAAAGGCATGCAAGCCTGCACAAGTATGGCAACCAAAATGGCCAGAGGGCACAGAAGCACAGCTCCACGGGCCTTAAGTAGTGCTCTGCTGATTACCAATTAGCCGGACTCTGCGCAACATCCAATCAGGACAGAGGAGGTGGAGCCTGGACAAAACAAAGGGTTAATAAGGAGAAGAGACATCCTCCTGGGGGATGTAACACCCCCACCCAGAAAAAACAAACGTATAAGTTTGTTAACCTTACACCATCACATTCTTGAGAGGGCATCGGCCACAATATTTTCACATCCTCTCTTATGCTTTATTTCAATGTTGTAGTTTTGTGAAATTAAAGCCCACCTCATCAATCGTTGATTGTTGTTATACATACGAGAGAGGAACACGAGAGGATTGTGATCAGTGAAGACCTCTACAGGTTGGGAAGTAGATCCCACATACACGTCAAAATGCTGACGAGCCAGAAGCATGGCCAGAGTCTCCTTTTCAATTGTCGAGTACCGCCTTTGATGAGTATCGAACTTCTTGCCAAAGAAGCAGACAGGATGACTCACTCCTTGTCCATCATCCTGAAGAAGAACAGCTCCAGCCCCCACCTCACTGGCATCCACTTCAAGCTTGAAAGGTTTCGAAAAGTCTGGAGCAACAAGAACGGGTGAACTCGACAGAAGACCTTTTGCACATTCAAAAGCATGTTGACACTCAGGACTCCAAATGAATGGTACCTTCGGGCTGCACAGGTTTGTCAGTGGTGTTACGACTTCAGAAAAATTCCTACAGAAACACCTGTAGTAACCAACCATCCCCAGAAATCTGCGCAGCTCACGGCGTGTTGTTGGCACAGGAAAGTTGAGAATGGCATTAACCTTTGCACTGATAGGGCGAACCTTGCCCTGCCCAACTTCCTTTCCAAGGTAGGTCACTGTAGCCTTACCAAACTCGCATTTAGCCAAGTTGAGGGTCAAGGAAGCATCAGCTAAACGCTTGAACACAGTGGTTAAAGTGTTGACATGCTCTGACCAGTTGGAAGAATAGATGACCACATCATCAAGATAAACATTACAGTTCGCCACACCAGATAATACAGTTGACATTAACCTCTGAAAGGTAGCAGGAGCATTTCTCATTCCAAATGCCATGACTGTATATTGTAAAAAGTGATCAGGTGTTACGAAAGCTGAGATTTCTGATGCTTTCTGTCAGAGGTACTTGCCAATAACCTTTAAGAAGGTCAAGCTTACTCACATAAGCAGCAGATCCGACGCTGTCAATACAGTCCTCAATACGGGGCAGTGGGAAAGAATCAGGTACTGTTACTGCATTTACCTTGCGGAAATCTGTGCAAAAGCAAGGTGTTCCATCTGATTTTGGCGTAACCAGGCACAGAGAACTCCATGGACTATAGCTTGGGATAGCCAATCCATGCTTCAGAAGGTAGTCTACTTCTGTGTTCATCATTTCCCTTTTCGCCATATTCACACGGTAAGCATGCTGCTTAATAGGCACTGCATTCCCAACATCAATGTCGTGCTCTATTACAGTAGTACAGGAAGGCATGTCCCCAAAGAGTGTTAAATGAATGTTGACGAGCCTTTCAATGTCCAACTGTTGCTCATGGGTCAAGTGGGACAGATATATAGACATCTGGGACAGTACCTCAGAATTAAGCATTCTGGCATTCTGGTAGCTGGCATCACAAAGTTTGAGCCCATCTTCATCTAAACTTGACCTCAATCCTGAGGAAGAGTTCAACAAGAGAGTTTCTGGAGATGAGATTTGCTCTGACGGAGATGCCACAGGCTTATCTGCGGTGCCACAGAAAGAGTCAGCTCTAGAATGAAAGGATTTGAGCATATTGAGATGGCACAAGCGTGTTTTACGCTTCCTATCTGGTGTTTTAATCACATAGTCAGTGTCATTTACTTTCTTATCCACCTGATATGGTCCACAGAAGCGGGCAGACAATGCAGAGCTAGCAGTTGGTAGAAGAACCAAAACCTTGTCACCTGGATTGAAAGATCGAGGAACGGCTTTCTTATCATACCAACTCTTCATCTTCCCCTGAGCAGAGGAGAGGGCTTCTGCAGCTGCCAACCTGGCCTTATGGCTCTCTCCACAGACGCTCCATCAATGGTCAGAGGAGCATGTTGGGTGTGCATTCTCCTGAAGTCCACAACAATCTCCTTCGTCTTCTCCACATTCAGAGAGAGATTGTTGTCAGCACACCACGTGGCCAGGCGTCTCACCTCACTTCTGTAGTCGGTCTCATCCCTGTTGCTAATGAGACCCACCACCGTTGTGTCGTCCGCAAACTTGATGAAGAGGTTGGAGCTGTATGATGGAGTGCAGTCATGGGTCAGCAGAGTGAAGAGGAGGGACCTGCATGCATGACCTGCTTGAAAAGTTTAGACAGAAAGTTAGTTCCTTGGTCTGTCTGGACTACTTTTGGTAAACCAAAAGTAGTGAAGAACTTTGTCAAAACTTTAATCACCAAAGGTGCAGTTATTCTCCTGAGTGGGACAGCTTCTGGAAAACGAGTCGAAGTACACATTGCAGTCAGTAAAAACTGATTACCATTCTTTGACTAGGGCAATGGACCAACACAGTCCACAATGACACGTTCAAAAGGTTCACCAAGTACTGGTATAGGATGAAGAGGAGCTATAGGAACTGTCTGGTTTGGCTTTCCTGCAATCTGACATGTTTTACAAGTGCGGCAAAACTCAACTACATCAGCCTTCAATCCTGGCCAAAAGAAATGGTTGAGTATCTTGTTGTACGTTTTTGTAACTCCCAAATGACCAGACAGGGGGTGCTCATGTGCAAGGGAGACTACGTAGTGACGATACTCAAGAGGCACAACAATCTGATAAGTAGTGCTCCAGTCACAGTCATCAGAACAGCTTCCCTCTACGTCTGCTGTTAAACTTGGGTGGGCAGTCCACTTGCGCATCAAGACCCCATCTTCCAAGAAATAAGAAGCCTTTTTATTTCCTGTTTCAGAAAGAGAAGTAAAGCATTTAGTCAATGAGGGATCAGACTTCTGAGCAGCAACAAGGCTTTCACGTGTGACTGGCAAGTCTAACTGTGGGAGATGGAGATCCTTCCACTTCTCAGTAGTATCCTTTGAACCACTTTTAAGATCAATCAGGGTTTGCAAATCATCTGTAGCCTGAGCCTGAGCCAACGAAGAGTCTGACAAATCAGTTTCTGCAGCTTCACGTCTTGCTTGAGCCCTGGTGAGAACACAAGCAGGAAAAACAGATGGAAAACAGGTTGCTAGGTCGTTGCTCTTCAAGTTTGATTCTAGATCATTTGTTACTTCGGGAACAGGTTGCACTTTTCCACCAGCAATATCATTTCCCAAAATAAACTGCACCCCTTTTATGGGAAGTGAGGGGCGTACTGCCACAGAGAAGATGCCATTAACCAACTTTGATTTGATGTGTACATAATGCAAAGGAGCTTCAACATAGCCCATTTCAACTCCTTGAATCAGAATGCTACCATGACAAGAGGAATGGTCACTCAAGGGTAATACATCAGATAAAATCACAGATCGTGACCCTCCCGTATCTCTGAGTATTTGAATGGGTTTTTCATCCTCAGGCTTCCCAGTCAATGACATAGTGCCATCTAAGGGAAAGGGTTTGAAGCAGGGATCAACTCCTTCACTTTGGTCCCCTCTCTCAGCACGAATGGTTTTAATTAAACCTACTCCTTTTGGTGACTGGTTCTTGCGCTTCAAAGCGGGACATTCAACAACAACATGACCAAGTTTATGACAATAGAAACATTCCCTTTCAGTCCTTGGAGCAAAAGTCTGTCGTGGGCTTGAAGGATCCTTTCGTGGGGGAGGTTCTCTGGTGGTAACTTCACGTTTCTGCACAAAAACAGTTTTATGAGTGAGCACAAATTCATCAGCTATCACAGCTGCTTCTTTCAAAGTGGAAACCTTCTGTTCATTAAGGTGTACAACAATGCGTTCTGGCAGGCCATTTTTGAACTCTTCCAGCAGTATCAGTTCACGTAAGGAGTTGTAGTCAGGAACTTTACTTGCTGTTATCCATCTATCAAAAAGAGTAGCTTTTTCACGAGCAAACTCTACAAAAGTCTGATTTGCTGTTCTTTTGTGATTGTGAAAGCGTTGCCTATACGCTTCGGGAACAAGTTCATAAGCAGCAAGGATAGCAGACTTCACTACATCATATTTCAAACTTTCTTCCAAAGACAAAGCAGAACAGACTTCTTGTGCTTTGCCTACCAATTTGCACTGAAGAAGCAATGGCCAAACTTCTCTCGGCCAGTGCAATGACGCCGCAACACGTTCAAACACATTGAAATATGTATCAACTTCTGATTCACGAAATGGAGGTACCAACACAATGTTTTTACTCACATTGAAACCACCTGGGTTTACATGGGAGGAGGTTGTTTCATCAACAGATGAATTTGCAGAACTAGGTTGAGTAGTAGTACTTCTTGAAGTCTGTGCCTGTAACTCCAACTGACGCAGTCTGACCTCCCTTTCAATCTGCAACTCCAGCTCCAACCTTTTCAGCTTTAACACCTTTTCTGTCTCTGTTTCCAACTCCAACCTGCAAAGTTCCAACTCTGCCTGACGAGCTTGGGCTTTATCCTGAGCCTCCAATTGTAATTTAGCCAAACGTACCTTGAGTAATACTTGTCTTGAACGAGGAGAAGATGGAGTAGCAAAAGAAGGTGAGCCATTAGTGCTTAACTTTTCCACCGTTTGTTGCTCCCCAGCAGCAGGGTTTTGCCCTTCTTCCTTTAACACAGCAGGCTTCACTCCTTCATTAGGGGACCTGTCAAGAGGAACTGGCAAACGAGGTGATTTAGAAACAGGAAGCAGGCCTTCTTCTACAAGTTTGTTTGAAACAGCAGTTTTCAAGTCCTCTTTCACCATTTGCCTTGATACATTTAACTCAAAGTGTGCTGCTAGAGCAAACAAATCATGTTTTCTACACACATTTAGCTCCTCCCAAGAAGGATTACTCAGAAATGCACTCAAAGTGAAAACACCAGTTGCCATACTAACTACCTCTGCCAAATACACCAGCAGAAACAAACTCCAAACCTTCACCATCCACAAATGGATTAACCAGGACTTTTATCCCAGACGAACCGCCAATTTATGTTACGTCCCCTGGCTAGTCTAGGGGGTTGGCCAAGGCCAACATAACAAACAAAACATCCCTGACGTAGAAATAAAAGAAACTTACCTAACTCCAAAGAAACAAAATATACAACCTATAACCATAACCTACCTAACAACACATAAACAGGAGAAAACAGGGTGTCAAAACAAAAGGCAGCTCTCCCCTACAAGCAGTCTGAACATGAAACAACAATGCTCACACAAAATACAAAGGCATGCAAGCCTGCACAAGTATGGCAACCAAAATGGCCAGAGGGCACAGAAGCACAGCTCCACAGGCCTTAAGTAGTGCTCTGCTGATTACCAATTAGCCGGACTCTGCGCAACATCCAATCAGGACAGAGGAGGTGGAGCCTGGACAAAACAAAGGGTTAATAAGGAGAAGAGACATCCTCCTGGGGGATGTAACAAAGGTTAAAGTTACGTATGATGATTCTTGTATACTTTTATTTTAAGTAACAACTTAGAGCTTTAATTTATAGTGTGTTATTTTGAAAATAAGGTGAGCACCTCTAATTAACTGAGAAAATAATTTCATGGGACCTCAGAGGTTCGATGTCTTTGGGTTACACAGGTTTTATCAATTGTAATACACACGTTTGAACACCAGGGGGCGACAAACTCCACGAAGGAACATCAGCGCTTCAGGGAGCTGTTCTTTCAGCACCACAGCCTCTCACACAACACTCACACAACATCGCTGCGCTAATGCCGGACATTACTTACACAGGAGCCCGTAATTATAAAAAATAAATAATAATAAAATAATAATTGAATGTACCGCTGGGTTCATATCTTCAAGCACTCAATGTCAGCCAAGCCTCATTCACTCTCGCTACTAAGCATCATTAAAGAAAAATCGCGTAATCAGAGCGGGGATGTCTGCCTGTAGCCCCGTGCGCTGTAGCTGAAAAATCGAGGCTTTTAGTAACAAAGAACAAAACAACAAAAACGCGAGAAAAGTGACATTTAGAGTGGCTACTTCACAGAAGAGTGCGAGAGCTGCAACGATTGGATCGGGCGATAATCATCACAATAAAGCCATTAAATGCGTAAATTCCTACATGTGTGCACAAATGCAACCCACCATTCAAGAAGAGAGAGAAAGCGAGGGGGGAGAGAGAGTCCACCATCGCAACACCCCCTCCTTCCGTCCCCTCCACCACTCACAGAAACGGAATTAAAAAATCTTTAATATCTTTCCAGCAACTGGCCTCCATTGCTGCAGCGCTGAGCGCGCGCACACACGCCGACACTGTGGGCCTTTAAAGCGTCGCCAGAGCGGAAGGAGGAAAGTGACCCTCCGATTCAAGAGCGGCTTCTTTACACTGAAGGAAAAAGGGGGGAAACGGCTGGAGTGGATATGTTGAATGTATAGCGCTGCTCACATTGACATCGTGACAACACCAGCGCTGTCCGTGGATCTGTGCGAGTCGCTCTCCTGATTGTGTAATATCATTTTTTCACCCCCTTCCTGCAAAAGCGGCCGAACCTGCACCCGAGAGCGCAGGAGAGAGAGCAGCGGCAGAAGCAGCAGCAGAAGAAGAAGAAGAAGAAGAGGAGGAGGAGGAGGCGAGAGCAGGGGGATCACAGCCTTCATCAGAATTTATTTTTTCTTGTTATTACATGGCGCAAGGGCTATACAAACGGGACCGTCCTGGGTGTGATACTGCCACGGTGAATTTGGATATCCACGCAGCAGCAGCACCACCATCCTCCTCCATCCGCCGAAGAAGCACCGTGGGTTGCGACGGCGCCCACACCGACTCCTCATCCTCCTCCTGCCGGCTCCATGTCGAGTGATGGTCGGCTTGCCTTGCTGGATGCTCCCCGCTCTCTCCGGATCGTCGACCACCGAACCTCCTCTGACCGCAGACCCCCATTTTCGGCGGAAACCTTCCCAGAGCTATAGGGCTACATATGGAAACTGGGGATCAAAATTTTAGGAAAAAGGAAAATCTAAGCGGTTAATTTATTTTTTTTAACTAATTTATTACTATTTTTGTTAGGTTTCGATCTGGTTTTGAGCGTGTGTGTTTCTTTGCGCCGGCTAATGAATTAATTTAGTCGTTGAGCCTTGATTTCCTCATTCCACCGGGTTGATTTGTGAGAAGACAGATTTGCTTTTAACCTCACAATAGGCTGTTATAAAACACGCAGGGAATCGCTTTTATTTCCTCTCGACAGGACTCGAATCGGTCCGTTTGTTTACTCTTCGCTGTCACCACTAATATGACAGATTTAGATTTTGTCCTTCGTTTCCTTCCCCAGTTTATTTTTACTAATAAAAGCCACTAGAATAATACTATTAATAACAACAATAGTCTTTAGAATAGCTCTCTTTCTGAATACTTACTAGTAAACGTAATGTTATAGCCTTTGACTAAAGCAACTTGTTGTAACAGACGTATTGAACTGTTGTACTTCAAACCTGCCATTACTCCAACACCGCACCCCCCACCCACCCAGCCGTCTCTTTGCTCCATTTGAGCTCGTGTAAATTCAGCTCAGTGCTTATAGCTGTGATCTCTACAAGTCAACGAACAGGTTGTACAAAATCAGCCTTGCTTGTCTTTTTAGGCTCCTCTTAGTTACCCCGGGCTTTAATTAACCAGTCATAGATCTGTGTTAATAATCACATTTGTAGCTTTTGTTTTCTTGCTGCAAGTGGCTCCAGTGCTGGGCTCCATCTGCAGCTCCAGGCCTGCTGAGGTGCTGTCATCCTCTGCATACCTAATTTTTCCACACATCTTTTTGGGTGTGAAAGTTAAAACAAACAGAGAGGAGAGACTTCACCGCCTCTTCCTCTCTCCCCCTTCTCTCTGCCATAGTTAGTTTTTTCTCTTGTTTTGGTCCTCACCCAAACGCAACCATAAGGTTCCTACCGCATCCTCCGCCTCCTTCTTCCCTCTCCTTCCGCTCGAGTATATCCCGTTTTTTCGGTTTGATTTGGTCCCGCAAATTTTCAAATATTTACTTCCTATACATCAAGAGGAAAGGGGGTCCCCCTTTCATGGAATGCGGAAACATGGGTCTGTTCGACCGCGGAGTCCAGATGCTGCTGACCACGGTGGGCGCCTTCGCGGCCTTCAGCCTCATGACCATCGCGGTCGGCACGGACTACTGGCTGTACTCCCGCGGCGTCTGCAGGACCAAGTCCATGAGCGAGAACGAGACCAGCAAGAAGAACGAGGAGGTGATGACCCACTCGGGCCTGTGGAGGACGTGTTGCTTGGAAGGTAAGAGGAAAGTCGGTTCTTCTGTGGTGCTGTAGTGCAACATAAACTTTTCCAACGTGTTCATTTGCGTGCGTTTGAAGCCGCCCGCCCGAGAGGCCTCAGCACTGCCACGACACAAGTGTACTGTGGGAGGGGAACCTATTCTCTCTCTTTTTCTATGCTACTCAATGTAAATGAGATCCACTGCAGAGTTTCCCTGCAAAGGGTGTTTAAATGTGTGTCAAAAGCCAAACGATCTCTTAGGATACTGAATACGTCACTGACCTTCTTGGTGCCTCAAATGATACAATCTGATAGAAGGAAAGTAAAAATGCAACATGTGACCTGGCTGCTGCTTATGAGCTTATATGTGTTCTGCATTTATGGGGAAGGAGATTTCTACCTTATACCAAACAAATCAACGTGCTGTAAAGATCTGACACCATCATTTAGGTTTCATGTTCTAAATCTGTTTGAAATGAACTTCACTTTTTAGCACTTAGTTATGTTTTGTTGAAAAAGAAACAAAGAAATTTCACTTTTAGCCGAAATGACAAGTCCATTTTCCAGCAGGGTGAAACAGGTTTCTGTGAGGAAAACCCAAAGGACTACACGGATGTGCAGCTAATAGATGAGAACAATTCGGATTAGAATGAGTTTTTCTGAATTTGTGGATGGTTTCAGTTTTCATCTTTTTCATGAACAAACCAAAACTTATATCAGTAGAAATGGCATCTGCATCTTGCAATGGATCACAAGGTCAAGAAAAGTTAGCATGGATCCCAAAAAGTAGGCTTTCCACATAAATTCTGTCTAAAACTAATGTAACTCATTAAATCTCAGCAGTTTTGAGCTTTGGAAGAAACTGTTGTAACTTTTACCTGGTGTAAAATAAGCCCTTATATAAAAATCACGAAACTGAATTGCTGCACTTCAACGGTTAATTTTGGTGTTTAGCTCCTGCAGGCAGGCTGAATCAGGTTTCCGGTTGCATAAAAGTCACCCACACCAGTCTGGAATTGTTTATTCAGTCCGGCTTTAGAGTTTAAATAATAAATTAACAACACATTCACAGGCTGTAGGTGGAGATGAACCTTCATCATATATCACCCTGATATATTGGCATGCCAATAAGCTGGTCTAACCCTAATTAAAGGAAGCTGCAGGAGATCTGTACCTTTAAAGAGGATGTGACACCGGGGCAGCACGTTGGACAGAGCGTGAGGACCCAAAAGTCGAGATGCAGTCACATCTGTCAGCAGGCCTGACCTGCCTGACAACCCTGATGATGGCAGAGCTACCTTCGACCTCCCTGTGCCCGGTACTTTCTGAGATGTCAAACTGCCTCACGTCCTGAGTGCAGGTTTTCAGACGACCTCGAGTGTCTGCCCTGTCAGACGGCGGCGGCGTGTTTCCTGTCATGCCCCGGTGGAGGCGGTCGGTGCTGACTTGGAGTGAGGTGCTGTAACCTTGTGAGGGCACAGAGCGTTACAAATCTGTTCATCGTCTTAGCTGTGAGCCCCTGAAAGGCCTCAGTGGCTGACTTCATGCTCTTCTGCCCCCTGTGATAAGCAGCACCCTCTGTTCAAAGTTTAAGAAGAAGAAACATTTAAAGCCGCTATAATGAATATCTTTAAAATAACTATGATAAAATAGCAGTGCGAAAGAGGTCGCTTGTGGAGTAGGGATGAATTATTGACCAAATCTACAGCTTTCCTTGGCTTACAGAGCTTTAAGGAGAGTTTAAGGTCATTATTTAACTGTGGAGGCAGTGCACCTCCCTCTTTGATTTCTGCTCACTATGAAACAGCAGGTTGTAAGAGACTAAACAGAGGGCGAAGGTGGAGGAGACCAAAAACAGACCAAAAAACAGGAGTGGAAATTGAAAATTTATTAGCTGGATACAAACTCAGATCCAAGTGATTTGGAGCTGGATGTGAAAATAAGAATCTTTTTGTCAACATCCAGTTAAAGACTGATAATATATTTAAAGAAAAAACAAATATGTTGCCACTTCAAATGTTTAGACACAAAAATGACATTTAAATGATGTGTGAAACAATGTGCTTTTGCTTTAAAATGAAAAAATATATATATATAAGATTTGTCATGTTTAAAAATTCTCCCTAGTTGTGTAAAATTGACATTTCTTTCATTTTTAGTAATCATGACAGGAACAAATTAGGAAGTCAGGGGACACTGCTATAATGCCACAGAGTCCCTGTAGGGAGGAGGTTGGGGTGAATGAATATCCGAACAAAACATTTAAATTAAATATGGCTGAACGTTTCCTGGTTTAAAACTATTGTAGAGTGCCTTGAGGCCATCATTGTTGTGATTTGGCACTGAATTTTAGATGCCAGTCAGTTGAACATACTGAACGTTTCCTTGTTGAGTCTGATGATTTGCTGCTTTTTTGTCATAACTATTAAAGTCTGAATATAAAAGCAAATTAACAAGTATTTTATGCTTTTTCAGCAATTTCAAGGCAAAACTCTAAATAACCTGGAGCACAAAAATAATCATTAATTGCAGGTCTGCTAAAAAAAAAATAGACATGCCCGATATGCAACAACGGAAATATGTCACTCTGAAAATGAAACGTAAGGTAAAGAACAAGGAGTGTAATGGTATTCAAGTCATGCTGCTGTTCCTGTTAATGAGATTCAATACATTTACCCTTAAAAACACCTTTATTTGGTGCACAGCCCTTCTTCCGATCACAGCATTGACACCTCAGCTGTTCCCGAGAAGCTGCTCAGGTGCTGGGATCAGAAAGCTGCGGTCTCACCAACACAGCTCGAGATGTGAGGCAAAAGAGCTCAGCTGGCCTTCACCTGATAAATAAGAGGAATAACACTAAACACTGATACAGTGATTATATTAGTCGACATAGGATCACAGTTACAGCTGGAGTGTAATTGTGACAGTGACTGGCTTTTATCCCTGCCAGGCCATTATTTAATTGGCAAACAGAACAGCACGGAGTCAAGATGAGAGCAAAAAACATCACACTTAGACTCGCTGTGCGCGCATGTGTGTGTGTGTTCCTTTTGCATTAGCACAATGTGCTTCTTCCTTTGAATCCAGGATCAAAATGGCAGGAAATAAACCCAGATTTGTCATTTGTGATTCATGAATGATCCCCGGCCCAGAAGAGGCAGGGGAGTGGAAAAATGGGGCCACTGCATTTACTCAGCGGGGTCAGATTCATTTAAATTCTAATTCAAATGACTTCCTGCTCAGGAAATTGGGTCTTAAAAAGCGAGTACATTTAATTATAGGTAGTTTGAGCAATTTTATACCAAAAATTGTGAGGGGGAAATTGAAAAATAGGAAAATATAGAGCGGATGCAGCTGGAGAGAGGCAGCGATAAGCACCAAACCCTGCCTTGTTTCAGCACATAGAGAGTCAGGAGGAGAGATATCAAGTTTACATTTCAGATGTTAATTAGGCTTCAATTTGTAGCTCCGCTCTATTAAATCAAAGTGCCAAGACGGATAGTATTCACGGTTCCCCGGTTCCTCTAAAGTGAGCTGGTGATCAGGCAGCGGCTGAGGCTGCAAATAGTTGAAGTGGTCGCTCCATCCTCCTCGCAGCAGTGAATGCAGACTGTGTGTTTGGCAGCTCGGTATCCCACACATTCTGCTTACTGAGTGTACGCAGGTAGGCGACCGTTTGTGTTTGTATAACAGCTACAGAAGAAGAGAACCTGTGAAAAAGCAAAATGGGAATACCCACACTGGGTGCACCTCGACCTCTGCTCCGCTCACTGCTTGTCAGAGAAACAGAAAAATCTTTCTCCTGTGGATCTACAGAAAACTGATCATTTACTTTCCCTCAGTATAAAACCGTGCAAGTGTGCTTTGGAGGTTTGCGCTGGGTAAAACACAGAATATCTCGTATTGATTTAGCAGATGTTCACTTTTCCTTTCTAAAGCTGAAATAACTGATCAGTCAACGCTGTTTGTTGCACATTTTAGGATTTGCTGCTTTTCTTTCTCAGAAATTGATTTGAACTGTTGTTTCAACAAATCGGCTTTATATGAAAATTGAAAAAATGTCACAACTTTCTCTCAGTGAGCAAAAGTGACACCAAAATGAGGCAGAAATGGAAGCTGCCATCTTGCACTGATGACTGGAAGACATTGTTCAGACTTTGGTGGGTTCAGGGGCATTTAAAGAAATGCAGTTATAACAGGATGCCATATGTGATTTTCCATCACTAAATCTTTCTCAAAAACAACAGCAAGTTGTGCAACAGCATTTAAAATGATTTTTTTTTTATTTCTGGAGGAACTAATTTTTCCGTTTATTATGACACCGCATAATTTGCATCCAGAGCTTTTGCAGTAGCAACTTGGGACGCATTGAGCTAAGAGTGACGGAAAGCGGTTATTGCTAATAGTTTTCTAGATGCTGGCATTTACTGAGTTTTACAATATCTATAAAATAAATGTATATATAAATCTATAAACATTTCTATAAAACTGTTACTTTTTAGGTCACATGTGTTGTGAAGGTTTTGTGTTGTTGGTTTAAAGCTTTGACTTTTGTGTTGGCTTTAGTTCAGGATTCCTCTTTTGGTGTATTCATCACTGAGTTTGAGTTTGTGCAGCATTATCTGAGCACTGGTTTCTGTTTAGGCTCATGCCTCTAGTTTTCAGCTGTACCTCCCTCCCTTAGTTGCATCTTTGTGGTGCAGTGTTTCTTTGAGTCAGTCTTGTTAAGTGTGAGTTTTCTTGTTTCTGTGTTTAGTCGTGTGTATTTTGCTTCAGTATTTTTGGCTTCCTGTACTACTTTTCTTTTCTTGGATGTTTTGTTTTGGTTTTAACTTCTTGCCTGTCTGATCGTGCTGATTACATCCACCTGTGTCTTGTTCTCCTCCTGTTTCTGATCCTGTCTGTTGTCCTCTTTGGTTTTGTCCCTTCAGTTTCTTTGTTCCTTATCACTGTTCCCACCAATGGGTCTGTACTTCCGTTTGGAATTGCTCACCTTTGGATTCTGTTTTTTGTACTTAACTTTGACTGTGTGGCTTTACTTACTGCTTGAATAAAACCTTTCTTTTATGAATTTGGATTCACCTTTAAACTGACTCTGAACAACGTAAAGTTCAAGAGGCTGAGGGCAAAGCCTCAAAACCACATCTGCAGGCTCTATTTCACTACTGCTCACAAGCATTTATGTCAGCCTTACTTACAAATGATCTCATCATATCAGCAACGTGATGTGATCATGGTGTATCTTCATAGTTAATGCTTTATATTTTGGACCTAATATCATTTGAGTAAATAAATAGATTGGTAATCAATAAGTAAGGCAAATTTAGTCAAATCGTGCCGGTGCATTTATCAATATGCAGGCTGAGTTTTTCATCATGTGGCCAACAATTTCTCAAACATGTCTGCAGGTAGAAGAATTTTGTGTGTTTCTGTGCTTTTGCAAGAACATGCACATAATACAAAACTTTATGCCTCAGATATAGGACCCTTATTGTCAACTGCAAAATTCCTCATGGATATGACTAAAGTTCAAACGGAATGCGTCACTCTGTTCAAAGCTCTCTGGGGATGGATCACTTGCTGTCACATTCCTGAGATGTGATTGGTTCCAGGGACATCAGATGATTTCTGTTGGACCCCCTGAGGAGATCGTTTTAACTGGAACAATGTCATAATCAGCCAGCACATTACAGCACAGTTACCAGTTATGTCATCGCACGGATAACACAAGCTGCAACGAAGAGTAATAATTGATCAGTTGTTTTAGCATCTAACTCTTTTTTTTAAGCAAACCGTCACTTTTTCCATCTTTCCTATTCAATAAATCAACTGCTTTCATGCTTTTAGGATAAAGCAGCTCTAGAAACAGGACCATCATCATGCTTCAGGAGGTTTCTAGGACTAAAAAGTGCCTTTGATGGCTTTATTTTGAGAGAAACATCCGATTCTTTTATGCACTGCAAGTCTAGAAAACTTTCAGTATTAGTGTGAAAATACTAATCTGAAAAATACTAAGTACTATTTCTTAATATAGCTCTTGATCACTTAAATGAAAACACATTAACGTGGCACAATTTTAGGAGTTTCCTTGAAAAGGTTTAAATTTTTATTTATTCTGTGTCCGTCTTCCTTCAGTTTTTTGATCCTCTTGTCAAATGTTTTATTAGTTTAGGTGAACCTGGGGCTTTAATCAGTCCACACTGAACAGTGGCTTAATTTTCTTTTTAGTTGTTTGATTTTATCTAGACATTACTTTAGTTCTTTTTGGTCCTTTGCCATTCAGCCTTAAACCAGCATTAAAAGTCCAGTGACTGCGGTTCCACATACACACAGATGTGGTTGCACACAGTGTGGGTGCAGAGAGAGATTCAGCTGGTGAAGCATGAACGGTGCAGAGTAAACATGTGTGATGCGGATGAATTGGTCCCTGGAGGCCGCCGCTCCTCCGTCCTATCTGGGACGTCTGTAAAAAAGCCGCCTCTGCTCCTCCCTCCTCGTGCACGTCGCTCGTAATCTGAGGCATTCGTCTTCATTACAGCGCCACCCTCAGGCTCTACCGTGGCTTCAGGATGAGGACACAGTTTAGGAAGAGACGTTGGAGAGAAATGGTGCACTTCATGATGAAAGAGGGCCACATTTTTCTTTTGTGCCTGGACCTAAAGCAGTGAGACTAATCTAAGTCTTTCTAGCTGTGTCCAAACCACAAAAGCTAAAATACAATAACTAACTAAGCTGTGAAAGTTTTTTCACTTAGTGTTCGCTTCTTCCAGGGTTTACACCGCCTCTCGCCCTTTGAGAGCTGGCACACACTCCAACCTGCTACAACCCTTAAACTGGATAAGCAGAAGAGAATGGTGGGATGGATGGATGGATGCTTTTTCATCTAATCATTTGACCTATGATTTATGAAATTTCAAAGAAATACCCTTTATATTCTAAAGTCCCAGTTGGTGTCCTTAAATTTCCTGTTTTGTCTGAATCACAGTCCAAATCCAAAAGAGATCAGGTTCATTCTTGTTGCATAATGTTGCAGGTAAAGAAAATATATTTAGAATATTTGTAGCATTTTTAAACAAGACTTTGAACCTATGTTGTTTGTGAGTCTGTACATGCTCGCAACATTAATATCTTTAGCAGGTAAAATATCAACCTGTTCATCATTCTAGCACAGCCTATGTTGAACCTATATTATCAGGGAAACATAAATATGTTTCACAAAAGCGTTTTTGTGCCAATTCACCCAGCATCTGTTGAGATCAAGTAGCATCCTCTGGGGATGAAGGCCATCGCAGAGGTGCAAAAAAACTGCTGTTGAGGCTGGCTCCGAAAGAGAGTCATCCCTAAAGACCGTGTTAAAATGTCCAACTTTATAGCAGAGATATGCATGTGTACAAAAACAGGGCATTTTTTTGTTATGTTGTTCTTCATGGCGGCTGTGTGGGGGCAATTTCTTTAAATTCACTGATACAGGCAGCTGTAGAGTATAGCTGCTGGCTAGGCTTCAACTGAACTTCAGTTTAACACACACTTTGCTAACATGTTAGCTACTAACAGTCAATCCAAAAATGATCACATCTGTCTGCAGAAAAGCACCAGAGCAACATCTGTAAAACCAGGTTAGCCATAAAGGTATGCAGAGTTATCAAATCAGGGAGGTGACATTTTTACAGCCGCTTATAGTCGAGGCATCAACCAACTGATCTCCGTCATGGGTTATTAAAATGTATCCAGTGGCTGATCATTCAAATGGGTGCATATTAAGTTGGCTGTGGCTGAAATGGTAGAGAAGGGCATCCTCTGATCACAGAGTTTATTGTTCTATCATCCCCAAGTGTAAAATTGGCCCTTAAATATCTGTGCTGCCAGATGTGTATGCGCTCGTGTGTACTCATATTGCTAAGGTGCTACATATATACTACCCAGCATGCTTGAATTTTGTGCTGCTACTCAGGTTTTTTTCATAAGGGCTCTAAAGAGTCAAAGGCAACATGTGGGTGTGTCTTTTTGTTGTTATGTTAAGAGGTGACGTACTATAGGAGACTTACACAGCTCCTGTCCATCACCCCAGATCACAGTTCACGATTCCTGCCTCATGATTTTATGTATTTGTATGTGGGAGTATCTGTGTACTGCACATTGGTGCATCTGAAAACACATGTGGGAGTCATTTCTGTGCATATTGTGCATGTTTGAATAGTGATGTTTGTGCTCAGTGCATAACAGAGAGGCAGGATGAGATAAAAGAAGATAGCAGTGCAGAGTGGCAGAAAAGAGCAGGATTAGTCTCATAGTCCAATCAGATAAGGATTACCCAGCTGGAGCATGCCCACCCAGGCTAATGCTCTGGCCCTAAAGTGGCATTACACTGTATTATGACACCGATCCCCTGTACGTACAGCTGCATGGGACGGATTACAGTTACAAGTCGAGGGCAGCGTAGATGGAAGCGAATACGGCCACTTGTTGGAGTAAAAACTGAGCCCCCTCTCCTCCGACAGTATCGCTGCTCTGGGCTGCCTCCCCCCTTCATCTGATAACACACTGTGTAAAGTGACTGAGCTCTATTGCACTGCACTGTCAATGCTGTGCAGCCGGCGATGGATGGGCTTCATTTTGCCCTCACCGGAGCTCCGCTGAGACAGCACACAGTCACTGACGAACATGACTATTTTATTGGTCTTCACCTTGCCCTCTTTATTGCCCACTAAGGCCAAATTACAGACCAGACATTATCAGATTAAGCCCGGGCTGCAGACAGTCTAAGAACAGTGCAGAACTCTGGCCTTTGGCTGTGATGCCGTTAAGGCTGTCGTTTATAATTCTCACGGCTACAACCAACAGACTCAGATATCAGTGTAGAGTTTATTGATTACGTGTCTGGTTGAGATCATTAGACAAATATAGTCTGTCTTCAGTTTATATTAAACCTGATGTCTTTATCTTTTGTTTCAGATTGCTTTAAGTCTGCTTGGTTTGTCCTTACTTCTGGGACCAACATTTTTAAGTTTGCTTTACTCCCGGGGTCAAAAACTCATAACAGTGCAACAACTTAACAGAAAATAGGCCCAAAATGGGATCCAAATAAACACAAAGTAGCATCCAGAGAAGTTTTCTTCCAAACAACATTTGGAACAGAGTCTTGTTGCTAGCAGCGGTCCTTTAACTCTTTGCACCATGGAGGTCACTGCACCGAGACCAGACTGATGAGAATTAAAGAGGCTGCCTATTACTACTAAGAAATTGTTCTCCAGCGAATGAACCCTTGTACACTTGTAAGACTTTTGTTTGTTTTTTTTTTTGATTGGATATATTTGCCTTATTTAGTAATTAAAAAGAATTCCTGATTTGCAGGTATTAATAATGAATATTTAAGGTGGTATTTTAGCTGTCAAGTACTTTGTCACAGTTATGTAAAGGAGCTGTGTTATCACTTACCTGTCACTTACCTTTCCAGAAAGTCTTTGATATAGCACCAGAACCAGCTCTTCACCTGCTGCAGGTTCTGGTTAGAGCAACCGTCTAGCATGCAACTCCAGAGCAGAATAAACACTTCAATCCACAGCTGTAGTCTGAGATGATGGATTTCAAGTTCAGCTGAGTGACTGTGTGGAGAGGGTGCTCAATGATTGAAGGCTGCCACAATCGACTGTGGTCAGCGAGACACCCAGCAGGGAAACACAACACAGCAAAGGCGTGGACAGAGTGTGGCAAATCAGTTTCAATCACTGTCCTGGACCAACGAAGGAAAGCTGTAAATAAATAACGCTAACACGAGCAGCCAATTATACTTTGGCAGCAGACAGACAAAGTTTGGTAAACACTGTCCCCGCCTCACCCTACTGCCTGAACTCTTTCTGCACTGACTCCACTCACAAGTTCTCCTTCTTCATGGAGGTGAACACTGCATCTGTCCATGTTTTGTTAACCAAGAGAAGAAAACCCATAAACATAACCACACACAAAGCATTTCGATAGCTTAACACTTGTAGGGAAGTTTTATTGCATTTACAGTGCTGAAAATACGCAAGCCAACTTAGTCTTATGTATAATCTGCTATCATATAAACTGTATGTAACACAGTATTGTGACATATTTCTGTTGTGCTTTGGAGATCCAAAGCACAAAATACAATCGTAAAATAGAAAAAACTGAATTTTACGTGCTAGAAACAGTAAATAACTCATATGTTATAAATATTAATTTTGTGAAATACAAAACAAATTGAAAACAAATGTATTGAATAAATAAGTAATGGGTTAAAAGTAAGTTAAGCAATTTCTAAGAATGAACAAAATGTGGTTAGACTGATGTTTAAAGCTACATTTTAGACACCTTAATTTTAAAAAGCTAGCTTAAAAAATACATTTCCTTCCCAGTAAATCAAAGTTTGAAAAAGCATTAGTGCTGAACAATGATAGAACCAAACACATCCATCATCAGTCTTATTATTAGCCATGTCGATCATTACATATCCCCTCTCATTCTCAGACAGATCCCTCGTAATGAGAAAAACATTTATCCTGAATTATGGCAATCTCGATTGAACCACGGAGGTTTAAAGCACACAGCAGACATCATTCTGATTCCCTCCTTGTACATTAATAGTGATGGCTCTTTGTGAAGCTGCATTCGGCTGTCCTGATGAAGTCTCTGAGATTAGATGGACAGCCAGAGGAGTGTGATGGCACGGTAATTGGTTTAGTGTATGATTAATGCCTTGGATGGCTTTGATCAATGAGAGAGGGGCTGTAAACTTCGGTAGCACTCTCCCATAAATGCTGTCGCCCTCTTTGCATGGAGATGCCCCCCACCCACCCGTACTCCAGATATGCGCTTTAGCTACAAATTAGGAAAAAAGTCAACTACAAAGCATTAATGACGGGACATGCTTTGAGGAGGAGAAACATCAGTTATTAACCGCTCTGACCCCCAACACCTCCTCGTCCTCACAGCCAGAAGGGCTGCATGTGTGTTTCTGTGTGTTGTTGCCACGTGATATTTTTTAGCTGCAGTTGGTCCTGTTGGGTGGGGTCTATCTTTATCCTACATGACCAGAGAACAAATCGATATGAAACATACCCAGGGCCAATCTTTGTGTAAGCAAACTGTGTGGCACCACAACTGTGGAACCACGACTGCTGGCCGTCTGCTCCTAACTCCACATATTTCCATGACAATTGGTAGGACATATGGATTCGAAACAGAAGCCACCTCAAATCTGTATTTTTAATAAAGATTCTGATCAACATCTGCTGGTGTAAGAATTGTACTGTTACCACAACATTGCATTGATATGCTCTCAGATTAAAAGCACTTTATGCAGAGATGCATAAAGAACTGCTGATTATAATCCTTTAAGCTTCCCAATGACGATGACAATGATGAAGGTGGATGAGTAATAATAATGTGGCTTGAAATATCTCTGTGAACATTTAAAAACAACCAGGCAGTGTTTCAAACTCTAAGTAAAAACTTTAAATTCTGGGAATTTATTTCAGTGTGAGATGAGAAAACTGATGTCATGCTCATGTGAGTGGAGCTTGCTTTTAGTCTCCAACAGCATCAAATACTAATGTTTTGTCAGATGTTCACAGAATCACAGAGAAACACTAAAGGTGAGCTTGGTGTGAGAGCTGTGATCCATCAGCTGCAGCAGCAGGGAAACAGATAGGGTGTTGCTTCCACCTCGTCATGTATGGATGCTTCTTTGGGACCCCCTGACTTTTAAACTCACCGGGTACCACTAAACATCATCTTTTAACATGCACGAGTACGGCTGCTCCCAAAGAATACATCCTGGTAAACAAACAACTGATTAAAATTTAAACAGGCTTTGTTGATTTTTCGAGCAACATGACCGTTGGTGATGTTCAGCATTGCCGTGTCCAGTGAATTAGGATAACTTGTGCGTATCACACTTTTCTAAACAAACAGCAGTATTTGACACACTGTAATGTGAAAGCATGAGTCAGTATGGTAAATATGACACTATTGCCATTTGTCAGCTAGCTTAGCTTAGCATAAATTCAAATTCAAATTCAAATTTTTATTTGTCACGTACACAGTCATACACAGTACGATATGTAGTGAAATGCTTGGACAACTGCTCGTGACCTAAAGAAAACAAAAAAGGAAAAGGCTATGAATACGATAGGAAATAAATATGAAAAATTAAAAAGGGTAAATTTAACTAGGAAGGAATAAAATATAAATTAAGGTTAAAAATGAAATAACTGTACAACACAAATTAGAATGAAGGGTAAATTTAACTGGGAAGAATAAGATAAAATATATAAATTAAAGTTGAAAATAAAATAACTGTACAACAAAATACACAATATAGAACTATATAAGAATGTATGAAGAAATCTAAATATAAATAAATATATACACAATAACAGCAGCTGTACAAGTATTAACCGGAAATGAAGAATATAGTGACCAGTGTTGTGCAAAACCAAAGTCCAGAAAGTCCAGTGTGTGTGTAAGAACTGTATGTGTGGGTCAGTACTGTGTGGTGGTGTGATTGAGAGACCGTAAACATTGGGTAAACATTGGGAAACTGGATATGTTCAAGGCAGCAAAATGACTCTGAATGCATCATAGCTTAATTTGTTTCTGCACAAGAGCTGCAAGGTAAAAGAAAGAGATATGTCTGACTAAGTGTTTGCAAAGCGCAACAGTTTCTTTTGCTAAGCTAAACTACCTGCCATTTGGCTCCAACTACAGATGTACACAAAAGATATCAAAATGTTTTCAGTTTGCAAAAAAATATTTGTGTTTTCATTTGCTGCAGCTTTTTAGAGTTGAATCTGTTTGCTTCAACTAATCATTGGGGGTTTTATGTGTCCATTTGGGTATGTTTTGGATATTTTAAGAGACATTATGCCAAAAATCCAACATTTAATATTGTGTTTTGGTGTCATAAACTGAATTTCTGTGGATTGCAGAGATTTTGAAGACAGGATAACATGAGTAAAAAGATTTTTTTTAAATTTTCCTTCCAAACAGAAAAACTCTGCAGTGTTTGGATATCGAGCACCAGCACAGTCAGACTTCTCAGCCATCATCGTTTATTTGATCTCAGCCGCTGTTTATTAAAGACATGTTATCCCCTTGAAAATGTAAAGTTTGCATGTTAAAGTGGCTTGAATAACCACTCGATTTTCAGTAGGATTGCACTCTGATTATGTAGAATTGATCCTCTTACATTGGAAGTGTAATTACCAGCAGGTCTATCTCTGACTCCATCGCAGTAGAGCTGCTCTCTGTTCCACCTCCTCGGCCATATCCTTAAGCTGTGGAAGCATCCCAAAGAGACCCTGTAGTAACTGATAATTAACTGCAGATACAATCCATTCATTTAAAGGAGGCACAATTCACTCTTTTTTCCTGCAATAGCACAGAGAAAGCAATCTTCCTTTTGATTAATTGGTGGTGTCCGTGGTGCAGTTCATTTGCAATCTATTACAGCGTATTTGCTTTGTGTCAGAACACAGCCCAAACACACTGCATCATCTCCGAGTTGGTTGAAGGTATGAAGCAGCGTTGGTCTGTTTGGAGGTTTTACCCCAGCTCAGTTTAGTACAGCCTGCTGATATTGATACTAATGTGATAACAATAACAATAGTGGCCATGACTGTGTAATGTAATTGTGTAATGGATATGCAGCATGAGGTAAGCATTCTGTTTTACCCACACTTGCACTGTAAGAGCTCATGTTCAAAGAAGTTCTCGTAAAGGTTTGGCAACTTCTTTACATGTACGTCGGCCTTTATGAGAATATTAGCATTCAGTTTAGTAGTTTTTAGTTCATTTAACTTTTTTAACTGTACAGCTCTACATCTGTATATCTTTATATGTCTATGTGAATAGCTAGACATGTAAATTATTATGATTTTTATCATTTTCATCATCTTTGACATGGAAATACCAAATATAAATTCCAAAAGTGTCTCTGATGCTCTCAGCTGAAGATTTGTTGATTCCTAATTTACTGTGAGTTTTGTACTGGCTAAAAAGAGTTCAATATGGACCCTTGAAATCTATCTTTTTCATAATTTGGCAAAAAAAAATTAATGTAGACTAATTTTTAAAAAATCACCCAAAGATTTTAAACAAGCGATTGAGACCAAAAACAATAAAAAATGCTTACAGAGGTCATAAATCGCTTGAACTGGGATATTCTGTATGATCTGGCAATTAGAAGAATGCAGGTTTAAGACACTTCTGAATAGGTATCACTTTGACCCCCAGATTTAAAAAGTAATTCATTTAGAAGATGTCACAATTAGTAGTCATGTTCACAAAAGACCCAAAGACAGACAAAGCTGAGACAGACAGGCAGGTGGATAAATAAAGGAGCTTTAGTCGGGAACTTATGGATTAACAGAAAGTGCTTCACAGTGTGGGAGGAAAAGCCGATAAACTAACAAAATCCAAAAGAACAAAACAAATGTAGGGAGCCAGTAGGAGAAAACAAGGGATGCCTCCCCAATAGGAGGATGATGAGACAGCAGGAGAACTCACAGACTGTATACACACCGGGAAGAAGACGCAGGTGAACTTTCAAAAGGATTTTTTTACTAATAAGAAACTATAACTAGATTCCTGTAAATGTTACGCTTTCTCGTATCACTGCAGTATAAAGTTTCTACTAGCTCTCCTGGAAAAGTAGCTGCTAAGATGCTGTGGTTAAAAGGAATCAAAGGAATCATGGTATACAAAGAAACAAAGCAGCACTAAAGAAAGCAGACAGAGATGTTCCCACCTCTGCAAAGCCCTCTTAACACCCAGTGGGAGAGCTGCTGACACCTCTGCGACTATCACAGAAGTCTTGGACTGAGGTGATGGGAGGTCTGGGTCAGAGGAGGACGTACGGAGGTAACGCCAGTAGGGCAGTGCATGACAGATGGAGGAGCGAACACAGGGCAAACAAAGAGGGCAAGGAGGAAGTAAAAAGACAACATGATGCAGTTTCATAAGGTTACACAGGCAGAGAGGGCAAAGATGATCCAGTCCAAGTGGCCCTGCATAGTATTCAAAGTGTATATACAAGGCTTTATAGTGTATTTAGATATCACATGTCTTTGGCATTTGACTGTGATTGATTTGTTTTCTGTGCAACAATGCAAAGAGACTAGACAGAGTTGTAATTTCAGACAGACAGACAGACAGACAGTTGAGCCAATGGGATTGATTTCTCTTTTGTTTTTTATACTGCAGGACAGACGCAGTAACAGGTTGCTCGTTCTCACCCCTGGCCTCATTTTTTAGGTCACTTCAGTTATCAAACAACCCTATAACCCTAACTCTGTATCTTAGAGAAAAGTAAAATGGACCAAAAAGTTTTCGATGTATCTAAATAATGGTTTTCTTTGTTCTGTGACTGACGACACTTAGGAAACAATAACGACCACAAAAAAAAACTTAAAATGATATGTTCTGATTGGATAGGGTTGAGGTTGTTATTGAAAACAATAAATCTAGCTAACAGTATGACACAGTAAGATACTGAGACAAACTGAGGCCTTAAATACACAGTTAATCAAGAAAAGTGGACACAGCAGAGTGACGAGACACAGCTGAAACTAATTTTTTTTTTTTTTTTTTTGCCTGTCCCGTTTGGCTCTTTTGCCATCAGAATTATTGTCTAAAGGCGGATAAAAAAGATGCCCAACGGATTTACTTTACCAAATGGACCATCCCAGCCTTGCCGTAATGGTCTATTTGATTCACCTTTTATTGTTTATTTTACTTTATTTTCACTTGCTAAATACGGGACAGATTTGACTGGGGAAAAGAAAGGGGAGAAAGAAAGAGGGAAAGAAAAACAGCGGGGAAGAGGGACGGGGATAAAGGGCAAAAAACAAAAACCACCAAAATAAGCAGACAAAAAATACATATTTCAATCACCTTGATCACCTGTTGAGAAAGAAAAAAGAGAAAACAAGCAGAAGAAAAAAAAGAGCAATATAATAAACAACATCACGATGATCTATGGCATAGGTGTCAAACTCTGGCCCGCGGGCCAAATTTGGCCTGCAGCCTAATTACATTTGGCCCGCAGCCTAATTACATTTGGCCCGCGAAGCCATACCAAATTATTATTAGAGCTGGCCTACTGGTATTATACAGCTATTATATATATTGTTTAGTATTAAGCTTTGCTTGTTCCATATTCAGTTTTTCAGAAAAACGTGTTTGAGTCCATAAGAAGAGATTCATTCTTAAATCTGGAGGAAGATTTATTTTTCAGTAAATATTAACGTTAGCCCGCGACTTTGCTCCAGTTTTGAATTTTGGCCCACTGTGTATTTGAGTTTGACACCCCTGATCTATGGGAATATAACACTAAATACTAAATATTAAACATTATTGTCCAGCACGTAAGATCAACAGTGTGCTTTGAAGTAGGAGCCAAAAAGGGTGTAGTTTGTGTGTGTGAGCACCCGTGTGTACACCTGTGAGCATGAGTGCGCTTGTATTTAAAAGGTTCCTTCCTGTAATGATCTGCTAGAGGGTGTGGGGGGCCACAGCCCCGTCCTCCAGGGCATGAAGCAGGTATGGAGGAGATCAAAACTCCAGACATCCAGAGGCCCTCAGAACACAAGAGACCAAGGTCTGTCAAATGGAATAAATTCTGTTCCTTCTAATATATGTTCTAAATATTTGACTCCTTTACCACTCCAATATGGAAAGTTTATCATATTATTGTTTTGTAATATGTCAGGGTTGTTCCAGATAGGTGTACGTCTGCATGGGATTAATGAAGACTCCGTCAATTTTAGAAACTCCCACCATGCTGTCAGAGAAGAGCTGATGCTGACGCTTTTGAAGCATTCATGTCGTTGGATGTTTGAGCTGATAAATGGTAGGTCAGAAATCTCTAGATTATTGCAAAGTGCTTGTTCTACATCTAGCCAAAGTTCGTCTAAGAAGGTATGTTTTAGCCATCCTGAGATAAACTGAAGCCTGTTGGCTAAAAAGTAGTGCTGAAAGTTAAGTAGTTCTAATCCTCCTTTATCCTTGGTCTTTTGTAGTGTTTTTAAGCTTATACATGGGGGTTTATGTTTCCAAAGGAATTTGGACATATATGAATCGAGAGATCTGAACCAATCTTGTGGCGGTTTAGTTGGGATCATTGAGAATAAATAATTTATTTTTGGTAAGACCATCATTTTTATAGCGGCAACCCTTCCCATGAGTGATATGGGTAAACATTTCCAATCTAGCCAGATCATCTTCTACTTTCTTTAAAAGTGGTATATGGTTTATTTTTGTTAGATCTGCAAGCTTGGGAGAAACATTAATACCTAAATATTTTATATTTCCAGATTGCAGTGGTGTAGAAGAGGAATTATGGAAGGAGCAATTAATCGGAAGGACTGTAGATTTTGACCAGTTAATTGAGTAATCTGATATTCTTGCAAAAGAGTTTATCAATTCAATCACCCCAGAGATATTGGTTTGTGAGTTTTGGAGAAAAAGTAACACATCATCCGCATAAAGGCTGATTTTATGTTCCACGTTCTTGCATTTTATGCCCTTAATTACTGTATTCTGTCTAATTGCTGCTGCTAGTGGTTCAATAAAAATTGCAAACAGTGAAGGGGAGAGTGGGCATAACTCAAACTCAGAGCACTAAACAACCCAGGACCATGACAACTGTATTCAATTTGATTGTCTCAGTATCTCCAATCCCTTTAAGCCACCTTTCTTCTGATTGGGTGGCCCTTTAACCCCATAAGGATATCCAAACTCACTGACATCATTCATAGCCAAGAGTAAAGCTCTTGTCTTTCATTTTCACACAATCCGAACTTAATGTTTTATATATATAATGGTATATATCTGACAGAGAAACAGGAAAAGCGCTGTATGTTCATCGTCATCCTGGATGTTTAGGATGATGATCTGCCTGGAAAAAATATTCTCAAATCTTCAGTAGCAGCACCTCAGCATTGAGGACAACATGAACAGTGTTCATCTCGGTGCATAAGCAGTATTTAGAAGAATTTTGAAATGGTAACTGGAACATTGTGACATGTGCAAAAAGTGAAAACTATGTCCTGCTTTCATCTTGTTCAGTAACTAGCTGACCTCTGGCGCATCTCTTCAGTGCTTGTTCAGTGATTGTTTTAAACACAATCTTTCTGCAGCTTGAAAACAGCCATTTTTTTTCTTTTCACATTAATACAGTGGGCATGAACAAGAACAGCACAGAAATTAACCTGCTTGAAGAGTTTACACGGTAGCATTTGCACCCCTCTGAAATCAGGTTGCTACTGCACACACTAAGACCTCAATAAGAATAAACGGGGTCGTTATTATTCCACGTGAGTTTTAAAAATGATTATAATGGGATTGCAGGGTTTTCATGTTAACCTGTTCAATAACACCTCTGCTCTAAGTCAGAGAAATAAAGCACACATACTAAATATTCCATGCATTTTGCACTTTGTGTCAAAAAAATGTTGAAAGTTCTCTCTCCTATAGCTGTAAAACATTTAAAGAAAACAGTTTTCTGCTCGCTTTACACTCGCTTTATTTTTTTCCCAAAAAATATATGGTTATTTTAATTATTTTTAACAAATTTTCACTTTTTTAGGATAAAAAAAAAAACTTCTCTTAAGCAGCCACGCTTACACAGTAGGTTTGGGTCCGTCGTCGTGCCCTTTGGTGGCCATGTTGGAGCGAAGCCCCCTGAGGCTGCCCGCCTGCCTTAGAGGACATCAGAGCTGCCTGTCAGTGTGACACTGCTCAGATGGCCATGTTTACTGCACTCCAGAGTGAGTATTTACTGCAGTCGACAGGGCTGGCAGACCCCACTGTCACAGCAAATGGTGCTGTTGGGAAAACAAACATTTGTAATGAGACTGTGTCTGTCAATTGAGGCTGCGGAAAACCACTTCAGTCCAAAACACGAAGGAGAAGTTACGCTTCAAGTTTAAACCGGGAGCAGGGCACGTTCGACATCCTTGGTTTCGTTTTGGTGCATTTTGGGCCGATGCTGAACGTGACCTGACTCTCATTAATTTAGATGCTGTTGGTTCTACCAATCGCATGTCGAGCCGGAGCAGCTTGACGGAGTGACTTGGGTCCTTAACCTGAAGGATGATGATTTAATATGCTTCCCACGTGAAATGATGTAAACCTGGTGTCTGGGAAAGGCTGACACATGATTATTCATGTCTGTGGCGGTATGTACTGTGACTCCAACGCTTCCACAAAGCCTCAGCTGAACTGCTGACGATGCTGCTGATTTTTGCTGGGATAAAAAAGACCGTGCCTCACTAATCTCCAGATCAGAGCGAGTCAGGGAATTTGTCAAAAATGAAGCTGCTGCTGTTATCATCGCTACATCCTGATGTGGGCAAGGATAAGGTGTTGCTAAGTCCACTGAAGAAGATGATGTAATTTCCAGTGGAGCACACTTATTTTCTCCTCCCCCCTCTCTTCTGGCCTATGTTCGTACATGTGTGTGTGTGTGTGTGTGTGTGTTTGTTAACGTGTGCGTGTGTAGGCATGTATGGGAGCGATCACCTTCATGTCTCTGTTTCCCTCAGAGCAATAAGAAACAGAATGAATATTTAATGAGGAGCAGCATGGCTTCTCTTTGCTGTGTCAGATCACTTTCCAGGACAGGGAGTCTCTCATGATCATAGCAGCATGCATACAGGCAGCCCAGAGTGTGAAAAGTCACACACATATCCACACAAAATCAGACTTTCACCTGGAAATAACTACAGTTGTCATGTAGAGTCTGACTGCACATGCATGTTTTGCTCCCTTCTTTATGAGTGACACTGTGTCTTACAGTTGTGCTTCTGTAACCAGCCTTTTTATTTTGTGTGTCACACCATTACATCATCACAGCCAGGGCCGACGCTGTGCCGGTCTTTAGGATGACGGCATGAACAAGTTGTGAAAATGAATCTATTATTTACCCACAGTGCTCTTCATACCGCTCGCTGCGGGGCAGCTTGGCCTGCGAAGTCATCTCACTATGCCTTAGTATTGAAAACCACACATCTGGAAATAAAATGAAAGTAAGAACCTAAAGGGCTCCTCTTTTCAACCCAAATGAATGAACTGATCATTGAACGAAATCAAATCGTCTTTGCCATCATTGGTAGCGTGCATATTTCAGTGAAATTAAGACTGTAGGCTACAGAAATGTACACAGCCACTGAAATACTTTTACATGTTGTAGGTGTGTGGTCACCAGGAATAAGACATGAACAGTCTTACTCTGTATTTTTTATTTAATTTCAGGTATAAGTATGGCCCTCAAAAGTGTAGCTTCACAATCTTCAGCTTTTTGGTTTTAAGCAGGACATAGCAGATCATTTATCAAAATTCTTATGTGTTTCCGATTTTTATCTCATTTGGTACACAAATGAGCCACTACAGGCAAAACACATTCCTTCATATAATTCCCACTGTCTGTTATTTTTAATATTTTATTCAGATTAACCTCTTAAAACTATGCTGTTGTTCTTTGAAGGCCTCATTCTGAATGAAATTGTCCACCATTTGAAAGCATAAAACTATGTGATCCGACACTTTTTAAGACAGAGCACAACGTTTTGTTGTATGCCATATTGAATTGTAGCTTCAGTTTTCTGTTCTTAGTTGAGCGGAGTGGCACCCGATACGGCCTTTGGACTTGTATGTTTCGAGATGTCCTTCTGCTTACCTTGGTATGAGTGGTTGTTTGAGTTGCTGTTGCCTTCTTGTTTGGCCTATCCTCCTGTCAGACCAGTCCATTTCCATGTTTAGTCACTTAAATCACCTTTCTTCCTCATTCTGATACTTAGTATGAACCTCACAAGGTCATCTTGACCTTATCTACACTCTTAAATAGATTGAGTTACTGCCATTTCATTGGTTGATTAGATATTTTCATTAATGGGCAGCTGAACAGGTGTACCTAATGTCATGGGCCGGTGACTGTATGGGGGTTAAATAATGTGATGCAGACTTACTTTTACGTACATATTGTGATACTGCTTCCAGTTTTGTGCTAAGCTAAGCTAACTGGCTGCGCTCTCCAGCCTCATATTTACAGAGTGATATTGATCTTCTCATCGAACGCTCCATTTGCTGAGTAAAAATGCAAACTTTGCTCACAGAAGACAACATCTTCCCCTTAAGGCAACACCGGCACAAAACATGACTGCAGCCATGTGACTTGGACACACATCCATCTTCCATGTCTTTTTATGTCACATTACAGTTATTTCAGTTTTATTCTTTTGAAAAGTCAGATTCCTAATTTTACTGAATTTAAAATGCCAACTATTCATCAATTGGTTCTCGTGGACTTTTTAGGGCGTCCTTTCAGTAGATTTCAACCATAAACACTCCTGTAAAGGGATCATTTGGCATCATCTTGCACTTACATTTTGGTTTCTACGTTGTCAGAGCTGCATTCTTCATCTAGAGGATTTTTTTTTTGTGCACCTTTCCATCTACTTTAATTTCATCACCCGTTGCTGCTGCTGAGTATGTGCCCTTGAAAGGTCATTTGACAAACACGACATTTGCTGATTGTTCTACACATTCCATTTCTCTCATTTACTATGTAGAGTCAGACATGCTGTGTGTGATTGTCAGCCAGCAAATGTAGGTCATACTCCTCTCCCAACGCCGTTTGTCAGAAATGTGCTTGTAGTACACAGAGAGACAGGCTCGTCAGTGCAAACGCTAACCACATACAGGCTTAATTAAACTGATTACCCAACAGAATTAAGTGCCGATCAGACAGCCTGTCATCTTCTCTAACCCGACCACCTTCCATTGCTTCTCAGAGGCCACAATATTAAATTTCCTTAGCAGCTGTGTGCAGATTTAACTGAAGAAAAAAAGAAGAAAAGATACAGAGGAAAGATGGGAAGAGAAATGAAAAGAGGCAGTGAAGAATTGGTGGCGGTGAAAACGGTGCACAAGACGATGTTTGTCTTATATCAGGGGAGGGGAGGGGGGAGATGGAGGGTGTGGAGGTGAGGGGGTGGGTAAAGGATGGAGATGGGCTGTAAGCACACACACACACTGTAGGTAGTAGCATTTACATAGATGTAATGAAACAGGGAATTGGATGAATGCATGCCTCCATCCATCTAGCCATCTTGCCTCCCTCCTTTTTTCCCCTCCGTTCCTCCTCCCAGCATGCCGCGCTGCTCGCCGCTGCAGCAGGGCAAGAGATGACATGTGGACACTCAGTGAATTGCCAATCTCCACCGAGAGAGAGGGGTGGAGGGGGGAGGTGAGGTTTGGGGGGGGGGGGGGGGGGACTGAAGGGAGGTGGTTTGACGCATCCAGACTGCAACCATTGGCTTCTTTTTTCCTACATTAAAGATTAGAGGGGGAAAAGAACTGCAGAGAAGCATTACACTGAATACTGGATGTGTCCCCCCCACCCAGCCAACCCCTCTCCACACACTCCTCTCCCTCTCTCCCACAACCTCACCCCTTTCCCCCCTCACACACTACCTCCCCCTCCCCTCCCCCCATACATACTTTCAGTTCAGGAAGAGAAATCAGTAGCCACAAATTAATCATTCTGCCTTGGGCCGACCAAAGGAGGAGGCAGTTCGGGGGTGTAGAGGGTGGGGTGGAGGGGCAGAGGACACTAGAGAGGGGTGTTTAGAGAACTACAGAAAGGTATAACGAGTGCTTTCTCAAGATCTTAAGAGTTTGGGGGATTTGGGACCCCTCACACACGCATACACCCACGCACACATACAACTAAACAAAGAGAGCTAAAACTCTGTGGCAGGTGCAAGTAAGACATTGCTGCAGATGGCCCTGCCCCTCCCTGTGCCTGGTTCTGCCAGAGGTTTCTTCCTGTTAAAAGGGAGTTTTTCCTTCCCTCTGTCGCCAAGTGTTTCTTCATAGGCAGCCGTCTGATTGTTGATCTTTTCTCTGTATTATTATAGGATCTTTACCATATATGTAAAGCGCCTGTAAATAAATAAATAAATAAAATAAAAGTTAGTTGAACTGAATTGATCTGAACTGAATTTCTGGGGGGCATTTGTCTGTCATCAGTTTCCTTGTTTCACAGGAGAACTACATTATATGGACAAGATATTGGGACACACCTTTGAATTCAGGTGTATCACTCACATTGCCACAGAAAGAATGGGTCATGAGTCTTCACAGTGAGCCAGATTACTTGTCGAATTTAAATGATCCAAATGACATTAACGACACAGACATGATCAAGAGATCCAGTTGAAACAGTGAGGCTTAGCACACGGCTGTTCTGCTCCTCGTGTCGCCTGTCAAAGTAGCTACGTCCACAACATTAAACCTTACCTTACTTAATCTTAGTTACAATTATAAAAGTGAGTTATAAAAAATCATCCCCCTTACAGTCAACAACAAGTGAAAGATCCCCGATTCAATCCCAGAAAGTGACACAAATACCTTCAGGGGATTGCTGCAATCGGACATGTGGAGGTACCCGCTGCAGTAACCCTTGGTGAATGAGGGAGCAGTTCAAAGTAGCTTTTTTTTGTGGAGATTATTTAAACTTTTTATTTAACTCTGTTGTGTTATAGTTGCTGAGAACAAACTCACTATGATTTAAGCATATGCAATAAGATTGTGGGTCAACGACAACACAGTGTGACACAGCTTTCCTTGACTCGAGTGATGTAACCATTCCTCAGTGATGTATAATACTGAGTCACCACAATCAGGATTAAGGTACAGGGTCCCGCCTTTGCAGGCTTCTCATTTACACCTTCTAGTATGACACTGCTAAACACATCCAGGTGATATGAGATTTGTGTTGCTTGTTCTTTGTGGTGCTTTGATCGTTGGTGGTAGTGTTTTGGTGTTAAATTCATAAAGTGTCTGTAATTATGATGTCTTTTTTGTTCTGTTGTAATGGTTGTGTTACAGGCCTTCGATGAGGTCTGTTTTTAAACTGTTTTTTTAACAGAAAAGCAGAGACAGGAGACATGAGTTGCGTTCGGTCTACAGGCTCTTCCTTGTCTGATTTATTAACAGAATTAAACAGTTCCTTTCATTCAGACACACACATTTCTCTTTTAACAACAAAAACACAGTCAATCAGGTCCTTAGGTCAAACTCTTTTGGTTACCTTGCTGTCTCGCAAGAATAAACTTATAAAATAATCATTGTATATGAGTGTCCTTATTTACAATAAATCTGTAACCAATTCTACTGCATTTCAGCATCAAAAACCTTCTGTGCAGTACCATTAACACTGCAATTAACCTGCTTATATACCATTATACATTCTTTATATTCTAACAGATTCAAACCATATATTACATTTGTAAACAATAAACAAAAATATTCTACCATTGCTCACAAACAGTTTACAATCGTCCACAAACAGTACACATCAGACTATTTACATTTGACACATAAGAACTGGGTCCTAATCAACTGTAACTTCCAATAATGTCAGGATAAAAGAAGTGTCTAAGAGCTCCATTTGTCGCAAAATAAAACAGGTAATAAGACCAGTTGCCTATTTAGACTACAAGTGAAATGGCGGCTTCCATTACAAATGGCGGTATAGTTAGCTTTTTCTCAATCGGTGAAAACACACTCTCTCGCAACATTTTCGGTTTTTAAACTAAGACAAAAAAAGGTTTCTTGCCTTTATATGTGCATTGCAGTGAGCAAACTTGAACTACTAACCTGTTTTTTTAACAGAAAAGCAGAGACAGGAGACATGAGTTGCGTTTGGTCTGCAGGCTCTGAGGCACAGAAGCGTTGCAACGGCCTATCGCACTCAGCGCTATCTCCCCCTTGCGGCAATGCCATGCAATTACAGATACAAAGAAAATTTATAAAAGTCAGTTAAGTAACTCGGTAGATGCTAGGTAGAAAGGTTTCATCATACCTGTCTGTAAAAAGCTTTTTAATGCAGTTTTAACTAAGTCTGCGTTCTTTTTAATGGCCACCAGGGGGCAGTATATCTGGTTGTAAATTACTCTTGGCTTCCTCACACTGTGACATTTGTAAACACTGTATAGGCTCAGTAGCCCATAAAGTTAATCCAATATAGATCATTTTGAAAAACACATGAAATTAATTTTGCAAAGTATGCTCATTATTAGAGTCACAAAGAAGAGTTATTAAGGGTAGGCTCGTTGGTTAATGACTAGTGATTCATTAGCCAGAGTCTCCCTTGGTTTCGCAGTTAGATCCACTCCCTCACACTTCATGTCTGGACTTCACTAACCAGTGGGGCACAATCTGATATCCCCGTGTTGGTGTTTTCCCTACAGCATCATAACATCGGCATTGCATCTGACCAATCAAGTTGTCCGGGTACTCAGTTAGTTACGTCAGCTTAGCTAATGCTATTAAAAATGCACAACATGAGTAACCTAATTTAGGCTAACAGCAAACCTAACTTGATAATATATTTAGTTATGTTGCGCAGATTAATAAAGAAAACACTTGAAATTCTTATAAACACACACTATGACATCACAACAACGTTACTGGTCAGTCGCCATGTTGATTCTGGACCAATATGGTTATAATGATGTGGGACCACACCAGCACTGGGATATCATATACACCACAGGTGTCGAACTCCAAGCCTCGAGGGCCGGTGTTCTGCAGGCTTTAGATGTGTCCCTAATCCAACACAGCTGATTTAAATGGCTAAATTACCTCCTCAACATGTCTTGAAGTTCTCCAGAGGCCTGGTAATGAACTAATCATTTGATTCAGGTATGTTGGCCCAGGGTGAGATCTAAAACCTGCAGGACACCGGCCCTCAAGGCCTGGAGTTCAACACCCCTGATATACACCAACCAGTAGGTGTCATCTTTTACGAAGTCTGTGGTGGAGATTATCTTTTCCATGGAGCCTACCAGGAGGCCATTTAGGGAACTGCACATTTTTTTGCACTTAGGCATTGACATTTTTAAGCTGTGCAGGCAATCACTTGTCCCTAGTATGGAGAACAGGTTTGTAGTCCTCTGTACAACGCAGATGAAAGGCAGTTGGGATCATTTTGGGTCTTTGAGAATGTGTAAAAATAAGAAACCATCTTGCACGGTGCCTGGTGGGTGCTCAGAAGTCACTTTTCATTTTTGTTTTTCTAAAGCACTTCCATTTACGACACAGCACTTGATATATTTTAAAATGAGGGTTGAGACTTCATAAAAGTGAACAACTCTGCATTTTAGTGTTCTGATATATTGTACTTCCTCAGACAATTCAATTTGCGATGCCGAGCATAAAGCAGCTGTCTCGCAGTGCTGGAATTTGTCTCTCCTGCTGATGTGTGATGTCGGGCTGAGCTACAGAATTGCACCTCAGAGAACTTACTGTAATTGGCAGAGATGGGAAAGGTGACTTTGACAGTGTGAGCATGCATTTTCTGATTCCTAACTGTTATCTCTGCTTTTAAAATGGAGCTTGGCTTCACTGGAAAAGCTTATATCCTTTGGAAAGATCCACAAAGTCAGTGTGCCGTTTGCCGTCGATAGAGCATCTCCAGCTTTGATGACATCAGACCCTGAGGCTGAGAGAGTGAGAGAGGTTCACGATCACAAATATTGATCAGCATGTCCAAAGCCATATGAATCATGGGAATTTGTAAACTGAGTAACGCTTCCACTTGAGAGACATCCAATAGCATAAAAGATTTTTTTTTTATGTTGGCATGAGATATTGTATTTACAGTAAACCACCATTACTCACTCCCTCGAGCTGTCCGAACTCCTGCTGTCATATTCATCACTGCTTGCATCTAACTGCATTTCCCCACATCACCTTTACTGGAAATGAGTTTGCCTTTTATGCCTCTCTGTGCATTTGTATCTCTGCGAAGACTGTGTAATCTTTCCGCAATAACCTTATCTGCTAAACTGCACAGGTGTTGCTGAGGTCTGCACTATTCAAGAGCAAGGAGAAGCTGATCGAATTATTTAAATTCACTGAAAACTCTTTTTAAATCATTTTCTGGCAAGAGACTGAAATCTACATTTCATGCACCTAATCGGGGCTTATTGTCTTATTTAAAGGTTAGCACTATTACCCCCCACCAGTAGAATATATACCAATGGGTGGCATTACTGTAATGCATGGTATGCATGTTCAGGATGTTACTGGAAAAATGGAAAGTTGCAATTTTTTATAATAAATTTAGGATTTGAATTGAAAAAATACACATAATTGGCACAAACACACACACACACCATATAGCTTGACAAAAGAAATTGGTAAACTGTTTAAATTTAGCCTAAGGTTATAAATCCATCCATTTTCTGCCACTTATCCATGTCGGGTTAAAGGGACAACAGCCTAAGTAGAGAAGCCAAAACCTCTTGCTGCCCAGTCAGCTCCTCCAGCTTGTCTGGGGGGCCGTCGACAAAAGAAAGAAAACCAAGGGACCAGTTCACCCTGCCCAAAATAGGGTTATGGTGGCCCCACCTTGGACCTTGAGGGAAACCACCTTGTGGCTGGGCTTTGTACTATGCACAGCATAGCCCTGCTCTCTAAATAGCTAAAGTAACTAGCTAAATGGTTTCAATAGTTAATGGTATCTGACAAATAATTACCTAAAATAGTCACATGGACAGCTGTATAAGGGCACTTTTGTGTCAGCATCCTCTACGCTGTACAATAGTGTTAAACTGCTCAGTTCACAAGTCATGGATTGGTGTTACGGGTATGCTGCTGGTAATTTTGCAGAGGGCAAGGTTAGAAGCATCACTTGATAGAGGTTTCAGACACTAAAGGAAGAAAGGAGTCCACGATATTTTAAGTATACAAAAGTGGGCTGAAAATTTCCACAACTCAACCTGAAGCTTGTCTTAAAGAGGAACTATGTTCTCGATCTGCCAGTTCTCGCCGCATTCAAAACGACAAGTACTTTGTTTGCCTGAGGAAAAGCCTCTCGCTCGCACACGCTCACAGTAGGGGTAGTGGTGGGAGTGATTTTTCACTAGATGCTTTTAAGAAGAGAGGAAACAGAAAGGGAGATGAGGGCATTGTGAGAAAGAAAGGAGAGCGAGGGTGTTAAGATTAATATCATATGCTGGATGGAATCAGGGTGGTATCAGGCACCAGGCAAAAGCAAAGAGAGCACAGGCACCTCAGTATGAGCATAACATACAAAAATGAAATGTGGCAGAGGAAGCCAGATGAACACAAAAGGAAGGCCGTAATTTGTGTAAAATTTGTACTATTTAAAACGTTTAGTAACTGATAATTTGTCAACGCAGCCATCATACTGGTGCAGGGAAGCTGCTCCTGATTGATGTAGCAGAACACAAGGTAGATTTCATGACATTTCTCAACAGTAAGAAATCTTTTCCATTGCTGCAGATTTCTTCCAGGCACTGAAATCCTCCCCAACTGTGTTCTGACTGTGTTGTGACTAATATCTCTGTTTACTTCCTCCACCTCTGAACCCATAAAAGGACTCCAAGTTCATTCTTGATCCTTAAAAATCTTGCATAAGACGCTGATCGCACTGTGTGAACTTATCTATCCACATCACACACAGTTGGCAGAGAGCAACTCGACCTCTTTTGGAGGATGTGGTATAACTGAGCCTTTTCCAGATAATGATGACTTATCGGCCCGTGTGTTATTAGCCAGCGATGGAATCCAAAACATCCTGTTTTTACTGCAAAGAAAGACTGACATATTAACATAGAGTGAGTCATAATCACTGTAAATGTAGCCAACTGTAAAAAGTATGTCTCACTCCCCCTTTCAGGGAATATCATTAGGGCTCTATTATTCAGGACTGATGCTCGGACAGGCTGCAGAACATTCACACTTTCCAACACGCATCAGTGCTGCAGCAGAGTGGCTGGCTTTGAGCTTTGCTTGCTATTGTATGTTAATTTTTATGCTTTTAAACAGCTTGAGAGCTACATTATTCAACGTTGTCGTCATCCACAGAAACAGCACAAACCATCAGTGACGTGTAGTCCTGGTTTAGCTCTAGATGTTGTGTCCTTCTAGCGGCAAGTCTTTCTACTCGGCAGCCATCATGAAACATTTTTGGACATTTATTTGTAAGGTCATTTTGAACTATTATATCATAAGGATATAAATACGAAATGCATCTCGAGTCAAATATGTGAAAATGGTTATCTTCCTCTATCTTCCAATACACTACTGGTGGAGTTCTGAATATATTTTTGCTCCACATTATGTTTACAGTTCAGGGATGCAGCTGAAGATCGCATCCAGTGACCACAAAAACCATTTCTGGTCTGCTGGTACAGTGAACTACTTTCACAGTATTTCTTTTGAAAGTCTCTGAACATCATTGTCTTATCATCCAAGCTTCAGATAAGTGAGGTTAAAAGTGAAAAAGGTTGATAGGCTTGAATTTTGCAGCAGTCTTAAAATTGACTTGCTCTGCCCTGAGTTTCACCTCTCAGACTACCTTGCTACACCTTCTTATGACTTTGCTACACTTTACGAGGCACCAAACACAACTTGTGCTGTATTGCCATCTCATTTTCTAATTAAAAAGCCTATATATTTATTTTTAATTTACAGTACTTTATATATGTTCATAAAAAGGCAAAAAGATACGGTATCCGTTAAAGATAAGACAGAAGAGGTGTGTCTGTGTGCTAAAGACATCATTATTATTTTGTAGATAGATATGCAGATCCCAGTAACTCAATTTATTATAATATGTAATGAGACAATGTAACTACGAGTTTCCCAACTCATTACATAGTGACTGCTTAGTCAGACACATTGGATTAGAGGCACAGAAACAGACAAATAGCCGTTTAGCATGTTTTTTATGTTGTGAATCCAAATCACACTTTCCCCTCCGAACCTAACCACTTCATTTTATGCCCAAATCTAAACATGCAGTTTAACATCTTAACACCTAAGCCTAACCAAACAATTAGAAAAAAAGGGGAAAAAAGAAAAAGAAAAGTGATACCAGACAAAACTAGAACTTTCCCGTTTGGAGGGTGTGCGATTTTTACCGTTCCTAACATTAGAAATCGATGATAAAATGGTATCTTTGACTTACACAACGGCACCGTGTTAAAACATAACACAGTGAGGGGGTTCCTGACCGAGCGTCAGTGTGGGACGAGTTACAAGTCAGAACTTTAACAGGAAGTGTATTTTCTTTCATAACTGATTTTTATGCCTGTGTGAGATGGTGAGTGGGCAGGTGGCTGGATACACAACATTTTTTTGGGCAGAGATTGTGTGTTTGTGCATGCGTGTGTGTGTGTGTGTGTGTTGCTAAGAGCAGCTCTGAAGAGCATTTAACAAGCTGGGATGGCGATCAGGACCCCCAGTGCCCTGCAAACACAAGCGTGAGTCAGCCTGGACCACAGGCCTGTAGTCCCGATCATTTCAGCACAGATCACACAAACAGTACAAAATACTAACTGGATGGAATCATACACACTGGTGCTGCTTTTAAATTATTTCAGCATCCACTGAATGGACTGCTATAAACCTTTCCACAGACATTTGTGATTACTTAATAACAAAGTTTAGCATTTTAACACATTAATAGATGTTGAATTTTATGTGCCTTTAACATTAGTTAGCACCGTCAGTGATCTGGCAGAGCCTCACCACCCTCGTGACAGTCTTGTAACTTTTTTATTCCGGGAACTTTAACAATGCTGGTTTTTACTTTGTTTGTGGTCTTGTAAATAGTTTATATTTTATTTACCATACACTGACAGTGGGCGGTGAGCACTGTGCTTGAGTTCCAGTTTCTTCCCACACATGCGTTTCTGTTTATCCGTTAGCCCTGTGGTAAACTGACAACCTTTCCAGAGTGTACCCAGCCTCACATGCTGGTCAGATAGGCACTTGAGAGAATTGATGGATAGATGGGTGGGTGACTGGGTGAATGATGTGAAACTGGGTGATTGCTTCTTGTGCTGGTGACATAATTTGAAACCACAGTTTCTGCATTAGTTACAGGGTTTAGACACATAATACTGCGGTCCTACTTCCTGCTGGGCCAAAATACCTAATCATTTTCTACATAAAAAGTGATTATCTCATTAGCTATCAATTATAATGACTCCCCACCCTAACCTCCACCCCATATGGTAGCAGAATGAGGGGGACGTTTTTGGCTGACTGCAGCCAGCTACTGTAACTAGGAGTTATTGATTTTGGCTTAATTTCTGGCAACTTTCATTCACCAGATCACAACAACAGTCGACTCAAGGTGCTGTATTTCACTCATAAAGTCTTTAGCGACTTTATCTCACTATACTTGCATGTCATTCATGCAGTCCATGCACTTATTTATCCTGCTGTTGTGCGCTATGTGCACCCTGTAACAGGGCCGTGCTCTTTGACCCTATTACCCAGCATGCCCTGGGAGCATTACTGACTTTCTTTCTCTTTATTTACATTTACATTTACATTACATTTTAATTGACACCTTATTCAAAGTGACTTCTCTGGGTGAATGGGTTGATGGTTCAGTGTCTTGCCCAAGGACACACAGACAGAAGGTCTCCATTAATCTGCAGAATAATGTTTACACGTTTACAGTATTAAAATAAAATAACCTTAATTGACACAGAACTGGATTGTAGCTGAAAAAGTAGATTTTTATGATACTATAATACAGTAGTGTTTTATTTTCTTTGGTTGTGGATGATCAGGTAATATATTAAATTCACATAAAATAGAATTTTAATCTCTGTTCCTATATTTAACCACCTGCTGAGACAGAAAGTAAAACTCATGCTACCTTTTTGAGTACCATACTTTTGTGCAGAGGCTTAGTTACTCGAGTAATTGATTAGTCATCTCTTTTATATAATTGTTTGGGTAATTTTAAGGATTGTCTACTCTTATAGGATCATAAATTCAGCAGCTGCATTGATTTGGACTGATGATGTGGCAAACAAGGAATTTGGAGGCATCAGTTTCTATTTAACTGAGCAAACGATCAATCTCTTAATTAAGAAAATAATCAACGCATTAATCAGTTAGTAAAATAGCCATTAGTTGAGGTCGATTCCTCCAAACAAAGAAATTCTCAAATAAATTCTGAAAAGCACAAATCACGATGAAATGCACAGATCTTTCTTTTTCCAATTTAAGATATTTTAATAAGATTAACCACAAAATGTTTTCGTCTTTGGTAATAATAGTAGCAGGCCTGTTTCATTTTTCCTGTCTCGCTGCTCATACAGCAATGGTTATAATCCAGAGAAACAGCTGCATCGACTGCCTTTGATTTGTGATCTTTTACAGTCGGCAGTAAAAATAACCACACTCCCACCCTGCAGATTTGTCCGCAAGTGTTCCTGCCGTTATTAATGGTGGTCAGGAGTCCAGTTGATTTAAATAAGAGTGCGGCACGTTCATAAGATCAATGGGCAGCTGTTTTAAGAGGGAATTTATAACGACCACAGACTGTCCTGCTGTGCTCACTGTGCACATTTTGCGCTTATACCGTGAGCTCCCTTGCAGGGGATGTGATGTAAATCATAGAAAAAGGCCAGCAGCGGAGGTCAGATCATTTAGGATTTCATCACAGCCAAAAGAGCATCAGCAACTACTTCATCATCACAAGCGCAGAGAGGTGAACAATCCACGGCGCAGATACCTCAGCGCTGCTGCCAGTTTATTAAACTGAGCGGAATTGAGTGTGATGTTTTCCAGGCTGTGCATATAAACCCGAGGTGAGAAAGTTTAAAGGACGCTTTGTTCTCCCGCTCAGATGCAAAAGCACAGTTGCGAGCTTCACCACGAACACAGAGAGATTAGAGCTCAACACACGCAAAGAGCATTACGTCGCCCTCGTTTCTGCGCAACAAAAAGTTTGACAAGTTGATCTGATTAGCTTCAGCCAACCTAAAGCGATAAAAGCAAAGACGCACGAGTTAAAAATGGACAAGAGAAGATATCGATCGCTACTTGTTTGTGAGGAGGATGAAGGGTTGCTTCAGAAATGATGTGGGCCTGAACTTGAAATACACTTACAGCAACTTTCTAAAAGTTCTTCTGAGCTGAGGTGTGTGTAAACTGTATTTATTCGATCTTGTGTGGAGTTTATGCTGCTCAGATTTAATTAGTCATTTTTAGCAGAAAATCTGAGCATCAGATGGTTTTAAATTAAATTTCATTGAAAAAAATCCAGGATAAAATTAGTTTAGATACCTTCAAGTGCCTTGATATGGACTTAAAAGCTACATTAGAATGCTGATACTAAGGTGGCTGCATTAGTGGGTCCAAATTTCACATAGTACACTCGAAGGTTGTGGACCAATCAGTTCAGTAAGTGAATGGATTAAGGGACTTGTTCTCAAGAAAAATGCTAAATAATGACCACTTCTGATGACCCAGTGTGAGTGTTTCTGCCGTTTTCTTTGTCTTCTAAGTTCATAGATGGATGACTTGGAGTTTTTTAGGAGCAAATTTGAGTATTTAGTCTTGGGCTTTAGGAGCATTTTCTGGCAATTAACAGACCAGACAGAATAATTGATTACACAATTTTGAGAAACTGAGTAGTCTGTATCTAAGGCTGGAACTACAATTGTTTTCATTGATTTATCAATTCATTTATGTGGTGTTAAAAAAAAAAGAAGCTCTAATAGCAAAAATCTGCATTATTCAACATATTACTTATTTCATCTGCTCCTACTGGGGCTCAGCTACCTCCATCTCCCCTGATCTCAAACAGCCTCTTCTGTCACACCAATGCCCTGCATGCCCTGCCTGGCAGCTCCATATTCAATGCCCTTTGTCCAGTGTAGCCACTATCTCTCCTCTGCATATGTCCAAACCATCTCTAACTTTGTCTTTCATGACTAAAAAACAATAGCAAAGGAGACCAGGGAGGGTTTTTTTCTGGAGAAATAGCTGAAATTATGGGTGATTAATATTTAGTAATGTAAATAATGTATTAATTGGTCTGCCTCTTCTCCATTTGTTGCCCCTCATTTTACTGGCCACAGTCAGGGGTGCTGTCACAGTTTTTATAAGAACTAACACTATTCTTTTTTTTTTTCATTTTGTTATTTTTTTTCAATCAGTGATGAAGCCCATTAAATAATAAGCAACTGTTATGTGTGGGTGATAATCCCTAGCCAATCCCTTGGCTCTGGCATAGCTAATAAATTCATGAAAAGCCCTGAAAAATTTTTTTTAAATTATTTAAAAAACAATAATAATTAATTTTTGCATTGACCCATCAGTCACACATTTGCAGGGCAAGCCTTGGTTGTTTAATTAAAAATGACTCATGCAGTTCTAGGATGTGTGTTGTACAGTAAAGGGTGTGTTTTTTTTTTTTTTTTAGATTGTTGTTGCCCTGGACTGCCGGACAAAGCTTTTAAATTCATGCCACTCCATTAATTCAGGTCTAAGGGATTAAGAGTCGGTTTGTTGGAGTGCGGCACTGTGCAGCAGGCAGGAGGCATCTCAGTCATGCAGAGAAGATGTTTTATGTCCTGTAGCAGCATGGCGTGTATCCTGTACCTGCCCAGTTTCTAATTCTTTTCTCTTTCCTTTTTTTTTCATGTTGGCCAACAGCTATTAGAGTATTCTGCCCATTTACACAGCACCTGCACTGAAAACAGGGGCATGTCTTTTGTCTTCTGTCCATAATTTAGTTCCTCCACCAAAGTCTTTCTCGCAAATGGAGTTTGCAGGAGAGATTTCATAGAAGTAGAAGACTGTGTTATTCATGCTTTATTCCCCATATTTAAGCAACGATGACCGTCACTATCTGATGAGGAGTTGTACTGGATGAGTTCTGGCGCCCTCAGAAGAGCTGTTAGAAACAGAAACATGAAACAATGACTAGTTACACTGTGGTATTAGCAACATTCATGTTACAATTAAACTGATCCCTGTTGCAGAGTATAAAAATGGAGGAAGCATCCATGCAGCTGTTATTAAGACTAAGCTGTTTTAAAACCAAGTTCTGTGAATAAACGCGCACTGGTTCCATCAATTTCCATCAATTTTAGATGGTGTGGAGTCATCAGCCCTGGTTAACTATGAAAATGTCACTTTTTAAGTTTTATTATGACTGTAAAATGCTACATTTTATCTAATAATCATTTCTGATACTTAAGCACACACACAGGTAAATTTAGCCTCTGTCTTGAGCACTTCGGTCATTCCCATCTTGGTCTTTGAAAAGCAGCTTGCTCTGCAGCATGTCCTGCTTTATCATGTATTTTACTGCAAATTGATTTAATAAAGAAATATCATATTGTATTCAGTAAAATCTGAAACTAGTCATTGAGACCATTAACTGATAAGGAAAGTGTTTACTGAAGTCATGGATCTAGTGAGAAGTTGTGTAATATTTTCATACATTTCTATGACTAGATGCTTCCTTTGCAACAAAATGAGTCGCCCCCTGCTGGCCATTAGATAGAAGGCAGGTTTAAGGTAAATGCAGTCAATGGCTAATCAAACAGTGTGAAAACTAAAAATGTTTGCAGAAAACTGCCAAATGTCAGCCTCTTTGTCAGTAGTTTTGTGTGCCTGTAACTCCTTCACCCTTTTCAAATTTCAGACTGCAGGAACAAATATCCTTTAAAATCGTCCTGTTGGAAATAACTTCACCTGAAATCTTAATTCTCTGTGTTAATGAGTCTACTGTAACTGCAGATCATTTTTGTCTTTTGAGAAAACCTCACCCGTGAGCATGTTTATGTTTACATGTTCTCATCGTACTTGGGAATCTGAAGGGTGAGTTGTGAATTCGATTGGCTGATGTGATGCTGTGATGTCATAACACGAGAAGTGAAATACTCATACACAACAGCAAGTACAGAGCAAACACCAAGCCATTAGGACTGGTTGTTGTGATTGACTCTTCGTTTTCCCTGCATAATGAGTGATTTGGGTTGACATCACCCCATTTATGAGTCAGTGTAAGTTACTTCTAAGCATCCTAATTTTCATTCTAACGCTGAATTCTCATGATTTTACACCAAGTTTGGCAGACTGATGCTAAATGCTGTTTGTCAGTGTTGCTGCTGAGGAACAAATTATCCTGCTCACCACTCTATATAAATTTGCCTCTTTTTTTCTGTTTCCTGGTTGCCTCATACTTTCCACCTGCAGCAAAACTGCATCCACCTCATTGCAGGGATCTGTTTGCCTGTGCTTGTGTGCATGGTGTGCTTAACACTAAAATAAGTGATTTTACTGGTCAGCTTTTTAAAGCATGCTTTATGCTTTAAGTTTCTAAAGAGGACCAAAAAGATTCAACCCCCCCCCCCCCAATGGAGATCATTATATGATTGTGACTGGTGTAGGTGAGGTGTTGCTTTTCCAATTGTTGTTATTCGTGTGAAGTGTTTACTTGGCCTGTGTTCTGGGAATGCCTCTCCCTGTGGGTGCTGCTGAGGGACTCTTCTAAGAACTGGACAGCTTTCACCCCGTCTGACCAGAAGGCTGTGACGCACTCGGCTGCAGCTCCAGTGACTCACTGGTACTCCTGTTCCTGGATCTGTGAAAGCTTGTTCTCTCCTTCATGGCGGTTCCTGCCCTCCCTGACCTAACAGGTCCTGGTGTTTCCACACGTCTCGGCTGTGATGCACAGATGGACCACAGGCAGGAGAAATCCTTCCTACTTCCTCTGAACATGAGGGTGATGGTGCTCATCTTGTCTTCACTTATAATACAGCAGGAAGCCAAACAGTCCACATTGAAAGCAAATAAAGAATTGCATTTAGCAGAAATTCATCAAAATATGAGCTCTAAGCTGCTGACTGACAGCTTTTAGCTTTTTCTAAGCCTGTTTTAATTTATATGCCTGCCAGAAGCACCTTAATCATTGGCCTCAGTTTCTTAAACAAGAGCCAATCAGTTCCCAGATTGCTGTGTAGTACCATAGTGTAATGGCCACATAGTTTACTTGAGGGACAGACAACAGTATCTTGGCCACAGATACTTTGACGTGCAGAAAGGAGCAGTCACAGAATCAATCCACGGACTTTCTGGCTGGTAAATGACCCATTCTACCTCCTGAGCCACAGCTGCCCTAATTAAGTTTTAGACTTTTTGATATCACTTTCATTTCACTAAACCAGCAACTATGTTTGACCTCTGAAAACTATCCAAAATGTCTAACAAACCGTCAGATTTTTCTGGTGTTCCTTTAAAGAAATCCACTTCAAATCAGCAGCACCTCCAGCAGCTTCAACAGTAATGCTGCACAGCGATGGTTCAATATTAATAATCTAATGATGTCATCTCATATAGAGGGATAAAACTAGCACTTTGATTTTTCATGCAAGGTATTTGCTTCTGGAGTGTTTTACATTGCTCTTTATTATTTGTAGTGTCATACTCCAACTGTTATCTATTATGCTCCTACTGTCCTGCCAGACTAATAATATTCTAATCTAATAAAATACTGTGCAGTTTACATAGCCAAATAATGAGTGAATGAGTTGTCAAATATAAATGGCATGTTTTCTGATCAAATGCCCCTTCCTGTTGTCGCAGCTACCATTTATCTGTGATTCCAGTGCTGGAAAATAAGAGCACTTCTAGATTAGATACGATTAATCTACACCGTGCCTGAAAATGATCCTCCCACTCATTTCACAGCTCCTTTCTGGCCAGAGTTCGCGTCACATTAATTTTTGTGAAATCAATTCTAAACTATGAAATGTGATATAGATATATATATCGCAAGGACAGATAGTGGTGTCTGTTGTGAGTGGTCAGATCTGCTGTTTGTCTACATTCATACTGAGAGAGCAGTATGAGAGAGCACATTTAATTAGAGGATGTGAACGTCTTCGCTCTTGTCAATTTTCCTTTTGCAAAAAATATTTTTAAGTGAAAAAAAGAGAAAACATAACAAAACAAAACGCTGTGTAGGTTGGACGTGGAAAACAAGCAACACTTTCCACTAAACACCAATGTTTTGTTGATCCATCCACCACCTCGACCTCCACACAGACTACATGCTTTATGAAAGAATCAGCTGTCTTCCATGTAATCTCCCAATATCATCTCCCAATATAATTTCTATAAAAAGCAGAGGGTGGTGACACTTGCAAAAGGCAACTACACCCTTTCCTGTTGCATAAAACAGCTTCTTTTTTTTTACCATCAAACTGGCAACTGGCCCATTTTACAAGCTCTCTTTAAATGGCTATAACCCCATCACCATTTGTGTTAGAAACAAAATTCAAATGGTTTCAGAAAGAAGAGACAATGAGCATTTGGGGCATATTTGGTGTATCACAGTAGTACAAAGCATTCACAAGGTACTGTTGTCTGAACACAGACAACTCTTGCTCTCTGTGCACGTGGTAAAATCCGCTCTTTCTAGATTTTACCATGGCCTACAATAGCCTGTATAATATCTGAGTGATAAAGGGTTAACATAAGACACATTCATTTCAAATTTTGAGCAGTATTGAAAGTTAATAAATTAACTCCTGAAGATGGTTGAGATGATAAAAACTAAACAGAACCTGTGACAGTGGCTACATATTGAGCTCTTCTTGTGCAATAGGGCAGCAAGCAGAATATAAAAGTAGAACACTATAAATAAGGATGGCTTGAAGAGAGGAGTCAAGAAAGCAGTGAGAAGAAACAAGTATGACTGAGAGGGTCTGGCCTCCCTGAGGGTTCGCAGTTCCTTTGGTAGTGTATCACAGGTGATCTCCTCCCTATTTCTTTTCCATCAACACATCAACTCAGGAGTAAACAGACACACAGTGCTGCAGCGGCTCACAGACAGACGCAGATGTGGCGTTTCAGATCAAAAGCAGTAGACAACTCAGCCATTCAGGACAGAGAAGAACGCCTTTGTTGGGCAAGCGCTCGAGCCGAGCTGTGGGAGGTCAAATGACTGTCTAACATCTGTCAGTCATCCTCCAACGAGCCGAAACCTGACGGCACCTTGCTGCCTCCATTAGTCTGCCTCCCACATCACCTGCAGCTACAGCTGCTGCGTTACATACCTGCCAACCTCTCAGCCTGCAAGATGCATCTTTATTTGGCCAGGCTGCTAATATTGTATTCCTTTTGCTTTCTGGTTAACTTTTCACAGCTAAGACTCCAAATGTCCATGACAAATGTCTTAAAGAGTCATTTCCAACTCCATATTGTTCATTTGTAACATCTACTAGAGCACCTTTGTATTCAGAGACTATAAGATAATGGTCTCTTTCTAATCATCTGCTTACAGGTGTCCACTATTATGGACATGTCCAATATGGGCACAGATGTCCATTATAGTTACTGTTTTTTACTAGACTTGTTTAGGTCTCAGTCACACAGGTCTAGAGACCAGTCAGGAACTCCATGGCAACCTCTGGCAACAGGGGAAAAATGTTTATTCCCCAACTGGCTGGCAAACAGTTGCTAACTGTAACCAGGTCAAACTGGTCACCAAGGTGCAGGAACCAAAGTGGTTGTTTTAATCACTAGATGATTGCCACTGTCGATGCTGACAAATTGCCGTCCTCCAAAACAAACTACAGGTTACTGCAGCAGCTTGCTAGAATCACATCAATCAAAATGAGGTTTTCAGTGCAACACTATATGCATTTGCAACTAATTTTACCTAGCTGACTCCAGCAACCACTTTCCCAGCAACTGGTGGTTACTAGGGTGTCACTGACCTCTCTCTGGGTCAAACTTCATCAGCTGATTTCGCCGCTACGTCAGCAACCCTTTCCAGCCCATCACAGAATTGTAATTTTTCCCTCACAACCTGTTTTTGCTAGATGAATTCAAATTCAAATTCAAATTCAAATTTTTTATTTGTCACGTACACAGTCATACACAGTACGATATGTAGTGAAATGCTTGGACAACTGCTCGTGACCTAAAGAAAACAAAAAAGGAAAAGGCTATGAATAAGATAGGAAATAAATATGAAAAATTAAAAAGGGTAAATTTAACTAGGAAGGAATAAAATATAAATTAAGGTTAAAAATGAAATAACTGTACAACACAAATTAGAATGAAGGGTAAATTTAACTGGGAAGAATAAGATAAAGATAAATATATAAATTAAAGTTGAAAATAAAATAACTGTACAACAAAATACACAATATAGAACTATATAAGAATGTATGAAGAAATCTAAATATAAATAAATATATACACAATAACAGCAGCTGTACAAGTATTAACCGGAAATGAAGAATATAGTGACCAGTGTTGTGCAAAACCAAAGTCCAGAAAGTCCAGTGTGTGTGTAAGAACCATATGTGTGGGTCAGTACTGTGTGGTGGTGTGATTGAGAGACCGTATCGCCTGCGGGAAGAAGCTCCTCCTCAGTCTCTCTGTGTTGGTCTTCAGGGAGCGGAATCGCTTTCCTGACCTCAACAGAGAGAACAGTCTGTTGTTGGGATGGCTGAGGTCCTTCACGATCTTCCTGGCCTTGGTCCAGCACCGCCTGCTGTAGATTGAGTGCAGGTCAGGGAGCTCGGAGCGGATGGTGCGCTCAGCTGACCGCACAACCCTCTGTAGAGCTCGTCTGTCCTGCATGGTGCTGTTCCCGAACCAGGTTAAGATGTTTCCCGCCAGGATGCTCTCTATGGTGCACGAGTAAAAGTTCCTGAGCACCTTGGAGGGCAGTTGGAAGTCTCTCAAGCGTCTGAGGTGGTAGAGACGCTGTCGGGCCTTTTTCACCACGGTGTTGATGTGACAGGACCATGACAGGTCCTGCGTGATGTGAACTCCGAGGTATTTGAAGCTGTCCACTCTCTCCACTGGGCACTCGTTGATGACGGGGGTCTGGTAGTTCCTCTCCTGCTTAGTGCTGAAGTCCACTATCAGCTCCTTTGTCTTACTGACGTTTAGAAGGAGGTTGTTCCTCTGGCACCAGTTCTCCAGATTCCTAATCTCCTTCAGGTAGGCCGTCTCGTTGTTATCAGAGATCAGGCCCACCACGACGGTGTCGTCAGCAAACTTGATGATGGTGGTGGAGCTGGTAGTGGCCACACAGTCATATGTGTACAAAGAGTACAGCAGGGGGCTCAGAACACACCCCTGGGGGGCTCCAGTGCTGAGAGTGGTGGAGGCTGAGACATGTCCGCCCATCCTTACTGCCTGTGGTCTGCCAGTTAGGAAGTTGGAGATCCACTGACACATAGATGAGCTGAGTCCCAGATGCTCCAGCTTGGTGGTGAGTGTGGAGGGAATTATGGTGTTAAATGCAGAGCTGTAGTCTATGAAGAGCATTTTAACATAATTCCCCCTTCTAGTGTCCAAGTGAGTGAGTGATGTGTGGAGGAGATGAGAGATGGCATCGTCTGTGGAACGATTTGGACGGTAAGCGAACTGTAGTGGGTCCAGTGTGTCTGGTAGTGAAGAAATGATGAAGTCTCTGACCAGGCGTTCAAAGCACTTCATCACTACTGAGGTGAGGGCTACAGGGCGATAGTCATTGAGAGAAGCAGGGTGGGGTTTCTTCGGGACAGGAACAATGATGGACTCTTTGAAGCATGTGGGGATCACCGACTGAGATAAAGAGATGTTGAATATCTCAGTGAACACAGGAGCTAGCTGGTATGCGCAGTCTCTTAGGATACGACCTGGGATGCCGTCTGGTCCTGCTGCTTTCCTGGTGTTCACTCTCTTGAAGGCTCTCCTTACTTCATGCTCGGAGATGACGAGCACGTTTCCGGATGGTTGCAACTGGTCACTAGGCTTGTGTGACTGAGCTGAACTGGACCTCTCCTCCATGTTGAAGCATTGGTTTGCTCTGAAATTAATCGAACTACCAGGTTGTCCAAGAAGTCTGCTCTTCTTTGATTTTTTGATTAAAATTCTAGTGCTATTTGTGTATTTGTTAGTGCAACAGGATTCTGTGATTTTGCAACCTGTGAATGCACTTTGTTAACTAGCATTACTGATAATATACCATGCCACCTTCTCATCCAAATGACCCTTTAGAACTTCAGGCTCCAAGAAAAACCCAGGTGGTCAAGTTCAAGCCTTTAGAAATGTAGTGCAAAAACCAAATAGTTGTGACAACAACCAAGGCTTTTTTCGTACAGTTTGTGGGTAACGACAAAAAATTGAGCCTTATGTATGTAACTAGATAAGATCGGTAAATTTCACAGATTCATTTAGTGTGTTTTCTCTTAGCCTTGTGAGTTTGTGTGTACATGTGCAATGTTTTTAACTTTTAGTTACACAAATTAATTATTACATTCCCCCCAAAATCAGTTGGCATTAGCAGCTCAGTTTCACTTACAATTTGGAAAGCAAAGATCAGAAACTATAATTACAGTTTATAAAAAGAACGATGAAAGACAAACTGAATGAGGAGTTAGTGATTATATAGGAATTGATATTAGTGGCATTCTGTAAAAAAACAAAAACATTTTACATTAATTATTTGTACTGTGATTGGTTGGAGCTGTGTTTAGATGCCAGCTTACAAAATACCAATTTTGCACTTCTAAAATTGAATGTGTGTGATTTAAGTGCCATTTGAGCCTCTTCCTCTGCCTCCTTGATTCACCAACACAGGTGAGGGTGGTGTGGGTGGAGGCAAAAAAGCCTTCACTGTATCCAGATCTGAAGTCAGGCTCCATTTTGCAGCTATCAAATGAAATCTCTTGATGGCTGATCCTCACTGCAGTGATACCTTATCTGCATATTTAAAATATGTTACAAAACTGCATAAACTGTCATTTAACTGCGTCTTTAAGTGTTAGCAACAGTTCTGCTCCAGTGCTGACATGGAAAAAGACCCAGTATTGTGTGTGTGTGTTCGTATTGGGAGCGATGGTGCACATGAGCCTCCCAGCCTTAGCAGGGTCATTACCAAGATGAATATAGTGATTATAAGGATGAATAAGGCGTGATTATGATGATGAATAAGACGATTAGGGATCTTGTCATTGCTGCTAGGATGGCTGTTCATTAGGAGGGAGATGATGTCAATGTGTAACATGCATGAACCCATTACCTTTTCATCCACAGGGGATTTATTTGCTCATACCTGTGCATGCATCCACATGGGAATGCCGCAATAGTGTAACTGCAGACTAGAGGAGACCATTTGTGTTCATTTGTGAAGTTAAATGACCCATATAAGCAATATATCTTTTTCCATCCGTGGTGTAATCCAACAGTAAGTTTATACGTTTGACCCGAAAGGACACAAGCATACCTGACTGCCTTTGCAGGCCTCTGTGTGGAGTCAGCGCTAGCTTACAGGCTGCCGTGCTGGTACTATAACAGCTGCTGACTAATACTGCATGCTGTGTCACTGAAGCCGCTTTGTGTCCAGGGGTTAAAGACACCTCACCGGCTCCAACCATGTGATCCCAGATAGCTATATCCATGGCAACCGCAGCGAATGGTTCTGATGTCCACATGGCAACGGCTGCTGTAGGGACTGAGGATGGAGGTGGGAGGAGGAGGATATGGAGGAGGGGAAGGAGGGGTTTCTGGATGCTGACGCACTCAGTGGCTGCCTGGAAAGTTTTCGAGAATGCCACCCACTGGCAAATCAGAAGTGGGCTTGAATCTCTCTGTCTCTAACTCTTTCTCTTTAAACTGCACCTCCTACTCAGTCAAGTCCTCCTGACCCCCCCTGCAGCCCCCCAACCCCCCACCCTCCCCTTCCCATCATGCACCTCCTACGTGTTTGTGTCTCATCAGACCTTTGTCTCAGTTTGCAGCAATGTGGCAGCAGTTATCGTGCTTGATCACTGTTAGAGGGTTTCATGTGTGGGCAGGCGTGACCCGGACGTCTCTCTCCTCTGCCATCCAGGAAAGATTTGTCCAGTTCTGTGTAATTGTTAAGATACTGCTGGTACCACCACTTACTGCAGACACCGATGAAAGTTTGTGACGGTCTGTTTATTTAGGTTTAATCTTAACCTACGTTACATTTGATTATTACTAATTTGATCATCACATCATTAGATATTGATCAACATTAGCTAACTGGAGCCTTATGTTTGCTTTTCATGTTGCTCAATAACCAGCCCACATACCAGTAAAAAAAAAAGTTACCTCAGTAAAGGTCCATATATACATTATTTTAGCTTTAAATTTTATTTTCCTTCGAAATGAAGAACTCTAGACTGCTGTTAAGTTTCCAAAGCAAGACAAAACATGGTGGACGGAGCAGCCATTTTTTCCTGCAAAGTCCGCTCTGGGGGGGCGGAGCTTCTGGAGATAAAACATGACTACTCCGTTTCATTTCAACATAATTCAGTCTGATAAACTGATAAGCCTTGGTTCCTTAAACAATATATAACAATTACAAGATAGGGAGTTCCTTATATGCAAATTCAGCATCTGGCTTATTGCACTTTTTTCAGTGTGCAGTGTTATAGTTTTCAGTGCATTATGGCAGCAAGCAGAGGTCCAATTCCATCAACAGTTAGTAACGCCCTATCTCCAGCATTTTGGCCACTTTTAATTTGAAAAACAGATATAAATAATGAGTGAAGGTTGAAACTGACTGCACGTTTTTACACTAGAACTTGTCAATCTCAAGTTAAAACAGACTATAAATCACAACTTGCTTTATCCCCTGTTTCACTCTTTATAGGAACCAGATTTTAAAAACTAGCATCATGGTGTATTGAAGCATACTTGCAACAACTTATTAAGACCATAATCTCATCATATAGATCAAAAGAGAGCAAGGCCATTTTTCCACAGATTGGATCATAAACAGCTTTTTGCAGCCAGAGCAGTTTCCGCAGGTTGTAGGCACTTCTGCATAAGATTCACTTGACCACACAACTGATCTTTCATATATCATCTATGCTTCTTTGTTATTAGAAACACTTTATTTTAAACAGAGCTTAGTTTGAAGTTAGGCAGTACTTTAGGAAATCATGCTCTTTAAATAACACAGCGATAGGGAGGCTTTTCAGTCAGCTTGATAGATGAGATGAATTTGTATTTAAAGAACTACTCTAGCAAAATAGTGTTGGGGGACTCGTTAGGTTAACGTGTTACTCTAAATTGGCCGATATGATTGCAAATGGATGTCTGCATCTCTGTAATAGACCTAACTGATCACCTGTCCAGTGTGTCCCCTGTCCCTCACCCACTGTAAGCAGCGTAGACTCCATCCCATAAACATCCCTATTTGTGTAAACAGCTAAAAAGAGGGATAGGAGTCATCTTGGGTGTGTAGAAAGTGTAACTGAGCTTTTTGTTCTTTTATATCAGATAAATTAATCAGCTACTCAATGAAGATAATTGTTAGCACAAATTCGTTTGATTCAACTTAGTAAACCAATGATGAGGAATTTCTGCAAATTTTAAAGCAGGTTTCACTCATTTCTTCCCCACTTCTCACTGAGGTATGAAAGTCCAACTCAACCCTCTTTATTTAGACCAATGATAAGTGATCCCCCTTGAGTCGCTCTCTCAGATGAAACTTCTCCAAAGACACACAAGTAAACTGATCTTCATGTGTCAAATAACTGGAAAGCTCAAGCAGGAATATTGATGCTCTTCTGCGCTGGATATAAAACCAGATAGATGAATCATACGTGGTCATGTTCCCTGTTACTGTTATTTCATCTGCATTTGAGGATCTCACCTACTGCTGATGATACTGTTGTGTGATATGTTGGTTTAATCACTCAGAAAAAGAAGGAAAGTAAGCTAAAATCCCTCCGTGTGTGTTCTGTCAGGCTTTGTGCAGTGACTTCGATCATACTATATGCAGCAAAATGGAGATTAACTCACAGTCGAGGAGGAAGAAATGACTCAAAGCTGCCTTAAAACTTGAAGAAATTTCTCAGCAGCAGGCCAGAAATCTGCCTGCGAGAATGATGGCAAGAGAGAAAATAGGAGTTAGTGTTTCCTGTTCCTGTAATAACCAGGGGCCAGGGCCCATGCTTGTGCTATCAGTGGCATTAGAAAAACTTTCTCAGCTTCGTCACGGACCTTTTTTAACCAGTCAACACCTAAACTTTGGAACAGATCCACATTGGGTTGAGCTCTGCCTCAGCTGGAGCTGGTCCAATATCCTGCACCTAAATGTGAACATCACCCTGGGGAAAGCTTGAATAAAGAGCAACATGGCAACATCACCAGACCAACAAGAGCTCCTCCTCGGTGTTATGTGTATGTGCTGTGTAAGGGCCGTGAAAATGAGCCTGATGCCGGCTGGATAAGCTCCGGCCCCTCAGGACTAGACCCTGAGCCTTGCTGCTGTGGGCAACTGTAAATCTGTACGTTCACCTTCTTACCCCCTCTCATTGCCACACACACACACACACTGTACTTCACTCCTGAGTGTTTCTGCCACTCCAGGCTCTGTGGTAATGAGGTGCTTTATGGCTGCAGGGGACGGGAGGGGACACAGAGGACATGGGGTTAGCCCATAGCTCATTTCCAGTATAGGAGGGAACGGCGGTCAGTGGTGTCTGGGCTGATTGACTTAGTCAGGATAACACCCTCTCTGGACAACACTCAAAGACTTTCCTCAACCACAGCTAAGGGTCCGTGGAGGGACTGGTGATGGCTCACTCCCAGCAAGAGATCACAGATAAACCTGCTCTATCGTTTTATGGCGGCAGCTCAATAAATCATGGTCACTTGCTGCTTTTCAGTCCGGCTGAGCAGGCTGTGGTTATTTCAATATTCAGAAGTGTCAGAAAGTTTCATTTTTCATCTATTCTGTTAAGTTATCTGAAGTCCTTTGAGGATTTTGTTTTTCATTTTATCTGTTCATCCTCCATGTTATAATGCTTCTCTGCAGAGAAATTGGTTTTTATATTAAAATTCCTCTAATTTTACTCCTTGTTAAACACACTGACATCCACCGGACAACACACATTAAACCTCCAGCGTGTTTTACAGCGAAAGATCAGTTCCCATTTTGGCTTGAGGCCTGACTTTGAGCTGCTAATATGGCTAAAATCAGTAGTACTTGTTGAACCATAAGTAGAGTCATTTTGGTCCAGGATGAAAAAATACTAAACGCCTCGTCATTTAATTCAGTACAGCAATTCATGGATGACTTGTTAATTGTTTGTTTTAAAAAAGGGTATCATTACATACTACATACTTTCTGCTGTACTTTACAAAGCTAATAGCTAGATCTTTATACTCTAAAAAGCTAAATAAAGCACAATAAATTTCATACACACTGGTATGCACATGATATTCAAGATACATGCTAAAAACTTGGCAAACAAGTTAGATTCAACTAGTGAAGTGTAACCGTGCATTCTTGTGGTTTCGTCTGCTAGTGTGTGTTTGATTCGTGGTGCTCCAGCATATAAGAGGCCTGCAGCATGCCCTGCCCCTCACACATAGGCTTCTATAGAAGGAAGCTTTTTTTGATTGGGGAATAAATCTTTTTCATCTTATTCAATGAAAAATATTATTATAAATATTATAATTATATCAATATTATTAAGTAACACGCTATTGCTATTTTTTTCCACTTACTTCACTGACTTTATGAAGTTTAGACTTGAGCCATACTGAAATTTTCTAAAGTCCTTGGCTTCTTTTGGGTCTTGATAGTTAATAGCTGACAACCCACTCCAGGGTAAATACTGGGATTCTCAGACGACAGGTGAAATATCTTCAAGAACCAAATGAAGTCCAGTTGCTTTGACTTGAGCACTTCAACCAACCATGAACTGTAGGATTGAGAATCTACATCAACATAAAGGCACAGTGAAAGTGCAAAGTTGGAAAGGAGAGCATGTTGGAGTTCAGTTTAGGGTGAAGCATCGTACCTGCTAGACATGAGCATATTTGCAAAGTAAACATCGATTTCACCAGTTTTGTTGTAACGCTGAACATCTTAGCTGATGGTTGAACATTCAGAGATTCTGTTTAGTGTTGACCACCTCCTGCTCCTGTTGGTAGTTGCTTCAGTTGCTGAGTTGAAAATTGTTAAAAGTTTAACTCAGTACCACCCACTTCACTTCACTTTTTTTTTTACCTGTTGTTGCTACAAGTGACTGAATTTCCCCGACATTTTTTGGTTTTTGAATACTAAATCACTGCAGTCTCTTCTCGAGAGGATGCCCCTTAAAGCTGCTTGCAGTGCGGTGCACTGACTATGTTCAGGATGTGTTAAATTGTACTCAACACACTGCAGTTTGTGCACCAATTAATCTAAACACAAGCTTTGTCTGAAAAATATTGCCAAGGTATTTCTGAAGTTATTTCAAGATCACCTGCAATTTACTGTACTTTTTTCACTCTGTGTAGAAGAACTGTGCAAGCAATATGTGTGACGTTTCAATTAAGAATACTCTATTTTGTAATTTTTAAAATAACACCAACTTGAATTCTGCAGGAAACACCATTAACTTCATTGCATTGTTAAAGAATTTAGGATCTTTTAAAAAAATGTTTGTACCTTCATCCTGGCTCATGGTGGAAAAATATGATTTTCCAGCCGCCTTGTGATTTTAAACACAGAGCTCTTTGGTTACTCGGCATACTGCGCTGAAAGTACAAGAGCTGCTCAGTGCACACAGGTGTTTCTCTTCAAAGTGATAAGTGTTTTGACCCACTGAACACCTGAGTCTTCAGTAATACCTTCCCATTCACCAGTAGTCCCCCTGCCAAAGCTCCTAATGGCCAAACGGATCGCTCCGCGTTGTGCCCCTGCATTCACACTCACGTGGGGAGGCCTCTGAAATGAAAATGCCATTATAAAACATTTACCAGCCTGCTGAGTTTACATGTCTTACAAGAAAAGGACCGTTTGGAGCGGTTAAGTGTCACATAAATCTTTCAGCACGCTAATTGAAGTGGTTCCCCCAATAGGCCACTCTCCACAGCTGGTATTACAAATCACACTACTGTGGATAGGCCAGCCAGCTGCAAACCAAATCTTACACCCACTTGATAACGCTGTTAAGACACACACATGGTGCTCTGTGGGTTGCTGCTGCTGCTGCTAGTTTGCTCAGACAGCTCCACTGGGAGTGTGTAATGTAGTCGTATGTAAACACAAGTCATCTTTCAGTGAAATATGCTCTGAGAGGAGGCACAAGTGTGTCCCCCCTTGCCTCTCTTCCCCCAGAAATGCAACTTATTTAAAGCTTCTTTAAGCAGGTATGTTGAAGAGGTACTGACTGGGGGTAGTAGTTGCAGAAGGTGGTGAGGTTACACCTGCAGTAGTCACCAACTCACTACTGAAACTAGCATGCTACAGAAGCTACAGAAGCTTTGGTGGATTATTTTCCTTCAGCTTCAGTTATCTTTAGTGAAAAGAAATTACCCAGCAGCTGACTGGAAATTTGGTCCGCCATCCAAAGAGGAGCTTCACATCATATATCAGAGCATCAAGTGCAAAACTGTGGAGGACCGGTAAACTCTGGAGGCCCTATTCATGGCTCAGCAATTACACTGACACTCAGACTTGATGTATTCCACCTCCTGCTCCATCTTCCCTCGCTGTCCTTCAAAACCTCTCTGTTACCTGCCCTTCCTATATTTATCTCTCCTCCTCCTTCCCATTAATTGTCTTTCTGCCTGCTTTTCTCTCTTTTTGTCTTCCCCCCTCTTTGCCACAGAGCCTGTTGATGAAAATCCTTTTTATTTCGTTGTTTATTAATGGATTAGAAGCGATAAATGAGTGGTACACTGTTTCACACCTTTTGAATGTCTGAATTTATTAGAGTAGTTTTGTATGAGAAGTGCAGCTCCTCAGTTCATCCAGCGTGTGATATGTGAACTTTAGCTCCTCTTCCATTAAGCTGACTTTATTCTGATAAACACCAGGTGGGTGGAGCTTCTGTACTTCTGTCTAAATGATCCACATAGGTGACCATATTCAGAAATCCTGCAGATCCTAGAATAGAAAAATAAAAGTTTAGAGCTGAGAACAGGAATGGACTGACGACTCTCAATTTGTACTTTGAATTTGGCGTAAAAAGCATAAAGTCATCCTTCCGTGCATCAGTGGGTCAGGATGCTGCTGGTGGGGGTGGTGATGTAATGGTGTACGGGATATTTTGTTAACACACTTTGACCACCTTAGTGCCTGAGCATTGTTATTGACTATGTAAATCCCTTTATGACCAGTTAGTGATCTTCTGATTAACAGGGAACCGTGTCACAAAGATCAAATGAGTTTCAGTTTCAGTTACAAAGCCTCTCTTCACCTCACTACAGTTGTATTTTTATTGTAACTTCTTAGTCAAAGAAGGACTAAATATTAGGACTACATCAATGTTTTAAGGAGTTCACCTCATTCTTTAGCAACTTTTTATAGCCTCTTCTTTTCTTAGTAATCAGACCTCTTTCAGAACTCTGAAGGGGAATCTGAAGGGGAATATGACGCGTGCCAAATGGCTGACTGCAAATTTTCCATAGATATTTATAAAAATTATATTTATAGATATTTAAATTAAATGATTTTATAATCCTTTAGAGAAAACCTGATATATAAAAGCTTATATATAAAAATTCTTTAGGGGGAAAAGTGCAAAATAGTTTCAGGTTTGGCTGAAATGAAAGAAACGTGGCAGAGTGACTAAATACGACACAATTTAAAAGCAGTTCTTATTGAGCTTTATTTTGAACACTGGTACCCAGACTTCCTTAAAGAAAACATCTGTGTGAACTGGTGATTCTCACATATATCACATGTTTTTTACCATTCAGGTCTGACCTGTGCTTTTTAAATTGCATCAGCTCATCTATTTCTCGTGTTTTCCAGTAGTTTAATGGCTTTGTTAGTACCTGCGAATGTTCATTCATTACAAAATAAGCCCGTTTTTATTTTTACTGAATTATGGTAGTATTTTTGCTACATCTGTAGGCAAACTTTACAAGTGACAATGAGGCAATCAGATGAACATTTCTCCATTCAATACTCGTACCAGACAACAGCTGGCGCTAACCCACAGGTCATGATGAGAGAGTCGATCGAGGGTGCTTTGATGGCTTGTTTTGTCAGGTGACGCTCTCTTTAATATCTGAGTGGTCATCACCAGGGGTCCCCTTCCCACCGCTGTATGTGGGCCATTCACAGAGCAATAACTGCATCCCGCTGTGCCCATCATGCCTCGCTGCCAAGACCTCCTCAGCACCATGGTAACCAACACCTGTTCCCCTAATTAGAGGGACACTGGAGGGAAAGGAGATGAAGAAGTTAATGAAACACTAATCTGGTCCAATCAAACGGCCAGGCATCTGCCTCCTCGCTGCAGCAGCAGGTGACCATAATGGATGCCTTATGGGTGCCTCCCCCGCCACGTCACCCTGAGTGACCTCATCAATGCCAGATCTCTGCACGGAGCAGACAGGCAGGGAAGAGCTGGAGGGAGGGGAGAGGAGAGGGATGCTGTTTCCTGGATGGACAGCATACCTGAACGGCGAGGTGTCAGCCAAAAAGAGATGAGGTTCTCTCTGCACGGCAGTTGGAGCAGCTCCAGGTCGCACCAGCTGCACAGCTCTTGTTTACAAGCTGCCAACTGCTGCCAGAGAGGCCTGATGCTCAGGTGTGCTTTCTAAAGAGATCAGTCCACTCATATGAGCTGTTATGACACTGTCTGTGTTGACCATTAAAAGAACAAAAGTGTTGTGCATGATCATAAACAGTTTGTGTTTAATTAATAGTTAATATTAAACTCTGGCTCTTTTCCACAGTGGGACTTTTGTCCTGTGTCGCTTCCCTCAGCCCCTTCCCAAGCCTGGATCAGCCGGAGGCTTCCTTCCTGTTAAAAGGGAGTTTTTCCTTCCCACTGTCGCCAAGTGCTTGTTCACTGGGGGTTGTCTGATTGTTGGGTTTTCTCTTTATTACTGTAGGATCTTTACCTTACAGTATAAAGCACCTTGAGGTACATGTTTGAAACCTAAAATATTCAGTTAACTTACAGTAAAGACCAAAAGGACCTTTGAACCTGTCCTCCAAGTTGTGGAGCTGTGAAAATGATATTTTAAAAAGTCAGACTGAGAAAAGCTGAAGAACAAAAACATGAACATGCAAAACGGTTTTTACCTTTATCTACTTCACTTATACAACAAAACAAGTAATGTTGGCATGGCCCACGTGTTAGATTCAGTCTGGTACACCAGTAGTAACTGGTTGAGGAAAGTCAAATTCCCTCCTCAATAGAACTGAGGATACATAGTCTGTTGATGATATGGAGTGTAAAAGGTCGACGTGTCTGTCTGATATCAAACTGACTCCAGTTGTAGATTTTTGCAGTGTTTCGTTTAGAGCTCTCCTGAACCCTCTTTCTGTTTTCACTCAACAGGAAACTTCAAAGGCATGTGTAAACAGATAGACCACTTTCCCGAGGAAACAGATTATGAAGCAGACCCATCTGAGTACTTCTTACGTAAGTATATATTCAGTCTTTACTTTCACACACAGAAACATTGTGACTTTTTTCTGTTTGTCTTTAAAGTGACCACACGAGAAAAAAAATCACTTCAGGAATTTTGCTTCTCCTTCTATAATTTCTTTTTGAAATTCTTTCCACTTTTTGCTCAGACTGGAGCACGGTGCCAGTCGCTGCTCTTGGCCCGTGTGTCAGCACCGTCTCTTCCTGCCTTTAGCGTGAGGCTGGCCAGGCTGAGCCCTGCCAAGCAGCTCGTCTGTTTTTACTGCTTGGCTGTGTGTAACATAACGTGCAGTGTTACAGTCGGCTGTGTACCCTGTAAACACAGCCCATTGATTTCTGCTCTCTTTTTCTTTGTGCAAGCAAGACAGAGATGCTTGTCGGACTCATTTGCCTGCTAATCCTAAAAATCACAACAGGTGCTGTTACTATCACTAGGTCAATAGTCCCATTAATCTTTGTATTTGCTTAAAAGATAAGAAATTCAATTTAGAGATTTAGATCAGTAACTAATTGTTAATACTTTTATGAGCACACCTAAGCTTTAAATCCTTTTTTCTTTGAGTGGATTTAATTTGGTTTGTTTTTTTGGAAGGACAGAGAAGAAATTTTTATGAGCTGCCTTCTTTCTTGTAATGCAATCTGTTAACACAGCTTTCATAGAGAAACTTTTTTGGAGTGTAATACTGATTTTGGAAACGCATTGGCTGGAGTCCTCATATCCACACTGAAAAGTTTATATGGACACTTGTAACTTTGTGACTGCTCCAGGCCTGCTGATAGCTGATAGTGACTGTACATGTTTCTGTTCTGCTGAAGTGTGTGGTGCAGCTGTCACTCATGAACTGTAGATACGGAGGTACAGTTCTTCATTGCACAGCAGGAAATATTCGCACTACTCAAACTTCTCCGTGTGCACTCTGTGTGCAAAAGTGCCCCACTGCATCCCCTTGGTTCTGAATATCATTACCTCTGAGACACTCACGGCAATTCAAGAAAAAAATCATAATTTTGGCACCAATGTTGATATGAGAAAACACTAACAGACTACTAGAAAAAGCATAAGACAGATTGAGGGCAAAAAGCATGTGATCATTTGACCGAAAATGAGACTTTAAGTCATAATATCCAGAAACGATTTGTCATTTTTTAACTAAAGGCAACATAATTTTAAGTAAGTAAGAATGAATTATGTTTAAATATAAAGGTTAAAGTAAAAGGAAAGGTGTAGGACCTTCCCTCTTACTTTTTTGTTTTCTTTACAAATCTTTACATTTTTGTTTTTTAATTTCATTGCAATCCTGATGTTTTTGTGTCTCATAGTGTTGTGGAAAACTCTAAATAAAGAACAAATGGCAATAAAAATAAACATTCTGAATAGTAATAGTAGTAGTAGAAGGAGTAGAAGTATTCATTTTTATAGTATTCAAGATTTGTTTTTAAACTTCCAAAGAAAGCCAGGCCTTTGTCATCTTTTCGTACATATGGTTTGAACTTCTAACGCATTTTGTGCAACGTGCAAATAAATTCAGGTACAGAAATATTGATAAATCACTGATTTACATGCAGATTTGCGTATATGCACTGCTAATAAATGAGGCCTAATAGCTTGATACAGAAGGCGGGTGTGAGCTTCATCCGAGTTAAAAAATATTTGTACTCTACTCTCTAAAGTTTGCTACAAATAGATGTGTAGATGACTTGGTCATATAACTATATTTTTCTGTAAGTACTGACATCTAGAATTTTTACGTTTCATTAACACTCATCATAATTAAACATAGGTGCCAGCTTTAACGCTCTGTCATACTTCATAAAAATGCCAGTGTCCCGAGCCCTGGTTGACCTCATTCCCCCTGCAGCCTGCAGTGATTTGAAACTGTAAGTCAGAAAGTGTCCATCCTCTCATCTTCGTCTGCAGGGATTGTAATCGAGGCCTGACAGACAGCCTAACGGTGTGTGCCAGTGCTGGATATTAACCCCGGCCAATTAGGCTGCGTTTGACTCAGCGCTCTGAGCGGTTGTTCCCGCCCGTATGCACCACGGTTACGATAACAGTTCTGGTAATGATTCTAACAATGCCATAGCCCTGGCAAAAGCAGATCACACTCATAACAAGGCATCTCTCAGGCTGAGGATGACAGTCATGGGGTAGAAGCAGCGGTCTGGCCCTCAGACCACTGATGCTCTGTGCACGTTAACCTCTTCCCAGGCTGTGACTGGAGGAGAAGGCCGCATTGCTCCCAGTAGCTTGCCAATTAGGACACTCACATCCATAAATATTTCAGCCTCCTTCTTATATAGGTCAGGCCTCTCTCGGTCGTTGTCTCTCTCACTCTCTCTGCATCTCTTCACCCTCACACCTCACACTCATAGTTTTACATGTCAGGAGTTGCACAGTGCCTCATGTCATCTCAGTCACGATGATTTGCAGCATTGCATGTTTTTTTTTATCCCGTATGCAAGATAAGGTCATGTGGGATGCAGTATGCGTGTCTTTCATGTTAAACCCCAGTGATGCTTTTATACATCGGCGCTTTTCCCTTTCACGGACACACCTGGCATTTCCATAATGAGGAGTTTCACGGTGCCTCTGGGTGGCCAAAGATGGAGAAAAGCTGCCTTTGCTCTCACAGCTGAGGGAGAGAGGGGATAGTTATGCAACAGGAATGATGTCACTTCAGGTGAAGGCCCGACGGAAGTGACATCACCGGCGAGCACGGCGTCCAAAATCAAGGGGACACACTGGTGATGTCATCAGACAGCATAGTGAGGAGGAGGGAGTGAGAAATTCGGTGATGTGGCTGCCGAGCATAAAACAGACAAATCTGACTTTACTGTGCTCAACATACACCCCCGCTCCACCGGACATGCACAGATCTGCTGTCCTCATGCCGACATCCACGCATGTACAAATACATACGAGCATGCCACATGTCAGTAGCTTCTCTCTGTGCGTGTTTGTGTGCGCGTGTGTGTCTGCTCCGTGAGTCCAGCTCTCCCAATAGCAAGGCAGTTTGCGCATCCACACGGGGTTATATAAGCCAGCTGAGGCACACTAAAGCGCCACTGGGTTTTTAGATCATGCCGTGTTGGAGCTCCCATCATCGGCTGCTCTACTGGGTGCTAAGCAGCTGAGAGAGAAGAAACAGAGGAAGAAAACGCCTAGTTATGCAATCTGCTAATACTAAAACCGAACAACGTGTTGCAATGAGAGGGAAAAATCATGTGCGGGGAGGAGATGTGGATGCCCGTGGATCCACGCTGGAGCAGGAAATTAACTGTTAGTCACAGGCAGGCATTTTAGTCTCTTGATATTATTTTTAGCAGTATTTATTCTATTCAATTCAATTCAATTCGATTTTATTTATATAGCGCCAAATCACAACAAAAGTCGCCTCAAGGCGCTTCATAGATACAGAGAAAAACCTAACAATCATATGACCCCCTATGAGCAGCACTTTGGCGACAGTGGGAAGGAAAAACTCCCTTTTAACAGGAAGAAACCTCCGGCAGAACCAGGCTATGGGAGGGGCGGCCATCTGTTGTGATTGGTTGGGGTGAGAGAAGGAAGACAGGATAAAAGACATGCTGTGGAAGAGAGACAGAGGTTAATAACAGATATGATTCAATGCAGAGAGGTCTATTAATGCATAGTGAGTGAGAAAGGTGACAGGAAAGAAAAAACTCAATGCATCATGGGAATCCCCCGGCAGCCTACGTCTATTGCAGCATAACTAAGGGAGGATTCAGGGTCACCTGGTCCAGCCCTAACTATATGCTTTAGCAAAAAGGAAAGTTTGAAGCCTAATCTTGAAAGTAGAGATAGTGTCTGTCTCCCGAATCCAAACTGGAAGCTGGTTCCACAGAAGAGGGGCCTGAAAACTGAAGGCTCTCCCTCCCATTCTACTTTTAAATACTCTAGGAACAACAAGTAGGCCTGCAGAGCGAGAGCGAAGTGCTCTAATAGGGTGATATGGTTCTACAAGGTCATTAAGATAAGATGGGGCCTGATTATTTAAGACCTTGTATGTGAGGAGCAGGATTTTGAATTCAATTCTGTATTTAACAGGAAGCCAATGAAGGGAAGCCAAAACAGGAGAAATATGCTCTCTCTTTCTAGTCCCTGTCAGGACTCTTGCTGCAGCATTTTGGATTAGCTGAAGGCTTTTCAGCGAGGTTTTAGGACTACAGTGCTTAGACACGGGCCAATAAATTAATAGCCAATCATTTTTGTCCTGGGTGACCGAGTGAATGTTAGCCCTCTAACTTTATATCTTATTAAGGGAGAATATAGAGGAAGCTCAGCTTGTAAAACACAGAGGTGAGGAAGTGCGTCCTCACATTAAAATGAGATTAGCGTATGCGGGACGAGCCACAGTGGTCCGCTGTCACCGGGACATTTGAAAAGACGGCCACACCCTCTCAGATCAGTTTTACACATTTATTCATCAGTTGTGAGGGCTGAAATTTCCAATACGCGCCTTCTTTTTATCTTCAAACATTGAGCGGTAAAAGGGTCAGTGTTGACAGTTTGTGGGCTTTTTGTGCAGCACATAACCAAAGTGAAAATGTTTCATGCAGTGATGCAAGACAGAGAGAAAGCTGATCCATATGCAATCAAAAGAGAAAAAAATACCTCTGGGTACTAAAGAAGAAACTGGTTCAATACATGAATTCCGTATGAGATAAATTTGTGGATTTGAGCTTCTAAGTAAAAGGTCATTTGTGTTGAAAGTATTTAGTTTTTCTGTAGTTTACATAATAATTACAATGGTTTTATTCAACTCAATTTGACTTGCGTTTAGCAGGAGGTACTTATGTGGCCCTTAGCCTGTTGTCTCTGTCATGGAGTCATGGAGGGCTTTGAGAGGGACGAGCAGACTCTTGTATTGGATGTGCTGGAGAATGGGGAGCCAGTGATGCTGGATGAGGAGAGGTTCTGTCAAATTTGAATCTTTTTTAAGAAGACCAAAATGGCACTACAGCAATCTTACGTGAGAACTTCAGAATCAGAATCTTTACTGCCATTACACAAAAAGTACAAAAGAATTGTTTGCAGGCTCTTTCATTGCAAAGAGAGCAATATAACTATCTTAATAAACATTTTTTTCTATATATAGGGATTGGATATTTTTACTTGAGTTCTATGATGTTTGGGTATGAGAAAGAAAGGGGCGGAGTCTTGTTGGACTAAAGTAAGCTAAACATGAGGCATTAGTGATGTTGGCAGTGAAGAAGAGTATTATCCAAGACCACACCAAGACTTTTGAAATGGGGGCAGGTGTGGACTGGACAGCCATCTATGTAAAAAGTAACCGTTGAGGATGATGTCACTTTATTTATTGTTTAGTTTGACTGTCAGTGATCATCATACAGATGGTGAATGCCTTAAGGTGTTGGGTTTTGTAGACACATAAAGTATAAAAAAATATAACTGTATTCCAGAATGATGAATATTTCAAAGAGGAAGTAGATCAATTATAAAGAACAGGGGTCTTAACACTAATTTCAGAGGGATGCTGTGTATAGCGTGGAGTTTTAGACATCTAGTACTATTACGCTGTGTAAATAGCAGGTTCCTCGTTTTGTGACATGTGAGTATGATAGGCTTATTGCCCATTGCTTTGTAGATGATCAAAAAGTTCTGTGAAACAGCCATTTAGATTATGCTAAACTCCCATTAAGATCATCTCTGACAGTTTTCAGCACAGCAGCTATTTTCAGATTGCTTTTTTAGATTTTTAGAGCTCACAATTTCCAAGCTTCAGAGCAGAACCTCAGGTGAGGAGACCAGGATAATGCTCTTTAGTTCTTAAACTGATCTTCCAGGAGCTTGCAGTCAACAAGAAGTTCCACTCTAACGTCTTAAGCACCTTCCTAATGGAGACCATTCAGAGGAAACGATCTGAACTTTACTCTGTGTCCTTGTTGCTCATTGTAAATGAACTCTCAGTAATCTTTGGACCACCTGGATCACCTGTGACACCATCCACTTCCCAAAAAAATGAAAATCAAGATGAAAAATTAGTTTTTATCTGGAGGAGATTCAGCACGAGTGAAAGAAGATATCAGGGATCTCTACAGAGAGATCTATAAATAGTATACTCACTGAAAACAGTCCAGAGGTGCCAGCGAACATATTTAAATCAGGTATTGTGGACATTCCTGGTTGCATTAGAAGTCTTCTGATAGATTTTCCACCCTGACAGTATCTAACACTCTGATCAACACAAGTCAGTAAATCTATTCATCATTCAAGCTTCTAGATGTGTGTAGAAACTTTGAGAAGAACATTAAGATGAGTTAAGCAACAAGGATTAAGGAAACCTGAGGAGCAGCACAGTTTGGTTCATATATCTCTGTTTTTTTATGTGATCACACAGGAAACATGGTAACAATGTCCCCTTCTGTTTTTGAGTTATAGCTTTGAAGAATGTATTGAAATGTGTTTTTGCAAAGCTTTATGACATCACTGTGTAGTTAACCTTTGACATTTTCATAAAATCTTGATCTTTGGGACCATTTTTGTCTCCATGTGAAAAGATTCTTAGCACCGTTTTGGCCACATCATGCCTCTGTATGTTGTTCTTGATTCCAGTTTGATGCATGATGTAAGCAAACTTTCATCAAATCTATTTAAAGTAAAATATGTTGTAATGTTGATTAAAATATTGGGTTTATAAAGCAGCTGCAAGCACACAAGCTTTGTACTGCTCATGATATATGTATACTTTCAAACCTGTTTTGAGGCAGCTCAGTGGGGCGTTTCCTTCCCCGCATGTGTGCTGTTGGTCATGCTAAGGTCTGGCAGCGAGCCAGACGTCATCACACACACATTGAGGCGTGATCTGTGGGGACATCAGCAGTGGAGTGGAGGGTAATTACAGTAATTGAAATGTGTTCTGTGAAGGGAACTTTAGCTGTGAGAGCAGGCCTGTCACATGAACTGATTTCTCTTTTACAGTCCACCACGGATCGGCCTGCATGCGTTGGTATGTTAATGTGACGGTGCAGTGCTCGGTAGGAGAACTGCTTGGCTTTAATGACAGCAGGGTGAATATGAGAAGATCATGGGATTGTATTCAGATCTTTGTCATCTGGTGGTTCAAATCAGTGTTTCAAACAAACAACAAAACGTGAGCGTATCCATGAAAAGATTTTGCATCCCTATCATACTAATATGTGCTGTAAACCTGTTCAGAGTTTTCTTTTTTAAACGTGCGCCAAGGTCACCATCACAGAGATCAGATAATCTCAACTATCACAAAACAAAAATACAAGAAACTGATGTTTTTAAAAGGCTTGATAAGGAGTTTTTTTTAGAAACTGTCAACCAAATTAGCCAAATTTTATATGTACAAAACTCTAGAAACTTTATAAAAAATGAGTCAAAAGAGCAAAAACATGATTAATTTCCTGAGTTTACATCAAAATATAAACTTGGGAAATTCAGCACTACTTACTTATGCTGCAAAATGGTTGGGAAACCATTTTTTTTGGCAATTAAAAAATGTTTTTCATAACAGTTTTTGCTATTTTAGAGGGAATAGTGCAGCGGTCCCTAACCCCCGGGCCACGGACCGAGAGTTGAGGCTCAGGTGTGAAATTCATGGTTTTCAGGGGTTTTATCGTTTTTTATCGTTATTTTTTTTTATCGTTTTTATCATTAACTCAGTTTCCCTGGGTCTTTTCTCGTGTGTTATGAATAAATCTTCCTTTTTTTTGGTACCGGTACTGGTTTTATTTTGTTGTATTTATCCGCAACACCGTAAGGCCGGTCTGTGAAAATATTGTCGGACATAAACCAGTCCATGGCGCAAAAAAGGTTGGGGGCCGCTGCCATTGTGCACCCATAACATGCACATTAGGGCTGCACTTAAAAAAATGATGCCTTCAGGGCCCAATTTTATGACAAAAAGCTTTGTACCAAAAAGTGGTAAGGCATGGATAATGTTGTCATTAAAGTAGTCATATTATGCTTTTTCGTATTTTTTGTCATATATAAAGTCATAGAGGTGGATGTGCATGCTAACCATGTTAAACATTTCAAGTACTGAGGTCAGCATGAAAAAGAAAGTTCAGGTTTCAGGAGAGTTTTTTTCTACTCTGCTCTGTATGATGTATGATGGGAGAGGATATTCTTGGTGATCTCAGATAGAGAGTTGACTCTGATTAGCCTGACTTAAAAGTTGTGTGGCTTCAAAAAGGGAAGAGCAAAAACAGCTCGTGTCAGTGAGTGAATGACCTGACAAACAGCATCAAGTCCCATTTAAGGTAAATAAGGATTATGTGAAACTCTGAATCATTCAAACCTACTTTCTCATTGCTATTTGTTTCACATGGGACTCAAGTCCCAGTAACCTATGTGACAGTCTGCTGCTTGACTCCACCTCCTGTTGTTGTGGACTCGGCCCTCTTTCTACCATCTCACAGCACTTCATTAAAGCTGTCTGACAGTCTGCATTAATGCAGTTATCTATGGTCCATCTTTGCGTTACCATCCTTCAGCTGTGACTTGAAACAGATTAAAAGTGTGGAAGATCCTCAAATGATGTGACTAACTGTAGCTTAGCTGTGGCTAACACAAGCTGTGGCTTTTGCTTGAAATCTGTCGGCCAGCTGGGGTCTTTCTGTTTAGAATTGCATGTTCTCCATGTGCTTCCGTGGGTTCTCTCTGCATTCCCGCTTGCTCCCACAGTCCGAAGACAAGCATGGTAGGTTAATTGGTGATTCTAAGTAGACCATATGTGAAATATTATTGCTGGTGGCTGGTAACCTATTCAGGGTGTATCGAAACTGTCCTGTGAGACTTTGGGTATTTTCATGGTCCTTTTGACGTCATTCACTTCCAATGTTTGCTAATATGCAGTCACAAGTAGTTAATTTTTGTTGTTTTGCTTAAAGTGACTTAAATAAAAAACATACAAAAATTAACAATACATAAATAAGAGGGGTCTTCAGCATCAATTGTGAATAACTCTAATGTTCTTGTGCCACTTTACAATTGCCAGTGAGTAGAACCTGCATCCATTTTTCAGTCATTTCAAGTTGAATTGCATTGTGCCTGCGACGCGTGTTGTCAAGACGGATAAGCTTTCAGAAACAGGATGAAAGCTGTGCAAGCACTCTCTCAAATTTTATATTTAGCCACCAAAGCTAATTTCTGTTGTCTGTGCACACATCGTTTTACACTGTATATTTTTTGTGTGTGATTGATGCGAGGTAGATGAGGAGGGGGGAGCCTCACGGCCAGGACGAGGACGGTGCAAGGGCTCGGTATTGAGGAAGAGGAGGGGAGAGATGTGGAGGGGGATTAATAAGCGTTTGTAGTATTAAGTCAATGTGCCTGGGAGCTGAGGCACCTGATTAGCATGACCCCATCCTGCACATCAGCACATTTAGGGCTGGGGGAGGCTGATTAAGAGCCAATGCTAATTTCCTCTCAGCCCTGTCAATGAAAGAGAGAGGGGGGAAGACAGGGGGGAGGGATAGAAGGTGCAGGGAGATGCATTTGTAAAGAGGACAGTGTGCATGTTTAGACACGTGAATATGTTATACAATGCAATACAGCATATGAACAAAACTACTGGATCATCTAAATGTACAGAAACTGCTCAGCTATAGAAGCCCATGCCATGAAGTTCCCAATGTACAGTGTTTGTCCTGACGTCAATACCAGAGAAGGCTTGCTCCTCTACAGTCGTTTATATATGTTATGTTATATATATAAAATATATAAAAGCTGAGGCAAAAGATACAGTTTATGTTCCCATATGAGTTTTTACTGAGATAAAAATAATGAAAAAGTGCAGTTTAGTCATTTGTACTTTTAGTTTAGCCTAATTTATCACCATTTAGCTTCATTTCAGAACATACAGAGCACTCAATAGCATTTTACAGACATCCCTCAACATGTCAGGTAGTCAAGTTGCTCAGGAATTATAGAGCAACTTGCTGAGAGAGGAGAACTTTTAAGCTTTGTTTAATTTGATCTTTTTATCAGTTTAATTCAGATTTATTTATATAGCACCGAATCACAACAATAGTTACCTGGAGGTATTTTACATTTTAAGGTAAAGACCCTACAATTATTACAGAGAAAAGACTTACTTTAGATAATCCCCTATGAGCAAACACTTGGCAACAGGGGGAAGGAAAAACTCCCTCTTAACAGTAAGAAACCTCCAGCAGAACTGGGCTCAGGGAGGGGGCGACCATCTGCTGCAACTGGTTGGAGGTGAGGAGAGGAAGACAGGACAAAAGCATCACTAACTATATGCTTTATCAAAAAGAAAAGTTTTAAGCCTAATCTTAAAAGTAGAGACAGTGTCTGACTCCTGAATCCAAACTGGGATCTGGTTCCACAGAAGAGGCAGCTGAAGCTGAAGCTCTCCCTCCCACTCAACTTCCAAATATCCCAGGAACCACAAGTAAGCCCGCAGTCTGAGAGTGAAGTGCTCTATAGGGATGATATGGTACTATGAGGACTTTAAAATTAAATGGGCCCTGATTACTTGTATGTGTATTTTGTGTGTTGTCAAAAAACAAAGATTTAAATATATTTTAAAATATGTTGCATTTTTTCCCCAGAACATTTTTATGTAGTCCGTAGACAGTATGACAGAATGTAGCCACATGGGACATCACCCGCTAGGTTATAAAGTTCCATGATGAAGCCTTGGCTTGAGCACTGAAATTTCAAATATAACACGTCTCATTTTACTAGAATAGGAGAATTCTTAAGAATAAGACGTCTTGGTTAAAAAAAAAAAAAAAAAAGGTACACATATACTGCAGTTTTATAGGAATCTGACTAGAACTCTGACTTGTATATTCTCAGTTTGCTTTGTGAGGCCTCAGTGGTAGTAGTTTTGGGTTTTTTCTTTTGGACAAAGGTTGCAAGTGTGGAACCACTGTGACATGAGCAGGACCAGCTGCTGGTGAAGCCCAGCCATGGGTGTGCATGGGTGTTGAGTCTCATTAAGTTGTTTGTCAGCCAGTGCAGAAGAGTGCTAGAGCTCGGACACCAGCCCGAGCTGCAGCCGTGCCAATCAATACAGTACACACAGTATCCGCTCTCACCCTGGGTCTCTGCGAGCAGGTTGGCACGCATGATAGCAGGATGGCAGGGATGGGCGGGGCTACCCCGCTTCCATAATTCCCATCATGCTGAAGCCAGGATGTCTGCACAGAGAAAGAAAAAAGAGAAAAAACTGCACACAGTGTTACTCAAGCCTTAAAAAATAATATATTATCACTACACTGTAATGATACTTTCCTTGCTAGCCTACTTTTCTGTTGTCATAAGAGAAACCAAATAGCAGCGATATACAGTGTTCCGGCTCAATAAAATCACAGTAGGTGGGATTTAGTCCATCTGGGGAAAGTAAACTTATGCGGCATTTCTCATTTCAGCTCCTGACAGAAGAAGAAGGGAAAAAAACAGTCATATTGTTGGTAAATAGAAAAGTGCCAATCATCACAAGGCAAACAGACACCAAGCAGTAGGAGAAGAAATCAATTAAAGTTTGAGAAAAGCAGTGACTTTTAATTTTATTGGTCTTTACAGAACTATTTATACTTTAAACTGGCATCTGCATCATCAAATGTAGATAAGAAATGGATGTATAACAGAGAGGTAGTGTAAAGTACTGTGCTGGTGCCATACAGAGCTTTCCAAATGTATCAAAAACAGGTTTACCATCCTGAAGTTTCTGGAAATCAAACTCAGCCTCCTCAAACCAAATTATCAGCAGACAGCACAGCTAAAGTCAAATATAGTATAAGCCATGATACAGCTTTTAATGTAAGTGCAAGTGAGAGCTGCAAGAAGCATTCATCACCAGAAAAGTTCCTTAACTTATGTCACGACATAAAACAGTCGAGATGCTCCGCTCTCTGTGACGGTGACCTCAACCTAAATCAAAACTGTGACCTCGGTGCTAATCACAGGACTCCAGAGAGTATCCTTTCATGTGCTCTGAAGTCAGGGCTTCAGAAACAAAATGCACCGCGAAGGTCACTGCCGTCATTACATATTAGCACAGAGGTTAAAGCTGTCATTTGGATGGGATTGTTGAGATTGGCAGTGATTTTCCACTCATTTTACCCTCCTCTCTTAGCAGCTGTCTGTCAGAATTAAGCCACTTTGCTTGATAATAATTATCAATGAGACCTTTTCTATTTGCTGTGAAGATATAGCACTTGTGTAGATCATAAGCATTAGCACTAAATGTGCACAAACAGTCATATAAAGCTAGCAGACCTTTGTATGAACCTTTCTTGGTTTCTGTAAAAGAGTTAAACTTCATTCACCAAGGTCAGGATTGTCAAATGCACGGCCTGCAAGCCAGAACTGGCACACGGCTGGGTTTAATGTGGCAGGTGTGCAGAAGAGAATAACTTTTCCTTTTTTGCAGTAAAAACGCTAAGCCCTGATCAACAGAATCAACTTTTCAGGATTTCCTTACCTGGATGATTAAGTGTGCATCAAGACTTTTTTTAACAGTAATTTCATCCAGAAAAGCACTTGTAGTTTATGGATCATGACTTGTGATGATGTCATGATCCAAGTTCTATCTTTTCATCTGAGCCAGAGGTGTGAGTAATTGTCACTTTTACAGCCATCTTGCTGTCACAGACATGCAGTGCCTGCTATTCAGACACATTCATTTGATTGACAACAGCTGTCTTTTGTTTTTGTTTATTGTTGGGGGGGGGGGGGGGGGATTTAATAGCAGATTGACTGAATATAGACAGTCAGATTTGTTCATTAAATCTGAACATTTTCTCCATGCAGCTATACTTCCTTATGATGAAAAACAAAGCTTGTTTCTTTGTTTGTTGTACATAGCTTACAGTACAACAGTTTCACTGGTCTTACCCACTAAAACTTTGGCTGCATGCTGCCCATGAACTAAAATCAGTTTGAATGTGCTGACCTAGACTACTTACAGTATCACAGTGCATCAGTATTTGCAGTGCAATCACTGACAAGGGGGAATGCATGCACAATTCAACTGTCTAAATAATGTTTTTGTTCCTAATTTGCTTTCTTTTTGTGTTTGTTTGTTTATTTTTACATCGTTGTAACAGTACCTTTACTTGTCCTGATGCACGCTCAGTCATCCAGCACCTTTACAGATTCTTCCAATCGTCATTTATCTTGGCCTTGGTGCAGTTCCTCATTTCATCCTCTAACTGAATAAAGTCATTTGAGGCCATGCCTTTAAGGTAGTAGTTTTCAAACTGGTGAGATTTATGTAACTAAAATTTTGTTTAACTGTTTATGGGTTCATTTGTTAATTAAGGATGGATGTGTGTCAGCCCTGCGACAGAGTGATGACCTTTCCAGGGTGTATCCCACCTCTTGCCTATAGATGGATGGATGGCTTTCATTATCTGGAACTATTTAAAGCCATGTTTAAATAATCCACTAAAATTTATTTAAAAAACAGTTTGTGCAGATACAAATTTCTAATCAGTAAGAAATCATGTATGTATATCAGAGACAGCATGCATTAATTGTAAATGTGTAAAAGAAGGACAAAGAGGTGGCGTATCATAGACCTGTCCTTTCACCACTCACCCATCCACAGCAGTGACTATTCCCCGTGTATCTGTCAGCCTGTCAGTCTCTCTGCCTGCGTCCCCCTGGGGATGCTTCTCTGCTTAAGCATCCCTCCAGGCAGGATCCAAAACTCTGACGGGGGCTCAGCTGATCCTATAAAGATGGAAAGTGAAGATGTGAAATCCTGAGAATGTAGTTTGAGAAAGGACTGGTTTTAAATAGGTGGCCTCTCAGACATGCAGCCTCACTGCCTGGGGGCATAGTTATTTGCCCAGTCTTTATCCAACAATTCCCATCCTCTGTCCTCACTGCAGGCAACAAGCTGCTCGGAGACACAGCTATGTGAGCTTCATACAAACGATAAGTGAGCACTGACACACTCAGTATTACACGGGAGAACAGAGTGCATCCTGGCATGAAAAATCTGCAGGGACTTCAGCCTTTCTTTCTGAGATAGCGCGTGGTCAGCCAAACCCAGGGGCATGTTGGCGCAGCCTGATCCCAGTGAAGGCTCACTGCATGCTGGGAGGTCACTCTGAAGGTCGCTGCACTTTTCAGCGCACTGCTAAACATGGATGTTAGCACATGGGATGCAGAGGACCGGAGTGGCACTGCAGGCCAGCTGACCTTCGAAGCCATGCAAATGAGTTGGAGCTTCTCGTCTTGGAACTACACAGCATCCCTTTCATTGCTTTCAGGATTTCACAGAAGCTCTCATACCTGAGGCACTCGTTCTGCAGAGACAAGAAGGGCTCAAATATTAAAGGCTTATAAAGGGTCTGCTTACATTTGCTAATGCTTATTGTGCTGTTGACTATACACTGAAAGGATTAGTTTGCTTGTTTAAGGGTTCATAAGGTGTTGCTTCATTACTATATATAAAATAACATGTTTATAAGCATTTATTTTTGGATTAATAAAAGCACATCTAATATTAGATATCTAACCAATTGCCTTTGGGGCTGAATGCTTGTTTATAACCCAGTCATTCCTTTCTGGGTTTCATGTCTTGAATTTCACAGCTTGAGTACCCAATCAGTCGTGAATTTTCATGTTCATAATAAGCTTGTCAACACTAATTGTTTATTTATTCAGTTGTTAATTTTGTAGCAATTAAATTTCACATTTAGATTCAAATACTGATGGACATTTAAATTAATAAATACAATCTGTAAAGGCTTAGCAGCAGCTTTAGGAATCAAAGCCGTCGGCTGTTGTTCTGGACTAAGATGGACAAAATTCTCAGTTACATTTTGTTGCTAACCAATGTGCGTATCAGCTGATTAGTGAAATAAAGTCAAAATCGGCTTCCTTTTCCTCTCTAAGTTTGTCTGCAACTGAGCCTCTCTGAGGTTTCCTCAACTTTGGTGTCACCTTGAGATCCCGCACCGTTAAACAGCCCCACTGTCAACAATCAATAAATTTGGTTGGCCCTCTGTCCCTCTTTTGTCCCTGCAAATGAAGCTGATGGATGAAAAAGAGCCCCCGTGCCCTCACGCAGGTAATGTGCTGTGAATGGCCAGGTCAATACTTTTGGGGTTAACGGGAGAGGTGGTGAGGAAGGCAGAGAGTGAGGGGGAGGCATTTAGGAAGAGTGGTGCGTTTAGAGTGGGACACAGGAGCGGGGTCAACTCTCAGGACAACTTAATATTTAATCATCCCCCCTCACTGGTTACTCAAAACCCCACAATCCCCTGTGGATGAGCAAGGAGACAAGCGGGAGAGAGGGGGGAGGGCGAGATGACACTTTATCTCTCAAACTGCCTTGTGCTTTGACTGAGTGCAAATTAAGTGAGAGAGAGAGAGAAATGGGGGGGAAGACAAAGAAAAAATGAGATGTGGGACGTTTGCTGTGTGACAAAGTTGGCGAGATGACTGTGTGCAGCAGACAGAGACAGACACATGAAAGAAAAATGGAAGGTGGCGAATAACGGCATTAAAGTCTTCTTCATCATACAGATTGGAGCTCAGTGGCCGGGCAAGGTTAAATATAACGATAAGTACATCGTGATGTTGAATGATGGCATGATGGATGTGGGTGGGGCAGGGAGCAGAGACATTACAATGTCAGGTCAGAAACAGTTTCATAAAGGTGCTACTGATCCGTGAATCTCTTCAGCTCAGTCATTTTCATCCTATTATCCAAAACCAGGTGCTCCAGGTCTTTTGTTTTGATCAGCTAGGATGAATTTAAAGGAAATGTCAGAAACATGAATGCTCTCTAGGTCCTTTATAGATCAAGCACTAAGGTTTCACATATTAAATCGTTTCTATCCATGTTGCTCATAGCAGAGAAATTTTAACAAATACCACCTCATTGAAGCTCTCCGTAGATTTTTCCACTTAATTGTTCTCATTTCAATGCCCAAAAGAGTTCTTCCTGTAATTTCTGGCACCCATGTGACACCACAAATGGAAAGTAACTTTAATGGCGGGATGTTTAGTTTTAGAATCATTTGCTTGTCTTTGGTATGCTGGATGATTAACTTGAATTTTTAACTAAAATTTAAGGGTCTGATTTTATGTTTTGCCTGTACCCTACCAGAGGGTAGAATCAGGAGATGCTGGAGTGATTATATCTCTCAGCTGTCTTAGGAACACCTCGGTGTCCCCTCAGAAGTCTCTGTGTTTGCTTAGACTGCTTCCCGCGAAATCTGGAGCAGCAGGAAATAGATGGATGGAATATATCGGATTTTTTATTTTTTGTAATTGAATTCATCAGCATTGATTTTACAATATAAAAGGTAAAAAAAATAAAGTCAAACAGTTTTTTGTTTCCATGCAGTATCTCATAATTTCTTTTTTTAAGTACATTACAAGTTGTTTAAATAGTAACATCCTAAATAAAAAGTATGGCAGCGCATTCTTACATCATTTAAAAATATACAAGTGAATCCATAAATCCTAAAGTAAAGAGCATTTGTGTGACAGTGTGGGCCTTGCATTCATTGTCCCAGATGGCCATTCAGACAAACATTATTTAAACAAATCCAGTCTGCATTTTTTGAACAGATTTTTCTGTGTAAAATGTAAAAGCAGCAGTTTTTTTATTGTAATTTATTTGATAACTGTCGTCTCATCCATGTACAGCGCAGAACAGAATGAACATCGTACTTTATTTAATTTTTTTCAGGCTGTTGGCAGTTTTGGAGATAAAAAAATAATAATTGTTTGTCAGCTCTGGGATCATTATAATTAATTCTATATATATGTTTGGATCTATTAACAAACCCACCAAATGTCATATACTCATTAAAATTTAAAATATCAAATAATGCATGAAAGTGTGAATCCTCTAGGGATGAGGAGCGGTTTCGCTTTGTTTTTGTTTTGGCCTCGTAATGCCCGGAACAGAAAGGTCATGGGGTCACCAAAAATCATTAGCATTCATCCTCTGGGGGAGCACAAATCACCATACTGAATTTCAGGTCAGTGTGGTCACTAGATGTTGAAATATCTGCTCTGGACCAGCAGTGTTGGATGACACTGCTGTCCGTTACACCACTTTACATAACATCCAAAAATACAGTCATAGGCTGTTATCCAAATAGGTGCTATTTTCATACAATGGTACCTTTCACACCAAAGCTGAATGTTCAGTCTATGAAACCTGTGAACAATGTGCCTCCTCCTGAGCGCTGTCAGTGGGATGTGGATCTATAATGTAAGTATTTTTATTATTTTCTCACCTGCTCCCTACCTGCTTTTTGCCACTTTAACAGCCTTTTTATGTGAAAACCTGATGAAGACATATCCTTAAATTTTGTTGCTGATTATTTTTCATATTAGCTAATTGTCACGCAATCATTACTTGTTGTTAGTTTGTGGTTAGGTCCTCGTTACCTGGCTATACCCTTTCCACACTTTATATGCTGAAAATCTTAGTTGCCAATGTCAGAGAAAGGATGCATGTCCTATCCAAACCTCTGTGTTCTCACTTCACTTTCTGCACCACTGCTTATGCAGTGTAGCCCACTCCGGCACTGCTGCTGCCAACCATGCACTGAGCTCAGCGTGAGTTTCAGTTGGTTTAGAGATACAGGAGGGAATTAGACCAAAACCCTTTGTCATGGTCTCAACAGACTATCAGCACCATGTTATCTTTCTTGTGTTTGTCCATATCTCAGCTTTATGCTAAACAAGACCTCAATTCTTGATTTTTGGCTGATGTAACCAATGCGTCCTCAAGCTTAGCTTTGCCATTACCACCTTGGTGTTTTGAAAGGGAAAAGGGTGGATATGAGTGAGAAACTAAGAGACAGTGTACTGTTTTAATCCAGCAACTTGTCAATAGTTGTTCCATCTTTAAACTTTATCATGCTTTTTGGCCTTAGTTGGGCCCATTATTCACAAAATCAACATTATGTTGTGTTGACTATAACTTGAGACTAACAGTTGAAACTGTGACCTTATCAGGAAATTGTCTGCTAAAGTCATAGATTAAGTTAACCAGTGATTGTTTTTCCCCTTAGATTTCAAACAGACATTTTTTCTGCACTCACAGGAGTCGCCCTCTGCTGGCTATTAGAAATAATGCAGCTTTAAGGCACTTCCTCACTGGCCTTCACTTTTCAGTCTGAGGAGTTATGGCCTATATCAGTTTATTCAGCCAATTAAATTACTAAGAGACTAATCACAGCATGGTTACAATTTGACAAGAACTTCTGTTTTGCCCTTAGTGAATTTCCAAGTTGTTGAGCTTCTATAAGAGCTATTCAAACTGGAGCTCTGTATTATTGTGGATGATATGAGATATATGTTTTTAAATACATGCCTTTTTACTTACCAACAGACTTACTGTATTTCAGTTTTGTCACAAGTGTCATATCAAAACTTTGTGGGTTTTTGTCATCTTTGCCTATAAAACTTTAGAAGAATTCATGACTGAATTTATCAATGTTTTCAGGTTTGAATGTCAGAAAACACCCTAGGGCATTATCACAAAGATAGACATAGCTATTATATTATCACGTATTAGTTTTAGACACTCGCATCTCTTTTTCCTTTCAGAGTTAGATATAATTATATTGGGATAAGAGGGTGAAGGGATAACTTATCAGCCAAGAGTAGAAAGATTGCTGCACACATAGAGTGTATGGTTGCAATGCACAGACACAGATACCTGCTAATTAGTGCAAAGTGACATACAAATAATGTACTGGAATTGCCTTCATCAAAACAAAGGTACATCCTTTTTGAATGCCAGAGCTGCAGTTTTTGACACATTGATGCTGCCTTCATTTATCAGCTGTAGAGTTTGCTGCTTGGATTAAATTGATGAAGATAGTCTTGAGTGAGATCAAGAAATCAAGCAGCCAACTCTTTTCTAATTGTTATTCATTTTTTATTATGACGGCATCCATCGCATACACTTTGCAGAGCCTCAGCAGTCACCTATCTTGCTGTAGTTACCAGTGAGAGCCCAGTGGAGGGTGAACGCCCTGCCAGCTGTGGCCACCACTGGCATTGCAGCTGTTAGCTGATGCCAACCAGCCCACCTGAGGGTACAAGGTAGCTTTCCCACTGAGCCAGCAATCAGCCAAGAAGTCTCACGGTGCTCAGCGGGAAGGAGACAAACGGATCCAGGATAGAGATCAAGTGAGGAGGGAAGTGATGAATGGCGGCGGGTAGGCAGGCAGAAGGGCCGCTGGGACCTCCAGCTGGTCCCCATGGAGGTGCAAGCGGCCAAGCTCCACACAGAGCCACCCAGCCCCGTGTCAGCACTTTGGGGAGAAGCTGAGAAAAGTGCTGAGGCGGCAGCAACGTGGGGAGATGAGGTGAAGTGGTGAAAATTTAACCACCCTGATGAAAGTCTAAGTGTGCATGTTAAACAGGCGAGAGGGGGAGGGATGGGGGAAATTGAAGTGTGAGAGGCAAAAGTATGGCAGGAGGTGACTGTTAGAGAGAAACTGTGTGCTTCTCAAACTCTAATTTTACCTGACACCCCAGGGTGCAGTGCAGCTCTTTTATGACCCTGGTTTGACCTCAAAAGTAACATCTTATCCCGTTTCCATTTTTTTTCCTCATGATAATTAGCTGCAAGGACACTGTTTTGTTTCAAAGACAGAGGCTGTATCCCTCTGCACTGCGGCCTGGCTCATATACATGCCAGAGTCTCATAGCGCTTTTGTGGACCGCCTTTCACATGAAGCAACCAGTTTGCTCTGTGGTGTGTGGAGAAGTGTGCAAAGGAAGAGAGAGGTAGAGTCAAGCAGTGTGATTACATAAGGTTGGGTAACAGGCTCACTGTGGGGATACACACTCACTAGACAGTGTTGATGGAGTCTTTCACAGGCCTGCTGGGGTGTTGATTAGGATGTGCTCACAAACAAGGACCAGATGCTGAAATGGATCTTAATATGCTTTTCTGTCTTTGTTTGTCGCTCCCTCTGATTTATGCTCATCCCTGCCATTTCCCCCGCTTTCTTTTTTGCCCTTTTGGCTGTCCTCCCTCTGTGTGTACACCAAATCACATCCCATTCTCCATTGGCCTCCCTCTCCCCAATTTTTTCCCTCTCCCGTCTTCCACTGATTTCCAGGTGCGGTGCGAGCCTCCAGCATCTTCCCCATCCTCAGCGTCATCCTGCTCTTCATGGGAGGCCTGTGTATAGCTGCCAGTGAGTTCTACAAGTCACGCCACAACATCATCCTCAGCGCAGGGATCTTCTTTGTGTCTGCAGGTCAGTCAAACACCCGCAAAATGAAACAAAAGCTTGAGAATTTGTCAAACCATCTGCACTAATTTTGAACTGGCTGCAGACAATCATTCGCACTCACAGTCAAGCAGGCCAATTTAGAATCAGTTAACTTAGCATGCATGCCTTTGATATGTATGTTTAGTTAACTTGGAGAAACCAATGCAAACACAGAAAGGTGGTACATAAGAACCCAGGGGTTTCTTTGAGGCAATAGTGCTAACTAATGCACTGCTCTTTTTCTATGTTATGTTCTGTCATAAAGTATTCACACTGGACAACATATATTTAAGTACTGTGTTTGATATGGCAGTATCAGCCCAATGTATCAGTCAACCCTCTGTATTTATAACCCCATTTTTGAATTCATCATTCATCTGTTTCATGAAAAACATGGCATCTTTTCACCCCAAAGCAAATAAATAACATCAGAATGCACTGACATGTAGATGAAATGTACATTTAGTTTGGGTACAAGCATATGTGCTCTAATTACAAAGCAGACAAGTACAACGCACGTAAAATTGCTTTTACTGAGCAACAAATTCACTATTTTGATACAATACAAGAAATCAATCAAACATATTGTCTTTGCTTTTGCAAACTGATGGTCACTTTACCTTAAATGCCACATAACAGTTGAAACCAGCAGGTATTATTCATAATCTGTTACGATTATCTGCTTAAAGAAGGGATAAACATTAAACTGTTGGAAGCTGGAGGTTAGACTACATCTACACTGTAAACCAAATGTTCAAAGTAATTAAATACATTAAGAAAATGTCAACTTAATTTTTTAAAAACAGTCCTACTAACTCAAATAGCTTATGTTCATCTAAAATTTTCTTACATTTGAATTAGTTCATAATTTATTGTTTTGGATCAACTTCAACTATTTTGGCTATTAAGTGCTCGCTACTTTTACTAATTTATTTAAATTATATGGCCGACATCTTTGGAAGGTTTTGATTCCTGGTGTCAGTTTGAACCCCAAATATAAAAGATATTTGTTTTTAGTCTGCTATAGCAGCTGGGTTGATTCAGATTCTGGGAAAAGACAATGAGTGAACAGGGACCGAGAATTAAAGTGTCCTTGTCTTTTATTAGTTGCTCACAGGTTCTTTCACTAACATTATCCACAAAGTTTAACAAATTGTTTTTGTTTGGGGTTTTGTTTTGTTTTGTTTTTTGGGGGTTTTTTGCTCTTTTTTTGTCACTTTTATTTTTTTTGGAACATTTCATAAACATTTTAAACATTTAAAAAACAATTGAAAATTATTCATTTAGTGCAGTGCAGTTATTAGGCCATTATAAAAATCTGCATCAACTGCAAGCTTTAAAAACAATAACCTGACCTTTTTATCTAGGTTTGTTTTGTACTAATAAAGACTCCACTAATGCTGTAATTTCCTGTCAAATATGGAGGTCCGCCCATGTGTCTGCAGTAGTTTGATTTTAAAATGTGAGTGGGTGGGACTGAAGACTCATTGAACCACCAATGTTTGTATCACAGTAAGTATTCTACTTTTCTTTAGATCTCACTTTTTTCCAACCCATTTTAGTGAAATGTCAGCAAAGCAATTCTCATTCAGTGACACCGTTAGCTAACAGTTAATAAGCTAACAGCTAATAAGATGAGTTCACCGTGGTAGCTGAGACAGACTGCTACATTTTTACTATAGACAATGTGTTATTCTGAGGTATTTGATTTTTTTTGTCCTTTTTTGATACAATGCTCTCTGTCCTATATAAACATTATGATGAAGTCTTTCAAACTTAAGGGGACGGAATTAATGAAAATTTCAGAACTGGAGAAAAAGTGACATAAGCTGGTAAAAGCAAAGAGAAGTTAACCTTTCGTGATATGACCATGTAGAGCAGGGGTGTCCAACTCCAGGCCTCAAGGGCCGGTGTCCTGCAGGTTTTAGACGTGTCCAGCTGATTTAAATGGCTAAATGAGCTCCTCAACATGTCTTGAAGTTCTCCAGAGGCCTGGTAATGAACCAGGTGTGTTGACACAGGGTGATATCTAAAACCTGCAGGACACCGGCCCTTGAGGCCTGGACTTGGACACCCCTGATGTAGAGAGATGGATAAACTTTTTAGGGGGGGGATATGTTACTTCAGCCTTTTGAAAGTCAGAATTCTCGTTTCAGTGTCTTTCAACAACATCTAATATTACCAGAATCCAAATGTGTTAGCTACTTCACTCAATTTGATGAGAGGCATAGGTTCTTGTTCTCACCATAGCAAAGGTCATAACTTGCACTTTTTTTCCGATGTAGGTGTACTCAAAGCACCAACCTTCAAAGGGGTTCAAACAGAACATGCCCAACACGTTCCACGCCAAACCTAATGGCCATCTGATTCAGTCAATTACTTTTTTCAAATAGAAGTATCCTAATACAGGTAAGACAGCAAAAGTTTTGGCTGAAATGTAAAATGTTAATAATGAAAAGAGATTTGAAATGAACCTCAAACTGAGACTTTGAATTCTATTCTTGAATTCACTTTGCTTTAATTTTTAGCTTTCCTCTTTCTTTTCTCCAGCCTTACAGCTCAACCTTCAACATCATCTGTCCACTATATCCAATATTCCTCCTCTGCACACGCCCAGACCATCTCAGCTTTTCCTCTTTATTTGTCACTGGGGTTCAGTGGACTCAGAACAGATTACAGTCTAGAACACAGATCATCTGTTTTTACCTACCCACGTGTAGTTTGTTCTCAAAACAACTACAAAATGCAGAGTTGTAGCTAAAATAATACATGGCTTTTGAACATAACTCCGACACAACAAAGGTTCCTGGATGGTGCTTAAAGACTTAACGTATTATAAAGATTTGCAGAATCTCCTGCGTCACAACAAGTATAAACCACTTTTCTGATGAAGATGATTATGATGATTAACTGGAGAGGTGATCTGTCATACAATAGTCCTGTGAATTAGAGAATTAGTTTGTGATCACATTCTCTGATTCATTCAGGACGAATCAAATGAGCCATATCTGAGATGATGCCACGGCCCTCGTTATAGTAATCTTTGCCAAAAACCCACTTCATTACCAGACTGTGAAAGTCCTTCAGAGTGACTTTGTGGAGGTCTCCCAAGAACTGCTGATGAACTTCTTAGTCATGTTTGGAGTGATCTGTGCACTACACCTACTACTACAACTATTACCAAGGGACTGAACAACACTGTATTCCTTGAGAGTACTCTGTAATCTGGTAAACTGTTCCCCAAAAGTGTGCATCACCGTCTCAGAGCACAGTATTGTTTTTGTTGTTTTATTTTATTATTTTTGTTGCAATAACTGAACTTCAAGACATTTCTGATGGTCATTATTTTGAATATGAATGTTAACAAAGCAGGTTGTAAAATAACAGAACCAGGACGGTTGTACATAAGCATTTAAAAATGTAGCATTTCATCAGTTTACAGTGTAATTAGTCACATCTGCTATTTGAAAAAGACATATGTCTTTAGCATTTGATATTTTTGAATATTAACAGTGCAGTGTGTCATCAGTGGAGGCCAAGAAAATACTGTTGAACTGAAGAAATGTGCTTTTAAATTTTGAAGTACACAATTGGTTTTTGTACAGTTTGTGTGACATGTTTTTGAGTTTTCAGTGTCCAGATCTTTGAGTTTTGTGTAATTAAAAAAGATCACAAAAGTGAACAACAAATGTGACTGTGTTTCACTCATTCCTTTTAGGTAATGTCAACTTGTTCTCATGGCAGATATGAATGAAAACTTTAAGTTCTAGTTACTAAATATTTTTCAATGTAATTATTAAACATTTTACTTTTATTTTAGTGAAAAGGGTAAATGTGAAATGTACACAATATAGTAGAGTTCTGATAAACTGAAACATTTAAGTTCATCAACAAGTTCTGCTAAATTCTTTGGGTTTACAGTGTACTTCAAAATGAGATCAAGTGAATATGTTCCCATAGAGTGTAAATGAGGGAAGCTGCTTGCTTGGCTCTGTGTAAAGGTAACAAAATCTCAGATGCACCCTAATTTTTACTGTACAGGCACGATGTTGGTGTTTTTCCTCTCAGTATTTGCTATAAAGTACTTTTTTAAAACTTAATGTTCTACACCATGAATTCAAAAGGCCATGCTGAAAACTCTCAGGCTGCTGGTCACGTCTGTCACTGCAGCTACAAGTCACTTCTTCTCTTCCCTTCCTTTCATTTCTCTTGGTCCTGTTGCTAGGCTAAAAACCACCCGTTGGGACTCATCTCTAAAAATATGGTGTCCCTGACACACTTTCCCTACAATCCATCTTCCCAGAAATACCATGTCAAACATTTCTGTGTGTGTGACTAAACTAAAAAGGCAAAGTAAGATATATAGATGGAGACGTAAATATATATAAAGAGATCATATATTTGGATATATGTTCAGACTATATGCTTTATTTCAATCTAGACAAGACATAAATGTCCTTTTTTGCCACAGAAAGGGCAAAGATTAAGACTGTAACATCAGCCGTGTTGGATGAGGAGTTGGACAGGATTAGCAGACTGTGTACAGTGCCTGAATCAGCACTCTAAACATATTTGGTGTGAGCGTGAATGGTAAGTTACCAGGATTAAAGGCTTGAGTTCATCTTGACTGATACTTTGTGTCTTGTTTTCTCTTTGTCTTTTTTCCTCTATCTTTTTTTCCCAATAAATCGACAATTCTTCCCTTATTTTGTGCCCATCTTACATCTCCCAACACGTCAGGCCTGAGCAACATCATCGGGATCATTGTGTACATATCAGCCAACGCAGGAGACCCTTCAAAGAGTGACTCGAAGAAGAACAGCTACTCTTACGGCTGGTCTTTCTACTTCGGTGCCCTCTCCTTCATCATGGCTGAGATGGTGGGCGTCTTGGCCGTGCACATGTTCATCGACCGCCATCGACAGCTGCGAATAGGGGCGCGCGCGGCCGACTACCTCCAAGGCTCGGCCATAACACGGATCCCCAGCTACCGCTACCGCTACAGACGCCGCTCGCGCTCCTCCTCCCGCTCCACAGACCCGTCACATTCTCGCGACACCTCGCCGATGGGCCTCAAGGGCTTCAGCGCGCTGCCATCCACGGAGATCTCCATGTACACGCTTCCCCGGGACACCCTCAAATCCTCCGGCACACCAACCGCCACCTACAACTCTGAGAGGGACCACAACTTCCTGCAAGTCCACAACTGCATCCAGAAGGACTTGAAAGACTCGAGCCACACCAACACAGCGAACCGCCGCACCACGCCTGTATGAGAGAGTCGACACAGGCCAGGCCAGCACGGCGGAGACCAGGAGACACGGAAACCCCTGTGGGTGGAGAACGCCCCAGGAGAAGATGGATTTCCATGTTTATAGACATTTGTTCTTTTTGTTCAGCTGCATGACTTTTCCATTACCATTGTTGAGAGAGTTTCAACAAGTCTGCTGTGTTCCTGGATTGAATGGCAGAGGACTGAGAGTGGGACAGGATGTCCCAAGGAAGTGAGCTCTGTCAGGTATTTTTGAGCAGGATTTGTTTGTGAGGTTCGGGGCGCTGACAGGGAGGGTGGGAGGGGTGGGCATTTATGAGACAAAGAATTGGTTTCATCATTTCATTGCCCTTATGTTTGACAGTATTGCCCCACAAGTTTGGTTGGAGCAACAGGTCAAGCTCCCCCCTCAGCCAGCCTGCCACCTCTTTTATTTACTGACTGATTTGTTCATTTTTTTTGCATTAAAACTGTGAATTGTTACAGCTTGGGATTCAGTAAGAATTACCCCAATCTGTAATCTCTAACAAAGGTACTATGTATACATATATATATGTATTACTTTTATAAATAAATTATTACGTTAATAATCAAGAGATACAGACTTTACCGAAGCAAAAAAAGAGAGAAAAAAACACACACATACACAAAAAAAATCGAGTTAACTAAACCAAGTGCTGTTGTTAATATGAGAAAAGACTCTTTTAGTATGCTTTCATTCGAAGGTCAAGAACAAGAGATGGTCCTTCAGGTAGCAGCAGTACAGCAGCCACCACAGGCAGACGCAGACAGTAGAATAATATCTTTTAATAGAACCTTCTCGTCTTTTTCTTGGTCCCTGTTCACTTTCTTTTTTTATATGGGGGGGTCGTAACGCGAGAGTCGAAACCCCTTAACAGAAAGAGCCAACAAAAGGGGGTTAAAGGTCACACAAAGCGAAGACTCCAAACACGACTTCTGCTAAATAAGAAAGGAAGGAGCAGAGGGCAAGGAAAAGAAGAGGACGCCAAACACAAAAATAAAAACAAGTTAAATATGAAATAGTACAAGAGAAGCTAAGTGACTCACAATTTCAGAAATTAAATGCATGCTATAAAATTACAGCAAATCTGCTCTTGAGAAACTTAAGTTTTAAAGGTTAATAATTATAAAGGGGGGGGGAAAAGCCAAGGCGCTAAAGTATTAATGTTTTCATGTGTATTTTTCTTATGTTTCTTATTTATTTATTTATTTAGTTCATTACTGCTTTTGTGAGACGAACCAAACAATCTACATGGAACAAAACTGCTTTTTTAAATGGTTTGGTCGATTTCTTTATAAATATATAAATATATGTATGTATGTATGTATTTTATTTTTAAAACTCACACAGCCTTAGTCATTTCTTTGTTTCGTTTGATTTTTAATGTGTTGTTCAAATTGAAGGTGCCAAAACCGAATGATCCTATACTTGGATGCATCAAGTCCTGATGAATAAAATACGAACCCTAGGGGGAACAAATCATCACGTTTCACTGCGTGTCTCTACAACACCTTCTTGTTTGTCGCACTTGTCTGTCTGTCACATTTTGATATCTGAAATGTTGGTCCTTATTAGAGAAGAAAAGAAATACAAACAGAATCAGGCTTGAAAGGAAAGTATTTGTCAAACAGAGCTGTGGTTTTTAGCATTTATAATGTTTTGACTTCATTGTGAATGTGACTTTTTAGCCTTTTATCTAAAATAGATAAGTTCAGGAAAACACATGTCTCGAAGTGCTTGATAACATGACCTAGACCCCATGATATTACAGAGAAAACAATAACAATTCCCAACAAGCAGAGCTTGGCAACTGTGAGGAGTAAGAACTCACTTTTAACAGGAAGCGACCACCTGCAGAAGCAGGAGAAGCAGAGATGTATGACATGCCATGTGATTAACAATGGCATGTAAGCTATGCCTTCTGCTTCCCATAATGAATAAAAGGGAAGCAGAGAAGAAATGCTAAGTGCATCATGCGACGTTTCCTCAGCAGCTCGAGCCTATAGCAGCATAACTAAAGGCTGATTCAGGGTTCTAAGCATAATCTTAAAAGTAGATGACCTACCGCTGTTCTAGCTGGTGCACCATGGCAGGAGCCTGGTAACTAAAGGCCCCGCCTCCCACTAGAAACTCTACGAACTACAAGTCTGCAGTCTTTTTGGGGAGAAAGATCTTGGACCTGGATTTACAGGAAGCCAATATTTAAGAAAAGAGACATATAATCACTCTGTGGTTGCTCACTGTGACGTTATGATTCAGAGATTTTTAGGGCAGCATATGATAATTCAGTATTTAGAATAGTTTAACTAATTTATTTGTGTTGTCTGGCTTCGTAGAGAACTACAAGTGCACATTTAATGTATGCAGTGGTTTCTGTTTTCTGTTGTTTGTTTGTTTTTTCAATAATATCAGCTAAAGTTTTAATATATATAACGAGAGAGGAATCAGTCCTTGTGCAGAACCCTGGTGAACTCTGACTCTGACTAACTTTTAAGGACTTTTGAAGAGTCCTGATTTATTGGAAGAAACTGGAATGTATCAGATAAACAGGATTTAAACCAACATTATTTATTACTGTGGTGGACTGAAGTCTCTGTAGTAAAATGTCAAATAAGGGAGGACAAGCGCTGAGGTGAGTAACATCCACATAATTATTGTCTCATATTTTTTTTATTTTCAGGTTTACTTATTTAAGAGTTTGGCAAATCCAGTATTTCACAAGGAAAGATGAAAACTACAATAGATGCAGATGCTATAATTACAAAACAAGATTAGGTGAAATGTGAAAAATATTGTGAAATTATGGGGAATAATGTAGGCTACTCCTTTTCAACACGCAAGGCTGTAAAAGGAAGGCCTTTGTAATAAAGGGTTGAAATCCGTTTTTTATACCAATCAGCATTTACAAGATCTCACATCTGCCTATAGCCAAAGACACAAACAGGTCCAGGATCAGAAATCCTGTCAAACTTGTGGTCTGAAGCTTGAGCTGTCAGAGAGAGATTATATTTTTCTGCATTTTGGAAGGTACACTGAACAAACTATAAACTGTTTCTGTTTACTGTTAGCCATCAAATACACTGATGATGAAATTCAGAAAAAATGATTAAGTCCACTTTAAGCACACACTGCTTACAACAAAAGTCACTCGGATTAAATAGGTAACTGGATAATTTCTGGAGTGATTAATATGCTTAGGATGGCAACAGGATATTTAACACTTCTCAATCATGACTCCTTTCTACCATACGCTAATCTCAGGTTTCTTCAGCTGATCGGGTCTTCAGCAACGTTATGTGGCGAAAAAATTAGGTCACCTGACCACCTAGATATACTGAATGACCAGGCTTTTCCATCAATTGATTTGTTTTCTTCCCTGATGGCACAGACATATTCTAAGATGGCAATGCCAGGATTCATCAGGCTCAAATTGGGACCGTGTGGTTCAGGGAGCATGGGGCATCATTTTTCACACAAGGATCGGCCACCACAGAGTGTAGACCTTAAGTCCAATGAGAATATTGAAAATCTAGCATCAATACAAGATTTTGGTAAATAAATAAATAAATAAATAATGCAACATTGGACAGAAATAAATGTTTTAACTCAGTATACAGACATTTTTTCCATCTTTTCTTTACAGAACCATTTTGGTGTTAACCTTATATAGTATATGGAATAAAGAAATGCCAGGAGTTTGATAGAGAGCTATTTTTCAGACACTGAATATCTATACAAAATATTTGCTATTTGGCATCTTCCTTCTAAAAAATATTGGCATCAGCCTTCATACACCCATAAAAATAAAAGCTGAGCTGTCAGACATAAAACCATGTGTGCTCTGCTAAAATCAGGGCCTCAGCCTGCTGTTGTAAAATTGTGATAACACGCTGTAATCGACCACTGGGAGCTGCAATCCAAAAAATATCACCATTGCCCATCAAATGTCTGACTTTACCTCGTTTAAAGCATGGCAATATCTCTGTTTAACAAAAAGCAGCTCAAACCATAAATTTACAAAACAGGCTGTCTGGGAGTTTTATCTCTTGTGCTTTACAAACACAGCTCTTTTACACAGTAGTGAGCACATTTGTTCCTTTCTTTCTAAAAAGCCTCAGAGAAGCCTGCATGTTCGATGCAAACAGCAGTGGCATCTTTCTGCATCGAGGCATCCCCAAGAAAGAAACACGGGTTTGCAATAACACAGTTCTACCAGAGGTTTGCCTGCAAAAAGAACATCCAAAACCTTTCTACACCACCAGCCTAAAAGCATTGCTTTCAGAGCCTAAAACACTGCTGCAAGCGTGTGAAGTGCTAACTGTACGCTGTTGAAGCAGGTGTACAAAGCAAATCTATTTGTGAGACAAAAGGCAGATTGTTCTTCAGCATGTGTTTCTTGTGCAGAGACAAGTCAAACCACTGAAATAAATATAAATCAAAGGATTTGCAGACTTCTCTGTGAAATTATGCTCTTAGATATCCTCTAAGCTCTGGACACTTTCAGATTCATCAAATAAGAGGGCAGAGAAAAGTTTCTCTTTAAAAATGTGCTGAGATCCTAATAAGCCATTATCTGAGTTCATGGACACGAGCTGCTCCCCATAAATTTGAGGGGAAAATGTGTCAACGTAGCAGTCTAAATGAATAGGGCTTCTTTATGTATAGCCTCCTTTATTCAGAATTCATAAGCAGAAGCCATTTTACAAGCCTGGATTACATTAAAGAGAAAGTATGTGTGTGTGTGTGTGTGTGTGTGTGTGTGTGTGTGTGTGTGTGTGTGTGTGTGTGTGTGTGTGTGTGTGTGTGCGCGCGCCCTGTGGAGGCGCCTAGGTACAGCTTCCTCACAAAGCAGCACCTGGCCTCGGTGCAGCTGTCTGAATGTCACATTTTTAATATGTTTTAGGAATGAATACGTTTTTTTTCTTTTTTTACTTTCCCCTCTCAGCTTTGCCCGAGTATATCATCTTCATTTTGTCATGCTGTCTTCTCTGACTTCTCTCTCATAACTTTTTCCAAATCAGTGTCTTGGCTTGTCACGCTATGCAGTGATTTGGACCTGCCAGACAGTAGGCAGACACAGGGCCATAAATGTCCGTGAAACAATACATCAACTGTGGTATCGCAGATTGGAAGGGCAAGGACAAGTTCAGCCCTTATTTCTAATTTGGAGAGAGTTTAAGTCGTCACCTTTTAAATCATTGTTATTCAGGAAAGGTGTCCTCAGGCTTCGCTCTTGGTTTCAGTCTTATTTTACACAAATGCTGGCAGTGCCTGCTAGTTCTAATACATAAATTGTGGTTGGAAACCAAAGACTGTTAACACTCATTGGCCACGTTATTAGGTAAACTTCTTCAGCTACTTGTTAAAGCAAATAATAATCAATCACAAGTGAGCAAGATAACAGGATGATGTTCATGGCATGGTTAGTAGACACGCTGGAGGAGTTTTGTCAGAGAAAAATGGTCCGACTGCTTTAAACTGACAGGAACTCAAATAACCACTTGTTACAACTAAAGTATGCAGAAGAGCATTTCTGAATGCATAAAACGGTCTTGAAGCAGCAGAAGACTACGCCAAGTGGAAAAGTCCACATTCACCAGATCTCAGTCCAACAGAGCACCGTCAGGATGTGGTGCAACAGGAGATTCACATCCTCTGTAGCTCACAGATCTGTAGCAGCTGTGTGATGCTATCATGTCAACATGGACAACAGTGCCCTTGCCCATAGAAAACCCATATAGAAGCAAGAATTCCCAGAGTCCATGTAGGATAAATATAACTTTGCCCCATCCACATAGCTCCACAGTTCAGCTACACGCTGTGGGCCCACAGAGGCAATTTTATTCATATAGCGCCAAATCTCAACAACAACAACCCAGCCTCAAGGCGCTGTATATTGTAAGGTTAAGACCATACAATGATACAAAGAAAATCTCAACAATCATATGACTCCTTATGTGCAAGTGCTTTGGTGACAGTGGAAAGGAAAAACTCACTTTTAACAGGAAGAAACCTCCAGTAGAACCAGGCTCAATTCTGGATTTTACAGGGCCAACGAAAAGAAATGAATATAGGAGAAATCTGCTCTCTGTTTCTAGTCCCTGTAAGTACTCTTGCTGCAGCATTTTGGATTAACTGAAGGTTTTTTTGGACATATTGAGTAGTTCTATATATTTAATAAATACGCATTGGAGGACATATCCTGATCAAAAATGACTTCAAGATTCCTCACAGTGTTACTAGAGGCCAGTGTAAAGAGGAAACATCTGGCTAGACCCTGCATTTCTAAGATTTTTAGGACCAAGTACAATAACCTCAGTTTTATCTGAATTTAGAAGCAGAACATTAGATGTCATTCAGGTCTTTATGTCTTTAAAGCATTCCTGCAGTTTAACTAATTGGTGTGTGTTATCTGGCTCCATGGATAGATAGAGTTGGGTGTCATCTGCATAGCAGTGGAAATGTAAGCTATGCCTTCTAATTATAGTGCCTAAGGGAAGCATGTATAATGTAAACAGAATTGGTCCTAGCACTGAACCCTGTGGAACTCCATAATTAACCTTTGTGTTTGAAGAGGACTCTCCATTTACATGAACAAACTGGAGTCTGTTACATAGATATGATTCAAACCACTGCAGCGCAATACCTTTAATACCTACCGCATACTCTAAATGCTGTAATAAAATGTGTTTTTAGTATCGAATGCTACAGTATCTAAAGTTGTACGCAGTGAAGAAGTAAAGATCTTAACAAGATATTCACATCTGCAGGAGTAGCAGTTCTGCTCTGTGTTGGAGGTGAAGATGATAACAGCGGGTGAATTATATTGTTAAACTTAATTACATCACTTTCAGAAAGACGTCTACTGTGATGAAATCCATTTCAATGCTGTGTAATCCATTATTGTAAATTTAAATTTTATTAGGAAATGATCAGACGAAAGAGGGTTTTCAGCAAATACTGTTAAATGTTCAGTTTCTATGCTATTGGTCAGAACAAGCTGTAGACTGTGATTAAAGTGGTGGGTGGGTTCTTTTACATTTTGAAAGAAGCCACTTGAGTCTAATAATTATTTTATTTAAAAAAAACCAATCCTGAGATTCAGGCAGAAGCTCTGAGTAAGACCCAGGTGGACAATAGAACAGCAACAAATGAAACTTTTGGGGGGGGGGGGAGTTTTCTGGCTAGGGTGGTCAAAGCTAAGCATTGGGCTTTCAAATGAATTAAAACTCTGTCTGGGTCTTTAGTTGATTAACAAGCTAAACAAGTCACTGCTGGTACAACTGGGGAGGGAACCAGAGAAAAGAGTCTGACATTGTTTTGGTAAAGTTACACAACGACTCAGTATTAATTTTAGTGACCTCCAATTGACGTAACCAGCTGTCATTACTGCCAAAGTGAATTATAATTTTATGGAATTTATGTTTACCCTTAGCCAGCAGTTTTAAATTTCCCTCAGTGTCGCCTGTTCTGGCCCCTGGAAGACAGTTGACTATTAGAGGAAGAGCAGTTTTCCATTTGCTGAATGACAACTGTAAAGTAGAACAAGTGGGAAGACTTTCAATGTTTACATATTTGTTAAAACATCCTCCTCTTTTCTTCAGTTTCATACAGAGAGTAACTAGATGAGTACACAGTTTTGTTTTCTTTGTATAGCAGGAGTTGTGCAGAGGGCCTGTATTGAGCGCTCTTGCACCAAAACTAATGACAGCTTCACCCTGCAGATGCACTAAATCATCACTAAAGTTTGTCCATGCTTTAACAATTAAGACAGAGAGTACAGTCTGAGTCTAAGAAAGCAAATAAATAATCCTGAAAGTCAATGAAAAGTCCTCAGATTTGACATCCAGGTAAATGGGAGTGCAAATTAGTCGACATCGCCAGGCTCCCCTGCATTTAACCCCCTGCTCTCCTTCATTTTCCCCTAAGCTTCCTCTTCTCCCCTCCCTCTCTTTCTTTTGTTCCTGCTGTGGCGATCAAAGTGTCTCTGCAGAGCTGCACGATCAAAGACGTGGAGGGAGGGACTCCGGAGGAGGTGAAGAGGCCTCACCCTGCCTGGGTTGGCAATATTAACATGGAACACACTGGTTTTGTCTTTTTGCCAGAGCTTGGCTCTATGTCTCTGGCACGTTGCAAGGTTACCTAACCATCAAACCCACTGGTGACCTTTGTGTGACTTTACTGGACAATATTCTGGAACTGAGGAGCAAGCTCCCACTGGAGCTGTTCCTCCCAAGATGCCACCAATGTTATAACTGCTGAGAAGCTCACAGTAGAAGTCCCACATTTACTCTCTGAGAATTAAATGTGTGTGCAGATATCCATGCGTGGGAATGTTTGTATTTTTTCCCCATTTCATGCAAACAGTGGATCTGCATGAGCAAGCATGTGTGCGGGTACATGTGTGTGTTGTTTGTGCTGACCATGGAGGAGTTGCTGACAGCGCTTACCTCGGGTTATTTTTGGGTCATGTAGAGTTGAATAGCAATGGAGAGCTTTAAGCAACCAGCTGAAAAGAAAAAAAAATCAGTGGAGCAAACATAGTCTGAAATGACACATTCACATCACCCCCACTGCTGATACGTACAAGCAGCAAGAAGCTTCATCATATGGACCAAAGAGCAGTCTAGGCCGTGTCACTGCTGTTTCACCAACCATCTAATGTTTTTAAATCCAACTCTGAATAGAGGACTTTTTTTTTTTTAAAGAGGGGGATATAAAGAGGAAGAACCTAAGTAGGCTACAGCACACAAAGTGCTCTGGGACGCGTGAAGAAAATGCAGTGTTGTGCTCTGCCCTCTGGTGGTACAATGGGAGAAGGGTGCAGAGATGCTGCCTGCTCCATCAGCTCAGGGAACGCCGTGTCCATGAACAGGCCTGGAATACTGATGCCACAGTGCAGGGGTGCAGGAGCTGCAGTCTGGCAGGCCCCAGAGAAGCACTCAGATTCATTGTCCTCTACAGAGACACAGACAAAAGAAGACCACTGACTTGTCTGTGAGGCCTTATAGTCCTAATCAATGCTGAACGCGATATGGTTGAAGAGTTTTAAGCCTCAAAAAAGCCAAAAATGTCTACATCATTTGATGCCTCGGAGGAAGAAGAGAAAATGCTCTCTGCTTGTTTATGCCTTTTTTCCACACTTTGAATTTAAGCTGAAGGACGCCCCAAAAATACTGTAAAATAAACTTCATAACAGTAAAATAAAAGTCCCAACAGCTGTGATGAAGCTCACAGTTAAACTGTAACACTGTAGCAGCACACTTGTCTGACGTCTGCATACCAGTTCAACTGACTGGAGGAATAAATACTGGAAAAGTAAAGACATCACCTCATATTGTCTAATATCCTATAACCTTACAAAATAGAGGTCCCTCAACATTGTATGTTAAGGTAGGAGAAAGATGCTAAGATACATTCGGCCACGTGAAGGAGGGAATGATGCTGAAAAAAATACTTTAAGGTTTTTCATAACTCAAATAATAAAGTAACTGAACATTGTTACTGATGAACAATGTGTGGGGATGTCTTTGATTTCATTGGGATTGTCCTGTGGTTTCTTCTAGCTGGTTGGATGGGGTTCTGAAGATGATCAATAATCAGTTACAGGTTTATTTTGATTTTAGTCATATTTATTTGGAGCATGAACTGACTGAATTTAAAAAAAAAAAAAAAACAAGACAGCCACTTATAGCCTTCAACTAAGAAGGCTTCAGATACATAAAAACACTCTAGTTAATACTAGTTAATTACTAGTTAATCTGTGAAATGGAGCAACTAACCTTCTCCCTGAAACTTGAGACTGCAAGGTTTGGAACGCACTGGGAAAAATGGACATTCTACCAGACTGTGAAATAAATCATTTGAAAGTTTTGCCTGTTTGTTGTGTCAACCAGTACCTTCTTATGCTCTAAACAACGAGCACAAATGAACTGCGGACCTTTTTGCATAATGATGTGATCCATTTCTTAACTGTTTTTCTTTTTTGGTTTCTGATGGCAGATGAATTTTGTAGTGTGACTCATGTCCTGCCTGTTGCTGTGTGATGGTTCAGATGTTCATAACACAATGAAGTGTAAAATGTGTTTGAGAGTATCAGGATAATCGCATACTGACGATAATACAGAATGATTTATCGATACTGTGTCAAAATTGAACTTATAATATTGGAAATAACTGCTTTATCACAACTGTGCTACATCCATGCATGTGCATTTTAATGTAACCACACAAGAAATGGAAAAGATGAGGTCCTGACTGATTCTGTGTCTGTGTCAGAAATAATTAGGAGTTGGGGTTTAGGGTTCTTAGTGAATATACAGTATATCTGGGCTTTGGAGTTCAGGATGTCCTCCTGCATCCGACAGCTTGGTCCTCACCCTTTATCTCCACACACTGTGACATTACTGCTGTTTGTCACATGCCAAATACATTTTCTAACCTTCATGTTGGAAATTTAGCCAGGAGAGGAGCCACAAAAACACATCCTTAGGCCCTGTGAAAGCTACACAGCCAAGGAACATGCTGCTACAAAATACTCTTTTTTTTTAATTTGTGTTGTATTTTTGATTGGAGGTTAAAAATGATTGGAAAAGGCTCTCCATAACTTTATAATGGAGAGATAAAAAACATAAAAGTATAAAAGCAAAAACTGGAAATTTTAAATGTTTGGTCATTTTGGTGATAATTCTTTAGAAGTTTAAACATTAATAGTCAGAAGTAGAGTTTGGTAGAGAGAATTTGTTTTGTAAAAGTGCTTCGTGGCTTTATTTAGATTTGATCATTACTGATGAAACAGTCTACATGGCGTCCATCAGGTTAGCTTACACACATTACAAAATCCTGATCACTGAAGAGAGACGCATCGCCTTTTCCTTGAAGAGCCCTGCTACCTTTCATCTGTATGCAGATACAGAAAAACAAATGCAGAAAGCCCTGATTAAGATGATTAAGATTTTCCAAAGTTGGCAAAAAAAATTTGTGTAGGAGCTGAAAGTAAGAAAAGGACGAACGTAACAGGTTTTAAAGGCTTTCACGAGATTAATAAATACAAAAAACTGTTGATCATGTATCTGTTGAAAAAGGGTCTTAGAGGGATAAAGCAGTGTGAGAGTCACTGTTGGACCAGTTGTTGCCTGTGGCCTCCTCCGTGTGTAATAATGGTCCAGAGCGTGTGGTCGTCCCCTCCGACAGTCTGTCCTCCTGTCAGACGCCACGCCACGGCGCCACCCAGCCACTTCCCCGACGCTGCAGGACGGCGTGCCTCTGACTCTCTGCCAGCCGGACGTTGACGATGCCAGCAGGCACACCAACACACAGTTGCACACACCTACTTATATGTGCAAGCAACTGCGCACACTCTCACACACTCACATAAATCAAATGCTTGGCCCTCCTCTCCACTGTCCCAGCATGCACCCTGGTTACCTGGCTGCTGTCCCACTAAGAACAGCTGCTACCACAAGACTGGACTGGAGGTTCCACTGCATGGTAGCTCACACACACATGCATACACACAAAGAATCACATAAAAGAGCCACAAACAGTACTGGCTTCATTCATCCCCAGCTCTGATGCAAGCTCATTTCAGGTGATGGAAGACTAAACCAGAAGGTAATAACTTTTTATGGGAAGATAATCAACAAAAACTGCCACAACAAACAGACATAAGCACAAAAAGATGATTATAAAGATACAAAAAACCAACAACAACAACAAAAAAAAAGCAAAAACAACAAACAGAGGAAAAAGAGACAGAAATTGATACAAAATAACCAGATTTGTTATGATAATAATGTATGCAGAATTAATGTAAAAGACACAAAATACACACAATTGCTAAAACATTGATACAGAGTGTCCACATAGGCAATAAAATGACAATGAAATAACATAAAATTACTGAGACACAAACAGGCACAGATGTATAATTACCATTAAAGGATGCAAAGCAATCAAAGACCGCACAGATAGAAAATAAACCCAGCTTGATGCAAAATGACTAAGAAGAGATACAAAAATTACCACAAAACACAAACAGTTATAACAAATAGGCAAAAATCACCACAGAGATGCAAAACAGAGGCCAACTGATTCCAATAGTGAGTAAAAAGTGAAACAGAATAACAATATGATAGAACGTGGAAACAAAATGAGAAAGTGGTGCAAAGTAACCAAAAACTGATCCCAAATTATAAGGAAAATATATCTTTTTTTGCAAAGGACCTAATCATAACCATAAAATTTTGCAAGACGACTGAGACATAAAGTAAGAGAGAAGAAGAACAAGCACAAACTAACAAACACGGCCCAAAAGCAACGTCCATAATGTGACCTGACCACAAACAACTGCAAGTACGACAAATATGTGTTTATTTCTTTCAGTCTGGTGTGTTGCTCGTCTGTAGGAGGGTCGAGGCCTTTTCCATGCCACAGTGCAGCCGTGTCTGCTTTCTTAAATCCTTTCCTACCTGCTTTCTTCATCCTCAGCTCTAAAGAGAGCTCATTTGAGATGATGTAGGACTGGACTAATAGAGTGAAATGGTGCAGGGAGGGCTTTATGAAAAGTGCACAGAGATGCTGTTTGAGCAGATGCACGGGGTCATAAAGTTAGTGCCTGCTGGGACACCTGGACTCATCTGAATGGGATACAGGGAGCAATTAACTGTTAGGTATTTTAGTACCACGGTTAGCATTTACAGAAGATTGTTTTATACAGAAAAGAGTTGCTCAATAAGGCCCATATACTAGTTGTTTTTCTCTTTCTCTGTGACCCAAGAATTAATGTGTAGGACTCACAAGCTGGTACCTCAAGGTCGAAAACACCACAGAGATGAGACCACTTCCCTACTCCCATCCTCCCTTCCTTATCTCTTAGAAAAAGGCTCGTTAAAGGCTAGGTGGTTTGTTTCAGAATTCACTAATGAAAGAACTCTGTATTTTATGTCTAGGAGTGTATTTTGCTGGGATGATCATAAATTATAGCTGAACTGATAAACTACACAAGGGATACTTTGCTCAGAAGGCAGGAAGACGTTTCCTTATTTAGTCTGTACCGGTTTGAACTGGGAAAGCTGACACACGAACCTTTTTTTTCTCTATATAAACTGCTGTGTATCAAATAAACCTTTGAGTTGATTTGGGAAGGCAACCTGAAGCAGTCTGTGTTTCCTTGTTCTCCCAAGCTGCTCCCGGCGCTGTAACTAACCCAGCTGAACGGCATACCTGAGTGTTACTTTAAATAATTAGGAATCTTAGAAGGAAAGGACAAAACTCTGCTTATCGCTCACGCCACGGAGGAAACCCGGGAAGGCAATTTCCTTCATTAACGGCATTATAATTCTTGCCCTTTCAGCGTCACATTTAGCGGGGAGGCTGTGGGGGGGGTGGGGTTACGTAAAGCCGAGCTCTGCCACTGCTTTGATCTGCAGCGCTGCTTGTGCTGCAGCAGGGCAGAGGTCAGAGCCGCTGGAGGTGATTATGTAAGAGCAGGCCCATCTCCATGACTGTCCTCTGGCCACAGTGACACGGGGCTTCAGCATGCTTCCTCCTCCTGCTGCTTCTACATGTACATCAGAAACACTTCACCACAAGTGTCCTTTGGAGGATGTGGAACTGCTTTGGTAGAGAAAATGTCAAATTCTTGAAATGCGGCTGAACAGAGAACGATCGTACGTCAACTCTTTGGGCTTTCAGGTTAATAGGACGTGGGAGGGACCTTGAAAGTCTTCACAGTAGATCCACATTTTTGCTAAAAGTGCTTAATATTATGCAGGGATGTCTCAGAGAGGCGTTTTGGGGGCATCTAAATGGCCTGTAGAACCCTCTCAGGGTCTTCCTCATTACCAGCGGAAGAGGTTTTTTCAGTTTTTTAGCAGTGATGAGTCGGACTGGATGATGCTGGGGCTTAATTACCGTACAGCAACTGCTCGAGTTCTGATGTCAGCTGAATGCAAGCATTACAGCTCAAGGACACATATAGCCTGTTAAAACATGCCATGTTAGCGAAACTCTGTCTTTCCGTCCATCAGTTCTGCATAGGTGGCTGCTCTCATCACAGCTGACGCCGACCTTTTCAGCTGCAGAGACGGGACGCACTTAACAAGCTCAGTGGGCACATGAAACTGTACGTAACTCACTGTATGTGTATTCACTCATTCCCTGAAGTGTAATGACGTACACTCTGTTCATTTTCATTCTGCTTTATGAGATTTTTTGCACTTTCAGGCTTCTTCACCTTGAAGTTAAGAGGTTTTTTGTTTGCTTTGCTTTGAATAAGGTCTATTCCTAACACAAGCTTTAGAAATGTTCACATTTTGTTCTACAACATGAGGTGTGGAAGTAAATACTTCACCTGTGAATTGTGAAGCTATTCCAAAGCTGTGCCAGAGAAGGAGTTTCATAACAAGATAATGACACTAAAAAGGTTTTCAGGGACATTCAGCGTCATCACACCATGGAGATGGTGACCTTGAAGTCAGCATTGTGTAGTTTATAATTTTTCTTCTTGCCATTGCATTTATGTGTCAAAAAAAATCACGATATTATCAGATTATCTTGTTGAATAAAATAAGTATCATAACATCTTTTTTCCTCACTGCTTATTTTTGTGATCAGCTTGTGGAAAAATCCAACCAGCTTGTGTAGTGATGGAACCAGGGCTACGCTAATTTCTGTTGGCCTTGCAGTACTCTCTCTGTACCCACCAAACTACTGAGTTTGGTGAATATTTGTACACGTCATTATTAGTGGGGATGCCAGGTTCACAATACAACTACTTGCATTGTGTTGTTTTTCCTGTTCATCACTGTGTGGGGCTGCTTTAATCCTTCACTCACTGGCCACTTTATTAGGTTCAACTGCTCATTAATGCAATTAATGTATTTTATTGACCAATCACATTGCAGTAACTTGGTGCATTTAGACGTGAACACATGGTCAAGATCACCTGCTCAAGTTCAAATCAAGTGTGGGGAAGAAAGGTGATTTAAATGTCTTTGAATGTGGCACAGTTGTTGGTGCCAGACTGCCTGCTCTGATTTAGAAACTGCAAATCTTCTGGGATTTTCTTGCACAACCATCTCCAGGGTTTACAGAGAATGGTCTGAAAACCAGAACATATCTGGGTGAATATACTTTGTTAATGTCAGCGCTCAAAGAAGACATCTCATACACCTTGTATAAGCAGTTCAGGCTGCTGGAGGAATGATGTTGGGTGCATTTTCAGCCCTTAGTAGCAACGGAGCATCACAGCCTGCTTTTAGATTACAGTGTACATCATGTTCCAGTAGTTTCCAAAATGATTTCTTGGACCTGAAAATGAGTTCACTGTACTGTTATGGCCTCCAGTCACCACATCTCAATCCAATGGGATGTAGTGCAACATGAGATTTGTGTCCTGGATCTGCAGTGATATCCTATCAGGACCATCTCATTTCTTTGTTCCAATTATTTTAAAGCACTTCTGATAGAAAATGCAAGCACAACTCAGTACAAGTATACTCGAAGTGACCAGTTAGTAAATGTGCAAGGTCAACTTCATTCACTTAACTGCACATCTCAACCATCATTTGAATTTAAATTATTTGAGGCGACTTGCTGCGAGATGCAGCCCGTTTAGTTTACCTTAAGCTTTTGATATAACACCTGTTAGCTGAACTCTGTCAGCTTTTCCTTCATGTCCAAAATGGCCAGGTCTGGCTGCAAACATGGCAGCTGATAAAAGTGCAAATTTCAGGCCTCGAAATAGAATTTCAGCACCTGTTGATATCAACGTAGCAACATAATAGCTGAAGTTCTTACTTGTAATGCAAGCTCTTTTTGTAGCTTAATGTATGTTAATTAAAAAAAAAGACAAGGCTGTTATTCCATCTTTTGTTTTTATTGAACAACTCTGCAGAACAGTGAAGATGGTGACAGTCAAAGTAGCAGAGACATTGTAGTCCGGGACTTTAAGCAGTCTCTTCCTTGGCAATGCGGTCTTTCTTGAGGGGTCCCTGTGGAAGAGAGAAACAGAACCATCAATCATGTGACAAAACGTAATGGTCTTCCTGTTGGCTCGAAGCAGACGTGTTCCCAGAGAGTGAACAGGGAGCCAGCACAGAGAGGCACTGCTCCCCTGCCTCACTGGAGCTCACTGTGGCACTGGAATGGAACCCAGAGTTCATACTGAAGACTGAACCAGGTTACGAACAGTGCAGGACAACTCAAAAACTAACTGCCGTATTACAAAGCTTTTACTTTCAGGTGGTCAATCTTTAAAGGGGAACTTATTGGACTCATTTCCAGCTTCACCACTTTATTCATTAATTCTAGAGTAGCTTTGCATGGCTCAGATCAAAATCATCCGCACACGTCTTATCCTGGGCCTGTCGTCTGCTTAACCAGTCTGAAACTAGCCATTATAGAACAAAGTCTTACCATGAAAACTTTCTTTTCCTCCACGGTCTGGAAGCGACCATGACCGAACTTGGAGGTGGTGTCGATGAACTTGAGGTCGATCTTCTCCTGGGCACGACGGCTTGTCTGCACCAGCAGAGACTGGAGGGAGAGAGAACAAGAATCAAGTCTTTATATCCCAGAGCTTGCTTAACCAACTTTGTCTAAGAAAAGAAAAATCCTCCTAGTATGAAACTGGTCAATTACCACAACTAATTGCTTCACTTTAGTCTCACCTTGCGCAGAGTCAGCACCCTCTTCTTGGTCCCCACAACACAGCCCTTCAACATGACAAAGTCATTCCTCACTTCTCCGTAATGGACAAATCCACCCTGTAATTAAAACACAAGGTCAATCACAGCTTCCAGGCTGGAGTGCTGACACAAAGTACAGATGTGTCTAAGATCCTACCATGGGGTTGATGCTCTTGTTGGACAGATCGTACTCTGTGGAGGCGTTGTTCTTCACCACCTTTCCGTCCTTCTGGTGGTAGCCCTGACCAATCTTGTAGATCTTCTTGTTGATCTCTGTGCGGTGGTGGTAACCCTTCTGACCAGCACGGGCCACAGAGAAGGCCACACGGGCAGGATGCCAGGCACCGATACAGGCCACCTTACGTAGACCACGATGGGTTTTGCGAGGCAGCTTCTTTGTGTGCCAACGGCTGGTGACACCTAAGAGTTGAGACATTCGGTCAGCGTCATGATAAATTCAGGTTCAACCAGCAGCTGATGCTGTGAAAGAGGCTCAAGTATCTTACCCTTGTATCCGTGACCCTTAGTGACACCAATGATGTCGATCATCTCGTCCTGGGTGAAAACTTTGTTGACAACCACAGCCTGCTCCAGCTTCTCACGGGCCCAGTCCACCTTATCAGAGATGGTGCCTCCGTTCACCTGCACCTCCATGAGATGAGCTTTCTTCTGCCTCAGGGGCAGCATACGCATCTGCAAAGAACAAAGCCTGGTTAGGACAGAAAATATGCAGTGCTCAAAAGCACACCGATAATTCTAGCTATGTAGTCTCAGAAGGAAGGCAGCATGGAAGATATCCTCATAAGTTTCGGGCGCCATGCCTGACGCGAGTTCCGTGGTCTCTTCACTGACAGACATTCAAGAAAAATCAACAGAAAATCAAGGGAACAAACCAACCTGCGTGTGGCAAATGACACGGATGACCTGGCAGTATTTTTTCATGGCTGCAAAGTCTTTCTCCAGCTGCTTCTTGCCCTCCTCATCCTGCCATTTCTTGCAGTATTTAGTGAAAGCCTTCTTCTTGGACTTGTACCTGAGAGCATGAAGCAACACATAGGTTGGCACAGGTCCTTCATAACCCCCATGAGGGGCAGCGGAAGAACGCAGTGCATAGCTGCTTGCCCTGCCTCCGTGTGGACAGAAGGGCTGTATCAGCTAGTGAGGGTTTCGGCTCATGGCACAGTTTCTAAGAAGCACTTTCCACTGGCCAGAGGAGCCCGGAGCTCATCAGGGCACGGGGCACCTGAGCGGAGCTGCCACAGAGGGCCACCGTGATGTTAGACTCGCTCAGTGAAAATGCAGTTCCTAACATTTCCACCAGCAACTAACATCTGCTTCAAGCACTTTCATTGCAACGGGATGAGCTTCATTTTGTCCCCAAGACTCACCAGTTCTTGTAGAAGCGACGCTTGCACTCATCACTCATGTGCTCAGCGAAGACTGTCTTGAAGGAGCGCAGACCACGAGGTGTGTTGACGTAACCCACAACACCAACCACGATCATGGGAGGAGTCTCCACAATGGTCACTGCCTCAACCACTTCCTTCTTGTTCACCTCTGTAAGAGAAAGCGTTGATTAATTTTGACTAATAGTTGATATAATCAGTAACTTCTTCAACTCATTAGATTTGTTTACTCATGGTAGAAACTGCGCTCAGTGCTCGACATTCAGCAAGGGGCTATAGACCCATTCTGTCCGCCCGTCGAGGGAATCATCACAGGCAGAACACCATAACTAACCCTAGACCTTTTTCACTGCAGACGAGGCTTGTTTTACAAAAAAAAATTAAATTAAAATGAGAATGACAGCCGATTAAACTTATTCAGGTTTTTAGTTTTAAAGTATCTGTATATTGTAAGATCCCCTAGGAAGGTATTAAATACTCACTTCCCATAGATATAAATGACCATCTACACAATTAGTATCATTAATTACATTTTCTTTGTTATAAGTATTATTACAGTGATATTTCAACAGAACCTGCCAAATAGTGCTTAATCTGCCATTAATGGCAGTCACTTATTTTTTCTCTGGCTGTCAAACTTTCAGGAAATAATTTAAAACTGCGTTTTTCTTTTTAATTCCAAACTTTAACACTAATGCTGAAAAAGGAGGCGATTGGTAGCTTTCATTAACTTTACCACCATCAGCAACAATGATCAAGTTAAGATGCATCGTCATGCATTTATTACACTTGCTTCTCTTGCAGACAGAAGCTAAAGTTGCTACTGTGAAAAAGGTCCAATCACCAACTATGACTTCTCTTTTTAAATTCGAGGGTTTGCTGTATTACATTTGCAGTCTAATTGCACTTACTTGAGCCAGGTCTGTCCACCTCCCGGACGATGTGAGTCATGCCGGCCTTGTAGCCCAGGAAGGCAGTCAGGTGAACGGGTTTGCTGGGGTCATCCTTGGGGAAGCTCTTGACCTTACCGCGGTGACGACGACTCCTCTTGCGGGGCAGAAAGCCCAGGGATCCGTGTCGCGGAGCCGAAAACTTACGGTGGGACTGCCAAGAGTGAAGAAGAAGAAAAAAAATTAATCTTGTGTATCCAAGAAGTGTCCGTTATACACACGGTTCCTAGCACCTGTGAGGTGAATTTTCCACCGAAACCAGCGTGGACTCTCATTTACCACGCTAGATTCGACGTGCTAGCTTAGCTAACCGCCTTTAGCACTTCGCAGCGTGCGGCTGTCAAAACCGAATCCACACAATAGGAACCCTAGCTTTAAGACAATCCATTTTATCCACAACTTTAATAAAATAAGTTACTGGAGACTGAGGCGGTAATAGGCAAAATAAGTACGGCCTAATTAAAGCAGCCATTTTGGCCCCAGAGTCGCTCAACACGCATACCGAAATCTTATATTTGGGATGAAAATAGCAGTGAAACCTACACAAGACTGTCATAAAATATACACTGAAATCAAACTGCATTTCTTATACATGTCAAATAGGTGGGATGCATGAGATAGAAAATGGATTGGTGCTCAGAGTACAAGCAGCAAAAGAGGATTACTCACCATTTCGTCTCCGATCCGATTGAAAGAGGCCCGGTGACGGGCAAACTGCCTGTATATACCAGAGCAAATATCGCGAGAGTCAGCGTGAAAATCTTCCAAGAAGCTCCACCCCTGGTTGGTAACGAGTATCTGTAGTAAAATAAATAAACCACTAGATGCCGCTGTTTGCTTTCACAAATTTTGCGTTACGCTCATACACAGTATGAACAATCTTTTATGTTATACTAGTCATCAGTAGCGGTTTTAGATACGGGCGACACGGGCGGTTGCCCGGGGCGGCAACCGATCGGTGCCTATGACCCCGAATGTCATAGGCACCGATCGGTTTTCTATCGCCCATTTGCTGGGAGTAAGGGCGCCCTTCGTTTGCGAGGTGCGCCTGCTGCTTGCGGCGCAGAGAGGAGAGGGCGGGGCGGCGGGGGATTCTCTGACCGGCTGGAGCAGCATCTAATAACCAACTCGCAAAATAAAACAAAATAAAAACAAACCAACAAACACGAAAATACCAGACATTATAATACAGACTTATAATTTGCACCGATGTTTTTTTCGAAATTCTATACACGAAAAGTGAGCGCGAGAGCCCTCGGTGCACCTCCTTGCTGCTGAAGTCAAAGTAAACTTTATTGTCATCTCCGCTAGAGTCCAGTATATAGAGAGACGACAAGGCTCCAGTTACAGCAGTGCAAGTAAACAAACAATATATATAAGAAGAGTAAGAAAATAAATATACACTTTAGGACTCGAGATAAAGGGATCAATAACAATTTAAAATTTACAGTTTGATGATTTAAAGTCTCACACACAACCCGTCGAAAAGGCCGGCTGCTTCCAAATTTCATTTATAATGTTGTAAATCCAAGACCATTATGTATTCATGATTTGAATCCTGGGTTGTGTGAAATCTCAGAAATGCACCCTAGACAAAGTGAATCTGTGAACTAAGGTGTAGGTGTGTTAGATCATGTTGTGGTGATCCTTGGGTTGAGGGATGGGTGTTCATACTGGAGTGCAAAATTAAAACCAATGGAAGATGGACAAGAAAAGTTCAAAGCCATCAGGTCCTCAGTTTAGAAAAAAGAGAAAAGCAGAGGAGGAGAAACGAGCAAAAGATACAGGTAAGCAGATGTGTCATTGGATAATGGCAGGACATCCTGAAACAATCAGAATCAGAATACTTTATTAATCCCTAAGGAAATTATGTGGGTTACAGTTGCTCCAAGAAGAAATGGTAAAAAAAAATAGTAACAGTAACAGACTAAACTCCAAACAATACATTATGTTACAGATTTTAATATTAATTAGTCAGTGTCAATTGTTGATTTGTCCTGTTCTCATTGTATGACGAATTATGATGGCTGTTTGGTAGCCGTTTGCATACTATGCATACTCTCTCTCTCTTCATATGTGTGTGTGTGTACGACAGCTTTATGTTAATGTACAATCCTTAATATGTTTTGTCTGTGTGTTGGGGACTTAATATTTATACAAGTAGAAATAAGCATTTATCCTTATGTTTGCTGCTAATGTGGTGAGGTAAAATTTGCGGTTTAATGAGGAAGTACAAGAAAATATTCTAAGTCGGATAGTAAAATGCAGAAAGTAAACAGGAGTACTGGGAGGCTAGTTGCATACAAATAGAGAGAGGTGGCAGAGGAAAAGGCTTATAGCGAGTTGGATGTGAGGGTGGAAGCTGTAGTGCCTCTTCACCTCACTGTACAATACCTTGTGCAATACTTTTTGTAAATAGTCAATGGTGCAATAGACCTCAATACTTGAAATGTGCAATTCACTTGTATTTTTATTTTTATTCCTATTTATTCTATTTATCCCCTTCGTATATTTTATTTATATTTGTCTCTGTATTTATATATGTGTGTGTATGTGTGTGTGTGTGTATATATATATATATATATATATACACACATATATATATATATATATATATATATATATATATATAATATTCTGTAACTCTGTAACTTCTGTTGGTGCTGTGCTTTTTGGAAATCGAATTTCCCAGAGGAACCCACCCGAGGGATTAATAAAGTTCAATGTTATCTTATCTTAACTAAGGAAGATTAAAAGGACTTCTACTGACTGGCTAAGAAGAAACGGAAAAGCTGCACGGCAGGATAGGCTAAGGAGATGGAAATGCACTAAAAAGTGAGGAGTGTCTTGAAAAGATGGAAAGAGTATTTTGGAGGAGCTGATGAATGAAGAAAATGAGAGAAAGAAGACAGACGGAGGTGCCTGAGGAATGGAGGTGAAGTGTACCATTGCTGGAGTGGGTGGAGCGGTCAAACAAAAGTGTAAGCGAAGGTTTACTAGATGGTTGTGAGAGCTGCTGTGATGGTTTGGAGATGGTGGCACTAATAAAATGTCAGGCAGCAGAGCAGAAGACTTTATGATTTTCATCAGCAGTGACCAGAATGGAGATTAGAAATGAGTACATCAGAGGGAGAGCTCAGGTCAAATGGTTTGAGGTGCTTTGGACATTTACAGAGGAGGGATAGTAGATACTGGACAAAGGATCCTGAAAATGGAGCTGCCAGGAAAAGAGCAAAACCTTGGAGGTTCATGGAAATATGAGGACATGCAGAGGACTGGTGTAACAGATGCTAGGGACAGGACGAGAGCATCCAGACAATCAGCCAAAGATTTCAAACTTTCTGTTTGGTGATTTAAAAGGAAAATTACTTTTATCCCAAATCAATGTGTGTGCCCATTGGGTAATCTAATAAATAGTGAGCCAACATAACTTAACGCATAAGTGAAATTTTATTAAATAGTGGTCATTTACAATACCACATCATAGGAAATAAGTCACTCATTGCATAAAGATGAAGCCACCTTCAGATTTCACACATACAAAAAAGAAAACACAAAGGACACACAATCACATTTAGCTTGCAATTTAAGGCAGAAATATTTTGTTTCATGACCCAGTGTTTTTGTTCATTGCAGATAAGAAGTCCAAAACTTTTATGAGCAGAGATTTTCTCCTTTTTGTTATTGCTTTTTGTAACAAGCCTCCCAACATTTTTTGGTGACATCTGTGACTTTTGAGAAGTTTGCTGCAGTGGTTTTCACAGAAGATTATGTCACGTAATTGGAATAATCGTATTATTTATTCCAATAAGGCCTGCTTCAATTTAGCCAAACTAATGTAAGGTTATCCTTGAAAACCCACAGTATGGCTTTCCTCATTTACAAACATTTTTTAAAAAGAAGCTTAAGTTGCTTTTTATGATTTCATTTCACAGCACTTGTTTTGCAAACGTAAGAGTGCTCCGAATCTATCCAGCATACGAACCATATCGTTTACTCATCTACACAGCAGATAAATGTCAAAATTGTCATGCTTTACATTGACAGGAAGTCTTCAGGCCTGCACACACCATGCAGTCTGTCGCACAATCCAAAGTGCAGGAAAAGAAACATTTTCCTTTCACCCGATAAGGATGCAGTCTTTAAGGTGGTTTCCCTCCCCCACTGTCCTGGATAGCAGGTGAGCAGGTTCAGGGTCTTCACTGAGATTTACTCCTCATTTCCTCCGTTTCATTGGAAAAATGAGAGCACAATAAGACTACAATGATTTGGTACATGTTCCTTTACATAACCACTAAACAAAGTTTCTATCTTTTAAACTTTACTCCATTAAGCACACAAAGTTTGTGGTCCCAGAAAATCTCTGCCTGGGATTCAGGCTCCTTATTGTGTCCAGGGATGCGGGGTAAGTGGTGAGGTGCGTGGATCTGCAAAAAAAAGAAATCTCCACAAATGGGCTGACTCTTCAGACTTGTCCTGAATTATTCTCTGCATGTTTTGCTGTGACAAACAACCAGCGGCACAGTGACCGCCTTCACAATGCCAGCTGCTCTCGATCAAGGTTCATCTTTTGGAAGAAGGCCTTTCCAAACTCATAGCTGCTTATCATAACAGCGCAGGCTGGGGCCACTTTGATCACCCTGGGCATGAAACCTGGGGAAAATAAACATGTTATTTTTATGCAAAGCACACATTATAAGTTTCAGTTGGCATACAATCGGATAAATGTGTACCTGCAAAAAGGCCCCTGTAGCCCAACTCGGCCCGTATTTCCTTCATGATGTGCCAGGTGGATGACGTTCTCTTCACAGAAACTAGAGGGCATAAGAAGAACATCAGTATGTAAATTTCACACAACGTAAGTGCCTACATCATGAACGCATGTCATGCGCAGACCTCCCAAAGTGTCCATCTCTCCCAGCTCGATCTGTCTGCGAGTCTTCACAACATCGAAGGGCAGCGTCAGGATTGCAGCGATCTAAACACAGCAGACGGAAAGAGTCATAAACTGTGCTATATGCAATATGACTAAGTGCCAGTTTAGTTCAGGGCAACACAGGAAACATTTACTCAGCAATGATTGGTTTACTGGGCAGTAAGAGCCATCACAAAAGGAGTTAGATACACATCTGCATGAATGTTTTACAGGCAGCAAAGTTAGACTTTTATTCCCTTAAACAATGGATCTGTAGAGTTTCAGACTCTTAATGTTTCTGCACAAAGATCAGTCCATAAAGAAAACAAACAGTGCAGTATTGCAGACATTGGTGCATGTTACGTGGATTTCCACCATGATTAAAAGTTCTTTTTCATGAATTGCAGTAGATGTTAGCTGCACTTGAAAGGAAACTATTTATATCACCAGTTGGGTAATTATTGCTCGAGTAACATCACAGTGTGAATGTGTGACCGACACTGGCCTGATTCCCCCAAGTTATCCAATGCAGTCTCTCAGACTTTGGTATCAGGTGCTTTAGTGTTATAAAGTCATTCACATAAATTTATGAGCATGGTAATCGCAGTAGGTGAGCAAAAGAAAGCACTGTTTTCCATAGCGGCACATTTTTTAAAGTTTATTATCATTTGGGTTCAAGCAGAAACTAACTCTGCTTCAGCGATATCAGTACAGGTGTCAGATATCCTAACATTTAACATGCTTAACAACTGTAACAAAGGGCAGGTGTGCAGAGTACTCACTGCTCCAGAAACAGCTCCTGCAGTAAAGCTGATAGAGAAGTTGGCCTGAGGAACTTCAGACTGTTCACAAAGCCGGGCCTTCACCATTTCATAGTTAAACCAGTACAAAGCTGCAAACACAGAGATTGGTAATTTGTTACTTTGGTCCACATTAGAGTCAAACTACTGTCTTTTCAGCTGCTCTTCTGTGGATTTCTACATTTAGAAATTCTCTGAAATAAACCAACACTTAACTTTGACCAGTACGAGCTCCTCTTGGCTGCAAACTCAAAAGAAAGAACTCCAAACATCAGCAGCACGCTAGAGAATTTATGGAAGCCAATCGCTCTCCGTGTCCCAATTACCAGGACAAAGAGCAGCATAAATTGACGTTTTTACTTCCTCCTTATCAAAATAGTTAAATGAAGTGGAAATAGAAGCCTTACAGTCAATAAATACTGGTAAAGAGAAAATCTATTCTGCAGCTCAAATGCGGTGCAGTAAAAATTAAGCACAATGCTACACCTATTTTGTTACCAGGGGGCCTCTATAAGATTTTCAAGGCGAAAAGGGTTAGAGGTTATTATGGGAGACTAAATCGAAGGTCTAGGATAAATGTTCTCCTTGTCAAATCCGTGGAGCTAATTTATGATTTATGGCAGTGAGCTTCATAAGCTTATGGTTATGAGGCTTCTGGAAGAGTTTCATCGATGACAACAAGGAAAGAGTCCTATTTTAACAAAAAGACGTCTGTTTAGAACAGATGGAAGGGAGTGGTGGAATAACAATGCTGCAGGAGTGGTTAGACAAGTTTCTGTGGCGCACTGGTAGGGATGGGTATCGAAAACCAGTTCTTGTTGAGAACCGGTTCCCACTGTTTCAATTCCTTGGAATTGTTTGCCATTTTTGCAAACGATTCCCTTATCGATTCCAGTCGCCCCGAATTACGTTACCACGTTGCGGAGCGTCATTTACCTGGCAGGAAACACGGCACCTAAGCAGCTCAAACGCTCAAAAGTTTGGTTATATTTTACGAGAACAGATGACAACAGGGCAACTTGCAATACTTGCAAAGTAGATATTTCATTTAAGGGAGGAAACACTACGAATATGCAAAAGCATTTGCTCACAAAACACACGATAACCTTAGATGAATGTCGTGTTTTTAATTCCGCTCCGGACTCGTGAATCTCAACCCAGCAGCAGCGGTAACGTTTGCACGTCCTCTCCCGTTAATGCGGCAGGTAAATAATCAACTAACAGTGCATATTATGTTAGCGCAATCTGCCTTATTACAAAACCTGCCATTACTGTGCATTTAGGTGACCATGATGAGACAGACAGAGTCTGGCTGGCTCAGATGCTGCCAGTTCTCGCTGCAGTCTACCGGTAGCGTCTCCTTTCAGGCCAGGATAGACGAATGTCACCGAGCAGTGACTAAGTTTGTGGTAAAAGGCTTGAACACATTTGCCACAGCAGATGCCCCCGATTTTCATTAAGTGAATGTGTTTAATTGTAGGCAGGGACATTACTGGATATTCTTGTGTAATTGCTACTGAATAATTTATGTTATACTTTGTTATTGCTAGAGAAGAATATTTATTTTACATTTACAATTTTTTTTCCTGGGGACCCTGTGACACCCCATTGATCTCACTGTTGGGTTTGTAAGGCCATGTTACTCCTAAATTTCTATCTTGTTCAAAGAGAAGATATAAAACAAACTTCTGAGCTAATCGACCTTAGTGTTCTCCTTTTTTAAAAAGAATCGATAAAGAATCGAATCATTAAACAGAATCGAAAATGGAATCGGAATCGTGAAAATCTTATCAATACCCATCCCTACGCACTAGCATGTTAAGTGTAATCAACATGATGTGTCTCACCTGAAAAGGGTACATCTCTGAGAACGGTGGGTCCCCAGCCCCTCCACAGGGACAGAAGTCCATTCTGGGCCACAGCAGAGCGGATACATGTCCGCAGCTCGCTGTAGGACAGCTGACGGGACTGCATCTTGGTCCTGACCAGTTCCAGTGGGCTAATCACCGTCACGGCTCCCACTGCAAAACAGACACAAAGGTTTCACTTAAAGAGCACTGTCAGTACTTTGCTGTGATTTCTGTGTGGGGAGCTTTTGTTTTATTCCATGCACTTACATCTGGCAAGACCCCCAGCAACAAGAGGGACATGACTGCCCTGAAGACCCACACCGAATGTCAGGAAGTCCCGCAACTGGTCGTAGCAGGTGAAGTAAATGACAGTGGCAGGTACTGCCATCACCCTGTTAACATAAACAAACAAAGGTTTCGAACAGAGGAACTGCACACTTTGCAACATATCAATGGAAAGTTCTCATAAAATTATAATAATATGCAAATTTTTTTACTAGAATGAGACTGACGTGTCAGGTACTAAAATGCAGCTTTAGCGCAAGGAAGTACTTTATTAAACCAAGTTCTGCTATTTATTTTTTGTTTTTTTAATTTCTTCTCTTTTCTCCAAGACACTCCCGGTTTCCTTTTCTCTAAAACTCAGTGATATTTAATTCAGTTGAAGCTATGCACATTGAGTGCAATGCTCCAAATACTACACTCTTTCAAAATAAAACTGTACTTACTTAAAGTTTAAGAAATTTAATTCTGAATTTAGGTCTTCTTACACTTCAGTTCTGTGTCTATTCTACGAGTACTGAAACTTTACTAGATGTTACTCACAAAGTTGGTGGTAGCCCGCTCCACAGAGACCGAAGACCTTCATGGCGAGTGATTTTCACAAATGCATCCTGTCGCACAAACAAAAAACAAAAAAGAGAGCTTATATGATGTTAATTGTAAACCAATTGTAGGAAAAACAAAGCCACTAATGCATGACTACTCACAAGAGTCCCGCTGAACTGAGTTGGCTTTTTGTACCAGCTGGTGCAACTGGTTCTATTCTGACAAACATAGATGTGATCCATCAGCCCATTACAATACAGGAAACACTTCCCTGTGAGGAGGCACATGAGGTGGTCAGAGGAAGAGAAAACCACACTCAGATTATTAGCTATTAAAAAGACAAACAAACAAAAAACAACTATGATTAAAAAACAAAATTAGCACATCTCACAATAGCAATGTGAAACTACAAGTGTTTCCTAAACTGAGTCACACAAGCCTTCACACAGGAGAGAAATGTCATTAATAATACAGGCAAAAGCAATGACCGCACAGCTGCTCTGTAGATAACACAGTCCTGTCCTTGCCTCTGCCGGTTTATTTAGTGCCGATTACCGAGAAACCTTTCAAATAAAGTCTAAAAAAAAAAAAAAAAAAAAAGAGGCAGAATTCACATGAATGTATTTACAAGGGGAACTTTCTGTTTTCACTACCAGAAGACATTTGTTTTTAAAGCAGAAAACCAGGTATGCTAATCTACATCTGATCAAGTGTTAGCAACGGCGGGGCAAATGCTTACACTTGGAATGACGTGAGACACCATCCCACGGAGCAGAAAAAGACGCTGAAGCTATGAAAACGAAGGACAGAGCACAAACACAGGAGGACAGGTTTAGTGGGGTTAATGTTAAGAGCAAAGCATCACAGTAAAACATGTTAAAAGCAAACTCAGTAAACCACAAAAGAACAAGAGGTCCTACCTTGGTGGAACGGTGTCTGCTGAGCCTGCAGCCTGATCTTCACAACGTCTAGTGGCGTGACTGCAAACACAAGAATGAATTTAGTTATCACAACCACACAAGAGCTGATAAACAATTAACTGAGTGCCAATGCTAAGACACAGAGAACAACTCCAGCCTTTGTTTCTTTCTCACCAAACAGAGATGTGATGAGGGCTCCAGTGCCAGAGGCCAGCATCTGCTGCACTGGAGAGATCGCAGCCACGGGGCCACTGACGCCTCGCTCGCCCATCCTGCCAACCTGTCAAGACCAAGAGAAACAGCATGTCACACCAAGGTTTCAATCACATTAATATTTAAAACCATAGCTTTAAAAAATGCTCTCCACCCTTAAAAAATTTGTAGTGGTTCAAACATGGTCTTGCACTTAAACTAATTGATCAATTATCAGCAGCAGTTTGAGATTAATTTAATAGTTATTATTCAATAACCTGTCTAATCCTTGCAGTTCTGGAGTCAAGAATAGTGTAATTATGTTGTAATACCCATCTTGAAAAATAAACTACAACTAAAAGTTTTCAGACAATAAAAACTTGGGTCAAAAAGCTAAAAAAGCAAATCTAAATGTGAAATTTAAAAGTATAATTACACATGTGTGAGAATGTAAACTGAGATAACACGAGGTGTATATTAACTAAACTTGACAGAGCTGCCTTACCATTTTACACAACACTATCTCCCTGTTATGTAAAACTGTGAGGAAGGAGTGTCAGTGACTCAAAGGATCAGTAACCAAACACTGAGTTTGCAGCTGGATCAGTATCCGGTTAGATCACAATTCCTAGTGTGTGACTCCTGCTCCTGAGAGCCTTCAAATTACTGTCACTAAAACCCTTTTTAAAAGTCTTTTCAAGTTTCACAGACTTTGTATTCGTCTCCATGCATTACGAAGAGTTAAACTGTCATATAATGCTCAGAATTCACTCTGAGAAGCTTGAATTTAAGGAAATTAAGAAATATAAACCAGACAAAACTGGAAGCCAGGTTTCTTTTTTTGGGCTTATTTATATGATGATAAAAAGAAACAACTTAAAGGAAGTGGAACATCTGGAGGAGGAAAAGCACTGTTATTGACAGTATTTCAGTTCATTGTTAAGACACAGTTCATCATTTCTATTTGACACAAATTTAAGTGCAAAAAGAACAACTATGTGAGTAGGAAGGGTGAGTCTACAGTAGGTGGAGTTGTTAAAGCATTATGATAACTTATCTATAACACGCATGCCTTGTCTTCTTGCCCACTCCTAAATGATGGAGCATGTTGCAGGAAAAAAACCCAGACAACTTTGTTTAAACAAAATAAAGTTAAAGAAAACATGCACTGCATTGTGAAAACTTCCTTACTGTGTAGTTGACCTCTGCTTCCTTGGCTAACTTTATTATAGTTTAGAGTGACAAGAATAGCCCTCAGCCTTGGTCTTCCCAATAAGCTTCTTTGTCTGGCCAAGTCTCCTTCCACCAAGTGCCCACAACACACATGCAGCTCAACAGCTCCTTCTCCCTTTTTAATCTCTCTTACACAATGCTGCATGGATAATTGTCACGTCTGACGCCAGATAAACATTTCACATGTGCTGACAGAACATGAGAAACTGCAGATTACATGCTTCTCTGCAAACAAAACAAAACAAAAAAACTGCTGCATAACACAGCGGATGCACGAAGACATCGCGTGCTAGGACATTGTGTTCTTTCCCCCACTTAAGTTAGCTGACTTTGGTTGTAATAGAATTAAAACATGTGAAGTCCAGATAGATAAGAGGAGGAATAGCTGCCTTTCAAGGCAGCTGTGAATGCAGTGATCACATTCACTGAAGCAAACCTTTCTGAAATGTGCTGTCAGCCACCTGCGTTTCACTGCACATTATCTGAGTCGCTAGCTAGCTAGCTGTTTACAAGCGACGTTTCTCACCTCTGCTTTAGCTATGAGCGTTGCCGGGAAACACACAGGTGTCTTCACCCATATCAGTTAAGAGCTACACCATTCTGCCGTGCTTCGTCTGATTATTCGGGTGCTCCACCGTGGATAACCCGTAAACATCTTGTTGGAGGCAGCTTAGCTCGCCTCAGAGTGCAGGTTACAAGCTATGCACGTCGACTTCATAATCATGAACGCGCAGTCATGGGCGTATCATAACCGCAGGAGGCCTGTGCGCATGATTTGTAGATCCGGACTGATCAGGAATGGACTCGCTTGGCCCCGCCCCGCCCCCCCCCCCCGCTGTCGCTACCGTTGCTTTGGCGCCACCTGGAGGACCCATTGCACTTCGCTGACACATGAAAAACAGTTTTTCCGTTAGTCAGGCGTATCCGTATCCTGAACAACGAAGCATCACACTTTACACAAGAAAAAAAAGGGACATCCATTCATTACACTGTAATTAAAGTGCCGCGTTTAAATCCTCCCAGACGTTTACATTGATAAATAAACTGTAGTCAACATGATTTATGAAAGGGTTACAAAATAAAGACATGATCTATTTAGCATGACTTTGCTTTATTCTGTCTCCATTCCAATTAACCCGCTACTTTTTCTTCAGTTACAATATCTTGATAGAAGTGTTATGTTATAAGTTATGTTGTGTGTCTGCTGCCCTCTTGGCCAAATGTCTCTTGAAAAGTAGATAGATTAATTGCTCCTTCCATAATTCCTCTTCTACACCACTGCAATCGGGAAATATAAAATATTTAGGTATTAATGTTTCTCCCAAGCTTGCAGATCTAACTAAATTAAACCATATCCCACTTTTAAAGAAGGTAGAAGATGATCTGGCTAGATGGAAATGTCTACCCATATCACTCATGGGAAGGGTTGCCGCTATAAAAATGATGGTCTTACCAAAAATAAATTATTTATTCTCAATGATCCCAACTAAACCGCCACAAGATTGGTTCAGATCTCTAGATTCATGTATGTCCAAATTCCTTTGGAAAAATAAACCCCCACGTATAAGCTTAAAAACACTACAAAAGACCAAGGATAAAGGAGGACTAGAACTGCCTAACTTTCAGCACTACTTCTTAGCCAACAGGCTTCAGTTTATCTCAGGATGGCTAAAACACACCCTCTTAGATGAACCTTGGCTAGATGTAGAACAAGCACTCTGCAATAATCTAGAGATCTCAGACCTACCATTTATCAGCTCAAACATCCAACGACATGAATGCTTTAAAAGCATCAACATCAGCTCTTCTCTGACAGCATGGTGGGAGTTTCTAAAATTGACGGCGTCTTCATTAATCCCATGCAAACGTACACCTATCTGGAACAACCCTGACATATTACAAAACAATAATATGATAAACTTTTCAGATTGGAGTGATAAAGGAATCAAATATTTAGAACATATACTAGAAGGAACAGAATTTATTTCATTTGACGGACTAGTTACACAATATGGGATCAACAAGAAAAGATTTTTAGAATATCAACAAATTAAATCCATAGTAAAAAAGAAATTTAAACCGGGTCAAGTTGAACTACAAACACCACCAAGTGTGGTTCAATTTCTTACTCTTAAACCCCCCAAATTACTATCCAAAATATACAGAATGCTTTCTAAAACAGATGAATCAATATCACTTCCTATTGCAAAATGGGAAGCGGATTTATCAGTTAACTTAGACCTAAACTTCTGGTCTCAGATTTGCTTAAAAACCTTTCATCTAATTAGAAATCCCAGTCTTCAATTAATTCAATACAAAATATTACATAGAGTGCACTATACAGGTCATCGGATGTTCAAGATGGGCTTTTCGTCTACCAACAACTGCTCACACTGCCAAACCAATTCACCGGACAATTATATCCACGCTCTTTGGTTCTGTCCACCAGTTCAGAAGTTTTGGCGCGAGATATGTGAAGACTTATCGAAGTGTCTGAAATGTAACATTCCAACTTCCCCCTTAGTGTGTTTGTTGGGCAGCTTAGATAATGTCACTTCAGAAAAGAATATCGCCCATATGGTTTTCACTGCCCTATGCATAGCCAAGAAAACAGTCCTCATGAACTGGAAAAATAAAAATAATCTTAATTCTAACCAATATAGAAATTATCTATTAGATTACATTAGTCTTGATACAGCCTCTGCCACCACATCAGATCAATTGCTCTGGGCTCCTTTGATCAGCTCCATCACCTAGTGGGGGTGGGGGGTCATAGTTTGGTCCCGCCTTCACTGTTGTGATTGGTGTGGGGGTAGGGACAGGCTTAGGGCGTCGGGGGGTTCCCCGGAGGCATCTTCCTTGGGGGGCTCAACCCGGGGTAGCGGTCATGTCCGGTTAGGGGCTCTGTTGGCTCTCAGGTGACTGTTTCCTCGCGGCTGCGTGCAGCGGGGCTAGGGGAGGGTCTGTGCTGACGGACGTGGGTTACTGACCTGGTAGCCTGGCTGCCCCTGGGTGGGTCCGGGATGGGCGTGAGGTTCTGGGGGCGCTCCATCTCTGGGCTGGGACCCGGACCGGGCCTCGGGGGCTTGGGTCCTGGTTGGTGTGTTGCCGGGGTTGTGGGCGGGTGGGTGCATGGGGGCCCAGCCCTGGAGCAGGGTGCCGCCGGTGCGTCGAGCCACCTGGGGGGGCTCTTCAACTGGTGGGGGAGATTGTCACATCTTGCAGGAGCTTTCCTCTCCTCAGGAGCTCCCTCTGCAGGAGGGGGAGATACAGGAGAGGTGGAGGAAGATCTCAGCCTGGGTGTTTATTGTCTTATGTAGTCTGGAAGATGAGTGGATGGTGGGGTGGGTGCAGTTTTCTCTGTGGTGGGGTTGGGTGGACTGTCCCGGGCTCTGTGGGGCCGGGCGGCGCTGCTGCACTGGGCCCGGTCTGGATGGGCCTGGGCCCCCTTTCCCTGGCGGGTCGCGGAGTATGGGGGTGCCTACTGGGGTCAGCGGGGGAGCTGGCCCCAGGGAGGGGTCACTTGCCCCTCCCTTCCTTCCCTCCCCATCTCCAGCTGCCTCCCTCTTCCCACTCCACCACAACCACCCACACATGCAGGGCCTTGGAGTAGGGGTATGTCACCAGGGTGCAGAGGAGGCTACCCCCCCCCCCCCCCCCCTGTCCCCTTCTGGCTGCCTCTGCCTCAATTTTATCCCACAACTTAGACATTCACATTACTCACACTCTCATTACACATACATATAGGATCTTGGGGGTGGGCACGATACACGGAGTCCAAAGTACCATCAGGGTGTACACCCCACCCCTGGCATCGTTGCCCACCTCTCAATTTTAAATACACGTAGACATTGAGGGCTAGCAGGAGGGACCATGCGCTTACCTGCTGCTCTCTGGCAGGTAGCTCCATGCCCTCCTGGGTTTTAAATGCACCTTAGAACACACATGCATCAACATTACAATGAGCGGGTGGAGGGAGGTTTGGAGTCTTCTCTCACCCCCATTCTCTGCGACCTGCTGGAGCAGGGGGGCTAGGACTAGGAGGAGGAGTTGGCCGTCCGACTGCGGTCTGGAGTGTGGAGCCTTCCTGCTGCTGCGGAGTCGGGGCGGTCTGCCTCCCCCCACCGCAGGGAAAAGGGAAACACCACCTGGGTCTGGGTGCAGTTCCCCCCTCCAGGGGCGGGGGCACCTAGACCCGGTTTGTAGAGTATGCTTGGGGAGTGTGATCGTGTGTACAACGTCTCTTTATGTCTGTCTCCACGTTGGTTGAGTGTGGAGTGAGTGCATATGAGAGCATGAGGGTGGGAATGGATGTTTGTATCTGTGTGTGCCTGTATGTCTGTGTCTATATGTCAGGTTGGGTGTCAGACGCCACCTCTCTGGGGACATCTCAGGCCCTCCAAGGTTTGGAGGCCTATCTCCACCCACCACCACTTCCCCTGCCAGTGGCGGACCCCCTCAGACATCGGTGCGTTGGTGGTTCTTTGTGTCCGGGGATGGGCGTCCAGGTACACACCAGCTCACTCCTTGGTGGCCGCTTATCGGGGCCTGGAGCCTGGGGCTCGCTCGGGCCACTTCGGAGGTGGGGTGCCCCCGGCCTCTCGGTCTGGGGCTCGGTCACTCAGGCGCAGCTGGCTGCCGGCGGAGCTCACGGGCGCGTCACTGCAACCCCCCCTGGCTTCTGCTCCGCGGCTGCTGAGTGAGCCCTCATCTGGGACTCTCCTCAGCTCTTTCCGGGACAGTGGCGCAGCTGCCCCTCTGTTGGTCTTCCTTGGTCTCTTGTGTTCTGGGGGCCTCTGGATGTCTGGAGTTTTGATCTCCTCCACACCTGCTTCACGCCCTGGAGGACGGGGCTGTGGCCCCCCCACACCCTCTAGCAGATTATTACATGAAGGAACCTTTTAAAAAAAAAACAAGCGCGTCCATGCTCACAGGTGTACACACGGGTGATCACACCCACAAACTACACCCTTTTTGGCTCCTACCTCAAAGCACACTGTGTTCTGTTGATCTTATGTGCTGCACAATAATGTTTAACATTTAGTATTTACTGTCGTATTCCCATATATCATTGTGATGTTGTTTATTCTATTACTCTTGTTCTCTTCTGCTTGCTTTCTTTTTTCTTTCTCAGCAGGTGATCCAGGTGATTGATATATGCATTTTTTTTTCTCTGCCCGTTCTGTTGGTTTTTGTCTTTTGCCCTTTTCCCCCGTCCCTCTTCTCAGCTGTTTCTCTTTCCCTCTTTCTTTCTCCCCTTCTTTCCCCCAGTCAAGTCTGTCCCGTATTCAGTAAGTGAAAATAAAATAAACAATAAAAGGTGAATCAAATGGACCATTACGGCAAGGCTGGGATGGTCAGTTTGGTAAAGTAAATCCGTTGGGCATCTTTCTTTGCCTTTAGACAACAATTCTGATGGCAAAAGAGCCAAACGGGACAGGCCAAAAAAAAAAAAAAAAAAAAAAAAAAAAAAAAAAAAAAAGTAGATAGATAGATAGATAGATAGATAGATAGATAGATAGATCGATTGAGAGTCACTTTTGCAAAAACCGAAATTGCAAATAGTATTATTGTTATTATTATTTTTGACAGATTATAGACAAAAAACTCTTGCACAACCGTCTGAATATGGCCGATCATTTTCGGGCAAATACCGGAAACTTTTTGGCAGCCAAACACTGTACCACACAAACAGCGTGATATCGTTAGCAATCCGTATTTTCTTATTAGTCACAGGCTCTTATTGCATTTTTAATGGCTGTAAATAAATATGCTTCTTTGAAATTCTCAACTATGCCTGTACTACGTTGTTTTATGAATATTAAAAACTGATTCATTGAAGAGACAGAGCTGGCGTTAAAAGGTGTACAGCAACATTAAGGCACCTCCTCTCCCTCCCCTTTCGGGGTGTGTTCAAGACTGCAGGCTATCATTTGTGTCATTTTGTGGCGAGACTCTTGTGAAACACCTGCTCACAACAGCCCTTCTGTTCATTTTTTTTCAATAAAGGTAAGAGCATCAAAAACTTTATTTCGTCTATCATTGCATTTATGCATGTATCGGTGCGGGCCTTATAAAAAGCTGTTTTAAGTTTCACAGTCTGTGTATTTATCTTGCAATATAAAGAGTTCAACTGTGTCGCTCAGAATTTCCCCTGAGAGGCTAGATTTTTAGGTTAAATAAGGAATATAAACCAGACGAAAGTGAAAGTGGATTTATTTCATTTTAGACTGTGCATTTGTTTTGCTTATTCATATGACGATAAAAGAAACATCTTCAATAAAGTTGAACATCTGGAGAAAGAAGAAAACCACTATTTTGTCAAAGACAACATTTGAGCTCAGTGTTTAGACCCGGTTCATCACTTTTATTTGACATTTTCCCTTTAAAACTCGAACCGAGCTGACCAGATAGCCGAGATTCGGTTTTTTTGGAGACAGACATAAGGAATATAACGAGACACCACTGGCATGACTGCCCGAGCATGGTTATCAAACTCTTTGTGACCTGATAAGATCAAGAATGTGTGCAGAATTTTAATGTACAAATATCATTTATCGTGGTGGTCAGTGAAAGAGAAATCCCCCCCTTCCGCCAGTTTCACTTTCCATTTGTGTGCCTTTTGCTTTCCCCCCTCCAGATGCAGAAGTGGGTTGTGATCTGCTGGGCCGCCCTGGCTGTGGTTGGTGCTGATGTGTGTCCAGATGGAGGGCTGTGTAAAGAAGGGGAAACCTGCTGCAACAGCCCAGCAAACGGTTACGGGTGTTGCCGATATGAAAACGTAAGGCCAGGTGTTATTATACCATCATGCAACTTGAGTGTTCACGACAATGTAATTATATTTATTGTACTTGTTTTAATTGGCTTCCTTTTTGCAGTAAGAGTGGGGGGGGGGACCCCAACGGATATCCATTTGGGTTCATGTTCTGCTAGTAACTCATTTAAACCAAGTTTTGATGTATGAAAATCTCACAATCTCTAAAAACAAAACAAAAAACAAATGTATAGAAACGTTTCTGAGAGACGTCGGACATCTACAATTATAATCAGAAGGAATGATTGCTGTTATTGATGAGTTGGTTTACTTAAAACCAGAATCAGACCTGTTGTAAATTATTTTGCTATACGACATTTGTTTAAATCAATAAAAATCTATTAGCTTTATATATTAGTATGAACAGTTTCATTCACATCAACTAAATGCATTCCTATAGACTAAAAACAGCCCAGCTTATTAGTCATCAAGTATGTAAATATTAAAGAGTAAAATGTGTAGTGTTCACATCTTCATGGTAACTGGACAAAATCTTCTATAGATTTCTGTTTTAAAATAACTCCAAAAGTGCAAAAGGGAGGAATTCCATCCTAACCTACTGAGCAAAGCTGCAGTACGTCACCTTCAGTGTAGGTAAATTGTCCCTTTGTCTATAGTTAAATGTACATGTGAGATAACCCTTCACTTATACTTTAAAGTAAATATAATTATGCAGCGATACTATTCACCCTCAGCTGTGTTTTACTACTTTGAAATCCAGATAGAAGGACGTGCCGCTTTCCCTCAATGTGATAGCTGTTTCAAACTTTGGTAGTCAAAGTGTTTCTACTACTGCTGTCTCCTCAGGCTGAGTGCTGTGATGATCACATCCACTGCTGTCCAGAGGGCACAGTCTGTAATAAAGCCTTATCTGGCTGTATTAATACCACCCTGACCATCCCCTGGGTGAAAAGAACCCCTGCTTATCAGCCCAAAGTCTCTAAAGTAAGCGTCGTCACACGTTAGTTGTTTTCTGTCACAAAGTCAGATTAAATAATCATGGTGGATTAAAAGAAGTAATACTGTCCTCTTTCCCACCTTCTGACCACTCAGTCCTTCAGGATGATCAAGACATACGAGAGTCAGGAAGACGACAACATCTGCCCCGACCTGTCACGATGCCCTGCTGAGTATTCCTGTCTGAAGGGTTTGACGAAGTTTGGCTGCTGTCCTCTAACTCAGGTAAGCTAACCACCACAAATAAGACGTGCTTCAGATACTTAAGTAGCACTGAGTGGAAAAACAAAGTGAGTGATGACACTAATCTTTTATTTGTGGTTCATTCCTGTGAAGGAATCTTGAATCTAGGAGGGGATTTCCATACATACACACCGATCAACCACATGATTAAAACTCGTTATTCTAATATTGTGCAGCCAAAAGAGCTCTGATCAGAAGGGGTACTCACTCAGGGTCTCTGAAAGTTTTCACTACCAGGAAATTGGTGGCAGAGTTAGTCTGCAAATTTTTGGGTGACTGGTACATATCAGATTAACTTGCATATGATTACTAAGTACATGGCAACAAGATGGTTGTCTATTCACTTCACCTGTCAGTAGCTTTGATGTTTTGGATAACAGGTTCACGTATTTTGTCCCCTTGTCATATTTAGTTATTGTCATATTCATTTCCAGCATCATCTCACTTCCTTTAAAGCTCCCTGGTTGTTACTGTACTTTGGGTACGGCATGTTTAAACATCTTTCACTTCTGTTTTGCATCTTGAATCACACCACTATAACAAAGGTCGGTGCTGAACAACATAGTACAGTTTGGTAAAACTACACCTCCCTTCTCTTTGCTTTTCTAAAGAGTCACTCTAAATAAATCTTAACTTTTTTTTGCAAACTGCATTTAAGCTGTTAACAACTCCACCTGCTGTTACAGAACATCCATTAGGAAAGCTATGGATATTTCCCTTACCCACCCCACAGGCTCTCATGGGAAAAAGTAAAAAGATGTCTTTATGTCACTGGGTTACAGTAGGAAGTCGAATCTATTTAAACAACATGCACTTTAGAAGACTTTTGTTTATCATCTTGAGTCTTCTGTTTAAAGGGAAAGCTCTAACAGAAATTGGCTCAGATCTACAAATCCTTTTGTTATGTATGACCAATACTTCAGTATCTTTCACCAGCACCAACGCAACAATTATTTATGTCTCGTCTCATTTTTTTTTTCTGCTTGTATTTTATTTTAATTTCAATTTAGGGATTTATCTTTTTTAATTTCCAGATTTATAGCTAACGGTCTTTCAACTGATAAACAGCAAAGTCCCTAACCATTTAATCGATGCCATGAAAAAGACACTTGCACAGTGATAGAGCTTACTTCCTCTCAAAAGAGGATCTTTCTTTGATGCTTTGTTTGCATAGCTGGTTGACCCACTAAGCTTCTACACTTTACCGAGGACATTCAGTGCTTTGGAATAGATTTTTGCTCTTGTTACAAGTTTAATGTAAACTTACCTGCCACTTAATTAGCTACACCTTCTAGCTTGGTCAAGCCCCTCATTTCAAAAAGCCAAACCTCCATGGCGCATAACATGCTTGTTGTATAATTGCAGTCTCCTCATATAACAAGCACCTTTAGTTACTAACTAAATATCTTTTTGCATCTTGAACTTTGCAAAGAGATGTTTCTCAGAGATTCTGGTACATTGACATGATAACATCAGATTCAGATCCATGATGTAAACCTCCTCTTCCACCATATTCAAAAAGTGTTCTGTTGGACCCAGATTTATGACTGTGGAGATCTTTTGAGTGCATTGACCTCATTGTCATGTCAAGAAACTACGTTGAGCTGGTCTGAGCTTTTGTGGTGTGGTGCATTAACCGGCTGGAGGCAGCCATCAGGAGTTAGGTATATTGCAGCCATACGAGGATGGACACGGTCAGCAGCACACAGGCTGTGGCATTTAAAAGATATTCAGTTAGTACTAAATGCACCACGAAAACATCCTCCAAACATCACACCACCACCAGCTTTAATATATTAGTAGAATGGCAGCTGAAAAAGTGTCCCTAATAAACTGGCTGGAGATTGTAAAAGCGGTTTCTGCTTGCACTAAAACAGCAGCTGGTCGTTTGTTACTCTTTATTTCACTGAACCTTTTTTCCTCTTTGAAATCTTTCATTTACTGCATGAATAGATAAACAGTTCCAATGCTTTTGTTTAATTCATAATTCTTGATTTCCTCACTGCTATCAGGGAATCTCCTGCCCCGATGGCAAACACTGCTGCCCTGAGGGCCACGACTGCAGCTCAGACAGCCGAGGCTGCATCAAAAAAGGTTCAACTTCCCCGCCAAAGTATCATAATTCAGTCGTATCACTATTCCTTTTCCTGTTTTGAGTTTTGATGTTCATGTGATATTGTTGCAGAGCTCGTGGTTACAGTTCTATGCAGCGATGGCATTTCAGAGTGCCCAGATGGTACCACCTGCTGTGAAACAAATGACGGGAAATGGGCATGCTGTCCACTATCAAAGGTACAAAATGCTACTCCATACCATGAGTGAGATCATGAATGACAAAAAAGTCAAATTATGGATTTGCATGTCCTGCATTGACGTCCAGTTATCGTGACTTAATGGTGTTTTATTATTTTCCATGTGAACAGGCCGTGTGCTGCGCTGACAAGATACACTGCTGCTCTGAAGGGACCACATGTGATGTCGAGCATTCCAAATGCATTGACTCTTCTACCAAGAAAGAGATGCCAATGTGGGCAAAGCTCCCTGCCAGAGTGAGAGCAGCTTGGGAAAACCAGAAAGGTCAGAAATTTTTAATAGACTGTTTTGCTGTGAACGTTAAGCTTAGTTCCTTGTTCTCACTAAGTATTTGAAAGTGTGTGTGTGTGTGTGTTTATCTTAATCTTTGTGTTTTTCTGTTCCCAGAAGAAGTGCCAGTTGAAGCAGTGAATAACACAGGAACAGAAAACGCCCCCAAAGTCACCACAGCCAATCTGCTTCCTCCATCTGGTAAGACAGTAAATGTGTCATCAGTTGCTAAGGCAGCTGCAGGTGAGACTATCCCCATGAAACAAATAATGTAGAACAATGAGACTGGAAAAAAAAGCACATGATTTATCACAAGACACATAAAGGTGATTCCATCTCAAGTTTCAACATCTTAAAATGACTGCTGAGAATTTTTTGCTTCGTATGTCAAATGCTTTCCAAGATATTATTTTTTAAAAGGTGGTCCACTGACTCACTTTCGGGCCATTTTTTTTGGCATTGTCGGTTTTTAGGTGTGCCAGTGCGTGCATGATTAATGGTTCAGGTAAATCTTTTTTTCTCTTACCAGTTTCATTATTTCCTGGTAATGACAAGACAAATCTGGCGCTGATAGGCAGGTCTATCCAGCTATAATTAAATGTTGCAACACCCCGTCTTCAATGAATGTTTTTGTTTGGTGGTAGTTTTTCCCTTACCAAGCCTGCTAACTATTACAACATATTTATAATGCTTGTTCAGAAACATCACTGTAACTCATGAAAAACGTCAAAATATTACAGTGCAGGCAGCCCAGTTTGAACTTTTAATATGATATTGAAGGTAAAAGGGGGAGCCGCTGCAACGACCCACTCTGAAATCAGTGGAAGCATTTTGGTGGGACAAGCCGGAATGCTAAGAACAAATAACGCACAGATACAGATACCTGCTAAGTAACATGCAAATAGAATTTTACACTTTTTGGATGTGCTGTTACTACAAATAACCACACAGAAAGCCACATTTTTTATTTTTATGTGTCAATTCTTGTGTGTATTAAAAAAACAAAAACAACTTTGTATGGCAAGTATGGTCAAGAGGTCCAGTTCTGTGAATCAACAGTTTAGCAGTCCTGTCTGCATTCACCAGTCACTCAAATCAGCCACAGCCTAACTTTAAGTTTCAATAAACAATAAATAATCTAAACTCTTACCAGAAGAGCTGAAGCTGTTATAGCTGCAAATGGTGGGCCGACATCATATTAAACCCTTTGGGTTAAGAACAGGATGTCACTGAAGTTCATATGCGTGTGAAGAGAGATGAGTGAATACTTTTGGCAATATACATCATTGGTTCTGCTGTTAGTCCAATATGCATTTTCAATTCAAATATATATTTTTAATGTGATGATTTTTGTTGCAATGTCATGGAACAAAAAAACACTGAGGCTGAGGGGCAGAAACCTGAAGCACCACATGGTTTGTTTGACAGATCAAACTTGACAGTCAACCTTTAAAAGTACTTGGAAAAAGGAGAAGTTTTATTTTTAAAGAATGGCTTTTGTAGCATGACATCTAAATTGTTCCAGTATGTGTGACTGTATTGGTAAATACTTCCTCATATAACACAGACTGCTCCAAACTGACTCTGATTTGGCTACAAGAGAAAGGAATAGTGGTGAATGCAGCTGTCTTAATATAACAGTGCTTTTGCCTGCATTACTTCTGCCCAAAACAGCTCTGTTCCTCCTCAGTTCCTGCCAACTATAAATGAGTTATATCTTTATTTAGACAGGAATTATTTATCTTTCCTCCATGAGCCAATCAAATGGTTCACAATAAATTCGCTGTGTTTTGTGCACAGCAGGACACACATCTCTGATTAGCTTTAACTATGGTGCATCCTCTTCATTCTCATATTTCCACCATTTGGTCTGAATTTAATGTCATCATTACATCTCTATCATGGTACAACACAAATGACCGTATTGGAGTCATTTGGACAGTTGCCCCTTGTGACTTAAAGCAGGCTTCTTTAGACCAAGGAAGTTATTCAATTCAGTTAAAGTTTTAGTACAGTTTTATTTATATAGCACCGATTCAAAACAAAAGTCGCCTCACTATAAGCTTTATTAAAAGAAATGTTTTAACAGTAAACACGGTGTTTGCCCCCTCAATCCAAACTGGGATTGAGGGCTCCCAGTCTACTTCGAAAAACCCTACGAACCACAAGTAAACCTGCAGTCCGAAAGTGAAATGCACTATTGGAATAATATGGTTTTATGAGGTGTGGATAACATATGACAGGCCCTGATCATTCAGGACTTTGTATTTCAGGAGAAACATTTTATATTTAATTTGCAGTTGTGTAATTGTTTTAGTCTTTTATTTAAATACAATTAAAATGTTTGCAGTTTCGAGTTCATGAATTCTTAGTCAGAGAATGGATGTCTTTACTAACAGGTATTTAAGTAAAACAAAAATATTGAAAGACGTGTCCCTAGTCTGTGGTAAATTATACTAGTTTTTATGTTATATGCATTTTTTTACTGTCATAACTCAGAAATAATATTTAATTGATTGGGGCGTCTTCATTTTCTTTAATTTTGTTCGTGTTCAAACTCACTGACAACTGACATTGCTCCATAACACTGCGAGTGGTCAAAGAGTGCACCAGGTAATTTTAGTAATTATAACATGGAACTGTTATTGTCGTCAATTCCAAATTTGACAAAATCTCATGATGATCTCGCTGGTTGTTCGTATCACTTATCAAATGGTTCATGAGGATGATTATTACATTCAGTCAGTGGAAGTGAGGGCTCACAACGATGGCAGTCATGAAACATTAGTGGATTAATTTTTTTCTCAATGTCTTTTCTCCAGCAAACGATGTTCCATGTGACGATACATCAGCCTGTCCTGATGGCACCACCTGCTGTAAAACCCAAGAAGGTGGCTGGGCCTGCTGTCCAATGCCAGAGGTACAGTATTACCATCTATCCATCCATTTTTTTAAATGCTTTTCAATTTGGAGGAGAGAGGGGAGTGCAGTGCGAACAAACACTACTGAGTCTCGTCTGCCATTTATTTAGACATTTCTGCTTAAATGTATAATTACTTGCAGTTTAAGGTGTTTTAAATATATTGATGGTGTTCTGTTTGCCCTAATTCCAGGCTGTTTGTTGTGAAGACTTCATACACTGTTGTCCCAAAGGGAAGAAATGTAACTTGGAGGCTCAAACCTGTGAAGACGGCGTGATCTCTGTGCCCTGGGCCAAGAAGGTCCCTGCAATCATAAAGCAGAAGGTAGAGGTGAAGGATGTTCCATGTGACGATACATCAGCCTGTCCTGATGGCACCACCTGCTGTAAAACCCAAGAAGGTGGCTGGGCCTGCTGTCCAATGCCAGAGGTACAGTGTTACCATCTATACATCCATTTTCTTAGCTGGCTTCCTTTGTTGGGAGAGGAAGAGGGGAGAGAAGATGGGTGATGGGATGGCAGGGCACAAGCATCAAAGCCCTGACTGCCATTTATTTAACAGTTTCTCTTTAGCATTTCAGGTGTTTTTAGTATATTGACAGCTTTCTGTCTGTGCTGTGATTTCATTTCCAGGCTGTTTGTTGTGAAGACTTCATACACTGTTGTCCCAAAGGGAAGAAATGTAACTTGGAGGCTCAAACCTGTGAAGACGGCCTGATGTCTGTGCCCTGGGCCAAGAAGGTTCCTGCAATCATAAAGCAGAAGGTAGAGGTGAAGGATGTTCCATGTGACGATACATCAGCCTGTCCTGATGGCACCACCTGCTGTAAAACCCAAGAAGGTGGCTGGGCCTGCTGTCCAATGCCAGAGGTACAGTATTACCATCTATCCGTCAATTTTCTTAACTGGCTTTCTTTGTCAGGCTTGGAGGGGCAAGGGGAGGGCAGGGCAGGGCACAAGCAAACATCAAAGCCTTGTCTGATATTTATTTAACAGTTTCTGTTTAACTTTTCAGGTGTTTTTAGTATATTGACACCTTTCTGTCTGTGCTGTCATTTTGTTTCCAGGCTGTTTGTTGTGAAGACTTCATACACTGTTGTCCAAAGGGGAAGAAATGTAACTTGGAGGCTCAAACCTGTGAAGGCGGCGTGATCTCTGTGCCCTGGGCCAAGAAGGTTCCTGCAATCATAAAGCAGAAGGTAGAGGTGAAGGATGTTCCATGTGACGATACATCAGCCTGTCCTGATGGCACCACCTGCTGTAAAACCCAAGAAGGTGGCTGGGCCTGCTGTCCAATGCCAGAGGTACAGTGTTACCATCTATCCATCCATATTCTTAAACACTTGTCCACTTCATGGATGAGGGAATGGCTTGAACCTATCCTGGCTCTCATGGGATGGGATAAGGGGCAGATTACACCTTGGATAGGTCTCCTGTCTATTGCAGGGCTAACACATACCACACAGCCTCGTCTCACATGTGTTTCAAAGTTCCTATTTATATATGTAACTACTTGTAGTTTAAGGTGTTTTTTTATCCTGTAATTTCATTTCCAGGCTGTTTGTTGTGAAGACTTCATACACTGTTGTCCCAAAGGGAAGAAATGTAACTTGAAGGCTCAAACCTGTGAAGACGGCCTGATCTCTGTCCCCTGGGCCAAGAAGCTTCCTGCAATCATAAAGCAGAAGGTAGAGGTGAAGGATGTTCCATGTGACGATACATCAGCCTGTCCTGATGGCACAACCTGCTGTAAAACCCAAGAAGGTGGCTGGGCCTGCTGTCCAATGCCAGAGGTACAGTATTACCATCTATACATCCATTTTCTTAAATGCTTGTCAATTTCAGGGTTGGCGGGGAGAGGGGAGGGCAGGATGAACACATATTACACAGCTCTGTCTGCCATTTATTTAGACATTTCTGTTTAAATGTATAATTACTTGCAGTTTAAGGTCATTTTAGTATATTGATGGTATTCTGTTCGCCCTAATTCCAGGCTGTTTGCTGTGAAGACTTCATACACTGTTGTCCCAAAGGGAAGAAATGTAACTTGAAGGCTCAAACCTGTGAAGACGGCCTGATGTCTGTGCCCTGGGCCAAGAAGCTTCCTGCAATCATAAAGCAGAAGGTAGAGGTGAAGGATGTTCCATGTGACGATACATCAGCCTGTCCTGATGGCACCACCTGCTGTAAAACCCAAGAAGGTGGCTGGGCCTGCTGTCCAATGCCAGAGGTACAGTGTTACCATCTATACATCCATTTTCTTAACTGGTTTTCTTTGTCAGGCTTGGAGGGGCAAGGGGAGGGCAGGGCAGGGCACAAGCAAACATCAAAGCCTCGCCTGATATTTATTTAACAGTTTCTGTTTAACATTTCAGGTGTTTTTAGTATATTGACAGCTTTCTGTCTGTGCTGTCATTTTGTTTCCAGGCTGTTTGTTGTGACGACTTCATACACTGTTGTCCCAAAGGGAAGAAATGTAACTTGGAGGCTCAAACCTGTGAAGACGGCCTGATGTCTGTGCCCTGGGCCAAGAAGGTTCCTGCAATCATAAAGCAGAAGGTAGAGGTGAAGGATGTTCCATGTGACGATACATCAGCCTGTCCTGATGGCACCACCTGCTGTAAAACCAAAGAAGGTGGCTGGGCCTGCTGTCCAATGCCAGAGGTACAGTGTTACCATCTATTAATTTGTCTTGATGCATGCCTAATCATGCAGGTACCGTCAAGTGGTCTTAAATGTACACCCTGTTGATGTATCTTCGGTACACTATACAGACTTGGTGTAGATTCCCCGGGCATAGCCTGTGGCATGAAGTCCGGTCAATAGTATTGCCTTGTTGTAACTGCTTCAGACAATCTATCACCCTCGTAATGGGAAGGGGGCTAAGGAAAGCTCCAGCCAATCCAGGAGAGAAGGACAACTGGTTGCCTAAGCGAAAATCCTTAGTGATCCATTATGTGTCAGGAGGATCGTAACAGTTGAAACAAATTTTTTTTAAACGCCGCGTCTCTGTGGCTTTAAAACCCCAAAACACGGTGGACCAAAAATTGGCCCACCCCAAGGATCAGGTCCCCCGACACGAACAGAATAATTTAGTGTACACTGTTAGGTGACAGGAGGATTGTCATGATTTATATCATGGGGGAACCCAAACAACCTGTGGCGAAACCGTTGGCACAACACAGAAGAGCTAACTCGTCAGGCCAGGACTCCGCAGTCTATTTACACCTACAGGTCAATGGACACTCTTTCAGTGATGAGGATGTACACATCCTGGACAGTGAGGAACACTCGTTTAAGCGGGGATTCAAGGAGGCTATTTGGGTGAAAAGGGAAAGACCATCTCTGAATCGAGGGGGAGGTCTAAGGGTACATCTTTCACCATCGTACAATGCTGTGATTACAGCCTTCCCCAACTCTCTGTGACTGGAGTGGTTGTTAATCAATAGTCATGACAATTTGCATAGTAACGATCAAGGAACTGACCTCACAGCCCATTGTTCATTCAGTGGGCTAGTTTCAGACATTGTGCAAATGTACTGTTTATAAGGTTGGGGAAACCTGCAGTCAGCTGAGACCGAAGAAGTCACTTGGATGAGTGATGAAATGTTTCTCCCACTGAAAACGCTACGTCCAGATGAGCAGAATCAAACTTCTGGGGCATCTATTAATTCATTTCCCTAACTGCTTTACTTTGTCAGGCTTGAAGGGTAAAAGGCAGAGGAGGCGAGGACAGGGCATAAGCATACACCACAGCCTCGTCTGATATTTATTTAACAGTTTCTGTTTAACATTTCAGGTGTTTTTAGTATATTGACACCTTTCTGTCTGTGCTGTCATTTCATTTCCAGGCTGTTTGTTGTGACGACTTCATACACTGTTGTCCCAAAGGGAAGAAATGTAACTTGGAGGCTCAAACCTGTGAAGACGGCCTGATCTCTGTGCCCTGGGCCAAGAAGGTCCCTGCAATCATAAAGCAGAAGGTAGAGGTGAAGGATGTTCCATGTGACGATACATCAGCCTGTCCTGATGGCACCACCTGCTGTAAAACCCAAGAAGGTGGCTGGGCCTGCTGTCCATTGCCAGAGGTACAGTATTACCATTTATCCATCCATTTTTTAAAATGCTTTTCAATTTGGAGGAGAGAGGGGAGTGCAGTGCGAACACACACTACTGAGTCTCGTCTGCCATTTATTTAGACATTTCTGCTTAAATGTATAATTACTTGCAGTTTAAGGTGTTTTAAATATATTGATGGTGTTCTGTTTGCCCTAATTCCAGGCTGTTTGTTGTGAAGACTTCATACACTGTTGTCCCAAAGGGAAGAAATGTAACTTGGAGGCTCAAACCTGTGAAGACGGCCTGATGTCTGTGCCCTGGGCCAAGAAGCTTCCTGCAATCATAAAGCAGAAGGCAGAGGAGAAGAAAGTTCCTTGTGATCACACAGCAGCCTGTCCTGATGGCACCACCTGCTGTAAAACCCAAGAAGGTCGCTGGGCCTGCTGTCCATTGCCAGAGGTTAGCATTGGACTGAAATCGGTTTTTAGACCACATTTCTCAAAAGTACTTTATTAACACACACAGAATGTCAAATTTACACCAAACAGAAAACTGTTGGTAACCTAAAGTTCCGTCACTCTGGATGGCTGCATGCAGCTATCACCAGGAACCTGTTAGTTAAAGGAGCTTAAACTGCTGTACGTGCTGTATGTCCTGCATCTTTTACAAAAACTGGAGACCACTTGAGTATCATATTGATGAGGTAAAAGTTGACTTACAGTGACAAAGCTACCAATACATGCCTAAGCATGTTGCTGGCTAAGTTACAGCTAGTAAAGCGAATATTCTTTACACCACCACGGTGACACAGTGGTTTCGTGGTTGATGATGGAGTGATGTAGATAAAGTGTACAGAAAATAAAGAGTCTGTGGTTAAAAATGTGACTTGTTAAGAGTGTAAAATTACTCTGAGGTCAGTAAGACTGGACAAGTGCGTTGTAACGGTGAGTGTGTTACATGATTTACTGCTGCACCCACTTTACTTAAAAACAAAAGAAAGTTCTGTGACTGCACTAACCCTTGTCTTTGCTAGCCTCTGCACAGACACAGTTTGTTTGTGTAGTGCGTGACAAAAAATAAAAGTAGGTTGTTGTATTTCTAGAAATATCAAATAATATCTTTAATCTACATTGCATTTAACCTGTTTTATTTTTGTCAACATTGCTCTGCCAAGCATTGTCAGGCTTCTGTTTGTATTTGAACTTGACTATCTGTGACTGACTGCACTTTTGTCTTTTTGCATAAAAGGCGGTCTGCTGTGACGATCACAAACACTGCTGCCCGAGCGGCACCACCTGTGACCCGACCGCCGTGTCTTGCAATGGCCCATCAGGCTCAACTCCCATGCTACAGAAGGTACCTGCGTTCACTACTGAAGCACCTACTACTGTGCAGCCTACAACTGAGAGTCCAACAACAAGCGCTAAATCGGAGGAGGAGGACAAAGAAGAAGAAGGCATGATTAACTGTGATGCCCACACCAGCTGCCCTCAGTCAACCACCTGCTGCTACATGAAGAATTTTAAAAAGTGGGGCTGCTGTCCGCTGCCTGAGGTGAGCTCTGCTTTTTCACAGCATCACTGACCTCGTGTCTCCTCCATCTGTTATTAAACATCAATATGCAGCAGCCCAGCGCATATTTGTCGCAGTTTAATTTTATAATGACAGGAGGACATACAGAAAGTGTCAATAAGGTCTTGTTCTCATCCATCTTTTCTAAAATGGTTGCTTCTATTGGCAGTCATTGGAAGAGTCAACATTAACGTCACTATTACTTTGCATCCTAACAATGCTTACACGTATGTGTCACATCTATGAGTCATACTTCCACTCCTGATATAAACGGCGGTTTTGGAAGAGAATGCAAATTTGTAATTTTTTTCACACAACACAATTGAGGCAGTTGATGTTTACTATGATTACCAGCCAGTCCACAAACACCAATCAAACATATTGCTTGAATAAGTTGTGCAGTACAGCACAGTTTCATTTGCAAAGCTGTTGTCATTTAATCCTCCAATATGTAAAGAAATGCTTCACTAACTCTACACTAACACACTGTCAGTTATTACACACCTTGGGCCGTCAGTAACATTTCCCAGGTTTTGAAAAAAAGCTTATTTTTACACCACAGTGGTTTTGTTGATGTCTTTTGTGTAGCTGAAGATTATTTGTCCTTCTACAATACAAGAAAGAGAAAAATCCAGTACAAGAAAATAAGATAGTTTAGATCATTTTAAAAGCCAACCTCTTTTAGGACCTGGCAAGATTCAAAACATCCTGAAGAAGTTGCAAGAGATCTTAAAAGAGGATTAGATGGTTTATTTTAGACCATGTGGTGTGAGGTATGTGTGTGAGTGTGTGTGTGGAGGGCGGGGGAACCACACAGATCACCAAGCAGTTTTTAGGCCGGCTGAGTTTTTTCATTCCTAAAACTTCCTTTGAAGCTTATGAAAGAAAAACCTGCCGCCCACACTGCAGTCACGGAAGATGTTAACTGAATGTCACCTGTTCATCAAGCCCCAAAAAAGCACAACTAGACATCATCTTTAGCCCTAATTTGCATGGTGATATCCTGTTTTTCTGTTTCACATCTTTTCTCATATTCCTGTTGAGAACTGGCGACTTTAGCAGCTTACAGGCCACAGTCACTCAAATGAACTCGAATGAACTTTATTTTGGTTGCCACTCTGAATTTATAATAGTCATTTATAAACTGATGTGTCTTTAAGTTTCTAGAATAGAATTTCAGCATCTTCTTCAGACTCTCTATAACCTTTATATATACACCAATGAAAAAAGAAGTGAAACAGCAGAATTGATGAAGTGAAAGCCACTGCTCATGTTTTCACTTCTCCCCAGGCGGTGTGCTGTGAGGATGGGAGTCACTGCTGTCCTAACCAGTACAAATGTGACAATAGCCGCACGTCGTGCATAAAAGGAGAAGTGGTGATTCCATGGTACACCAAAATTCCAGCCATTACCAGCGACGAGGCCGAGCCCTACTCTGTCCAGTGCGAAGGTGCAAGCCAGTGTCCTGAACAAACCAGCTGCTGCAAGCTGTTCACAGGCGAGTGGGGCTGCTGTCCACTCAAAAATGTGAGTGCATGAAAATATCATATACCCTGGTAGCCGTCTCATCAGGTCAGGCTTTGCCTATGCAAACTGGGGACTATAATTTGCACCAACTATGTGTCTGCAGGCTGTTTGCTGTCCGGATAAGGAGCACTGTTGCCCGCAGGGTTACACCTGTGACATCTTATCCAGATCCTGCCAGAAGCTCATCATGATGCAGCTGGAGAGAGTCCCACTGACACCGGTGTATCTACTTGAGCCTCAACCCCAGCTCAGCCCAACAAAGCACAAAGACATCAAGTGCGATGAACAGACCAATTGCGGGCATGATGAAACTTGCTGCAGGACTTCTGCCACTTCCTGGGGCTGCTGTCCATCTTCTAACGTATGATTTACAGAAACTAGTCCTGCTTCCTTCCTCCTGCTTTATGTTAACTGTCAGGGAGAGCTGAGAACTGTCAGTAAGCCAAGGGCTCCAAAATTTTTCATATGCTTACCTCAGAAAAGGGAGGCTGCACCTCTTGACTGCCTTCAGGCTCACTGCTATTTTGAGATCACTCCTGGAAAGTCCAGTTTTAGGTCAGCAGATGAAAGTAATTTTATTTTACAGCCAAAGTAGTATTTCCTCATTTTGTACTATATACAGTAATTCCCTAGATTTCAGTTCCATCCTTCAGTGAAATTATAACCCTTTACACAGTTAGGTTACCTTTTACCAGACTGCAAACTCAACCATTTTACCCTCTAATTAGTTTGTAAACATATATTCACTGCTCGAGATTCAACATGAGCTCCATTGTAAACAAATTAGTAGGTTAAACCACTGTTGACATGAATAGGTTTTAAACTAATATGTTGTATAAATATGTAGGCCTCTAAACAGAGCCATAAGGAGAACTTTGCTACTTAAAAAAATTAGTGGTATTACTGTTGTGTTTTCATGTAATACTAAAAGGCAAATCTGTACTTACATTGCAGCATCTTTTTAAAAAAATGCCTTATAAAGCATCACAACGTCTGAATTGTGAGGTTTTGTGCCAATAAAAAGGGAGCGTGTATGAGTTAAGTAAACCATTCAGTTTTTTTTTACAGACTTTCCTCCCTCTGTCCTCCCTCTAGGCGGTGTGCTGCAGCAACATGAAGCACTGCTGCCCGACCGGGTACACCTGTACGGAAGAAAACTCCTGCATCCAGAACTCCAAGCTTTACTGGCCCAACTGGCACGTGTTCGTCGCCAACAAAAAAAGAGCCCTAATTGTGTGAAAACACCACCTCTAAACTGTTACTAGTTTTAGTTTTTGCATATAACGCACTAATGGAGAAAGAATTCTACATTAATTTCAAAATGCTTTGTTTTTAAATGACACTTTGAAAACGATTTGCACCTCAGTTGCTAAGATGTTTGCAATCTTGAAGTTGAACATTTTGGTCTGAATGCACCTAATTATATAGATGACCGTGTGACTAATGTATTTAAGGAGTTATCTTTGTTATTCCAAGCACACTCAGTTTGTCACTTGAAATGCTACTCCATCCACAATAGAAGACAATCGAAACACTCCACTTGTCAGTCATCTGTTTCTTTAAGACTTGCTGCAGCTGCCTTCTGTTGAAAAGGTTATTTCTTTATCAATAATAGTCAATCAGTCAAAACCTGATTCAATATCTTTCATCATTCTGAACATTCAGTCTGATCATTTAATGATTTTGTGGTGTAATTACTCATTAAATCTTGGGTTCATAATTTTGTGCATTGGATTAGTAATCTGTGTTAATGAGGCAAAGGTGAAGAAATTCATGCTTGGATGATCTTACCCTGTCAAAGTGTCACATTATCCATTAAATCAATAAAAAAGAAGTGACATTATTAAAAGTTGTCCAGTCACTTATTGTGGTTTATTAGAAAGGGCTGTGAAAAAAGAAAATGCAGTTTATGAATGCTGTTATATTTAGTTTTATATTTATTTTACAGTGCCAATGTCTGCTATAAATAACATTATAATATATATTTTGTTCTTTGGTATAAGTAGAAATAATTGTTCTCCTTTGTCACATTTCAAAAAGGCCATGCAAATGATAAAAAGAAAACAGGTGTTACAATAAGGAAGTCCACTACAATTTCACGTAAAAGATTACCTGGCCTGTTTTCCTTTATCCTTACTTCCGGCACAGAATTTCACTTTTTAGGCTGACGTCGTACTGCTGGAGATTTGACTTTTATTTTTTTTAATTTTTGAAACCGTGATTTCAGCTTTTATGTGGGCTCGTGCTGCCTCCTGTCTACCAGCAGTAAAAATTACAGCTTAAGTGGAAATCCAAACATCCGATTCTACGTTTCAAAATAATAGTCTAACCCGGAGAAGTAAGTTTCTTGATTAAATATCAAAACTGTTTTTTTAAAGAGCTAAAACAACAAATAAAAATAAAATATTTAAAAACAAATGATAAAAATACGACACTTAAATGAACTGTGAAATTATTTATTACATTAATCGAAAGCTTAAAGTTACATGTTCGCAGTAATGGTGTGTTTTATACATTGTATAAATATATAGAGGGACGTTAAAATGGGATTTGGCAGGTGGGGTAATTAATGAAAAGTAAGTCACAGAATTATTTCGTTTGTGAGGTCCAGTAGATTTTCCTTTGAGTGCAGAATGGGATCAGCTGATCTGCTCCTCCGGTACTCAGTGCAATTACATTCAAGATATAATTAAATGTTTCATTTCCAACGGGGTCCCTTTAGCTCATTTAGCTCATCCTTTTATGCACGTATGCATTTCCGATATTAAGGTAAACGTTTATTTAAACTTTTATTTTGAAGACATGCGAGCCCAGTTTCCGGCAATTGACTCCGTTTACTTGACGTGCCTGCGTTTTGACGTGTGAATCATCCTTCCTCCTAAGATGGCGTTGCACCTGTTCTGTCTGTGTTGATTCTACTTGTTTTCGGCTCGGCATTAGAAAATAAACGATCTTCCAAGCGTCGACATTAAAGCGGACACGGTTCCGAAGCGAGGTCGGCTGTTCAAAGATGTCCACAGACGAGCTGTCAGCCTCGGATAGCGAGGCTGTGCTAGCCGGAGCAGGGGAGCGGTGGGCTCCGGTGGGCGCTGTGGCTAGCCCCGAGGATGAGAGCGGGAGCTGCGGCAGGGGCGCTCATTCGAGGCAGAGATGCTCGACGTCGGCCAGCGAGGAGGAAATGACCTCCCGGCTGAGGAGGCTCGAGGAGGAGCAGGACTTACTAAACTCCTCTCTCCTCGCACTCACCTCTCACTTCGCTCAGGTCCAGTTCAGACTGAAGCAGATCGTTCACGCACAGAGCGAGGAGAAGGAGAGGATGCTGGCAGACCTGGAGGAGTTCGCCTTCAGGGGATGCCCGCATGTGGTGGGCTGCAGGGCTCAGGACACCAAGCAGCTGGAGAACTCGGTGAGGACTCTGATTTTATACTTCCTCCAGACAGTGCGCAGACGAGAAGTGTCATAATTTTAAAATAAATATTTCCTTGTGTTGCTCTGTAATTGATTCCTATTATTACTCACATTCACTCCATATATTAGGATTGCTGTATATTATTGGTATTTTGTACCAAAAGGTTGAAAAGCTGTTTCTGTGTCAGCATTAAAATTGGATAAACATTGCATACCTGTACTAATTGGTTTCGTTTTCCAGCCTCCTCCTTTTCTGTCTTTTCTGATGGGTAAATGCTCATAGCGCTATTAAACTGCCCAACATGCACACATTTACTCTCTAGCAGCCAGTTATTCTGATTAAAGTGTCTTTATTGCATCACAGGATTGCCTGCTGCGCCCACCTGTGTGTTCCTGCAGAACTCTTATCTCTCATGGAAAAAAAATGTCTCCTATTGTCTTTTGTCACAGGCGTGTGAGTCACAGCGGCGCAGGCTCAATAAAAATGCCTCGAGCAGATCTCAGTCTGTTTAATAAAGGCTTGTGTTTGCACAGGGAAATTGAAGCCACCTGCTATGTTCCTTTTCTTCTTCTTCTTTTTAACCCCTCTTCGGCCACAGCCTTGTCCTCGTTAGCTGCTGTGTGTGTGACTATAGATTTTCCTCATGTGTTTGACCTAAAAGCCCTTTTTCTTTGTCTCCCCTGTTGCATGCTTTGCTTGCAGGGCGATCTGGTGAGTATGAAGCGATACCTGATGTCTCGTTGAGAGTTTGGTTTGTGTAAAAGTCCTGTTCAGTGTTTGTCAGACCTTGAAGTGGCCCAAATATTCTGTTTTTTTGTGTGTTTTCATCTTAACTGGAAAATGCTGGGAACAAAATTTCCGTTTGTTGATGCTGGCAAAGCGTCCACACTGGTGTCTGTTTGTTACATGCTGTTTCAGTGTTGTGATGCTCACACTGTCAGCTCCTCCTGTCTGTAAAATCTAGAGTGACTGTTTGTGTTTTTCTCCTGTCAGAGTGAGAGGGAGAAGAGGGAACGTCTGGAAGCACAGAGGGAAAAACAGAAGGATCTCATTTTCCAGCTGAAGACGCAGCTGGATGATCTTGAGCGCTTTGCCTACCAGGAGGGAAGCTACGACTCACTGCCGCAGTCCGTCGTCATGGAGAGACAGAAGGTGGGTTTGTGTCAATGCAAACATCACAGCACTTAAATGCTGTTTACAGGTTTTCCTGACAGCCTTCAATCCCTGTTTCTCTTTTAATCTTTACAACCACCAAAGTGCAAATAAAAACTTCAGGCTCTTCCACCGTCTGAAGTGTCTTCGAGTACTTTCATAAACATTACATTATGCTGAGCAATATAATGTGATGTTTGCGTGTTTCAGTTCAGGTCAAATATCTGACCTCAGCGTGCCCCAGGTTTTGTAAGGATAAGCTGTTTCTCTCATACCTATTAATACTTATTAAAAAGTACAGAGGTTATCCTGTAATCACAAAGCTGTACAAGTAGTTATATTTATATTTGAGTTATTTTTGTGCCATTTCTTTGTTAGCATATATGAAGGTTATATAACAAGAAATCAAAGTTGGTTTGATCTGGAAGGGTGAGGAACTTGAGACTAAAGCGAAAGATTTCGCTGTCAGGAAGATGGCTCTTTTATCTAGGGGAGATCACTGTTAGATAACCTGCTCGAGATCACATTATGTTCAGAAGGGTTTTTTTTTTAAATAAGGGTTTTTTTAAAGTACAACATTTCCACAGATTAATTCGCGACTATAAGCTCTAAGAGCAAAAGAGTTTCTCAGCTGAGCCAATCCATTATTCATTAGACTTTTGAACTGTGTGTTAGTGATGCCACTGAATGAAGCCATGCAAACATGAGAAAGTCGAAGTGATCTCCATGATGTCATCGGCCAAATTTGGAGCGATTGTGGCTCAAGAGTTGGGAGTTCGCTGGAAGGTTGCCAGTTCGAGCCCTGGCTTAGACAGTCTCAGTCGTTGTGTCCTTGGGCAAGACACTTCACCTGTTGCCTACTGGTGGTGGTCAGAAGGCCCGGTGGCGCCAGTGTCCGGGAGCCTCGCCTCTGTCAGTGCGCCCCAGGGTGGCTGTGGCTACAATGTAGCTGCCATCACCAGTGTGTGAATGGGTGGATGACTGGATGTGTAAAGCGCTTTGGGGTCCTTAGGGACTAGTAATGCGCTATACAAATACAGGCCATTTATCTGTTGAGTGTGCAAATAAGCAACTTTCAACAGCAACATATTTAAACAGCCATCAAGTTTAAATTTAAGAATGCCCTTAACATTCAAAAGCTTCTACTCCCTCTTGGAGGCAGTGACAATACGCAAAAGGCGTTTAAGCTTCAGCCTGTCTTGTGTTTTCCAGGTCATCATTGACGAGTTGATCAAAAAGTTGGATGTAAACCTGAACGAGGACATCGGGAACTTGTCACCTGAGGAGCTGAGGCAGAGAGTGGACGCTGCCATCGCTCAGATAGTGAACCCAGCCAGAGTCAAAGAGCAGCTGGTGGAGCAGCTCAAAACGCAAATCAGGGATCTGGAGATGTTCATCAACTTCATCCAGGGTACACAGCCTTCTGAGCCGTGGTTTTACTAGCAATGAGATTCATTTTTAATTTCATTCACATGATAACTTTGACATTTTCTTCCACAAGATGAGGTGGGGAACCCTCTTTTGTCAGATGGACGCAGCCAGCAGCCACGCGCAGCAGGGACCAATACCAGATCTCCAGGAGCAAAGAAGAAAGGTCAGACACTCTGTGTGTTTGTTGTATACAGAGATTTCTTAACTGTAGCTTTGATAACACAGGGTACAGTTTTTTTTTGCTTTGTAGCGTTTGTAAAATAAAGTCTTTAAAATGTGTGCGTTCCTAATATGCGTTTTTCTTGTGGTTCTTCCTGCTGCAGTGGACCCAGAGCAGGCCCAGAAGATGCGAGAGACCGGCCTGCAGCTGATCCAGAAGGCCCTGGCCGTGCTGCAAATCTTTGCTGCCAGCCAATTTGGCTGCGCGACCGGACACGTCCCCCAGAGCATGTGGCCTCAGGATCTGTGCGGGCAGGACTACGGACCCCTGCTGCAGCGTCTGGAGGCAGCTGTGGAGAAGGTGCGAGTTCTGGGATCGCATAGGCACCCATCTGTCGAACACGTGGTCAATTACACCAGCAGCTCCACACTGGGGGCCCGAGACGAGCTGACGACGTCTGTGAGGAAGGAGCTGGCCATTGCTCTGAAAGACTTGTTGGCTCACGGCCTCTTTTCACCCTCTCAGACCATGAGCGTAGTGCTGGCACCCATCTCCTGCCTTCTGCCTTACAGACCGGTCTCACAAACCATGCACCCATGGGAACTCTTTGTGAAGTACTACCACTCCAAAAACGGGAAGGCCTTCGTAGAGTCACCGGCCCGCCAGCTCTCTCAGTCCTTCGGCCTGCACGTTGGTAGCGGCCCGGTAACCGTCACGCCTAAGCAGTCTCTGCTGTGGGCCGTTCACACTGTGCTGAAGGAGCATGGACGTTACAAGCGAGGACCGGACTCGGAGTTCAAAGCTCTGGTGTGCATGGCTCTGAATGAGCAGCGGCTCGTATCGTGGCTCAACCTGCTGTGCAAGTCGGGCACTCTGATACACCCGCACTATCACTCCTGGAGTTACATGGCGCAGACCGGCTTCGAAGGAGCCCTGCGCATCCTGGGTCGCATCAGCCACCTCAGGTTCAACCTCCCTGTGGATCTGGCTGTTCGGCAGCTGAAGAACATTAAAGATGCTTTCTGAGGATGAGAGTGTTTGTTTTATCAGCTGAACTAAACTGCTCTTACCAAACATTCAGGACCAAAAGCATGACTTTGCTTTAAGTATGTAGCCTTTTAAAGGTTATCTAAGCAGCAACCCTTCTAAAGTTAAGTGCAAGTATGTGATGTCTACACTACATGCATGGGTGATAATGTCGTGTTAGTCTGCATTCCTGCTATATTAAAATATCAAAGACTCAGCTGCTTGTACTGTAAAAATGCCTTATTGTGGAGATGGAGATTACCTCATCTTTAGCCTTCCTGACCTTAGCGACCTGTGCTGCTCATCATACTGTATCATTCCCCTGTCGTACCTGTTAGTGGCCTGAGCTATGCAGCAAACATTGTGTGAGAGTTTTACAGTAATCACTACTGTAATTTCCAGTCTGACAATCCAGGAAGCAAATGAACGAGCGGGAAGTTTGCTCTACCGTGGCCTCTCCATGGTAAACAAGAGCTGTCACGGGTGCTTGTTCTCAGTGAAAAGTGCAGTGGCTTCTGTTTGCGAATGAATAATTCAGCTGGTAAATCATGTGTAGCAAACTGGCTAAACGGCAGCACTTAGGTCAGCCCGTAAAGGAAAACATGCGATATGGTTTCCTCTGCTGAGGAAAACCCAGATGTGGGTGGTGTTATGTAAGAAATATGCAGCTGTAGCAGATGAAGCTGGTGTCACTTCTGGTGTTTCAGGTTTGAAAAAGCATTTTGACCCTGTATAAACTGCTGCTTTCCTCCTCCTTTCAGGTGTAGTTCAATCCAGCTCATATGGATGAGAATATCCCAAAACTGACATAATTGTAGGATGTAAACTTTTGTTTTGTTTTTTTCCATCATCCTGAGACCAGCTCAGTTGCGCGTCCTATATAACTGAATGTATAAACCGTAGATGCTATTAAGTCAGAGTTCACCCCAAAATTGAGTTTCTATATGCTATCGTTTGGCTGTTAGTGCTGCTTGTTATGATTTGAAGCCAAAACATCGTGAGATTCATTGGGAATTCCCCCACCCTGTGACCCTGTGACATGCTAGCTTCAAGAGGAGGGCCAGACTGCACAGTTCCTGAACCCACCTCCTGCCTGGTAATTGGCACCTTACAAAGATGGACGTAGCCACGGTGACCCGTTGGTTTGTGCAGTGTTGTCATAAAGCCTCGAGCACCATCTTCATCTCTGTCTTTTGGAACTGGGAATTGACTGTCAATCACAGGTTAAATGCATTACCGCCACCTTCTGGCGTTTTGCTGATTAAAGATATTTTACCAAGAATTTTTGGTAAGAACTAGTTTAGTGGAAGGAAAAAGGTTCCTACACAAAGGATAACTAGTAGGGAAGGTCATGATCTTCAAACATTTGAATAGCAATTCATATATATTGTAAAAATCCATTTATGGGACCAACTGTGTCATTTAGATTCTATTTAACATAAGCAGATATTTCTACAGCTGAGCAGGGATCTCTCTTAAACCGCTGCAAACCAAAACCATTTAGAAGGACAAATCGCACTAAACACCAGAGGACTGTTGTGTAAATTTGATTTTGGGGTGAACTGCACCTGCAAACTGAGTGTAGTTTAAGTCTTGTTTTCGGGACTAAAGCTTCAGTGTTCCTGTGACCACAAGTATGTATCAAACCTCTGAGTTTGTTTCCTGCACGAGACCATGTGTGCACCATGTGTTACGTGAATAGCAAAGTGTGTTTGGGATAGGTTTGTTATGGTTTTCTCATTCTTTCCCCTGTTTTTGCTTTTTGTTCAGCTGTTGTGTTATTTATGTATTGACACATATTTATTTATTCAATAGCTTAGCTCAACAGTTAAAGGGTTAAAGTAGCAGCTGTACTGTAACTGTAGCAGTTCAGTCTGGTAACAGTAGAAACATTGGGTCATCTGTTTATGTTTTATTATATATTGGGATATGAACGATGTTTATCTTTTAGTTTTTAATCTTATTTAATGGAACCTGGTCTGTAAATGAATTAAATGTAATAAATGAACTGCTGAGCTTCTCACAAGGCTTTATCTCTTCTGTTACTAAAAGCCTAATGGTAATGCCTGTTGGGAGATGGCTTAATCTGGGTTATTTATTTATAGCTACAGTCTATAGATTAGACTCTGATGCCAATGTTTTGAAGAGAGACTGGCTATGAGAATGCATCCAATCTTTATGTCCTGCTGTGCACAACAGATTGAGCAGACTGGGTTGCAGCTGTCTGAAAACAGCTCATCCAAATGAGAGTGACTGAAGAAGAGGAAAAAGTAAGCCGAATAAAAACAGTTTCAGTTTCAAGCCACCAGAGTGCGTAAATTTAAGACTTGGTAAAATGTGATCGTGAATGCATTAATATGAATGACAGGTATTCAAAGACCGGAGGGAGCAGTCAGTCTAGTGGACACTGTGATAGCAGGATAACTTTAAGCCAAATGACTGCACTCACACAGGTACCCATCAGCAATGCAGAGCAGTGGATTGGTTGAACAGTTGAGTTAGGTTTCTGATTCACTGAATTAACAGATTTTACTGAAATTTCTTTAGGAATTTCGAGATAAATTAAATCAGATCTACAGCTTCATGTGTCTGTGCAGTTAATGGTACAGTTTCCCTTCAAACTCCTACAATAAACCACCATGGATGCATTCAGTTCTGCCTACTGATTGATGATTTCTTCACCAGTAAGTGAAACTGCATCCAAACTGAATGCAGTCTCACCCAAACAGGCTGAATATGGTTTGGGTCTTGATCACACCTCATGTGTCTAATACAAAGGGACTAACAGCCCCTTTCTTTGATATTTATTAGTAAAAAATTAATATTTAATGCTGAACCTATTAGCTAAAATCTGCTGTTATTTCTGGATGTTTAATGATGGCGAAGGTCAGAAGTTGCTGTCTTATAACAGGAGCAGGGTTGGTTGGGTTTATTTGGTTTGTTTGCTTGTTTTTAACCCTTGTGTGGTGTTCAGGTTTGTTGGACCTGTTTTCAATGTTTGCCCAAAGAGAGATCATGCAGCTCAATATTTCCACCTCAGACTGTTTTGCATCATTTTCTGTGAAGAAAATATCAAATAACACATTTTCAATGACTTCACATTGTAGCCCTTCCCCCCTACATGTTTATATCACACACAGTGTTTGGATCCACTCGACTTGGGGATCATATACAGTGAGTGTGGAGGTATTGTGCCCCTTCCCCCTGTCCTCCTCATATGTGGCTTCCTGTTTCAGTGTGCGTGCTTTGCCTCTCTGCTCCTGTTTTTTTCCCCACACAATGTTCAAACAATGTGACATTTCAAGCACCTGTCACGGGAAAAAGAAAACACAAATATTTTAGAAAACTATCAAAAACTTTAAAACTGATGTTCTTGTTTATGAGGAAAATAGACTAATTTTATGTTTTTATACACAAATTTGAACCAAGTATGAATGGAAGAGGATTAGGGCCAGTGGGAAAAAAGGGGGCACGTCTTTTTTTTTCTTTTCCAGAATTCTGAGAAAAAAGTCAAAATTCTTGCTATTTCCTTCTTTTTTGTAAAGCAGTAAATTTCAAAATTCATGGATAACAACAATAATTGTAATGCACATTTTACCCCTCTGTCTTATGGGAAGGATCTATAGTTTCTCATACTCAGTCCCAGCAGCAAATCAAGGGTGATGCATAACCTAAGATTGTCTGCCCCGAGAGTTCAGTGACTTTACAAGGCAGTATGATGAAGTTTTTAGAACATGGTTGCTTTCATCTTTATTAGATAAGAAAGAAAACAAAATAGTTATCTTCATAAAAGGAGAGAAGTAAACACCAAATAATAACCATGCATGTGATCTGTGTTGCTTGCAATTGGAATAAGTACAAATCTGTATTTGTACATAAATTGCTATGGGTGGATAGATTTAATAGCTCAGCAATGTCTTGGGTCCACCAGACCCGCCAACAATATCTGAGTAACAAACATTTGAACACCACACAAGGTTTAATGGAGTAAAGCATGTGGATGACTGTCGGGGGACTGAATACTGCTGCAGATGGTGCAAATAATAAAATAATAATAAATCTACCTGATTTTTCTTGTTACCCTAATTACACTAATTTTTTTTATTTAGATTTCATAACTGAGTCTCTATGCCACCGACTGAAACATTTCTGTGTCCCACGTCTTTTTTTTACTCTGAAATAAGGTAATAATCCACCTCTGGTGTCTTTTTTCTTTAGGTTCCTATTTTTAAAAAGAAGTGCTAAAATAATAACTTTTATTTAATGATCGAGTTCTGGTGAATTTTTTGTTTAATAAAAATTAATAAACAAAAAAAACATTCGCTTGCTGATACTTACGGATGTGACGTAGGCAGACCGATGGGTCAAAGTTCAGCTAAACCTTGTGGACTTCCTTTCCTGTTAGCGGTGGCCGTAGAACAGCATCAGTGAGTGCGATTTCCCTTCAAACAATCTTCATCCATCGCTCCAAATGCGCCTAATTTTATCATTTTTTTCATGATACATAGACGGCACCGACTCTGTTAGTTCAGATGTGGCCGTTAGTTTGTAGTTTTTGTTTGCTAAAGAAAGAAAATGAGCAGATTTATCGCAGCGCTTCGTCCCCAGCTGTGCTCTTTTCAACATGGCAGCTTCCTTGATGTGTAGACGCTCAGAGTCCCATTGAACCGACTGTTTATGTGTGTAGGCATCTTATTGAGCTGTATTCGTTTTGCTATAAGTAAAGGGGCTTATGCGGTGCACTTAATAATGTGTCCGAGCAAAATAATTAAAATGAAAACAGCTTGAAAGCTGTTAGCCTAGCTGAAAGCTAATGCTAATGTAGCATAAACGAGAGGCCGACTTGGAGACGTGTTGGCGGATTGACGGGTTTGATATGATATTGATACTGAGTTCAAATGTGCCCTCTCTTTCTGGCAGAAATGGGCAAGTTCATGAAGCCTGGGAAGGTGGTGATGGTCCTAGCTGGACGCTACGCTGGGCGCAAAGCTGTCATCGTCAAGGTAAGACCGAAGAGCTTCTGGGAGTTTGCTGATTGTATGGCACATGTGCCTGAATATGTACACACCAAGCTCTTACCAGAGTTGTCCATCTGAAAGCCAAATTGCCATTTGTCTGCATGTTGAATTTCCAAGAATACAGTATTCAGGCCATGCGATGAGGGATGGAAAATAAGTCCTATTACAGTCCGTGTATTATGTGTTTCCCATGTGTTTCAGTAAGACAGCCTACAAACGTTTTGTTATAACTACAGTTGGGCTTTGTGCTCAGAGCTCGTCACTTCATGTATATATATTGGATGTAAAACTAGAAAGTGGTGAGTAAATATCTCTGTGGGTGCTGGGGAGCATGTTGCCTGTGGAGCACAGCTCAAGCTCCTTGCTTAAACTGACTTTGCTTTAGTAGTGTTTGGATTTGTACACACATGTGTGTGCTGTGTGGAAGGAGGCATCTCTTTTTCAGAAGATATTCTAAGATGGTCAAGTTGGCGTAAGTCCATAGTTAAGGTAGCTGAATGATAATTGGAATGCTACGACATACCTGACCAGCTGGAAGGGAAAACATGAGATGGGAAGAAACTGAGTTTACATAATTTCCTTTGGGATTAAAAAAAGTATACTGACTCTGATAACAATACCAGATGGTGTCATTCCCTCAGGTGGAAAGAAAAATAAAATAAAAGGCTGGGTAACTCACCAGAACTGCTCTAACTGGCTTTACTTGGGTGGGCAGCACATTAAAGGAAAACTGATACGTGGGGAAACACTGATACATTTCTTTGCCTTCAAATACATACTGCAGTGGTAATTCAGCTTTTCGTCTTGTAAGTGTTTCGTGTCTCTGATGTCACATCCTCCTGCTAATGTCTGCCTGCAGAACATTGATGATGGCACCGCTGACCGCCCCTACAGCCACGCTCTGGTCGCCGGCATCGACCGCTATCCCCGTAAGGTGACCACATCCATGGGCAAGAAGAAGATCGCCAAAAGGTCCAAGATCAAGGCCTTCGTTAAGGTGTTCAACTACAACCACCTCATGCCCACCAGGTCAGTGTCTCATCTACATTGACATAATTAGGTTTTCCTGTAAAGAAAATAAAGTGGTGGTGACAGATGAAGTCTTTTGGAATGTCTTATAAAAAAGTGTCCAACAGCTGTAACATGATTGGATACCATATTATTAATGCTAAATCAAGAAAGGCTGTCATTTTTAAAAACATCTGGTTGATTAAATGTTTTGAGTTTAATCGAGGAGGCTGGTTATTCTTTTTTCAAAAATCCAATCAAATCTATGGGCTGAAATCTGACATGGTGTTCTTCCCATTATTATTTATGTGTCTGTGAAGACATTTACAGATAATCAATGATAATCAATATTGTGAAACTTGTGTAATGACAGTTTCTGTGAGTCTCATATTCATAAATCCACCCATCAAACTCGGTGAGGTGCAAATAAATACAGTGCGTGTCTGAATCTGAACTGTGCATTCATTAGAAGTTTAAATATTATATTGCTTGCAGTTATTTAAGCAGAGAGTTGGAATGTGTGGCGTCTTCAGATCAAAGTTTTATTACTGGAGATGTTTTTGTTGCTTTTTGTCCTTTCCAGCTGTTAACAGCTGTTCTTTGCTTCTGCTTTTGGATCCACTTGTTTTAAACGACCAACATGCTTGACTTGCCTTATGCGTTTGATCTGAATAATTGTTACTACTTCAGGGTGAACGAGCCACTTAAGCAAAAAGTACTCTGTTTTTTTAGGACGGCTGTTTTGCTCCGTAAAATGACTGATCCCTTTAAGTACATAAATAGGTCTGTTAAACGCTGCTGTCACTTTATCTGAACAGATGCTCTTCAGACATCTTTGGTGCTCAAAACCTATAAAAATTATAAAACTTTATCTTGATGACGAAAAGAGATTTTGCTTAATTTTTTATTTATTTCTTAACTGGCGCCTGGTTTTCAGAACGTGGGCCAGTTATAGTTTTGTTCCAGTGATTTTCATTTTTAGACTGAGGTATAAAAAGGTCTGACAGTCATCCTGCTGATGCTCTGATGCAGGAATATGTGATGTTCAGCTGTTGATCGAAGATGTGATCAAATTGTAATTTGTAGAAGAATGTTGAACAAGAGGAGTCATTTTTATCAAACAGCAGTTAGTTGCTGGTTGACATCAGTGGCTTTTCACCCACACAGGCTGCCTTAAGTGCTTGATGTGTCTGATTCAGTGTAACGTTGAACAAAGTTGATGCAACGCTGAGGGAGAACGTCGACTTGAACATTGAGCAGGTTTATGATCCATTTGTAATTTATGAATCTGGAAGCTAGTAAAGCGATACTGATTGTTCATATCGTACAGGTATGAAGGTGCTCAGCAGAGCGAGCTGCAGTCAGCCATTGGTGTCAATTTAAAAAAAAGTCTTTAACATGTTTTTACTCCTTCAGATACTCTGTGGATATTCCTCTGGACAAAACTGTTGTGAACAAGGATGTCTTCAGGGATCCAGCTCTCAAACGCAAAGCCAGGCGGGAGGCCAAGGTCAAGTTTGAGGAGAGGTGAGTCTCCCTGATTTCCTTTTGATTTAACATCAGAGGATTTATGTCTCAATTTTAATAAAGTACATCAGGGTTACATCTTTCATGATTTCAAAATGAGTATGTTTTCTAAAGTAGAGTTAAGTGGACAAAAAGTCCGGCGGCAGCACAATCATGGGAAAAAAGATCCCATTATGATCAAAATAAACCCGTTCTTTGATACATTTTGTAATTTCCTCTTAGCAAGCAGTTGGTGTGTGCACGTCCAGATTGTAATCAGTGATGTTTGTTCTGTTTGATCAGAGAAAATGACTTCACCTCCTGTTTGTTGTTTCAGGTACAAGACGGGCAAGAACAAGTGGTTCTTCCAGAAGCTCAGATTCTAAATTCACTCGGTTTCACAAATAAATGTTTAAAAACTGATTTTCACTCTTGACTCGTGTTTGTGTGGGGTGTGTTTTCTCATACTGAAAATTCATGAAATATTCTTAAGGATTCCATCTGGAAAACTGTGGAAATAGACTTGTAATATTCACCAGCTGCTGAAAAAGTAATCGGAGTTACTCTTGGTTACGAGGACTTAGTCGCACCAAATTACCCTGTAACGTAGTGCAGATGTCTGACCTTGGCACAAAGTCATCACTCACCTTTTTTTCAATCTTTGAAACAGGTTGTATGATATCTTACTGCCTGCTTTCAACAGTGGTTGGAACTAAACGGCACCAATAATGTGAACTTTACAAGACTGATACTGGAATCAGACACGAGTTCACATTTTCTGCTGAAAGAAATCATTCACTGCTGCTTCTGTGTGAATTTGATCAGCTGGAACAGCTAAATACAAACTTAAAGGTTGAACAAAATGTAAGCCTGACTAATTATTCAATGAACATTTTAGCATGAAAGATTCTCGGGAACTTTCAGAGGAGTATGGCTCGAATACTTGAACATTCAATGAGGGTGTTATGAATGTGGCAGTGAGATGTGGTTGCTTTTTCATTTTTAATTTTTTTTTAAGCATCTGAATTAAAGGCAGACTAATGATAGAAAATCTTCACTTAGCTGTTGGTACGTTGTATTGTGATCAGAGCTCATCAGACAATTTGTATAGTGTTTAGCAGTTTCAGGCAAATCTAATTTTGATTTTAAGAAACTTGACTGCACATGAGAAATCTTAAATATTGAATATTTGTTCAACATTTTAATATTGAAGTAATTGATCACTGGTTACAGGTGTATTGATGCGGGGATGAACTTTAAACGGGTGAAAAACAATATTTTAAGTTTTTGAAAAACATGAAAATGGCTGAAACAATATTCTTACAAAGATACAATAAAAATATACAGGAAAAATCTGGATTTGTCAGCAATCATCAGATCAGACTGATGTGTGCTTTGATCCTGACATAACGTGCCTGCACTGCAATACCTGTTCTCAAGTTCCTAGATTTGCCCCTAACGAATACCATCCACATTATTATATTTAAAAATATATTTGTCTCTTTGGTTTGTAAAATAAAAAAAAAAAAAAAGTAATTTAATAATTAATTTTAAAAAACACGCTGGCATACATGTGCGGACTGATCATCACCGCTAAAACATAAAAGAAAAGGAAATATGACGTAATTTATATGTGTGTGTGTGTGTGTGTGTGTGTATTTATATTTATTTATATCAGAAGTTAAATGAATCGGAAACTTGAAGATGTTCCAAAAACAGAATCTGAATTATTTTTTCCTCTCATGAAGTGCTTCGCAGCTGATGTAAGGTTCCGTATTTCCCACAGGAATTAAATGCAGCGTTTTGTTTATTTTGGATGCAGCTCCCCCTGCTGGTGGGAAGCGGCATTAATTATACGTAAAGACGCAGGGGATCCTCCTGCGGGGAAAGAGAAACTGAAAGAACCAGTGTGAGTTCAGAGCAGTGATCGTCGGGAGGAGGTAGGTTCACTGCGGCTGCTTTTTTTTAAAATAAGAAATAAACCTTGATAAAAACACGCAAATTCATGTGAAATGTGGGAGTTTTCATCAGAGGCTTGATTTAGGTGATTTATTTCCAGGTTCAGAGTAATTCAACTTACTGAGATGTCATCTGTGTGTGGTTTAAAGCAGGCCTGCGGTACATTTTGTTGTTGTGAAGTTTACTTGAGCTGTGTTTTAGCTGTTTGACTCTCAGTCTGTGTCGATCCTCTGTTAAAAACCTCATTTGGCTGTTCAAGTGAGTGACAGTGTGTCACATCTGTAATGTTTTGTAAACTTTTTTTCCAGGTTACTTTCACTATGTCGTCAGACGAGGTGAGAGCTCGTTTTGCTTCTTCCTGTTGTTGTTGTCGTTATTATCAAAGCGTTTTAAACCACACGCGTAATGCTGCTCTCCCTGCCAACATTTATTAAGTGTGTTAAAGATATCTATTTAACCCACTGTGTTACACAGCCTGAGTGTAGGCGTTTACTTACCTTCCGGCATTCCGTGTCTCCATGTTGTGTTTCAGGACTTCTCTCTGGTTCCGGATTCACAATCCGAGGACACCTTGGAGGGGATTAAGGCTTCAATCAAAAACTACAAGGTGCATTGAGAATTTATGAGTGCGGCTTCATTACACTTGGGCAGTTTACCTCCAGTTACACGCAGGGCTCCTAAACTATTCATATGTCTCTGAATACAACCCAGTCCTAAAATGAGATCCAAGTATGCTGCGGGTGCTTCGGTTACTGTGGTCCATATTTGTGGAACAAGCTACCTGCTGACCTGAGATCAGTTACATATGTGTGTATATTCAAAAAACAGACTAAAAACCTTTTTTATTTTGAGACAAGCATTCTAAACGTACACAAGTTTCATGTTTTTATCTTCTGCTGTAAGCATGTTGACTTCCTAAAACTGCTATTTCTAGTAGGGAGAAAGCTCTCTGTCAGGTCCAGTTCTCGATCTCGTGATTTCTACCTCCACTAAAGAGGCTGTGTGATTAGTTCTGTTTAGTATGGAGCACTATTACCCAAGAGGTTGCATGAACATTTTACCACAGGGGTGGTGTCGCCAAACATAGAAGTGGTTAAAGTTCTGGAGTCAATCCCGATCTGCATCCTGGACATTTTGGGAATATTATTTACTGTTACGAGAAAGATCAGGAGTGCACATTTTGCATCATATGATCACAAACATATATCAAACTTCTCAAAAAACTGCAAGTTAGCATTCTGAATCCAAGTTCTCGTTCATCCACGCTGTGGAGGGAACACGCTTTTATCACGAAATCATACAATTTAATTAAACCTTCATGGCTTAATGGGTCAAAAATGGAAGAGTATAATAATGTAGACATAATGTAAAGGAGACTTTAACGTATGTTGCACTACAGTGTAGTAATGTCCTTGATGAGATGAGCAGCAATTCTGTTTCTGGTGTTTTAACACAAAACAGGAGAAATGTTTACAATAACCAGCAGGCGCTCGGGTGAAAAGAAAACTGAATGTGCAGGTGTGTGAGGTCCACTGCATGTCTCTGTCCAGGTCCTGCCTTTGACCATAGGTTCAGCTTTAAAATCAGAAACACTTCCACTAAAGGTGTGTGTGTGTTGTTCTGTAAACACTGCAGATTGAGCTGCTGTCTATCTTAGCTGAATGCTCACACACAGATTCAGTTTTGGTTAAATAAAGGCTGAAATACATATACACAGCATAAGCATGCTGTATTTATTAGGAGCAGAAGAACAGAACTCAGAAGAGATTGTGTGTTATTAAAATAACTGTTTTAACATTTATTAAACTCCGAGAAGAGTTGTTCTGTTGTTCTGCACAAAATACAACCACAAAAGTTCGTGTTTAAAGAGATGTTACATGTCATGCTGATTAGACATCAATAATAACAACAGCCTGGACTCAGCTCTCCCTCTGTGTCCACAGAAAAAGCATGACCAGCTGATGGAGGAGACAAAGGAGCTGACTAAAACTATACAAGACCGGCGAGATCTGAAGCAGCAGTTCAAACACCGCACTGACAAACTGACCCAGGATCTGGAAGCTGACAAACGCTCCTACGGAGACCAGCTAGCCAATGAAAAGGTAAAGCATGTGTGACATAAACATGCTTATTTCTCAGTGTTACTCTGAGTTTTTCCACCACCATTTAAAGCACTGCGAATAAGTATAGAGTAAAACCCAAGGAATTTCCTCACTGCACTTCCCCTCAAGGGAAAAATGTTGGTCAGATGGCAGAGGTTCAATAACAGGAAGGAAACAAGGAGTCAAGAGGACAGATAATAGTTATTCCATGAATTTTAAGGTTGCGCCTTTGAAAACAAGGTGGGAGTTAAATATGAAATGGAAAATTTTAAGTGACAATAACTCATAAAAATATATATTAACAATAGGACAAGCAACGCAATGGCATTAAACAACAATTAACAAAATAGTACATGTTATTGTTAATATTGAGTGAATGTAAATACTTGTAATTGCTTTCCTAACAGTGTAAATTAAGAAACTGAATCACTAGAAAACAGCACATTAGAATCCCACAAAACCTTAAATGCTTTTTGATTTCTGTGTCTTCTAGTCGAAGCTGGATCTGCTAAAGCAGGAGGAGCTCAAACTGGTGGCGGAGATCAAGGAAACTAATGCTGCTATTAAGGAGGAAGAGGCCAATAAGAAGCACCTGATGCAACAGGCCGACGTACGTTAACCTGATGAGACACACCCCCTTCTGCAGCCCGACACGCCGTGACCTCACCCCGTTAACCTGTACCTGCTGATTTCAGGTGTTCACCTCTGTACCAGAGAGGGACATGGTCTTCAAGGGAGCGACTGGAAATGCAAACAACAAGCAAGAGTTTGAGATGAAGCCACATATCGTTTACCCGATGGATGGCGGGACAGCGCTGATTACCTTCGAGGAGGAAGTCGGTGAGTTTTTGCCGGCACTGGCGTGGTTCAGATTTATCTGCGTTTGTTAAAAGGAAGCAGGTGATTAGATCTTATTTTTAACAGAAACATTAAAAAGTGTGCATAAAGTATTAAAATGCTAATTTCCATATTTTTATTCATGCACTGTACCGGAGGAGCTTTGCGTGATTTGCTGTTCAAAATAATTTTTATTTTTCTTACTTTGGGGTTTGGTGCAGGACTTCTAAATTAAACAAGCTGCTTTAGCTCCTCCCCCTTTAACCTTCTGTAGGTGGCTTAAACAGCAGGTAGATGGATCGCACTCACGTTTTTGTGCCACATTCAACAGAAAAATTCAAAAAGTATGTTGATAAATGTATCTACCTTCAGCTGCAGGGCAAAACTGAGCCACTAGGGGGCCTAATGTCACTTTTCAAAACCAGCTACTAAGCTGCAAGCAGGAAGATGCTTTTTGCAGCTTATTTGGCTTTAAACTGGAGCCAAATAAAATTATTAGTTCTTTATTATTAGATTATTAGGGCTCCAAAATGAAATAAATAATCTGCAAGATGAATCTTCAGGCTCTCATCATCACTTTCGGCTATTTTCAAAAATATAAATTAAATTTAAAATTCCGGATCTCTCTGTTTCATTTTCCAGTGGCAAGGAAGATTCTGGAACTGAAGAAGCATCAGGTGGATCTGGGAGGAGAGTGCAGCATCACAGTGGAGGCCAGGCCAGTTCATCTGATGCTGCCCAAGCTGGTGGAGGTAAAACAAACGACCACAGCGAATCAAAGACGGCGTCGGCCCAGGTTTAGCTGATCTGCTCACGTGTCCCGTCTGTTCCCGCAGATCGACTCTGAGGTTTCTTCTCAGCGTATTTTAATCTCCAACCTGCCCAGAATGGAGACCGAGATTCTGGTGGACAAGCTGGAGATCCATTTCTCCAAAACTAAAAATGGAGGCGGTGAGGTGGCGGACTGTGAATACCTGTCTGACTCTGAGACGGTGGTCCTCACGTTTGCGGAGAACAACAGTGAGCATCGAATATTTTACCCTCATGTCACAGGGCAGTTTGTTTAAATGAAACTTCAGAGACAAGAATAACTCTGTGTTTGGTGGATTATGATGTTCTGAGCTGTGCATATAAAGAGTAATCAGGATTGTTGTTGTTGACCACCAGCTGATGGACTGTTTCTTTTGTATTAGTTGCCAAACGTGTGGTACAAAATGAGTTCCATGACTTGAGTGTCCAAAAGAAGAAGCACACAGTGAGAGTGACGCCTTTCCTCAACGGGAAAATTTCAAACCTGAAGGTAAGCACATTTATCAGATTATCTGTATCTGCTCTTACTGAAATTCTAATAAAATATATTTTAATAAATTTGAGGGTTTTGTGTGTGTGTGTGTGTGTGTGTGTGTGTGTGTGTGTGTGTGTGTGTGTGTGTGTGTGTGTGTGTGTGTGTGTGTGTGTGGTGGATCGTCCATCAGACCAAGATGACGCAGTGTCCTCGGGCGGTAATGCTGACAGGAATACCCGACATCATGGAGCGGGAAACTCTGCAGGACCTGCTAGAAATCCACTTCCAGAAAAACACCAACGGCGGGGGAGAAATCGAAGCTTTCCTCTACAACCCGCTGGGAGAGCACACCTCTGCTGTGTTTGGAGGCGTCACACCAGACTCTGAGGATGAGGAACAGTAGATCCACCACTGCTGCTTGGACAAAGGTTCAGGGTTAATATCATCTACCAGAAATGAGGACCGGAACTTGTTTTTGTCCCTTGCATGAGGGAAGTCAGCATAAATTTATAAAAGTTATTATTCAAAGGGGATTTTTGGCGTCAGAAAAAGTGGGTGGTAATTTTTCTATGATTGCAGAGATTCAAGTGAAAGTGTATCTATAAAGTATTTAACCTGGGTAAATACTGTGGTATTATAGTCATGCAATACATCTTGATTATATTGCATTTACATAAACTGCTGATGAAACAATTTCCAGTCTTAGTGCAGACAAATGTAAAATATTAAACTGTATGAAATGAAGTTTTTTTTCCTGCTAAAATAGAAAAAAAAAAAGTTTAGTAGTTGTGCCATATCTCATTTTTTTTCTTTCTGTGAAAAAGATGGCGGCGTCCATCTTTAGTTACTGGAGAAGCGTCTGGATTTCTGAATGCAAAGCAACTGAATTACTTATTTTTAAGAAGATTGCCTTGTTGGATGTCGTGGGCTCCATTTTATTGTATTCATAAAAGAATAAAAGTTAATTGCGAGAAAATCCTCTTTGGACATTTGGTGCTTTTTGACACGCTTGTATTTGATAGTGGACAGATAACCCCGACCAATTAAATTAATCAAAGATAAAAAGGCAACTTAAAGCCAATTTCACACCGTGTCTTTAGGCACTTTGTTACTAGCAGCCTGTCACATAAACAGTAATTTGTTCCCATTTTTTCAGATCAACCACAAAAGATGCCAAAGATAACTGACAAGCACGAAATTGTAATTTTGCACCAACAAGGATTTCCCAGAGTTTTTAGCTGAAAACATGGTGTGCATGCAGTCTGTCCTTAAAATTACAAACTAAAAAAAGTGGAGGGGAAAAACAAAATAAATAAAAAAAACCCTGACAGCAGATGCCATGTTTTAAGGGAAAAAGACAATCCAGCAAAGACTTGGCAGAAGACCTGAGAGATCTGGACCTTCAGCTGGTCCATCTACTGCTCACTGAAGCCTCGACACAAACGTCTTGTAGATGAGCAGCTGTGAAGAGGCTATTCTTAAGGAAAGTGGGGGAAAAGTCAGAGATATTCCAAATTACACAAGAACTGGACTGAAAATCTGTGGCAAAAGATCTGATGGAGTGAAGAATCCAAATTTTAAATATTTGGTTTAATCTTTGTCAGTATTTACAGACGAGGCACAACAGACGTACGACAGGAAGCGTCTACAGCCATCTGTAAACACAATGGAGCCTCTGTCGTGGTTTCAGCCTGTGGTCTTGGAGATTTTGTCAAAATTGATGGAATTACAAACACAGAAAAGTACCACGTTTTGATCCATCTGGAAAGCATCAGGGTTTGACCTCCTCACAGTCTGGACGTATGAGATCATCTTGACAGGATGGAACAACTTGCAGAGGTCTGAATGTCCTTCCACAAGCCCGAAGAATTCATTCTGAAGACTACTTAAAGAAATCACAAGAAAGCGCACCTACGACAGTTCAGGATGTGTTGAGGAATAAAGGCGGTCACAGCAAACATTGACTTTCAAGCTTGTTAGAATTGGTTTTGCACAATAACATGAAAGACATTCACCAGCCACTTTATCAGGTGCACACATTCAACTGCTTGTTAAGACTGCTGATGCTGCTGTAAGTGTGAGGGATTGCATCTGTTTGATCGCCACAGCCTGAGTATTGCTGCTCACCGCATTGTACCCATCTTCTAATGGTTCCTTCAGTCACACCACAAAGCTTAAATCATAAATTCATCACCAAAACACTGATTAAATGATTATTATTAATATCATCTAGAAGAACTTTTAATCAAATGCTAAATTTAAATACAGATGATTTTTAAAAAAAACCCCAAAAACAAACAAAGGACCCACTGAACTCAACCTTGCTTTATTGTAAAAACAAAAACAGCCAAATAAAGCTAACAGCACATTTAAAAAACTAAACAGATATTGCTTTACATATCCAGCTACATCCCCTAAAGACAAAATCAGCAGCTTTAAATGGACAGATGAAGAAGAAGCTGACAGACAGATCAGGCACTTGGACAGAGGAGACTTACAGCGTGTACAAATATAGCAGAGAAAGTCACAGCTAAACACATGGTGACACAGTCAAGTACTCTGGAAGACAGTCGGCTGAATTTCACATCACAACGAGGAGGAAAAATTATAATTTAAAACTCTCTAAAATAACAGGTCTATTTGCTACCGTACAGTATTTTTCAGGAGTGCAGCATCTAACAGTCTCTCTCGTCTGCAGCGTGTCGGCGTTCAGCAGTCCTTCTGTTTGTGCGTGCTGCTGCTTGCTCAAATCTTTTTTTGTGCTGTCAAAGTCTTTACAAATAAAACCAACAAACATTAAAACCCACTCATGATTATTTTCTAAAAAGCCGAGTCACACACAGATGTTACAACTAAGCTTAGTGCAAACTCTGGTGTCCAAGCGACGTGGCCCCATGAAAAATTACAGATCAGTTCGCCAAGTACACGACAATAAGAAATAACACATCCTTACAAGGTTGGCTATTCCAGTTTTGGCTACTCACATGTAACAGTTAAAGGTTTTAGGTTAAATACCACGAGCTAATATCAACTGCTGTTGTGACATTCACCTTAATTCATTTGTTGATGAGTAACAGCAACTACCAAAGTCTTAAACACCAAATACAAACCTGTAGCTTGTGACTACGACACCTGAAACATGTCAAATTATGTGCCTGTTTGTTAATGCTGGGCTGATTAAAATGAAAGTACGAGCATCTGAGTGAAGTTTAGTCTGTATTAATGCTGTGAATCATGTTAATATTTAAAATCTCTTTTTTCCCCTCCAACAATTAAAATTTTCTTCGGACTTGATATCGGCAAACGTCGCCGTTAGTATTGCTGCATTCAAACCACCAACTGGTTTTCTGAGACAGTAACATCCGTGAAAGGCGTCCAAAAAGACAGGAAGAGAGAGGCGTCTGTGTCCCCGAGTGACAAAGCAGGAGTGCATTCATTGGATGAAAGGAGTGCGGTGGGTGCGGGGGGAGGGGATGGGTCGCTGTTGGTTGTCCCAAACTGAAATCAGCGGATTAAATGTTGATACAACCGGCATGTGCAAAGTAGCTGTTTAAACAACCAGTGGAGCCCATTCACTTGGTGTGCGTCCGTACTGCAGGAAACACAAGGAAGCAAAAGAGGAGAGGGAAACAAATAAATACAGAGGAAGGAAATGTGGGCGTGAAATAAAAAATAAATTCACATATAGAAAGTCACAGGATAAGCTAGGCCTGCAACAAGTGCTGTTATTCCAATAGCAGACTGTCATAAAACAAGTCATAAATAAATACTCTTTCAATATCATGTTTTACTGATTATTGATCTGAGAAAGAAGAATATCTGTCGGACTGATCGGCATCAAGGTCGGATGTGTTAAAGAAAAACAAAACATGCATGGGTGTGTTTTGCGTCTTTTCCCTCACATAAACTAAACGGGCACAGCTCTGAGGCCTAAAGAGTGTAGCCAGTGCAGAAGAGCTTTAAGCCAGAGTTCTTTTTAATGGCCAGCAGGGGGCGACTTCTCTGGCTGCAAAGAGTTGATGTTTATGGGAATTTGATCGTCCTTGCTCAGTGATCTCAGTGACTTCATAGGCTCGGGTTCTAGTTAAATATTTAATAGAACCTGAAATCTTTCGTAAACATTGATCCTTCTACAACTAAAAGGAGAGTTATCTATAATATGCTCACATGCCACAGTGGCTACGTCCATCTTCTATTCTGTGGGTGAGAGAGTATGCATAGACAATAGCTTCTTGTGACTCAGCATGCACACGTTTGGAGTTTTGGTTCTGTTTACATACACTAAATTTAATCTGAAGCCTAATAATTCTGCACATCTGTGCGCATGCCTTGCTGAAAGAGAACAGTGTGCAGAAGAGGTCTAATGAAAATACTACACATTTCTGCCTATGTGTGGATACACTTTAGGAATCTGGACCCTGTATTTTTCAGTTCCCTCTTGCTGCCACTTGGAAGCAGCAGCATTCAAGTTCCCTTGATCACTTTAAAGATGCTCCAAGTGCCTAATACTTAGATTTGGGATATAAATGTGGTGACGCTCTTACCTGAATATCAGTAAGCTCTTTGTAGAACCTTTTGGCCAGATCTGGACCGTTCTGCATGGTGGGGATCTGGTACATCTGAGAGAAAACAGAAGGAAATATTGACGTTATTGGTGATTTCCATGGATTCCTCACACCGTCAAACATGAATATTTAAAAACGAACACTTTCCACATAATTATTTGTCCACAAATGTTGCCTGATACTCAGCAAAGCAGAAAAATTAAATATTCATGTTTGATAATGGGCCACAGGAAACCCCGCAACGTCACTATTACTCATGAAAAATAAGCAGCATCAGAACCAGGAGATGAACTCCCACCTTTCCTTTGTAGAGGAGGCTGCCGACGGGGCAGACGACGCAGGCCGTCCCTGCACCAAACACCTCCAGGACTCGCCCGGCATCCAGAGCTCCAAGCAGCTCCTTCATGCCCATAGTCCGCTCCGTGACTTTAAACTCTCCCTGACAGAAACACACAAAGAAAGAATTTTTTTTATTTTATTTTTTTTATTGCTGCACTACATTCAAATGTAGAAGTTGGAAATCCCAATCGTAATCTTTCAGCTGGAATGCCTCATTAAATTCCCACCTGGCAACCCGGAGAAGCCCGACCAACCAAAATAATTTGTTCAAGACAATTTCTGAAACTAGGAAACGCTCGTCTGCAAAAAATGACACTACTGAACATCATGCTGGGAAATGCTAACAAGCACTGGGATGCTACAAACTAACTAAGACTCAGACTAAAAATGAGACTCCTTTTGTTCTATTTCTGCTTATCCTGCATCTGTGCTGGACTTTCAGTGTGGGCGGGGCTCCGGCAGCTGTCTTGTTGACCTAACAGCGGTCTCTTACCCAGGATCTTCCCAGGTCCAGCAGCGACTGTCTGGTCACTCCTGGGAGAATAATGCCATCCAGCGGCGGGGTCACCAGCTCTTTCTCTGCATCCACAGAGGAAAAATTCACAAGAGCAGGTTTAAACTGTGTGAACAATAAAAAGATGACTGGGTGAAAAAACAACCAAATATGAACAAAAAGAATCTGACCTCCTTTCTCATTGGTCCAGTAGATAAAGAGGTTCATGGTGCCGACCTCGGTGATCTCCTCATCTTGTCCATACAGCCAGAGGACCTGCTGACAGCCTCGCTTCACTGCCTCGTTCTGCACCGCTATTGTGGGGCTGTAGTTACTGGAAAGAAGTTAAATAAGACAGACAGCCTGATTTATTACATATGAACAGAGCGGCTTGGACTGAAAAACATAATATAAAGACATTGGTGTAATGCATGTTTTGCACACCAGGTGGCAGTCAGTGGTAGTGGGGCCATACATCTATGAATGGGGCTATTCTGAGGGTGACTCGTGCAGGTGTGTTGCATGGCAGGAGGCACGCAGGTAAGAAGCAAGATACAACATGCAAATAATAAATGAAAACTGCTGATGTCGACAAGACGGGTCAGACATCAGTGCCAACATGCAGCACCGGTGATTTACAAATAAAACTCTACAACATCCTCCACAGAGACTGAAATGAACACAAGAGTATTAGCACATTTTCTCTCCTTGTTTTTCATTTAAATAACATATTTAGTCATCAATTACAAGCCTTACACCGCCAAGATCACAACCTGTAACCAAAGTAAAGTCACACAATCCAACAATAATTAATTTCAAGAAGTGAGGAAGACACGGTGACATGTCAGGTTTTCAGTCCAAAGAATGATGACAGAGCAACCGTTGTTGTGCACAGGCACCAGCACCCAAAGAAAAGGTGTTTGTGCTGACGAGGAAGCATCCTGTTAATGTCACGACTGTTAGAAGGAACATTGTGAGAACCACAGAACCGCAATCATTTCTGGATTGACAACAATAAACAATGAACAATGGTGTTAAGAACCCAGCCTTGAGTTGTGCTCGGCTGCCAGCTCTTTCTGAGCGTCACTAAGTTCAAGCTGCGTTAGCTTCGAGTGAAGGATACAGACACCCTGACGTACAGCCCTCTGTGATATTCTGCTTTAATGTCAGGAATGCAGACCGGCTCGACTGACGTAGCAGAGCTGTAGCTCTGTGCTTTGAAATATGTCTCCATGAGTTCAACACAGTGTATGGTGTGCAGTGCAGCGAGGAGTCCCTCAGACATCTACACTGGAGAAACTAAACAGCCACTCCATGAACGCATGGCACAACATAGAAGAGCCACCTCGATGGGACAAGACTAAGATGTACATATGCATCTAAAGGTCAAAGGTCACTCTTTCGAGGATGCAAACGTTCACATTTTGGACCAAGAACACAGATGGTTTGAAAGAAGAGTGAAAGAAGCCATCTATGCCCACTGCGAACGACCTTCTTCGAACACACATGATAAGGTGAGGCAAGGTCTCACAACGGTTTCACCTGTGACCTCAGCTGATAATGACCCACAGCTTTTTTCACACCTCATGTGGTGATGCAAACAATCAATAGTGGGTCAACAACCCTTTTAAGTGAAAACTCCCTCAAGGGCTTAAATACCTGAATTCTTCACCTTTCGTCTTAGAACTGAGGAAACGTCTCGAACGAGAGGTGAAACGCCTTCAAGCAGCAGTGCAGACACGTTGTGATGAAAGCACGAATGAGACATTCACAAATCTTCAAAGATAAAATGGATTTGATTCTGGATAAAAGCCTCAAATGATAAAAACAAATAGCTTTAATAAAGGATTTTATCTGCTTGTCTAGTATAAAAATCACAGTCCAGTTCCAACTACACTGCTCGACTGATGTGCTCTGGCTTTAGTGATCATATCTAAAACGTCAGCATCAATCAGGCTCTACTTTCTGTACCAGTAAATGCACAATAACATTTAAACAATTAGCTAAACAAGACTGCAAAGCTCTTAATCTACACAGACTAGAAACCTCCAGCTAGGCTGAAAATTCCCTTCAGACCATGCATGAAGTGAGTCCTGGGATCTAAAAGGAAACCTGGATCTGGATTAGTTTTTGATATTTTCTTCAGAGCACTGAGATGAAATTTCACAGTGTTTCTTATTTCAGTTTGATATGAATATGTGAAGATATAAGTTAAATTTTGCCATATCTTGTACTAAAAAGTAACCAATAAAATAAACTCCTTAGCAGAGGTAACAAACAACGTAAGCCCACCGAATTACTCTCAGCTCCACTGGAGTCATGTGACTACTGCTGCTAAATCAGGCCCGACAGCTGAAGTGTTTACTCCACTTTGATGGAGGAGAGCAGATTTGTTGGCTTAGCGAATCGAGTGGGTGTTCAGCGGTGTTACGTAATCACGCCGGAGCCGAGCAGGTGCTGATGTAGGACAGCAGAGTCATGTGGAAGCAGGGCCGTGATTACAGGCTGCATGGAATCAGGGGAGATTATAGGAACGCCGATTTGTCTCCTCAGTCTCGTGATTATTTTTGACCTAACTGCAGATGTTTTCAAAAGCACAGGTGATGGTCCAGACCATTAATGTTCCAGCTGAAGCCATTGTACGGTTAATGCTGAATATTTTAAGGCTGATTTTAATGCAAATACACCACCTAAAATATCACACAAGCTCTTTCCTTTTTGACACTCAGGCCGGCTTTCTCATCTCCACCAGGAAAGTGAATAATCTGCACAGCTGGGCTCCATCCAGATCCACTGCTGAATGAAAACACAGCTGTGGTGTGGAGCACTGCAGAAAGTCCACCTGAACATTACAGAGCCGTGAAGCTGGTAAACTGCCTCAGATTTTTTAAAATACTTTTTAAAAATGTATTTTATACTGTTTTTTTTATACTTCTTTCTGCTTGTTTGGGTTCCATATCGTCAGTAAATTAGTTTCAACTTTGTTTACCGGTTTCTCTCAGAAGTCCTTCAAACTCAATTGTGTTGAATTGTTCTTTTTATGCACAAAATCGACTCATAACCACAGCAAGACAGACACCAAATGCACACTTAAGGGTAAAAACTTACCCTCCCATCTTGTAGGCCCCAACACCTCCTTTCCAAGCTCTCACAAATGCAGGGTCTGCCAGCAGGGACACTGGGTTGAAGGACCCCGTTGAAAAGTACGGCCCGACTGGGCCGATGATGACGAAGATCATAGCTTTTCCTGGACGAGACACGCCAAGAGACGGCTGGATGTGAGGTAAGAAAAGACAAGAGGAGACTGTTAATGAGGAGAAGGACATTTCAAGCACATCCTGGCTGACGTGGAACCTGCACAGGCCTTTTAGTGAAACTAAAGCTCACCTCGGTTCCAATGTAAGTGGGTCTGATATAGAGGCTGGCATCCTGGGAGTAGGGGACCCACTCCTGGTCGATCTCCACCAGCTTCTTGATGCACTCCAGCAGTTCTCCTTTATCAAACAGCTGCACAAGGAAAAGACATTCAACAGTAAGCTTTCACCATTAATCTGGCTAATATAATATCATCCAAATGACTCTGGCTGTGGTGGAGAGGAGGTTGCTTACAAACTCTTATCCGTCTACTCCCGCGCTCTCTGCACTACTTACTTTCTCCGGCAGACGGTTTCATCTTGGCAGCCACGAGGACAGATACTAATCGCTGTCATTACCTCACGCCCTCACTTTATAAGCCATCTTATCTGTATAGTAGAGAATTACCTGTTCTCTCATATCATCATTCAGTGTATTTTCACCCTGCACTCTATCACACTGAGCTTCTTTAATGCTGACATTTGCTGGTGCTGGAATGACCAAATTTAAATGTAGATTAGATTAAATGTAATGATCCTTTATTATTTATCCTTTATGTAGTCAACATTTTACAAAGCATGTGACTGCATTTTATTTAGATTTTTATTTACTGAGAGTCTTTCTTCTTTTTGCAAATTTTCTTATATTTTATTGCTGTATTCTACTTTATTATAAGCTGTACTTAATTTTTTGGCTGCAGTAACACAAGAATATCCTATCTTTGGAGAAATATACATGAGGTAAAATCTTTTCAACACAAAAACACAAAAATTAAACAAGTGTCACAAATTAACATTATAATTCTCTCGGTTAATTTATTCATGACGTGTCAGTGATGGATTCTAGAGGGCATAAACATAAAGCATAAATAGGAAAACAGCTGAGCCCACATGTTCAGTATCTACGATCCTCCCTGTTTGTCTTTACTTCTAACAGCAGCCAGGCTCTCCATTGGAGGCAGAACAGAAAGACAAACAGAAGTCTTGTTCTCCAGAAGGCTATGTCTAGCGTGACATAGGGCTGGGCGATATGGCCTAAAATTCATATCGTGATATAATTTGAAGCATGTGCGGTAACGATATATATCGCGATATATTCTTTTCTTCTGTATAACATATTTCCCACACTATAAGGCACACTTAAAATCCTTTAATTTTCTCAAAAATTGAGAGTGTGCCTTATGTATGAATTCTGGTTGTGCTTACTGACCTCGAACCGATTTTGGCGTGCAGAAATCTGTTAAAAAATGTTTTGATGGATTGTCAGAGCATTACGGCTGCGTAGTGGGGAGCTTCGCGGAGTAATCTGGGTCCAAAACTCCGTCCACTTCAGGTCCCAAACGAACACTAAGAGTTAAAAACGGTCTAAATTCTTTCATCTTTAATTAAATCATCAGCGTTGCTGCTTTATCGGGTGTAACGATTAAGTTTTACATCCATGCATCCATGAAAACAGAATTTATTAAATTTAACGGAGTTAGAAGTTAACAGGAAGTTAGCTCGCTAGTTTACACCTAAACATTTCATACTATGTTCTGACTGAGAGATTTTTGAAACCAATTCAAACGTACAGCTCTGTTATCACTTCCAACATAAATGAAGACAGAAAACTAAACAGCAGTGGCGTTTGCAGGGTTACTGAAGTTGGACTACCTGGTATATAATGTTGTGTTACGTGATTGCTAGCGACACAGTTATGTTAGCATAACATTAGCACAGTGAAGCTGGACGATGAACGCCAACGTTTTTCCACTCGATAAAAGTTAAGGTGAGGGATTCTGGTGGTCAGGGACAAATGTAATCGTATCGGAGGATGCTATACACGGGCCAAACTTCGTCAGGAGAACAACTAAGATTATTCATCCACAATACGAGGTTAGTTATTAATATACTGCAACAACATGGGAATAGAGCAGCTGCGAGAGAATTCAACATTAATGAATCAATGTTACGGAAGTGGAAGAAGCGCAGTTTTTGGCTTTCCCCATATTTCAAAAGTGCTTCATCTCTTTGCAGCCGCTGCGACGCTTTCGACCAAAACAGGCGCAGCTTGATGACATCATCAGCATGCACTATCGCGATAGAGCGATATAGTCAAACTCTCTATCGTTGGCCAAATTTATATAGTTTCTATCGTATATCGTTTATATCGCCCACCTCTAGTGTGACACTTTCAAGACTCTTCCAAATACATATATATTGCATACTCACAGTATCTTAGTTATACTCAAAGTTTGTTTCCCTGTGAAACAGTTTCACAATAATGAAGTGTGAACTCTGGTACCAGGACATCAGGAGGGTGTGTAAAAAACTCGTTTGTGAAACTGTAAAGATAACCTATTCCTGTGTGGTGGTGGAAAGCTTTAGTTCGTTTCCAGCATAGACGCAAATCCCCTTTGGCGTTGCGTCAGGCGGGTTAAAACCCTGCCAAATCAAACATGCACATCTCCCGAGTGTAGTGAGTCTAAGGCAAGGGAGCAGCCAAATGTAGTTTTCTCTACCAAGTATACTCAAGTTTGAGCTTTTTAGATCCTTGCTAAAGAATTAGCATCGACAGCACATTTAGACCAACAGCAGCACTGAGATAAAGCAACACAGGGTGAGGTTAAAGCTCATAAAAGGCGATGAGACCCAAGTTTGAGACACAGTTTGAATCATGGAGTTTTTCCACTCCAAAGAATGAATGACCAGCATTCTTCCTGCAAGAGGAATTTTTGGCACCTCCCTAATGAGGTTTAATCCAACCCCTCCCACAAATCTGGTTGCAGTGTTGTAATATGTATTTTACCTGTTTCACTTCCTCAAGTGTAACTGACATTTTGGGAATGAAGAGAAAATGCTCATCAACCTGATCTTTTATCTCCTATCTATTTTATCTTTTATCTTGGGAAGAAATGTGGCTTTGCTTTGAGAAAACATGACACTTGACTTGCTGCCAGATGAAGGATTAAAAAAGCCTGGATCAACTTTTCTACCAGACCACGCTGTGTTTTTTTGCCAGAGCCGTCCGTGTGCTCAGCAGCCTCACTGCGCTGACTGGCTTCAAAGAATGAGCAGCGCTTTGTCATGCTGTGCCACAGTCTCTCTGAATAAGGCCTCAGTGTCTCACGATGGTCTAAAATCGCTTTTCTGAGGCGTTTCCACTCTGATTAAAATGATATACTGTGTGAAGGACAAACAAAATACTGATATCAATATATATTGCAAAGAGCAGCCTCCAGGGATAAAAAAATAGAACCACCAAGAAAACAACCAGACACCTTAAATACCCACATTTACAGCAAAGGTTAGCATGTTCATAACCTATTGATCTGGAAAGAGTATCCTGAAAATCAATGGATGGTATCCATCTTTTATATACAGTCTATGATATATTAGGGTCAAGGTTTCTGATGGTGTGCAAACTCACAGGAAGGCTGCTCCTGTCTGCACTGCGATGCATCCTCTCCATGTTCAGCATGGGTCTGAACAGGCGGATGTGGTTGTCGACGCCACGGTACGCCTTCATGCCTTCAAACAGCTGGAGAAGGTAGAAACAAATAACTTTTGTTAGTTACTATGTAGGTATAGATGAATGTGGCAGTGTTTCCCTTTTACTGAATGGTTATGGCGACTTTAAGCCCATTCTGGCACTGATATTCATCAAATTATCAGGTGAGAAGACAATACCTATCCATTTCATTGGCCAATATGTGTCAGCCATTGGCTGTTATTACAAGTTCCTGGTCTACAGGCTCACTTATATGTTACACTACAGCAGAGGGTGCTGCACCCAGTGAAAATATCATACATGTTTATGTACTGCACGTTGGCAGAGTGCTCTTTACCTCTATGGAGTAGTGCAGGGCAGAGCTAGCTGGATGCAGCGACAGATTCTGGAAAGGTTTGATCTGAGGAGATTCCCAGCCGCCCTTCTCCGACCAGTTGATAGTCAACATGTGGTCAGAGAATTGTTTGCCGAAGAGCAGCGTGGAGGGCTCGGGCTTCGGCTTGCATTCTGTGTTGCGTTCAATGGTGAGACTTGCTGCCTGAGATGGAGACGGAAAGGCGAGCCGGACACGGGTGGAGAAAAAAAAGAAGGAAGGAGACGGACAAGAGCAGAGCAAGCGACGAAAACAGTGATTGTTTTTTTGAAATTGCTGTTATTGACACAGCATGCGCAAAAGGACAATTGGTGGTGGTTAAACATAGTCAGGTAAGGGTTAACAGATCACTTGGACACAATTAAACAGTTTAAATTAAACTGAATTAAATAATTACAACAGGCACAGAGTGAGGGGGACACAGAAATGGAAAGAAACTGTAAATAAAAAGCAACTCGACCAAGCTAAAGAGACAAATCCCTCTAATGAACGTTACTTTCTTCTTTCTGTTACCATCATGTTCTCCATACCAAACCAGCCATTCACAGGCTCGCCAGACTGTAATTCAAGGTCTCACCTGGTGAAAAAAGAAAATGTTAACGTTTTCCTCATTACCTTAAAGGAGCTGGCGAACCGCAGCGAGCCGAAGGAAAAGGGGAAAGTCTGAAGTCGTCGTCCATGGAGTGCCTGCAAGGAATGCATGATGAAACTCTTTGCGAGATGATGTGGCAGCTTTCTTTAAATACCCATCAAAAAGTTTCAAAATGTTAACAGATAACAGTTTAAGCTCTGATTTCCAGGTGACAATCATTGATCCACGTTTGGGAACACACAGGAAGACTATGTGCAATATTGTTTTTTTTTTTCTGAGGGGTGTATGTGTGTGACTCAGCACCAATCATATTGTCTGCACATTCCAGAAGGAGACAGTCGTAAGAGCTGTAAACAGAATCAGATCACATGTGCAGGGTGCTCTCTGCAGAATGATATTATGTGGGCAACAAAGGGCTTCACAATAAGAAGAAAGCAACAGCCAACCATAAAAGCTTATTTCATAAAAACATATCATTAGTTTAGGTACATAAATTATCAGTGCCACTCCTTAACTGGCTTTGTAGATCTTGGCATTCATACTTGGAGTTCAGGCAAGGTAACATGAGAAATCTAAAGGTAATTCAGCCCTGGGGTAAGACAGGATGGGATATTATACTTTTACTTATTTAACCCGTATTAAGATCAACTGTCCTGGCAGTTTAATACTTATGGAAGCAATCTTCTAATTAATCTCGAAATTTCACATTTTAGTTTACCTTTCTTAATATGGTGCTGGGTTTCCCATATTTTAACTGATTTTAATTTTGCCAACTGAACAGCACGGAGTCTTTCATATATAGTCATCACACAAATGCCCCTCTGTGGTATGAAGCAGCAATTTGGAGCCCTGAGTAATTGAACCACTGGGAGCACATCTACAGCTTCCATAGACTAAATGGAAATAATTAGCCTGACAAGTTCAGGGAAGAAAGAAAACAGAAATTACAATTTGACTGCTAAATCATGACTAGGAAAAAGTTGACCAGTTAGTAAATGATTGCGTTTAAAGTTAACAAGTGTGTTGAAATAAATGATTAAATATCAGTTAAATATTGGGTAAATAATTAATATACACAACTAGATTCTTTCTAACAATAAAAACAATGTTAAACAGTAGAAACATTTGGAAAAATAGTTAAATATTTAAAAAAGCAGAATGGATACAGGGCTAAAACATCCAGGTTGTGCTTCTAAATGGTTTTAACTTTACCAAACTAATAAGTACTGGGCTGTTAATTGTATGCATACAATTGAAACAACATTTAAAGAAGTTTAAAATCTAATTCCAATATTTGGTAGATGACAGCTGGCATTGATAAAGGGCCACAGGGCAGCTCACTTGACAGGCCAGTTCTGGCATGTTTGAAGGTCAAAGAGCTAAACCACTGACATTACAGACAGACAATATAATTATCACCTCGTGTCCATAATTTCTGCACAATGGAGCTTAGGGAAGCATTTTGGCGTAAAGGTGATGCAAGATTTTGTCTTTATTGCACAATGAGAGCTTAGCTATATTTTTTCCCCGAGTTGATTTTTGCCACACACAAACCTGATGAATGAAATATATCCCTATTTCCCAAAGCAACATTTAGTTTCTTGCATTCAATTGTGGCATTTAATACAGCAGGAAAGTAACTTATTCTATTCATTCTACATGTAAAACACAAGAGTAATAACGTGGTAGCAATGTACACAGACACTTTGCATTTTCTGTAAATGTGCATCAACTAAAAGCCCTTTAATATTTAAGTCGACGCACAAGACAGACTGACCAAAAACAAGACGTCACGCATGAAAACCTCAAAGTTCCTAAGCAGAAACAAATGATCCCAAAAAACATAAAATGTTTTCGTCTCTAAGTGAGCCGAATTTGTTAACCGCCTTTAAGGTTAACAATTGCATCTTCTTAGTGTTTTTGGAGTGTTTTTATTTTGACCATAAGCAGAAGACATAAAATCTCCACATTTCTGCATTAAGTTTGGTCTTTTCCATGCTGTACAATTTTGCCACGCTCCGCGCTCGCGCCGAATTCTCCAGTAGCAGTGGGCCAGGATGTTTTACTGGCCTCTTATCTTCTTTAATGATTACCGGCCACCTTACCGCCCATTCAGGTTAATCATTTACCCACAACATCACAGCAACCTGGTAATAAACAGCACACAGACACTCAATCGACTCACCGTCCGGAGGGCTGCCATCTCCGCTACGCCAGTGATGATAAACAACTTTGTTAGTCCGTGTGGAAACAAACGCTCCAAGTCAGCTTGCGTTCCGCTTTGAAATACGAGACCTTCTTGCTCTCCCTGAACCCAGAAGCGTCAGGATACGAGCAGCGTGTGCAGACTTTGAAATATTCAGGATCTTCTATTCAACTTTTCTACCAGTTTAATAATTCAGAAAGAATTACACGTCTCAGAATAACGACACAACGATGTTAGTGTATTAAAAAAAAACCAAATCAATGTAATAATTAGCTCTGCAGTTGTAGTGACCGGTTTTATTGGCCAGCAGTCTCATTCAGGAAGTCCTTGGAAGCATGAGGGAAGAGAAAAAAAACAAAAAAAACAAACAAACCTCTGATTGGGGTAGGCGAAAGCAGGTTATTATAGGCAGAGAGGCTAGTGCTGATTGGCTAATCATAGGGGAGTGGTTCAGGTCCAGTTTCAAGGTTAGGATGCCAAAATTCTAAGCTTTAAATTTTCAACTTCAAGCACCAAACTACTTGAAATCAATTAATATAATTGCTTTCCTTATATCCAAAATTATTTAGTATTCATTTTAGTCATGTAACCAGCACATTTGCACATATCTCCACCACAAGGACACTCAGGATTGTTAGGACTGGATCTGACTCTTGAAGCCGTAGTTCAGTTCAGCTCCTCCACTGAGCAGCAGGTCAATCCCAGTGCAGAAAGTGGCCTCGGCAGCGAGATATAAAGCAGCCAGTCCACACTCAGCCTCAGTCCCCATTCGACCCATGAGCTGTTGGAGAAGAAAGTGTGTCACTTCTCAGTCCTAGACTGCATATTTCTGGGTGCACTGGGTAAATTCCTTTTGTTTTTGTGCTTCTACAGGCCTGCAGCTGTTCCAACTGTTGCTTCCTAGCTCACAAGTATTTGCCAAGAAGGAGAAGCTTTTCAAAAAACTCCTGTACGACTTCCCATGCAACCCCCCCCCCCCCCCCCCCCCCCAAAAAAAACTGGAGATTTCATAATTTCAGCTTTCTCAACTCATGAACAGGGAAAACTACAAACCTCCTAATGCGACAGAGGCTTAACAGAGGGTCTCCTATCCTCCATTATTTAGATAACAGGCATAATAAAAGTGTGAAAATGACAGATCCTAATTTAACAAAACATGTAGACAACAACAACACTTAAAGAACTGAAACAAACTTGTCTTTCACTCTTTTTCTATAAATGCGAAACTAAAAGGAGGTGGCTGTCTAGTTACTCCTCTTGTATTGCGTCAGCTTCAAACAGGCTTTCTTGCCTGAATCAAAGGAAACCTCTAATGGAAAAAATGCAGCCTGTTACACAAACTCGTTCAGCTGCGATCCAAGACTGAAGGCGTCGATGCTGACTGCCTGACAGAGAGATTCCAGTGTGTGGCAGTTTAGTTTTGCTTTTTCCAGTATATCCAGTGTTCCTCTTATGGGCATGTCCAAACCATCTCAGCCTTGCCTCTCAGACTTTGACTTGTCCCTCTGATGTATTCATTTCTAATAATGTCCATCCTGGTAATTCCCGGTGAAAAATCTTAGCAACTTCCACTCTCTGTCCTGTTGCACTTTTGGCTTTCAAGCTCAATCTTTCTGCCTAGCGAACCGATAAAAGTTTCCTTCCTTAGTGTCCTGCCTCACATACAACTCACTAAAAGCCTTTTCCTCCTTTGCCACCTGTGTTTGCTGTACACCTAGCCTCCAAGTACTCCTATCAGCTGTCTGCATCTTCTTGACTATCCCGCTTTTTCCTTGCCAAACTCTTTGAACACTTTCCAATACTTTCTCATTCCTCTCCCAAGTGTCCTTGTTTTCATTCCCTCATCACTTCAGCTTTCCCCATCATCTGGTAACTCCTCCCTACCAGCCAGAGCTGTCGACATTCCTCTCTGAATTCTTTACATTTTTCCTTTTTCAACTTCCACCATTTGATCCTCGTCTCTATCTCATGCTGCCTAGCTACAATCTGCCATGACACCACCTTGCAGACTCTCATCTCTGTCAGACACTTGCTCTGAAAAATATCCGCCTTCCTTCTCTCCTTCATATCAGCTAGCTCCTCACATTAAGCCCCTATCTCTGACCTCCACACTCCTGCCTTTTCCTCGCTCACGCTGCCTCCTAACACACCTTCCTCCTCTCCTCTTCCATTGTTTTCAGGCAACAGTAGCACAGTTTCCACCAGCAGCCTGCTGACCAACAGCACCAGAGGCGTTCGCTGCCCTGATCCAATGTGGAGATTCTTTGTGATTTGATGATGGCACGGATCATTTTTATTACATTTTAATAACTTTTCATTAATGACTGCATAACTCAACTCTTCACTACTAACCAGCCCCCATAATCTGCACGGCTTCTGAACACCTTCCTGAACGTACCTGAGCATTTTCCCCCATTTTAATGGCGGCAGCTGCGTCTGGTGTCTGTGCTGCTAGTTGCTCCCACAGAGGTGTCATCACGTTACCCGGTGAAATGCTGCAACAAAAGCCAGACACTCCGATTAGAAAAAGAAAGGCATTATTAGATTAAAGGGAATGAAATACTTGTAGAATCTCTACAGTTTTTATATCACACCAGAATTCTTCTTTTTATTTATCAGAATCACATTTTTTATTTCACTGCGTAATTATAGTTGTTTGGTATCTTAGTCTTGTGGATTTATGAGAACAGAATGTGTAATTTTGAACTGTCTACTGTAGAAAAGCCCAAATAGTGAATCAGAGCTTATCAATGGCTACGAAATTAAGTTTTAAAAAAAAGGGAGGGGGGGGGGGGGGGGGGGCTGATATAAGAAAGTTGGGCTTTATGGTTTGTGGCAGTTATCACAGACAGCAGTGACTGAAGAGAAGTCCAAATAAGAAATACAGATTATGTTTTTCTGACTTCTGCTCCTATCAACCATCTCACAACCCCTCAGACTGATACTGGGACCATGTAAAGAGGCCAACCCTTAGCTTGGGTACCATTGGATGAGACTAGTTAACTCTATATAAAGCACACAAAGGTAACTGCATTTTAATATACTAGTCACAAGCTGTCCCCTGCGATTCATTAATAGCATAACACATTTTTATATCTTATCCTTGTGATTAAATTGAAATCCAATTAATTTAATCTGGAGATTGAAAATATATCTTCTCCCTAGAAACCTTTTTTTTGGGGGGGGGGTGATAATTTTTTGCAGATGCCAGTTTGCCTCACCAGTTGACTCTCACATTGTAGCGACTCTCATCCACTGCCATTGCCTTTGTCATGGAAACGATCGCCCCCTTGTGGAGAAAACATCACATTACAATGCTATTCTTTTGGGCAGAGGGCTGAAATTTAGGAAACGAGGAAAGAAGCTCACCTTTGTGGCAACATACGGTGCAGCATCTTTCTGACCAATAGTTCCCACAAGACTGGAAATATTGATGATGTTTCCTTGGCGCTCTCGTAGGTAAGGTAACACATACTGCAGAGAGAGAGAGACTTTCAGGTGGTGCAAAGATCCTCTATACATAATGTTTCAATTACTCCAAGAGCTCAAACAGAAATGAAAAGTGTGAAGGGTTTATGTGTTATTAGTTAGTCAGACTGGCTTTGGCTAAAATCAATCAGTCAATGCAAAAATCCTGGAAACTCAAAAGTGATATTACAGGTGGTCTGTAGACACAAGGAAAGGGTAGATTCCATGTTAGGGGTATTCTTGTGTACTTTTAAGACCACTGAAAACATTTTTTCCTATATTGTTTTCCCGCCTGTCGTTTTAAAATAAAGTTATTTTTTATTTATTTCATTCATCAGTGTTTAAATGTATCACTTTAATCCTTAAGGACTGTCTTTGTTACCACCGAAGACAGAAATTATTTGCACCCAAAGCTGTGAAAACGTACTTTAGACGCCAAAAAGTAGCTGACGAGGTTCAGATTCAACAAGTCTCTGAACTCCTCTGCTGTGGTGTCGTCAGTGGGTTTATGAGGAGGGTCTGAAGAGGAAGATTTCAAACACAAAAACAGACAGTAAGCAACACAGCCTTGTTGTCATGTCTCCTTGTTAGTAAAAAACAACAACACACACACAAAAGACTCACGCCAGCCTGCGTTGTTGACCAGGCAGTCGATGTGACCAAACTGCTCCACTGTGACTGCAATCAGCCTCTGCAGAGACAAGAGGAACCAACAAATGACAAATACACATCCGCAGTGAATGCGGGAGTCACTGAGTTCAGTGAGATCATCATGTGATCATGTGACTCTTTCCATTTCAGACCATACACCCACAAAGCTGCACTTCACCTTTATGTCTTCTTCCTTGGAGATGTCACTTTTGACAAACTTGCACGAGCCTGGTCCGGTCTTGTTAAGCTCCGCCTCTAAAGCTTCACCTGCTGCACCTACGAGACACGTCTGATCATGCCGCAAAACACTGCACCCCATTATTTTTCTTTTCATATATGCTGCCAAAAGTGAAATCGTGTAACTGTTTTACAAAGTAGCAGAATAAAAACAGCCTTACTAACTTTCTCTTCCACAAAACGCCACTTTGGCTCCGTTTTCCACTATAAAAGAACAACAAAAAAAGACGCAAAAATGTTCAGTGCGCCACTCCTCGCTGCATGCGCAAACTGCCAGCATAAATAAAGACATTTTCATACCAAACACTCTGACAATCCCTCTGCCAATCCCTTTGGATCCTCCTGTGACAACAGCCACTTTGTTGTAGTAGCGGAGGGACATTTTGTCTGCGGTTACGATGATAAATGTGACGCAAAGCGGCGCTGCTGTCAAACAGCGGACTAATAACGGTTACTTCTTACTTTGTCTGCTCGGAGTCATCACAGCAGGACTCCTCTGCCGCCAGCAGAAACGATCAGCCGCTGTCAGCATGTTTGTTTGTAAAGTTCAAAGTGCCACAAAATCATGCGGTTTGCTTTGCTGCGTTCAGGAGGACAGGGATAGTAGGAAATCTATACATTCACAAGAAAACTAGCTCTAGAGAGGGTTCTTGAACTTTTATAATAATTTCCTTTTTACTTCAACTGTGTCTGGACATCTGTACTTGGGTGCCACTAACTTAGCCGCCCTAAGCTGATGTCAGCTTCCTTAGAAACCATCAGTCTGGACATGATTACTTTCGTTCAGTGAAAGGAAGCTCTTCCTACTCCCCGTTATCAAGCACTTGCAGGAATGGGATCGTCTGATTCTTTGAGATCTCTCTCCAATACTGTAGTGTCTTTACCTAACAGTATAATGAACCTGCTTTCCACTAAACTTGCTGATGCTATTATTCTAACGGTTATAAAGCAGATCTCCCATCTTTATAACGTTTTGAATCATTGCAGGAAGCTGATTTACTCTGCAATGCTCAGATGCCATTAAATATCTCAATGCTGCTTCAACTTAAAGATCAAGGAGACCTGGCCTTTTGTTAAAAGTATTCCTTTTTGTATACTTAATATTAAACGTAATTATTTCATTTCTTCATTTTCACGCCTCACTGGTCAACGTATTCATGTGAAAGGGTGCTGGGTCGATTGGAGGTAAAAAAAAAAAAAAAAAAAAAAAATCAGAGACACTAAACCTTTGAAGTTGGCTCAGGAAGGGCATGTGACTTAAAACATGTGGATAAGGTAGAAGCTGAAATGAACTTTAATCTAATTTCCTCATTTTACATGGCAAAACATTTTGTGTTTAAAAAAAAAACCCATTCGGAAATCATTAAACTTCCTGATTTTTTCAGGGATTCTTCTTCTTCTTCTTCTTCTTATTATTATTATTATTAATAATAATAATAATAATAATAATAATAATAATAATAATAATAATTTTAAGGAAGAAAGTGCTTTAGTAACTTAAAATGAAGTGAGGCCATAAACTCATCAACTCACAAATTATTTTTAAATTGGGCTTCTTTCTGCAACCTGTGGCGTCAGCCCCCTGCTGGCCATTACAAAGAATACAGTTTAAGGCACACTGCTTCACATTTGCTTCACTTTTCAGACCTGGAAGCTACATCTATGTTTTTTTTATACAGAGCATAGCTTGCATGCTACCATACCACTCACTATGCCAGTAAAGGATTCAGCACATCTCACACAGTTTAATAAAGTGAGCCAAAAATACCAGGATCTCCAAGCGCCTTCAGCTGCAGCTTGCAGTAAACAAGCCAGCAGGTTTTCCCACACATTCAGACCTACAATCATCTACACCAGCTACTCAACTTCAAAGTATCAAAATTTGATTTGGAGATTTTTAATGCAAAGAGCAAACTTTACAAACCCTCTGTGAAAATAAACACTTAAAAGCTGTAAATTACTTGAAGTATTTGAAGGCAACAGTACATTTCAGAAAAGTCTTCCTGCACACAGACCCAGAGACTCGGAGATGTTTTGGTGTATAATTTAAGATGTCTAAAATAACCACAGAAATATATTATATGTTATATTTAACATAAAGTGAGTAATGGTGTGGGCACATTTCATGACAGATTTATCACTGCTCTGATCCAATTTGTGGATAATTCTGCACAAACCACAGTAACCTGCAAGTTTTAATTTATAGCTAAGCTGTAACAGCAAAAGAGGGAAAAAAATAAATACCAACCAAATGTTTGTGGTATGATTCTAGAGTGTAAATCATGTTCATCAGTGCAAACACTGCTCCCTTATTTAATTTTTTATTCTCCTTTTTAAACTTCTTAGTTCAGGTACAGATCAGGCTACAAGTGTATGTAAGAATGCACAGCATGTTTAAGACAGACTGAGGGTTGTAAGAGGTTGACATTTTTGAGCGAGGAGGCTTGTTGGGGTCAGAAAAAGTGGGCGAATAGGCAGCGTGCTCTTGGAAAAGGAGCAAGTCCAAGATTGAATTTCCGCCTAACAGCATTTCCCATGCTGAGAGCGAGAGACAGCGTAAGGGTGCAAGCGCAGACAGTGAGTGACCTACAAACAAGCTTAACAATTTTAACTTTACCCAGGGTGGCAGATTAACACCACAGCAGCCCCTGAAGAAGCTCCCTCTATCTCCTCCCCTCACCTCCTAAATGTGACTCAAGGGAGAATCAGGAGGGGTTGCCTGGATGGTGTGATGATGGGTCGGCCCAGAAGGCACATGGAGGTGAAGGAACAGCAGGAGAGTCATGGTCACTCGCCTGGGGTTTGAAGCATTAGCCTGAAGCGTTAGCTGCCAGTAGGGCAGGTGAAAGGAGGAGCTCAACTAAGGTGGGTTTACGCTAACAGCATGTCTTGGAATTTGTGCATGCAGTATGAAATCAATCTAAACAAACACACTGTATAGCATGTTTTAAGAAAAGTGGAGCTGACAGCAGTTTCTCTGACGTCTATGGATTATAGACAGATGAAATCATCTTAAAATCCATTTTGATTTAACCTAGAAGTCAGTTCAGGGAAGCTTGTACAGGTGTAACATTTTCTGGTGTTACATTAAAGTCTAACAGTAGAAAAATATGTAAAAAATGAAGACATTTGGTAAAATAATCAACTCATAAATTTTTACTCATGTATACTTACAATGTACAATTGATTTTTTATACACCTTTTATACACAGTTATTAAGATGTTGTAACTATCTGTAAAGGTTGTTGAAGTGAACTTGTCAGGGTAACTTACATTTTTCTTCTTGCAGAACAAAGAAGCAGCAAAAAGTACTTTTTTTTTCTTTTCTTTTTAAAAAGGAACTATTCCAGGCTGAGACATGGACAATCATAAGGGGGGAGGTACAGATAGAGGTGGAGGTGAGACGAAAGATAAACAAAAATCCGAGGAGGTCAGTGATGAAGATAAGCAGGCCAAAAACAAGCAGAACAAGTTGGAGAAAGAGAGCAGCAAGGAGCCGAGAGCGCATCCCAGAAGGGAGAACCGCCGGCGGTGTCAGTGGGCTCTGACGGAGCGTCTGGCCATCAACGTGTCAGGGATGCGTTATGAGACCCAGCTGCGCACCCTTGCTCAGTTCCCAGACTCCCTGTTGGGTGACCCCCAGCGTCGAATTCGCTACTTCGACCCTCTGCGGAATGAAGTCTTCTTGGACAGAAACCGCATCTGCTTTGACGCCATCCTCTACTTCTATCAGTCAGGTGGGAGGCTGCGGAGGCCCGCCAACATCCCCCTGGACATGTTCTTGGAGGAGCTGCGGTTCTACGAGCTCGGAGAGGAGATCATCGACCACTTCAAAGAGGATGAAGGCTTCGCCAAAGAGGAGGAAAGACCTCTACCTGAAAAAAAGTGGCAGCAGCAAATCTGGATGCTGTTTGAGTATCCGGAATCTTCCAGCGGAGCCCGGATCATCGCCATCATCAGTGTCATGGTCATTGTGGTCTCCATTCTCATCTTCTGCCTGGAGACCCTGCCTGAGTTCAGAAATGAAAAGGAGCGTAGGGAGGTGAGGATGCTCATATCTACAAAACCGGTATTCACAGGGCTGCACAAGGAAAGTTATGTCAGTTGCAATAACCGCATGAGTGAGGGAGTAGGCTGACGACAGGGTGCTTAGAGAACACAGCGTAACACTGCAGGAAAGTGATGAGGTGAACAAATAAGCACAAGAAGTGCAGACAGATGTCACTTTGCAGCACAAGATGAAAATGTTTTTATCTCCTGAAGCAACACTGAGTGAAAAATGGAGAGGAAAGCAAAGGCTGAGGAAAGAAAGAAAGTAAAGGAGACTATCTGCTGAAATTATTTTGGAGTTGCCACTTAATCTGATCCAGTTAGACTGAGAGGAAAGAAGTACGAGATGAGGAGAGCAGTTAAACCACCAGTGGAAAAATATGAGGGATAAAAGAGAGCAGGTAAAGCGGCTTGAGAGTTTTACTTATTAGTTGATTAATTCAAATGAAGTGGATGCTTTAAAAGTAGGAAGAAGCACTAGAGAGTGGAAGGACTTAGACGAAGAGAAGCCAGCATGAAAAGCAGGAAAGGGGATGAGCTTGTCTCAGGTTACTCCTCGGAGATCTAAAGGTGCTATATATAGAGGAAGGACACCCCAAAGAGCCCATCAACACATAAACCAAAGCCCGTATTAATAAACACAGTGACTCATAGGCTACACACTGAAAACGGCATGGAAAAGATGGAGACGGATCGGTTTTTCTGATGACTACGGCAAAATTAAATTTGTCTTGCATGTGCTCCGGCAGCCTGGAGACGAGATGGATTGTGGAGGTTCAGGTAGCAGACGTGCATGCTTCCAAAGCACCACCACCACTCCCTCGTTACTCCAGTAAACAGAGATAGATATGTTGATGTATGGAGGACAAAAACTGCCAAAACAATTAACAAATAGAAAAATAAATGAATATTCCATGAAAGTTCTGAAGAATTTGGGCCCCCTTTCTTTACAGAGTTGCTTCACTTCATTGCGGGTCGTAAGAATTCATTTATGCACAGCTCTTTGAAGGGCTCGCCACAAGATTTTTAATTAGGTTGACATCTGGACTTTGACTGGTCCATTGTAACATTTTGTTTCAGCCATTCTGTTTGCAGACCCAGATTATGTCCAGACTCCAGTGGTGGATCTGTTATGTCTGGTATTCTATGGCAAATGCTAATCAGGCTCCACTGGTGGAGAAGTAGCACAGGGCCCATTTGAAGATGTCAGGCCTTCAGGCCATCCTCACAAAGTCTGTTACTGATTGTTTGGTCAGAGACATTTATACCAGTGGCCTGTTGGAGATTACTTTGTAGGGGTCTGGCAGCATTCCTCCTGTTCCTCCTTGCACAAAGGAGCAGACACTGGTCCCACTGATGGGTTATGGTTTTGCCCTGTCCAGCTCTCCAAAAGTAACTGCATGTCTCCTAGAATCTCATCCATGATCTTGAGACTGTTCTGGGAGACAGCCAAATGCAAAACTAATGAAAAGAAACAGAAAAGATTAGAGGTGGAAAAGTTGTCAGTAGCCTCCATCACAACTCCCAAACCATTCTTGTTTTGGGGGTTCTCTCATTGTTGCCCCTCTAGTGCACCTGTTGTTCATCCCATTACCACCAAAGCAGCCGAAACTGATGAACAACCTGCTCTGCCACTTAACTGACCAGCAGATTTGTCTTCCATACTAAAGTGATCAGAGCCTGCAATACTCTCGGATACAATGCAAGCCAACATAAACATACATGCACAGCCATCTCCACGTTATCAGTCACTCACGAGATGGAAAATCTTACAAACAAAAATATCTCGAACCATGCATGTTGTTGGTTTTATGTGACAGCCTGGATCTAAGTGATGGACACTAACATCATTCAACCTGCCATTAGTATATTTCACCTTAATCTGAGCAGTGTCTGTTTAGAATTTGCTTTGCAAATGTCACAGGCAGTTCAAAGTATATATAAAGCAGCACACACGAGGACACAAGAAACATATGCTGTTTCCAGTTTATTAGGTCAACCTAGCTAAAGATAATGTAATTTAAGACGAACAGACTGCAGTAAACTCTCCCGTCGCCAAGGTTACAGTGTTTGGTTTGGGTTGATGTGGAATTAGGGAGATGCTGGTTGAGCTGAATGGTTATTTTAGTGGATAACCAAACATCTATCAGAATACAGTTCAAACCCACCACAAAGAGCTGAATCAAAACCAAGCCTGAACATTGTGACCTTGACGGAAGCAGGATTTACTGCAGGCTTGTTATACCAGACATTTTCAGCCAGGTGTATCTAATTAACAGGAAATAGGAAATAGAGTTGAGCACAGTATGTACTGCAAGGCCATCAAATGCTTAGAGTAACTTTAAATAAGTTGTTAAAAGACAGTTATTCCAAACTTGCACCTTGTTCCCAGAAAAAAAAAGCAGCTGGGTTAAATAAAGTGTCAGGTGGCTGTAATACAATCCTGAGTCACATGAGGTGAATGTTTTATGTTTAAATATAGAGAAACTGGTTTATAAAAGTCTGTGAGAGAAAAAAAAAGCATTAAAACTAAGAGAGCGAAAATGGAGAGGAGAGAGACTTTAGCACCGTATCAGAGATCTCACAAGATCCTGACAGATGTCATACTTCAAATGTGCTGAGGACAAACTTTGATAATAATCACTACTTCTCACTTTCCTCCTTATGTTTACTCTGTCCTTCTTGATTTCTCTCTGTTTACATTCATGCAAACATCATCTCCATGGAGCTGTTTACTACTGCCCTACCTTTCCTCTCTCTCTATTTTCCTATTTCTTCTTCCAAACCAACGAGTGTGTGAAAATAAGTTGAATCTTTTGGGCAGTGCAGGTTATATGCTTTGATTTTTCTTTTAATCTAATGTTTGAGTTTAATCTCTTCTACTTCCTTATTTATCTTGCAGCAATACTCCATCGCTCCTCACCCCAACATATCAAACAACACCATCTTGGTCTCACCTGGATTCACTGCCTTCCAGGACCCATTCTTCATAGTAGAGACAATCTGCATCTGCTGGTTCTCATTTGAACTCATCATGCGCTTCATTAGCGCTCCCAACAAGATGCACTTTTTTAAAGACATCATGAACATCATAGACTTCTTCGCCATCATGCCTTATTTTGTCACAGTGGGCACGGAGCTAGCAAAGGACAAAGGTACGCAGCCCTCCGTGTCTCTGGCTCTCATCAGAATCATCAGGTTAGTGAGAGTCTTCAGGATCTTCAAGCTCTCTCGTCACTCCAAGGGCCTCCAGATCCTGGGCCAGACGCTGAAGGCCAGCCTGAGAGAGCTTGCGCTGCTCATCTTCTTCCTCTTCATCGGCGTCATAATCTTTTCTAGCGCCGTCTACTTCGCTGAGGTGGACAGTTCTGGAACAAACTTCAAAAGCATCCCAGAGGCTTTCTGGTGGGCAGTCGTGACCATGACTACAGTCGGGTACGGCGATATGTGCCCAGGGACAGTTGGGGGAAAGCTGGTGGGCTCCATGTGTGCCATTGCTGGCGTGCTCACCATCTCTTTGCCTGTGCCTGTCATTGTGTCCAACTTCAGCTACTTTTACCACAGAGAGATGGAGTGCGAGGACACCAGGGTGTACCAGCATGTCTCCACATCGCTCTGGGAAAAGGAAGGAGATGATGATGAAGATGAGGAGGACGAGGATGGAATGGATGAGTGGCCTGAATATATGAGGGATTACGCACCACTGTATGGGCAGAACAGGGCTATTTGCCCTCCGATCAATGGGCCTCTTTTGACAGGCCTTTGTGCAGGACAGGTAGATGGGGATCAGAGAGGCATGGGGTTCCTCTTTAAGGAATCTCGTGTCACTCAGGTCTGACAGACTGCAGAGTGCTAAACTCATGGCAACACATCAAGAAAACAGAGCCAAGATATAAAAAGATACTGCTGAAAGGACACGCAGAGGGAGACATGAAAACCAAGAAGTGCAGTGACATGTGAACATAGTTTTATATGTGAAGCTTTTGCATGATTATACTCGACTCACAGCTACTCACGAAGCATCCGTTTTCCTCAGTAAATAAACAGAAAAAAGTAAAATGTTTCCAGATGCCTCAAAGCATTTTCTGTGCATCTCACATGACAAATATTCCACCAGCTGCAAAATGATTTAAATTACAACCACCCCCTCTGGTTCTTTAACCAAACACAGATGACAGTTACTTACATGTTTTGGTCACAGGAAGAATGAATGTAGAATGACTGTAATGAATGGACCTAGAATTTCCTTTAACCAGATAATTTCCGGAAAAAAAACTTTAGCACTAAATTCTGCTTCTCCTCATTTTCTGCCAAATCACTTTTATTTGTACAGCTTTCCAGTCAATATGTACGCTGTCATGTGTATAATATTACAATATCTTGTCTTAAATTATATGGAAACAGTATTCGACTACAGCTGTCTGAATTCAATCCCATTGACACAGGTGTATAAAATCAAGCAACTAGCCATGGTACTGGCATTAACATCAGCACAAAACCTGTGTGCTGGGAGTTTCGTGGAATGGGTTTTCATGGGCAAACAGGGGTGGCCCAGTACTTTTGTCTATATAGTCTATATACACGTTACATATTAAGCAACCAGCCAATCAGAATAAAGCATTCTGTACAGAGGATGAACTGAAAGGATGCACCATATAAAAAAAACGATGACTATTTTAGTCTATGTTTTACCTGATGGGGTACAATGTTGCTGTTGAGGGGTTGCTGCTGCTCCTGCTGCTGATAGTGCTAGAAGACAGGGCTCTATTGCTTTGAGACTGTAGATGTTAAAAAGTCCATAGGAGAGATGGTAGCTTATTAAACAAGTGCTATGAGATAATATTAAAATGCAAAGATTGGTGACAGTGCTTGAAATCATAAGGCAAGAATAAAAAGAACTGTGGGAAATAAACTAGGCTCTGCCTGTGACTCACTCTTCGCCTCTCTTCCTCCTTCCATCTCCTCATCTCATCTATCACTCTCTACTTGCTGTCCATCTGAGAACTAGGCATAATTTGCTATTGCATTAATCTATTATTTAATTGTCTACACTTAACAAGTCTTGCACCTAGTCCATGACAAAGTAATGATAGAAAAATGTTATAGAACCAAAAGATTGCAATTGTGTTTATTATAGTTTTTGTACTTGAATACCTCTGCAATGTAACAACTGGTACATGTGTCATTGTTACCTGTGCCCTTTTTAATCCATCTGGTGAGGGACAGACACATGCAGTGACATTTTATACCTTCTCCAGAATACTGTGTTTACAGTACTATGGCCACAAGTTTTCATCATGGTGCTGATTCAGAATCCTTCTCTTATTATTTATTCCTAGTCTATAATAATAAAGTAATGAGAATAAAAAATACATATATAAATATAAAATATAAATCCATAATTATGTGGATATGCATGTTAGATCAGTTTTAGTGAAATGTAAGCCCTCCAGAAATGCAGGGAAAGCCCTGTAACTTACTTTAAAGGTAAATATGTTCACTAAAACGGTGGACAGAGCTACAGACCCATGACACCCTTACCCAGTTAGCTGGCAGCTAATGACCAGACTAGGACAGGTAATGATTGTTGCACACACAGCACGCTCATTTGTTTCAATTCGTCAGTTGCCACAACACAACTTACCAACGTGTAGTCAAAGGAGCTTGCAAAGAAAAGCGTCTAGCTTCTCTGCTAGCCATCGGGGCGGGGGGGGGGGGAGGAGGAGATGTTGGCTGTCCGATTGGCCTCCCTGCTGCTGCGGAGCCTGGGACGGTCTGCTTGCCTCCACCTCGGGGGGAAGGGTAACATCTCTTGGGTCTGGGTTCTGTTTCCCCCTCTGGGGGCGAGGGTACCTGGACCCGGGGTATAGAGTATGTTTGGGGAGTGTGATTGTGTGTACATGTCCATTTATGTCAATCCTTACGTTGGGTGAGTGCTGAGTGTTTGTATATGTGTGCATGAGGGTGGGAACGCATGTTTGTGTCTGTGTGTACCTGTTTGTCTGTGTCTATATGTCAGGTCGGGTCTTAGACTCCACCTCTCTGGGAACTCCCAGGCCCTCCAAGGCCTATCTCCCCTCACCACACTCCCTGCCGGTGACTGATGCCCTCAGGGGTCGGTGCATTGGTGGTTCTTGGTGTCCAGGGCTGGGCACTCAGGTATGTATCGGCTCACTCCCGGTGGCTACCGGCGGGGCCTGGCGCCTGTTGCTCGGTCAGGCCTCCTCCGGGGTGCGGGGGGCCCTCGGGCCTCCGGCCTCTGGGCCTGCAGCTCGGTTCACTCTGGCACAGCTGGTTGCCGGCAGAGCCGGCGGGCACGCCGGTGCAGCCCCCTCTAGCTTCTGCTCGGTGGCTACTGGGTGACGCCTCGTCTGGGGATCCTCAGCCCTTCCCATGAGGGTGGCACGGATGCCCCTCCGGTGGTCCTCCTTGGGCTCTCGCACTCTGAGGCCTCTGGATGTCTGGGGCCTGGATCTCCTCCATGCCTGCTTCATGCCCTGGGGGACGGGGCTATGGCTCCCTACATCCTCTTGCAGACCATTACATGTGGAAACCATTTGAATACAAGCGCGCTGATCCACACAGGTATGCCCACGGATGTTCACTGCTCGTAGACTTAAATTACACCTTTCTTGGCTGCTACTTCAAAGCACATTGTGCGCTGTCTGTCCTGCCTGCTGCACAACAACACTGAATTTTTAGTATTTACTGCTGTTTACACTTAGCTAGATTAATGCGATGGTGTTGTGTTTAGTATGTTGCTTTGGTTTGTTTGGGGTTTTTTTTGCTTGTTTTCTATTCTTCTTCTCTCAACAGGTGATCCAGGAGATTTTATTTTCTCCCCCCCTTTCTCACTGTCCCTCTCCCCTTCTGTTTTTCTTTTCCTTCCTCTTTCTCTCTCCCTTTCCTATCCCTCACTCATGTCTGTCCCGTCTGTAACATCTGAAAATAAAATATAATAAATAATAAAAACAAAGGTCGATCAAATGGATCAATACGGCAATGCCACGATGATCCATTTGGCAAAGTAAATCCATTGGGTATCCTTGTTGGTCTTCAGACAACAATTCTGACGGCTAAAGAACCAAATGGGACAGGCAAAAAAAAAAAAAAAAGCGTCTGGACTTCTTTAAGTTGCTTGAATACGTTTCACCTCTCATCTCACCTCTCATTTAGTTTAAATCTGGGACTCCCCACCATTTGACCTTAGAACTGAAGAAGCTTCTCGGATGAGAGGTGAAACGTCTTTAAGAAACTTAAAGAAGTCCAGACGCTTTTCTTTGCAAGCTCCTTTGACTACAATGACCTGGATGACTGAGAACCTTCACAGACATCTTACCAACGTGTACATAATAACCTACTACTCCTATGTCGTACAGTCGCTACCGCCCAGGTGGCAAAAAATGCACGTGCTCTTTCTGAGTTTGGTCCAGCTCGTAACCAGCGGACTCTCCTGTCGAGGGTGAGCATTGGTAAATGGTGGTCATGTGACTGATGCAAGCCAGGTCCTTTTATTTAGCAAAATTATGATTAACAGTTAAATGATACTGTTGAGGGGCAAAGGCAGGACTCCACATGCACACACAAATTACAAAAAAATAAATAAATTAAAAATGCCTCAAGAAAAGGGCACTCATCAGGAAAGGGGCGGGTCTGAGGTCTAGTATAGACCTTCCCCTTTACTATATATATTAGTATAATATTATAGTAATAGTAGTAATGATAATGTATGTTAGTATTATTTTCTGACATTGACATTCTTCTAATGTTATATTTTGCCAACTTGGAGTCAGGAGAGAATGAAAACTGTGCAGTCTTGCTGATGTCATGATGTTACAGTGCGCTCACTCAGAGGTGTTGTAGCCTAAATCATTAGAGATTATTAGCTAATTCTAGCTTTCTGAGCCACTAGTCTGCTGGTATTACCAGCAAATGAGCTGATGTACTTTGTTATTTTAGTTTGTTAAAACATTTCTATTCCTGTTCTGTTGCTTGTTTACAGTACCGATCCTGATCCTGGTCAGTTCATGTTCAGTAGCACCCTGCTTTCAGTCTGAATATTGTTGTAAATTGAAATGGAGCAGTTTATGCCTTTTATTCATTTGTAAGTTGTGTTTCCCTGTTACATTTAACTTTTGGGTTACAGCACAAAGACTGAGAGAGGATGACAGTGTGGGCGAGAAATTCATGACGATGATTTCACATAACCAAGCTGTGTGCTATACTCATATCAAATATGGATTCCCAGCCTGCTCTTACAATAATTATCACATTATATTGTTATGTTTAGCTGAATGTAAAGTGTTTGTGTATGATTGTCAGTGCAAAGGAGGCAAGGACAGAGTGATTGCACAAGAGCAGGAAGAACCAGCTGAGTAAATGTGCAGATAATGAAGTTAGCTATAACAATATTTATTTTTCACCAAGTCATTTTAAAATCTTTTCACATATTTTGCTTGCGCAGCCTTTATACGTGGAGTTGCATGTTCTCCCTGTATCAGGATGGGATCTCTCCAGGTACTCTGACATCCTCCCACAATCTAAACTCCTAAACTCCCACTAACATGCAGTTAGTGGGATTACTGTGGGTCAGTTGGCGATTCTAAATTGCTTATAGGTTAGACTACTTTGTCTTTTTAATGCATGTCCATTTGCTGCACATTTGACTGAGTAAATTGGATATCCCATGAAGATAAAACTATTATAGAGCAGCTAAAAGTGGCGGGAGTGTTTAAGGTGTTGATGCCCTGCATTTGTCAGAGTTATGGCAGAAATGTGGCGCTGCAATCTTATGCTTATGAGGATAACAAAGAGCTTGCTCATCGGCTGGCAGTGGTGCAGACAGAGTTCATGTAGTTGGACCGGAGCCAGTTTATGTGTTATGTGTAACCGATACAGGGCAGAGGGGGTGGGTGGCAGAAATGGTATTTGCTGGGGGCAGAACAGCTTTCTGTCACGGGGTGTTCTGGATGAAGTAGTTACCACAACATAATCCTTGTGTCACTGATTTTCTTTGATACACTGCGCTGCGCAACGTCAGTTTGTCTTTATAGTAAATCTAAAATCTGTTCTTTGTCTCAAACACTCTTCGGGACTGAAGGGTGGCTGTAATAAAGCTAAAAGCATGATGTGGGTACAGAATAAATTTAGTCACAGCAGAAAGCAACAAAGAGGCAGCTGTTTAATAATCAGTGGATCAGTCATAGACTGTTTACAGAGAATCTAATTCAATGATTGTGATGTTAACTGCAACCAAAAGAAGATCAAAATAACATAAAAATATAATGGAAACATGAATCAGGTCATAAAATGTTACAAAGTTTATATTTCTGCCTCACCTTGCCTCTCAAGCATTTTTCCTTTCTTATTAATTCACCGAATTATCTTTATTTATCAAAATGTTATTGATTAATTATTTATTTATGTTTTGCATTGTTCCATCTTTTTATTTTCCCCAAACTTTTACTACTTTTCCTATGAATACAGAAGCAAGTCATCTGGATAATGTTTTATTTATGATTTTGGCTGGTTATGTCTTCCATAGATGCTCGGCTGCAGCTCATTATTAAGGACAAACTAATTGTATAGCACTTGTGACACATGGGCTCGGGTCACAAGAGATCCCTCTCAGTCAGATCATTTATATGGTATTTTTAGGTTTTAGATTATTTTCCTGGTCTGTATTTTTCAGTCTATTCTTTTAACATGACTTTAGGATCGCAATAATAGAAAGTAACTAAAAATAAAAATAATACAATGAGGTATGGGTGAAGAGAGAGCTGAGTGTAAAAGCGAAGCTCTCAATTTACCGGTCGATCCTACCACCGCCAATCCGCCAGTCCTACCCTCACCTATGGTCACAAGCTGTGGGTAGTGACTGAAAGAGCAAGATCGCGGATACAAGCAGCAGAAATGAGCTTCCTCCGAAGGGTGCCTGGCCATTCTCTTAAGCTGGACAAACACTAGGATTTTTTCAGCTGCGTTATGCAGCCCCTGCTCAAACTGTACGACTGAATCTCGGGGGTTAGAAGTTCATGAGTCACGATGCAGGGCCTGATGCTCTGATGCGACCTGAGTGCTCACACTGTGCGTCCATAACATGAAGCTTAACACAAAATCTGCATCTTGCTCACCCTCTCTCTCTTTCACTAACACAGACACACACACCACCAATCAACTTTGCTAAATTGCTAATGAAAAACATTGACCAGGCAGCTGCAGTTGAGCAGCAGTGTCCATCCAACTCTTTTCACGGTTGTTGCGGTCGAAATGATTTTGTTAGACCACATCGAAAAGGCTCGGATGAGCTTGCCAAAGTTCTAACACTGCGCTGCCATGCTACTCCATCTTTTTTACTTCCATTTCTGTGTTTGCGCATGCGCAGTGTGAGAGGATGTGAGAGGTTGCATTGATATCCTGACGAGGGGCGACAGGATTTCAAACAGGTTTGATTTTCTTGCGACCATACGATTGCTGATCGGGAGCTGGTCGTGAGGTGTTAATCGCTTCTCGTTACCCCATGTATACTACACCATGCACGACACATGATTAAGGCGAAACTCGGGCCGATCCCCAAAACAGTCGCACAACTGAAAAATCGCCCAAAAATCGCACAGGTTATGCCCAGCTTTAGAGATAGGGTGAGAAGTTCGGCATCTGGGAGGGGCTCAGAGTAGAGCCACTGCTCCTCCACATTGAAAGGAGCCAGTTGAGGGGGTTCGGGCATGTCCCTCCGGGAGGAGGCCGCAGGGCAGACCCAGGACACGCTGGAGGGATTATATCTCTCGGCTGGCCTGCAGGACAAGCTGGAGGAGGTGTCTGGGGAGAGGGAGGTCTGGGCTTTTCTGCCGCTGCCCCCGCACCCAGCCCCAAATAAGTAGAAGAAGATGGATAATACAATGCGAAAGTCATGAAAATGTCTGTTTTTTTAAATTATAGACTTTATATTTATAGACTTTTATTGTAATTTTACAAATCAAATCGGTGCATTGCAATGATGTGCAGTGAACCATGGTCGACACACCTAAACCAGGAATCACCTAAATCTTGAAGTATATGTGGTTTCACAACTGAGTAACCACACCAGACAGGCTGGTTGTCCACATCTGTACAATGTTTGTAGCCCACTTACTCAAATATTGTCCTCTTAGTACTGAGTGGATGAAGAGTTGGCAACTTTCAGAGGCAGGTGCCGTTGCAGGAAATGCTTCCTCCCTAAACCAAGTATGGTATAAAGATCTGATTAGAACATTTTAGATGTAGCAAATTTAAAAAGGTACTCCCGTATGAGTTTAAAGAGGACATAAAAGGTAGTTTCAGCTGCTAAAACAGCATGGTTTCCATTCATCTTTATGTTTTTTTGTTTTTTTTTATCAGTATGCATTATGAAATGAATCTTGTGTGAACGGGTCATTTGACGCACAATGAAATCAGCTAATGTCTTACACAGAAACTCATCTGAGAAGAATAGAAAACAGCTGACGCGAGCGTACACACGGTGTCGAATAAGAAAACCTTTGTGATAACAGGCAGTATTTACACAGAAAAAGGCATTGAAGCCGTGCATTCCTTTCTATACGTCAGTCTCAGAAGACATTACGTAAGTGGCAGATCTCACACAACAGACAGGGCATGTGAACTATGCAAGGTCTTTCCTCTAAAATTAGTAAAGAGGAGCTCTGGAGGAGTCTCCAGACGCCAAGTCATTACATTCTTACAGTAAGGCACCAGTGAGCGACCTCTGAGGGTGCCCTCTTCAGAATGACTCCCTGCGATCCTGCGTAAGAAAAAGAAAATTCCTTCAGAAGTATTTCTGGTGTAATCTATTGTGGCATGCGCTCGTGTGATGATATACAGTCGTACAGATTTCAGACTGTCTTCTGGCCAAACGATGTGGAAAACATATATTCAGAAATATTTTTTCAATCTTCAATCAATCTTAAGTATCAAGATGCCAAGATTACAGTGAGAGAAGAGAGATACGGGTCCTTGATTTTGTAACGAGTATTAGCTGAATAGAACAAGTAAGGAACATGAATCATTTCAGACTTTAAAAGCTGGTTTTGTAAGTTATCTTGAGCATGTGGGCATAGTGTTACCTGTTTGTATTCTGAGTGCAGATGATCATGTATACATCTTTCCTTACTCAACAAAGGTCGCATTTTATCACTCACGCATTTTCGAATTCCTTCTGCGTGACTCCGTGTGCAGCGACTGTGGGAAAATGTAATGACGAGTGCTCAAGTCTAAACATGTTTACAGAAGCATCACGAGGCACGTGTACAGGAGGCGATGGTACTGGACAAAGTGTGAGTCAGGTTCTTTGATAAAATTGTGAAATCTCAGAAATGTTCTGAGTCAGAGCTGCAGGCTGATGTGCCGAGCGATCCAGCCTCTAGATGTCACACAGAGTTTTAAAACCAAACCAGGCTGCCAGGCTCACTCCTGCTTCTTGTGGGTCTGATTTAGAATATGCCAGAAAGACTTCAGATTAATGTGTTCCACCTTGAAATCATCACGTTTGTAAACCATCTCGAACTCAGAGCATAAATTATCTTTTATTTTTATACTACGCTACCAAAAAAAACACAATTTAGAATGTGAAGAGGGAAAGATGGAATTAGTTTAGAGTTCAAGACAAAATCTGTCTCTGTTATGTATTTATTTAAAAGAGATGTTGTAATTTTTTCACACGCAGCTTTTTAGAAATTGGCTATGATGCTGTGGGCTTCAATTTGAGCTTTGGAAAACTTTCAGGCCACATGATGATATATCAGATCATTATTTCTCAGAGCACTCAGCCATGAAAATAGTTACAAGATTCATACTTTGATTAATGTAATCATATAATTCTTTGTATTTCTGTTTATACTATAAGGAATACCTCTTAGCACCTGTAATTTTAAATACTGACTGCTTTAAATATATTTCTTTGCAAAAAGAGTTTTTCTCGTCTAGTTTGTGAAAATGGCTTCTGTGTCTTAAATTTTTGTCCTGATGTTATGTTGAAACAGAGCTGGAGTGAAGATAATAGAAAGGAGCAGATGATGCTCCTTGTGACCCGTGACCCCCCAAACCCCCAACACTCACACACAAACTGCTCTGAACAGTGATAGCTGCAGTGATTAAATTCCTGACCCTCGTTTCCCTTCAGATGGTGCGACATGATATTCCCACGTCATGCGCTGAAGGGGCAGCTCTCTCATGCCACAGGGCAGATTAGCGCTTTCTTCTTTGGACTCCATCAGCCGCAAATGTCGATCGAGACAAACTCGAATTTTAACGAACCTAAACGAGAGTTTTCGATTTTCAGTTTTTGCAGAAGCTCTTTGGGGGGGGTTCACCTTTCTGCTCAGCTTTCCTCTCTGACGTGTCCCTGAGCTAACGTCAGCCTTGCTTGCAATCACCCACAAAGCCCTTATGCTGTCTGGGAAGAATGAAAAGGATTGACGTCTTTCTGGCCATCTGCCGCCTACCGATTCCTCTCCCATCCATCACTCTCCCCTGCCTCGCCCATCTCTAACTCTTCACTGAGAGGATTAAGTGTGTTGGTATCTCTGTCTTTGTCTCATTACAGCCTCGTGTGTAATGTGTGCATTCTGCTTATGTGTGTGTTGCAATCTTTCCACTCAGTAATATCTTTGTCTGCAGGATTTTTCCACTGTCTTTAGTCACCAAACACTGACGCGTGTCCCCCTTTGACTGCAAATCCTCCCACAGATTGCACAAGTTCCTTTAGCAGCAGAGGAAACACAAGAGAAGTGCAGTTACTTTAAATAAATCTCTAAGATTTTATTACATACAGTATACACACAATCTGGACCTGTGACTCTGCATTGAGACTCAAGGATGTAGGGAGGCAGTTCATGAAGCTCAATTTGAAATGAAAGGCAGTTCAGTGGGACAGAAGATGATATTTTACAGCAATTAACAAATTTAAATAATAAGTAAGAGTAAAATAACAAGTAAATTTAAACAAACAACAAAATTGAAACAGCTTCTGGCCTAAAATTCATCATTTCACACACCAGACCACAACAAAGAAAATACAAACCCTAGATAATATAGACAATATTAACATCAACAGTGACTGATGTCAGAGGGAATAAGGTAAAAGAGCACTGAGGATAAACATGTAAAGAGAACTGTATAAAAATACTGCCTGCCAGATGTAAAGTATCAGTTGGCATTTTTAAAGGACTAGTTCAACATTTTGAAAGATATTTGCTGTCTTAAATAGGAAGATCTATTTGTCTCGCGGCTTTCACGCACAAACTCATTGCACATGATGAGTTTTCACGTGTAGCACAAAACAGGAAAAAAATCTGCTTTAGTCTGGTTCTCACTTTGGTTTGAATTCGAGTGGCGCCTGGGCATGCAGGAGGAAACCACATACCTTCTGTATTCTCATGCTGGCAAGTTATAGACTAATAAATGAAATGACTGAGATGCATTTTTATATTTCCACATTTACATTTGGTAACAGCTAGAAAAGCTTCATAGCTGCAGTCAGTTCACGTGTGAAAAACTCTACTTTCATTTCCGACAAGGTGACCCTGGAGCATCCGTTAGTTAAGTTGCAATAGGCTCAGACTGCAATAAGCATCTCGTTTTACTCCTTTGTTTCCTTTTCCCCAACCTCCCAGCCAGTCACGGCAGATGGCTTTCCTCCCTGAGTCTGGCACTGCTGGAGATTTCTTCCTGTCAGAAGAGAGTTTTTCCTTCCCACTGTCACCTGCTGCTTGTTCAAAGGGGATCATTGGATTCTGGAGTTTTTCGCTCCAAAATACGATAGGGTCTCAAACGTAGTCAACTCAAAGCACCTTGAGTTGACTACTGTTCTGATTTGGAACTATATCGATAAAGCAGAATTAAAACGAGTACTTTCTATCAGTATACTAATTATAAAGCTACAGTTTACCTGCTAGTTTTCTCAGCCAAAACACTAGTAGGAATCAGCTATCCTGGCTATCTCCAAAGTGAAGTAAATCCACCAGTACTGGTGACCACCTGCAATGCAAGACTTTGAAAGGATCAAACTGTCACTCTAGTGAAAAATTTAACATCCAGCAAAAGTGCACATTTTAAATTCAGCTTTTAAACTTGTTAGAAAAAGACATCACCTGTTAATTAATGAGATTTAAAGGTGCTAGTAAATGTTTTATGACCTTGAAAGAGAACCAGGCCAGCCGTTTTCCACTGAAAGCTACCTGAAGTTCTACATATATTTACAGTTAATGATATTAGTCTTTAACTGTGAATACATTTTTCCTCACTGCAAATGTCCTCAAAATGTCAAACTTTTCTTTTAAAAGTAAATTTTTTAAAACTTCCTTAAAGGGAAGCAAAGGGAATCTGAGCAAAATGAATTCCTGTTTGTGCGTTACAAGGCTGGTGAGAGCACCAGCAGACTTTTTTCATCAAGAGCAGACTCACATTCTCTGGCATCAGTTGAATTCGTGGACGTGTATGCGTTTGGGAACATTTTAGGTTTGGGTGGATTTCAGAAGAAAAATGATAAATCAAGACTGGAGTAGATAAGATAAGGAGGAAAATAAACTCTTTCAGCATCCAACCACAGGGCAAAAGTCTCAGGCCTGGTTTTTAAGGGCCTTCTTGGGAATATTACACTGCATTGCCATCATGACATTTTAAGATCCGTGCATTGAAAAATTAGCAATGCAACCCACTCTGTACCTCCACTGAAGAGTGAAGCTGAAAGTGGTTAAAACCTGTCGTAAAAGTGGAAACAAATCGACTGTGAAACACGCTGGTGGTGAAATCTGATCACGGCAGGTCGCACGGCGGGATGGTGTGCCTTCGATCGTAAGCAGTGTCATCGCTCTCCTCACCGTCGCTTACTTCGCCCAGAACCCTCTCCCTCTCCTCTTCCTCCTCAGTTTCACTCTCTCGCCTCAGTCGCTCCCGCTCCCTGTCTCTTTCTCTCTCTCGGTCTCTCTCTCTCTCTCTGTAGGAGCGCGGCAGTGTGGGAATCTGAGAGTGTGAAGAGACCGAAATGAGATCATGCAGCCTGCACTGACTGACCAACATACTTAAATTAAACATGCTAAATGTTAAAGGTCTTTCCCAGGATGATGTCATCATAGTCATATTATTAGGTTCAAGGCTTTGTGTTTATCTGCATCCAGAAATCTTTGATGCATTTTCAATATACATGATAAAGTGGGCATATTATATTAATTTCTCTGTAGTTTTATTTTTGGTTTTTTATACTCTATTAGAGTAGCTTTACATTTGCAGTTCAAAATACTCCTTAGTTATCTTAATGCATCCGAGGGTTTTAACAGCAGGTGAGTGGGGTTTCTGTGATGTCATACAGAGCTAAGAATTGAAAAAAAAAAAGCCTTTAGAGTAGTGTCAAGGCTAAGCTTTTGGTATATTTATACTGAACTGGTAAAATGACCCTATTAAAACATTAAAACATCAAACATTTGGTCAATTACAAGTTACAAAACTATAGACACATATTCGTAATATTCAACAAACTCTATGCTAAATAACAAGGATAACAAGAAGATTTAGATTTCTAATGTATGTACTAACTGCCATCTGTCTTTAAAGTATAAGGTAGAAAGTACGTACCTGATTGTCATGGCTGGGCAGGACACAATATCCTGGCTCTGTCCTGCGCAGGAGGCGTGGGGAATGAGTACGGAAAGGCCTGGGAGAGTGGGAACAGACGGAACGCGGAGAGGGAGAACTGATGGAGCGTGGTGACGGAGACCGGACAGAACGGGATGGCGAGTAAGTGATGGAGTGGGATTGGGAGAGTATGTGACTGTGGTGGTTTTGTTTGGGTGGGCGAGGGGAACGAGGAGGCAGCTCGGGCGGTTTGAGAGGGTCGACCATGTCCATCTCCGTGAGGATTGGCGGCGGAGGGACGAAATCGAGCTCCCCCTCTTGCGGGAGCGTTTGCATTTCGGCTGCATCAAGTTCGGTGAGCTCCGTCTTTGACAAGTGATCCACAATCCCGGCACCAAATGAGTCGCCAACGACATTGATGGAGGTACGCATTCGGTCACTGAGTGGACAAATGGCATCAGTGTCAGTGAGTGAAACGACGTCTTAGTGATACCAACATTTTCACAACCTCTTGCATACGTTAATTATAGCACCCTAACATGGATTGCAGAGCAGTGATTTGTTATTGCCTGCTCATCAGACACCTGACTCACAGCAGCCAGTCGACAGCGATCAGCAGACTGATGTCCTGGGTAGGCAGGCCGACAGCTGTCAGGATCAGTAGCATGGTTACCAGTCCAGCGCTAGGAATACTGGCGGCTCCAACACTGGCCAGTGTGGCGGTCATACTGGAGAGAAGAGATGGGAAAAAGGTATATTTAAATCATGCTTGCAGTAATGTGCTGTAGGCAGGCAGAGATAATCAAATCATGATTTTAGTGACGATTCTGGCTTTTTCCCATTTTCACAGTTATGCACATATGGCCTTTTCCAATCAGTCAATCAATCAAGTGCAACCCTTTCATCACTCCCTAATAGTTCAGCTTGAGTCAAGTGTCAGACATCCCTGTAACTACTGTGCTGCCCTAGGCCTCTTTTTGCCTTTTTTTCCTTTCTGCATAAATCAAAGGACACACTGGGTGTCTTTAAATTCTGTGTCTAGTACTACCTAGTAATGCAGGTCTAAGCTAAAGCAAATTAAATAGCATGGCCTCCATCAGTTTTTCCAATAGATATCCTTTCTTTGATTACATAGCAGTTGTATCCGCTGAGTGATGTGGGCTGGCAACAGACATTACTTTTTTCATAGTTTTCTGAACACTCGCCAAAAATGGTAGACTGAAAAATGCAAAAGTGAACTAATTCCACATGCAAAAGGAGATGTGTGATGGAAAAAATATATGAAAAAATAACTAAACCCAACTGTAAAACCAGACCATTGTGCTCAAAAACCACTGAAACACCAGAAAAGGCTTAACCGAAACCACATTTAATATTGGAACTCACCAATTCATGCTTTCACTGCTGATTCAGCATGTTTAGTCAGTCATATGGCAGCCAAAAGCACAATTAGCTTAAAGTTAAAGACTTTAAATTGTAGCGAGAGGTGAGTTTTAGTTTTACGTGTTTATAATATCACCATATAAAAAAATCAAAAACCCTAATCTGTCTCCACCCACAAAGATTTACACATGGAGTGGTCCAGTATTCTGTTTCTCAACATCACACACCAACAAGTCTCGGATTTATGTGAGCTCATTTACGTGTATTTCATCAATGCAATGCTTGTATAAAGTACATGAGGATAGAAAGGACTCAGTTCCTCTGTCCACAACAAAAGATGTTTCCTAAAGTAAAACTTTAAAGACTCTGAAAAATGCTGCTTGTCATTGCATGTCTGCAATTAGAGAATTATCAGTAACCACAGGGGCCTGCAGGCCAGCCAGTCTGGATACAGCTCTAAACTGTGATATTTACTGCATGAAGCTATTCATCTGTTATTAGTTACATCTCAATTGTGTCTGACAAACTGCAGTGCCAATTATCACCACGCTGTGACTGGGAGATTAAGTGGGGCAGATTTATGTAGTACATATGGATTTTATTTCAGTTTCATCACACAAAAACCATACAGCATTTTCTTAAAATTCGATTTCGTGGTAAACAGCCGTTGATGAAAGACACACAATAAACAACTTCAAAGTGCTGAGCGTTATTTGTAACCCGCGGCCACAACAAGCAGAATCTGATCCAAGCAGACTGGATCCAATCTCCTGCTCAAACCTCAGAAATGGGAGATGAATATTTCTTTACTTCCTTCCATATTTATTTCTATACCTCGTAACATACTTGATGCAAGTTGTTTGAAAATGAACTAAAGCATGCAGACTGTACACTTCTGTAAATGCAGAAAAGAAAATGAATGAACGAGTTCCAATGTGTTTGTGTTGCTGGTTTCTCGATAAAGATGCACCGAGACATTTGATGAGTGAAATTATTTGTAATTTATCTGAATGTTGCCTAACACTAATCAGCTGGTATTTGTGCAGGCATAAAAGCTACAGATGCAGATTGCTAAACAAGCTTTAGGTGTTAGCTGGAAACTTAGCGCTCCTCTTGTCCAGCTGCAGTCACTTCTGGTTCCAAAACATGTCCATCTTTTATATACAGTCAAGTCAAACGTCACTTTCCATTCATCTATGTTTGACGCAGGACGAGAGACTTCAGGATGAGTCAGAACATAATTGATATTTTTCCCTTTTTACTAATATTTGAATCAGAATGAACTTTGACACAAAAACCTTACAGCAGGACGGGCTGACACGGTATTCAGGGAATATTGTTTGTTAATATCCTTCTTAGGAAAAATAACAGAGAGCAGGACAAAAAAGGAACCTGTTCTGGTGCAATCAGGTGACAGAGACCGTGATGGAGGCTACTTACACTAATGTGCACATCGGTTTATGTTTACATTCACACCCCCACAATTTCCTGTCCCATCCTGCTTTTGGCCACAGCATGTGAGTAAATTGTGCCAGGTGCTTTTTCCTCTGGCTAAACACATGACCTTCTATCACCTAGTTTACTCAGCTGATGGCATAAACAACAACAAAAAGACAACAAACAGCTTGTCACAAGGGCCTCAAAGGTGCTCCAACATCCATGCTTAAGCATTATGAAGCGTTTCACGTCAATATCAGCACAAATTTAAATGTATATGTAGAATCAGAATATATGCATAAAGTTTTATTATTTATTGCCATCTCATGTTGCGTCACTTCTGATTTTGTTGGTAACTAAAACATTCTGTGTGTTGAAATAATCAATGCAAATGTTTGTATACTGGACACTTTCTACAAAAGTCAGTCCATCCTCTTTATAAACTGCACACCTAGCTAGCGTTGCAGGGTAGCTCAAGCTTCTCCCAGATGACACTGAGCGAGGGATGTTGGTTCCTGCAAAGGTCATCGGTTCATCACAGTGCTGCAAACCAGATAGACAAGACAACCATTCTTGCTCATATCCACACCCTGAGCCCATTCTGAGAGACCAATCAACCTAAAATGCAAGCCTTTGCACAGTGGAAGGAAGTTGGAGCACTCGGAGAAAACCCACGCAGGCACAGGGAAAACATGCAAACTCCACACGGGAAGGCCCCAGCTGACCTCGAGGTGCAGATCCAGAACTTTCTTGTGTGCAACTACATTGCTAACCACTGTATCGCTGTGTGGACTGGTTAAGGTCCAGTGTATAGATATTAAAACCACTTTGGTTTGTTCTGTTTCTTTTATGAAAAATGTAAATAGAAGAAAAAGCAGTGCTTGGAATCTGAGTAGGTTAAGTAGAAGATAAATGTTTTTTGCTCTTGGTTTTGGAAACGAATAGCTGGCTGGCAAAGATGCTGTAAGGCATCTTCAGAAGCAGCCAAGTAAGGAAACTATTAAAGGCTTATAGTTGATGTGGGAGAAAGAGCAGCGGCGCCTCAGCGGTGCTGCTTTCTTATAATGAAACCTGAGTCATGAGAGTCAAGTCACCATGTGGTTTACCTGACAGTAACGATCTGCCCAGAGTCCAGGGTGATGTCATTCATTTGGGCAATAAAGATGGCGGCCACGGCTTCGTACAAGGCAGTGCCGTCCATGTTAATGGTGGCACCTATGGGAAGTACGAAGCGAGTCACACGCTTATCAATCTTCAGATTTTCCTCAAGGCAGCGAAAGGTGACCGGCAATGTCCCCGCGCTGAAAGAAGAAGGCCACACAAGAAGGCGAGTTAGAGGGGAAAAAGGTGCAGATGTACTCGGAGCAGGCGCAAAGTGTCTGCTGAGGGATATAAAATAGGCAGACAGGTGGTGAAAGGCATAAGTGCAGAGGTGAGGGCGAAGGGAAGAGACAACAATTAAAAAAGGCAGGAGAAATTTGAGTCGGCCGACAGCCTCGTCCTAACAGCTGGGGTAGGCCACTGTTTCAATCCTCCAACATGTGAATTAAAGGAATTTGATTCCCGGCCCCGCTGAGGTCGGGTCATAATATAATTAGAGAAAACGTTGATAGGATTACCCATATTCACTAAAGCCTCAGTAATGTGCCAAAATAACAGTTGGTTTCAGCAGCAATGCTGAATCCCAGGCAGGCTGGGCCAAGCCAAGCCGGGCAGGATACAGCGGGGCCAGTTTGGCTGGTGGCAACTAATCCGAAGGCTTAGATACTTACAACACAGAATCTGTCCGACATGGACTCGTCTATGATAGCCTGCGCTTTGGCTCTGCTGTCCTGATTTGTCAGTGTAGCTGCATAAATACAGATTTTTGCCTTCAGGCCTTTCAGATTTAACCCAAATAGCTGAAAGCGAGTAGCAGGCTACGCCGATCAATCACGGTAACTACAACAGCTGTCCAAGCAATACGTGTTGTAAAAGAAATATGTGACACACATGTGTGAACACATGCCCAAACAGACGACTTCCAAACATACATATGCACTTCCTGCAAGCTGTCATACCTGCTAGCAGTGCCCAAGGCTGTGATCCATGCCTGGAAGATCCCAGAGTAGAAAGCAAAGGGGCTTTTTCTGGTGATTGCAAAGAATATAGCGGGTAGGATCAAGCCCCCATGGATCATCAGACCCACAATGACAGTCACCATGTACATGCCCAGCTGCCTGGCTACCATCTCCAGGTCCCCGATAGCTGCGATCTTTCCCGCAATCAGAGAGGCAATGCCGACAGGAGAGTACCTGGACAAAGACATCACAGCAGAAATTATTTGATTGGGACTGATTGTGGTTCATGTTCCATTAAACTCCATTTAGTATACACTATATATGTGTATGTACATGAATATTTCTTTCTGCTTTTTTAAACTGTCCAATAAGCAACAAAGCCATTTGAAGGCAGAAATTGTTTGATTTGATTGACTGAATTTAATCTAATAATTATGGATGAATTACAACAAAGGACAAGGTGTCCACAGGTCTTTTGAAGGCTACCTACTCTTTCTACTTTACTATTCTTTAAAATAATATTTAAGATCAAACCTGTAATGAAAAATACAAACTTTATATATATAGTCAAGCACAAAAGTTCACACAAAAATAAAAAGACAAAAAATGGCTTTGTTTAGGAACACAAGTGTGTGTTAATGTGAAAACAACATAATCATTGTCACCGTCCCAAACATTAAAAAAAATGTTTCACATGCAGTGTTATTGTCCTATTAAATATTTCTATGAACTGGCTTCAACCACTAAGAGTTATTGGTGGTTACCACCATAGCTGTTTGTCAGTGAACTCACCATGTCTGCATGTTACTGCCAGGATCACATTTCAGTATTTTAAGATGTTTTCTGACACAACAACCATTAAATAAGTCAATAATTAGCCTATAAGCGTCCTGTTGCCATTAACTATATTTACACATGTAAAACACATTTAAAAGGGATAGCAGAACAATAAACAATGCCGCAGAAATGGTGGCACTGTGTTCTAGTAATCCATGTGGTGACATGACTATAAATTTTACAAAGCCTTTTATAAATTGATATGAATTTAAGATATTTTAAGAATATTTAAGGAGCTGTAGCCACCCTGTTACTTTTTTTAATGTCAGGCCAACGTTTTCGCCACCTCATAAATCTTTAGTCACTGTCAAAGAAGCACGTTTCTCTGCAAGGGGACAGGACACATGCTTGGATCTCTGGTTTCCAGCTCTGGAGAGCAGTTGTCCCTGTTCATGAATACAGACTGCAGTTATTGGGACACTTGAATTAAAGCGACTCCTTGTCCCATCATGAGACGGTGCATTCTCCCAGGTCAGCTGGCATCCAGTGACAGTTGTTTGGTGCGGTATGCCATGTATATGATTTGATAGATATGCCCCTTGTATGATGCGTGCTTTTTGTATACACTGGATTCTGTGTTTGGCTCGCACCATAAGCCCGTGAGTAATCTGTTTACACTGAGTGAGTGATACAGACAATGATACAGTTCCTTTGGTGTCCAGCTGCACATGTAGAGGAGGCTTAGAGGAGCTGCGAGACAAGCATCCTGCTGTTTCTCGTCCAACCGCCTACTCTACTCCTCCTTTCCTTTCCCATCCCCGCTCCGAGTACCGCTACACTTTCTCTGCGCCACTTGCCTGGGCTCTGTGAAGCCTCAAGACGTGCACTGCTCTCACACACATCTTTTTACGTCCCTCCTGCCCGCATCTACTTTCTGCTCTGCCATCAAGTAGCTCCTCTGTCATCGATGGATCCATTACATTCTGGAGATCTTCCACCACGGCTCCCCTGGGAGCCCACAACGCCGTTCCGGGCCCCGGCTCCTGCTACTCCCCAGCATACCACAGACTCCAGCATGTCCCAGGGAAACCCTCTCCCTCTTTCCATCTGTCTGTGTCCTTCACTGACACACTTTCTCCCTCTTCCTCTTTGTTTTTGTTTTTCTATCTGACCTTGCTGCTTGTTCCCACAATTTGCCTCAAGCACACAGTCTTCGCCTTATCCATCACTGTCTCCGACCGTTGTATGTGGTATCGCCAAAATGTCAAACGTTGGCCACCAAGAGGAAAAACAGAGGCACGCACTTTTTAAACACAGACACACAAATACGAATGAAGGAATACAAGACACCGACCACATGATCATGGACACCATCGTCATGATAATTTCATTGAGGATGTTGAAGAAGTCACACATGACCTTCCCACGCTCGCCCATCCGGCCCATGCAGATCCCAAAGGTGATGAAGAAGCCAATTAAACCTTGACGAAAACACAAAGCAAGCGAGTAAGTGGAAAAATGAGAACAAATAACCAAAAAGAGACCTGGAAAACGCAAGCGTCTCGCAATACGAACTCTGTTATCAACTCACCGAGGACGTTCATGCCCCATTTGTATTCCAGTTTTTTTCTGGTCACTAATATGGGCTCAGTTTGGTTTGCTGCTGCGACCGGCACCTTTTTCAGCACCGTCTGAACCTGAAGGAAACACGGGGCGACATTCAGATTATTCTGTGGTTTGTGCTGGGGTGCTTAGATTTTGTAACTCCCATTGTGTGTGAACAAACAAAGTTTTGGCAGCGGCACGACGTGCTCTGATTTCTGTTTAAAGAAAAGGCAAAAGAGAAACATAAATACAACAAAGGGAAAGAAAAAGGAGACGAAAAGGCTGAAAGGGGGAGGACAATTCCCTGCTGCTAAAGCGGTGACTTACATGAATTTACTGAATTCCTGATGAATATGAACAAAGACGCAGTTTAAAATAAAGATGCAGACAGAAATAAAGCTCTCGGTTCACCAGCAGATGCCTTACTGCACTAAATAAGTATGTGGCTTTGCAGCTGTAAAGAGATTAGCGGTAGCTGCAGGACGGCTGACCATCGCCCAGTCAAACACAGACAACTACTTCTAATCATTCAGACGAACACGCATGACAGAAAAAACAGGATTGGACAGAAGAAGGCAACTGCAGCATCACAAAAACACAAGCCGCTTCCTGAATTGTCCCTCTTCGACGGCACCATTAGCACTAACTCACAATACATTACAAAGAATGGAAAAAAGCAACCCTAGATCTATTTTATAAATGACTTGATGAATTGCAATGGCACTGATTTATCGTCTTTTAGTATGTAAGACATGTTTTCAGTGGTTCAGTTGATAAGCTCTATATTAGTATTTGTTTTAAACTAGATTATCACACTCTGGGCCCTGGGTGGGCAACAAACTGTCCCAGAACTGTTGTGGAGATCTGCACCAATGATCTGAACTCATTTCTGTTTAATATTAATTTAATTTTATAAGTGTATTACTGCAGCAATCCACACCAGTCCCAGTTTTTCATGTTGCCCCTTTAGAAAATGAGTTGCCCACCCCTGTTGGGGATGGGTTTGGCTTTGACTCCTGTGATCTTTCTGTGTGGAGTTTGCATACTCTCCCCACACCTGCGTGAGGTCTCCCGTGAGTACCCTGGCTTCCTCCAACAGTCCAAAGAGTTGCGTGGCCTCTTAGCCTCTTTCTAGCCAAATGAAGCCTTTGAATCAGTCCAGACAGCATATGTAAAAATTGTTACGTATGAAGTTTGGAGAACAGCTAACCTCTCTGGAGAACCATAAGTTTTTAAGAACTCTGTCCGAGTCCTTCATTCTCTCAAACTGCTCAGTAATCCCTTATCCAGAAAAGTTCATCTCCTCAAATGTGGCCTGGGGCACAAGCAAGACTTTCCAATATGATACACTTTGGATAATAATTATTAGCAATAATAATTGTTGACAATCGCTGACAAAACAATCACAATTCAGGATCCAAGTGGTAGCTGTTTTGGAAACTTAAATCTGTAGTTTGCAATGGTTTTTCTAGTAAACTATTAACATGAAGCACATGAAGCGATGTCTGTGAACATTCATTCAAATTAAAGAGGAAATTTATCTTGAAAAACAAAAATACAATTTTAATAAACTTCAGATATTATTTATTTACCAATTTCTTTCTCTATTCAGTGTAGTTTGATTATCATCACCTTAAAGCTGAATGATGCAAATTTCATATAAGGAATGTAGAGCCTTACCAAAAGCTTTGATGCTGAAAGTCCCAGCAAAGCAATACTGGGAAACACTCGCGTTTTATTAAAAGGAAACGTATTAGTCAAGAATCTTTCTTTGCTATGTTTATATTAACATTTTCAGTTTGCGTGAAAGCTTATGGTTCAAGATGAGCCAAGATAATGAAGCAGTAGATGGTTAATGTAGAGGGTACCTGCTGGAAGCAGGCTTGCACCAGGTTTTCTGGGAAGAGGTTTCGAATCAGGTCAAGGAAAGCGTCCAGGCTGCTGACTTCCTGGTTTTTCGTGGATGTGGATGATGAGTTGCCTCCCCTCAGTTTAGGGTTCCCTGGGTGGATCCCCAACACCAGGATGACCCCGAGGACGGCAGCGATTACAGTGGTGGACATGTAGTACACCATGGCTCGGCTACCCATCCTTCCACTGGAGCGCGCGTCTAGACCAGCAAGCCCTACAAGAGACAGACAACAGATGTAAAACAACGTGTGTCCAAGTCCACAGAGTCAATAACAGCGTCTTTACCTCGAAGCTCGAGTTTCCCAGTACTTTAAAGTGCAAATACTTCCTGTAGAGTGTTTAAAGTTTGATACATGTTTTTTGGATAAACCGCTGGCTTTTTAGTTTTTAGCTTTTCACATGCTAATTCATGAATCAACTCAGGTGGCTCTAGCTGGCTAGCTACCTGCTAGGTTTTCTAATTTCAGTCACTAAACTGGTTGTGAGTTTGATGATTTCTGGAGTATTTTTATCCAATTACAAGAGAAATATTAGAGCATACATAACTGATATTATACGTCTGTTTTCCTCCTTAATTCGAGCATTTAAAATGCATGTTACTTACTTAAATCCTTAACACGTGCAGGAGCTGTTCAGCCATGGAAACCCATACCGTGAAGCTCCCAGCATACAGATTTTGTGCTGATGTTAATGCTGGACGAGGTTTGGAACGCTGCAGATATTAAGACTTTTGCACTTGTTGACCCTGTTTCTGTTACTTTATAGGTCTGCGGCGTCATGACTGAGCTGCTGTGATTACTGAATGTTTTCACTTTGCAATAATACCACTTATAGATGCTTGTGGAATATCTACGATGCAAGAAATTTCACAAACCAACTTGTTGCAAAGGTGGAATCTTGTTTAAGGAGAACAAGCAGATTCAGGGAGCTTTTTAGAAAAACCGATTTTTTCACAAGTGTTTACAAAGGCAGACTGCATGGGTAGGTCCTTGATTTTATACACCTGTGACGATGGGACTGAAAACACTTGAATTCAAAAATTAATGCAGCATTGCTTTTGCCTTGGAGGCTGGATGCTGGAGCTATCAGTCCTGAATTCACTGTGTTCCAGTGGCAAAGTCAGAAAAGCTATGAAATACTGGATTTCTTTTTGCTTCTTAGCAAGGTAGAGTCATTCATATATCACTAGCAATGCAGTGGAATGGTTCTTTATTTTTTTGTGCTTATAAACATGCAGCATATTCACAAATAGAGTCTAGTTGAAGAGATTGCAATTAATTTCCAAAGGGTCCACCTTCAAAACTGGGACTCTTTTAAGGAGAGATTTTACGGCGGATTTTAAGCAGAACTGGGCACTTCTTATTGTAGATTGCAGATTTTTATTAACTGTGTATTTGTGACCTATTTATCAACACAACAGTGGCAGTGCAGTGGCAGAGTACGAGTTTTACAGTTTCATTAATATTTACATGGGCTGCCACCAAGTCAAGGTTGGTGGGGTTGTTTTCTGATTTGGAAGTCCGACTTGAGGGGAATGTTCCAGTTGAAAAATCCAACTACGAAATTCCAATTTCCAGCTTCAGATGGAACACACCATAAGAGGAGTGGCTCAATACTTTTACCTACATTGTGTATGTTTGTGTGACGCTCCCATACAGTCTTAGATGCACCTTCCTAACCAAACTTGGTAGAGTTAATTTGCTTGAGTTAGCTTATAACAGAAATCCACCCTTTTGTCCAAATATGGTAACTTCTGACTAATAAGTACAGGTAGTCCTGTAGACTACATGTACATGCAATAGTCCATTAGTTCTACTAATGTCAGAATTAAAATTTTTCTACAGTTAACATATTAACATGTTTAGTTTAGTTTATTATGGTTAAAGTTCAGGAGTATGAGGTTGTAGTTGGTTAGTAATCACTGGGGACAATGAGTGTGCCCTAAATTATGCACACACTGGACAATCACCCGTTACAGTGTTAACACAGTATTGGTTACTTTTTAACTTATTAAAACCAGCATGATGCTGTCTATAATGGCCACACCTGTGATAAGGCTGGAGATGATAAGAGGCAGGATGAGCATCTTCAGCATCCTCATAAGGATTTCTCCAGGAAAGGAAACCATTGTGAGGGCGGCGCTGTCTGTCACCTGCATGTACCGCAGCATCATCCCAAAAATGGCTCCCATGACGACGCCTGAGGAGCGGAAAAAAATAAGCTAATTACAGAGTTTTGTTTTTGTGCAGCAGTTGTTTAGCCAATCATGTCTGCATTCATTTCCCAAACCATTAAAAAGGCATACTATGTTTCCATGCCTCAAAAAGTCCCATAATAGCACAGGCTATTGTTTTATTTTCCAGACAAGTTGAAACGCATGCCTAAACACTACCTTATGTGCACATTTAAAAATCTAATGAATATTGGTTTAAAAAATGAGTTCCAAATGTCACAAATATGTAAAACTCAGTAGTAATATTAACCGTGTCAGAAATCACCCTCAGTTTATAACCTTTCGGCGGACTCATTAGCCTTTTTTGTGAGGGCCCCTAACACTGTGTTTAACGTTGGAGATGCAAGAGATCGCTGACTAATGAGAGCCATCTACTGAAATGTAAACAAGTTCATATCAAGGTTTAAATCTATGTGACAAATTGCAGACAAAAATAACACACTCCTTGACTCTGCAGGCTTTTTTTGACAAAACACACAGCTGTGGAGAAACATACCAAAGTGTTTACAGTGGCAGAGCAAAGACAACAACAAGCCTAAGACATCTCATGGGAAAATGATCTCGGAGTATTTACATCAAGGTTTGCGTGTGGTAATTTTTGCTGCAGCATAAATTGGTCCTTTTCTTTTTTTTAACAATAAAACTAACCTCAGTTGTAATTCTAGTCATTCAGTAAAACATGTGGGAATTTGGAGTGTTAAACTATGTGCATAAAAGCAAAACAAAGGCTTGTTTTGCTCCAGTATTTCTTCAACTTGTGCCCTCATCATGGCATCGCCTGAGTGCTTCTTTTCATATGTACCCATAACCGTGAGTCCCAGCAGCAGGTTGTGTGTGTTGCGGCTACAATGGCCAGCATCTTTATACGCAATCTCTGTGTTGTCATCTCGCTGGTTTTCTTTCTCCTTCTCCTTGTTTGCGTTGGACTGGTTGGCTGTCGGCTGGTTTGTCATCCTGTCTGTGAGGACAGTGGAAAAGGTGGGTTTTAGTGCTGAATGACGACGTGCTTTGGAAAGCAAACTGCAGCATCTCATAGCAATGCTGATTAGCTTAGACTATAAATGTTTAACATAGCAAGGGTAGACTAGCAAGGCTTCACACTTTACCGCTGGGGGTGGTCGAGCCTATTTTTCAAAAGGGGATTAGTGAAAACCAGAAGCACCTAAGGCTCACACAACAGGAATGTCCTGTGAGGATTTGGTTTAGGTTCTAAATGGAGGTAAATGTGCATAACTGAAGGCAATCCAAACACAGCAGGCAAGGCCTAAACAGGACATGAAGAAACAACTCAAGAGATGTAATCTGTTCATCATCCTTTAAATGGAAAATGATGAAACTGCCAGACTCCAAATACAGCACAATATGGAGGTGATAGAAGATAGAGGAACAGATTTAGCTGATTAGTGAGGTAAAGTGAGGTAAAAAATGACCCCCTAGAAGCAATAGGATGTGAACCCTGGATGTGTTACACGCTCTGAATGAAGTCCTGTGTACAGTGAAAGCATTTGTTCAGGTGTTTTTGATGTTTATCACCTACATTTCTCTTAAAACAGAAAGATAAGACAAATTCATCTATAACTTTGCTTAATGTGCACCATCTTTTCTGATGGATTTATTAAACTGAAAAGATTCTGTACAAACTAATCAAAGGAGCTTGCAAAGAAAAGCGTCTGGACTTCTTTAAGTTACTTGAAGACGTTTCACCTCTCATCCGAGAAGCTTCTTCAGTTCTAAGGTCAAATGGTGGAGAGTCCCAGATATAAACCTAGTGGGAGTATCCCCCCACAGAGGGACAAAAGGACCCCCTGATGATCGTCTAATCGCCTGAGCCAAGGTGTGAAATTGGGTGTGGGTCCCAATCAGCCAGAGTTAGGGGTTGTCAAAGATGATGACTCACAACTCAGAGGGTCAATATTAATGCTCTGGGCACCATTTGATATCTGAGTGAAAATTAATGGCAATACATCAAATACTTGTTGAGTTACTTCATAGAAAGCTGTCACGGTCAGGAGCCTGCTAAATGAAACGTCTAGGGATTAACAGAGTCCTTCAAAAACTGTGAATGTCTGCATCCATCCAATAGATATTTAACCTGGACCGAAGTGCAGGAATGATGTCAGCATTACCACATGGACAGCATTACTGAAAAGAGTAATTTGATAATAATGAAATCCAAGTGTGCTGTCTCTATAAATCCAAATCACACCTACAATAATTCAAATCTATCTATCTATCTATCTATCTATCTATCTATCTATCTATCTATCTATCTATCTATCTATCTATCTATCTATCTATATATATAGATAGATAGATATAGATATAGATAGATATAGATAGATATAGATAGATATAGATAGATATAGATATATATAGATAGATATAGATAGATATAGATAGATACATATATAAAGCAGAGTTATTTCCATCAAAACAATGAGTCATGGAGGAAGAATGTGTTTGCTGTCCAATAACACGACACGTTTCCAGTCTACCAAGAAAATTTCAGAGACCCCACCGCTACCATCTCTCAACATTAATTGTACATAAACACATCTGGAGAGCAGCGCGGTCGTGCCAAATCCCTGTCACAAGTATGAGCGTCACATTTACAAACTGTCTGACTCAATGAGAGTCTGACTCAATGAGATAGCTGCAATCAGACATCATTATAATCCATCAATTTGAGCAGATGGCATACAGTCGTATACATTAACCAAAAGAACAATACACAAGGGAGGATGTGTAAAAAGATACCTACTGCTTTATGTGCTCACTTCCACGCTCTCACCTCCTGCTCCCTCTGGCCATATCTCTGCCCCTTTCTAGTATGTGACTGTGTCCAGTCCAAGCACCAATTTGGATTTCCAGAGTTATCCCAAACTGGTGCGTATCAGGGCCGGAGAACGCCCAGCCAAGTTTCAATTGCAGAGATATAATCCTCGGTGAATGGAGTACCGAGGAGAGGAGGGGGAGGGTGTTCCTCTTAATAGTCTTCACAAATCCTCTTTTCAATCCTTATGCCATTCTTAGCATGAACATTGTTTGGTAATGTCAGCTGACCACATGCAATTTGCTTGCGTATGCGAATGAGAATAAGAGAAAGACGTCTCTCACCTTTTCATCAGTGTTTACGACAACTGTCCGCTCCTTGTGTGGATTTAAATGACCACAGTAGGCGGAAAAAATTGAGCCCAAAAAAGTAAAAGTTTCAAACTGAGATGTGACCAGCCTACAAAAGGGGCTACTGCAAAGAAAATGAATGAGTAAAGTTTACTTTTTAAACAGACAACAAGAAAAACCAAAAATCCTGCTGAATGTGAAAAAGACTAATACTATGAGAATAACAATATCTCTCATCCTCTCCTTTCCTGATAAGAGACCTTGAAAAAACTAATCAACAGCATGTATCCTGAGATGAGAGCAGCAGTGATGAGTGTAAGCTGCAAAGACATCCTCAAGGACCTGATGCGGTGCTGCAAATCTGTCTTCCTTCCCCAACAGAGAGATTTCCTGCTCCAGGAAATGTCAGCGCTGCCTCAAGACAAAATGTATCTGGCCTCTAGGAAGCAACTCTTGTTGGGCTGACCTGCTGCTTTTCAACAGAGGAAAACTGAGACCATTTACAGTTTGGGAAGATTAAATTTGACTCCTTAACTTTCTAAAGTCTTGCCTGAAAAGCCCTAAACAGAATACAGAGCAAAGGCCATGCACCACATGGAATTTCTGTTACATCACGAATAAAATGCAAGAATTCAAGTCAGTGAATTCAGTTTGGTCAGCCATCTTACAGTAATCCAGGATTTCAGAGCAACATGACACAGGTATTACCAGTCTGCCAGGTAGGCTGCAGACACAGGCGCATATTCCTTTGAAGAGAGAACAACTTTAAATCTTTGCAAGAGCTCTGGAAAATAAAAGAAGCACTAAACCCTGCTGGTACAGTAGTGATAGCATTGCTGTTTACATGCCCTCTTTGCGAAATACAGACACCAGACAGAAAACCTCCCACAGTGACTTTCAGAGTAATGGCGACTGGATAAACATGAGTTCCCTCAGCGTAAACACTGCGGTCATCCATCTGATGTGTGATGATGACCTGTGCAGCGCGTGACAACCATCACAATCGGTCTTCACATGCGGTCATGCACTTACGACACATCTTCTTAATCGTCATGGCTTCCAGGGCGACGGGTCACCACGCCAGAATGAGTTAATCTCCCCAAAGAGCGAGCTCTGATTACTGTAAATGAGCCCAAGCAGCTGTAGATAAAAAGGTGCGCGTACAGCTCGAGAGAAATACCTCAGTTTCTGTCGCAGGCTCGTCAACCCCCCTCCTCATTTCCACCCATAGTCTTCCACATAAATAATCCGACCGTTCGATCACAGACGTTGATCCAAGAGATCAAACAGATGCAGCTCTAACTCTCCGAGCTTAACGTTCACCGCGTACAAGCTTTTTGATTTCTTCTAAAAATCAGCATACAAACATGGCTGCCACTAGATATACACAACAAAAATGTACATTTTAAAATCTGAAGTGAGCAACAAAGGACCGTGAATAATCGATTTGGCCATTTGACATGATAAAGTTGTTGTAGTCACGCAAACTATTGTTGTAAAGTGAACTTCTCTTGGTTTTTAAGTGAGTAAATGTGAGAATGTCACCTTCGCTTCTACGCAACTTTGATATATAAACTGTAGGAGAGGCTCAACTTTTTAATGCAACGAACATGAACTATAAGAGAACTTCTGCATCCAGATGGGATCACTGTGTGACGGCATGTAAACCGATCAAAGGTACACGTCTCCCGCTAAATCACCTGATTCACTGGTGCTTTCTACTAGAGATGGACCGATCCGATATTACGTATTGGTATCGGTCCGATACTGACCTAAATTACTGGATCAGATATCGGAGAAAAATAAAAAATGTAATCCGATCCATTAAATATCACGAAAGCACCTCACAAAACTTGCAACACGCCGTAACTCACCTCAGAACGTTAGCACGTCGGAGCAGTATGCATCACGTGATAGAGCGGCTGTGGCATGCGGGACCTGTCGGTGGTCTGGATAGCATGTGGAGCTTCGCTAGCAACCTGGCATTTCATCTCCGACAAAGTTATCCCCGAGAGAAGTAAAGCAAGTGTGTAAGTCCATCTCTGAATGTTTGTAAAGCATTCCCACGTTAAGCTTAACAAGCGACTGCCTCTCGCTCTCCGGCTGCTACTTCAATCGTGATGATCAGCTGATCGGCTTTTCTGTCGCGAGTCCGTCTCTCTTGTTTGTTTTTGGCCCACTTTGCACCAGAAAGAGGAAACCAGTGGCTGAACAACAGCAGCACGTTTAAGCTTGATCAGCTGTTGTTAGAATGTATTTAATATTACTTTCTACTCCAGGATCTTTTTCTAGCTGACGCTGGTAACTGTGCAGGGGCGGATCTAGCAAAGTTTAGCCAGGGGGGCCGATAGGGCATTAACTGGGAAAAGGGGGCACAAAGACATACTTTTCTTTCTTATTCTCATTTAAAATGTCTAGCTTTTAATAAATAATTATCTGACACCCAAAGTTTTAATTTGATGTAAAATGAATAGAAGTCAATTACTGTATATAGTAACTATTAAGTCTAATATATATACCCTAGTAAGCTATAGTACTTTTTCCTTTGGGAAGGTACCATCTGTGCAGTCTGCAATTTTGTTGAAGAAAGATGTTGAATCTATTTAATATTTCTTGAAAAATAATTGATTTCTGTGCATTTTTTTTCACACTGCATCAAATTAAGGTTGATTACGTCGATTAAGCATCATGAGGTGGAGCGTGAGGGGTGGTTCCCTATTTTTTATTTATTTATTTTTGTTGTTGCTGGGAGTTGGAACCCTATTAGTTAGGTTGCTTAATATTTACGCTAAGTACTCTTTAAAATACCAGAATAGGGAGGATGGTGTAGGTTTAAGTTTATTAGATTGATCAGTATTGCTGAACTATGAAATTTTTTTTTGCATACAGGTATAACAGAATAGCTTTAGTGTAGTTGTTGTTTTAAACTTGAGTATGAACTTATACAAAATGCAGCAAGATATTTAAAAAAACAGTTTTGTTGATTAAAAAACACTATATCGGATTCATATCGGTATCGGCAGATATCCAAATTTATGATATCGGTATCGGTATCGGACATAAAAAAGTGGTATCGTGCCATCTCTAGTTTCTACACAGACTAAATTCCGATCAATAATTATTTTGTTCTTTCAATCAAGGTTCGCATTCAAATTTACAAACATTCGCATTCAAATAGTGTATCCATGTAAAGATTTTCTGTGTGTGGATGTTACAAATATACGCTGTATTTTATTTTAAGGAACCATCTGTGCGTGCATGTGTGTGTATGTGTGTAACTCCGGGTGTGTACGGGTGTGTCAGAGGATTATGTCCAATGGTTGATTGTTTGCTGTGAGCCTTGCAAACGGATCGAGATATAATCCCCATCCCGCCCCTCCACCACCCTTGTTCAGCAGAGGGAGATGAGGATGGCCACTGCAGCAAACACAATAAACTACACAACACACAACTGCCATCGCATATCTAATAAATGAAAAGATCTGGGTGTGTTATCCTGTTAGCACCATTATGCAATATCACAAAAATGAATGTGTTGTACTGTTGTAGCTGGCGAATGTTTTTGGGTTTTTTGCATTAATCAATGATCGTCTGACAGAAAATCAACCAAATAACATGAAGTCTTCCTGCTACATAAATGGAAAAAAACAGCAAAGTCACAGATTTGAGAAGATGACATCATCTTACAATCTGTCTCTCACTTAAAATGACTATAAAGGTTCAAATTTGTTTTAAGCTCATAAATAATTAACTCATCATTTCACCTCTGGGTCATCAGGATAAATGGAAACTGCTGATTACTTTTCAACATTCCTAAACATACATTTTAGCTCAAAGTTTCAAAGACCTTTTCAAATCTTCTTTCTCCTTTGAGTTTGTGACCATGATGGCGTTCCACGACAGAAAATCACCAGAACTGTATTAAAAATACACTCAGCATTTTTCTTTTAAGTTGGGTTACATTTATTTGAGCATAAAATACATTTTTGTTCATTAAACAGACAGAAAAAATAGGAAAATGCACAGATATATCTAAGTATTGTCTTAACTATATAAACTTTGAGACTGTTTCAATTGACTACAATTTAATTTGTTATAACAGCAGTTTATAACAACTGTAGTCTTTTATGTTGAAAGGTTCAAAGATGAGACACACTCCCTTGAACAACACTTGGCAATGCTGTCGAGGAAGGCTGCCCTTTTAATAGTAAGAAACTTGAGGCAGAACCAGATTCGGCCATCTGCCAAAGGCCAATTTTGAGCCTTAAAAACCTTGAAAGTCGTTTAACAAAACATCAGGTGGTCATTTGTATTGCAAAGATCTAATTTTACCTTGCAAAACATGAACTGAGCTGTAATTCACATTTGATTGCTGCTTTCAAACATTAACCGTGGTGGGATAAGATTGCCTGCTTCTGCTGCTAACACATAATTGTAAAGCTGCACAATAACAGTTACACTCAAAGACAAGAGATAACGCGCACATGCTGCACCGCAAAAACGCCGTAACGGCCTTCTCTCCCTACAGACACCCATATTCTAGATATCAGCGATGACAGATACACAGCACGAGTGTCCGTGCACTTCAAAGCAGAGCGCTGCCAAACTCCTTCAACATATGCACAACTGCCTTCAAACACATGCCTGGTGTATGAGTTTACCAGATCGCAAAAGCAGCGGGGTTACAGTCAGTGAAGGTCAGTGTCGACCACATCAGGTCTGTACACACACACACACGTGAGCGCACATGGGTCTAGATGCTGCCTCTTGACTGTTTGACAGTGAATAACAGGAAACTTTTGATACTAGATAATCAGATTCAGCACCGAATTTGGATTTGATAAATGCTGTCTAATCCAATGGCTTCTAGTGCATAAAGATATCTCACTTGCATTTCCTGTCAGTTCACACAAGTTGAAGATCACCAGTAGAATGAAATTAGGCATGTCAAGAGCAGGCTCTGGATAATATTTCAGAAGTGTCCTGAGGTTAATTCAAAGGAAGTCAAGGATGTGACAAGCTGACATCAACAACTAACACTTTATGTCTCAGGCCTATCTGTTGGACAGCGTTACATATACAATAACAAGAAGAAAATCCCAACGTCTCAAAAGATACAAACAATAAATGTGGCAGCTTTATTTTGCTAAGATGTGAGAATAGGTAGAGTGAAAATGAGAGAAAAGACTTGAGTTCTTGTGTGTGTGGTGTTGTCTGCATGTGCGTGTGCGAACACATGTCAACACACAGACACGCACCCCCTCCCCTCCTCTCTCACGGACGATAATCTGAGTGCATTAATCTGTTGTTTGAACTCCTTAAGCACAGACTGTCTATCACATCTGCTCTCTTCACCCCAGTAAAGCTCTGCAGTTTATAAACTCCCTTTTTCTCCTCTCGCTCTCCTTCCTTCTCCTGTCTTTTCCTTTTTTGATCTGTCGCCGCAATTTCTCTATCGCCTCCAGCAGGACTACATTTAACACAGCTCATTCCCTTCATACAGTAAATCCATCTTCTCATTTGGCCACCAGACCTTTTTGGAAACTTCTTATTCCAGCTTTGATCCCTCTCTGATCCCTCTCTGATCTTTCTTCCTCTTACTCACATCTGATAAAACATGACAGGGCCCACATGTTGAAAAACTGAAAAATCACCCAAGCCAATGTCTTTAATGAAATAAAAGCCCAAAACATTCACAATCTTTGCACAAAAAAAGATGAAACAAACCATTAATGTGTCTGGAATTAAACACTGAATAGTCACAAATGATACAAATTTAGCGCATGTGCGCGAGGCGTGAATGATTGGAGAGGAGAATATAAAAAAATGACAACAAGGAGACGGACGAGCTTACCTGCTGTCTGTCGCTGTCTCCCTTCCGACAAGAGCGAGGCATCGGGAGAGACACGCAGAGCAGGGACGTGGAGATGATGAAGACGAAGAGGGGATGGGAGGCGAAGTCACAGTCTTTGCGTCATCTGAGGAAATTTGCAGATTAATACAACAGCTTGATGCTCTGAGCCCCTCTCCTCCCCCACCTCACCCCACTGCATCTCACCCTCACTCCCATCTCCTCCCCTCCCTCCTTTCTCTCAGCCTTCATGACTGTGTCTATCACAAGCCTCTTTTATATCACTTTGGTTACACTTTTGGGGAATGCACGGGACAGGCGAGAATTACCAGTGACAACAATCACACGGAAGGTGGAAGATAGATGCAAGAAACAACTTTAAAATGATTATGGAAATTCTGCAAGTTAGGAGTTTGGGGAGTTTGGGGGGGGGGCATCATTATCCTCCCTTCCACAGGAGGGTGCTATGACTCTTCACTGAATGGAAGAAACCTGCTCAGCAGCTTCCCCCTGAGGCATACATTGACAGATATCAGTGTCAGTCGGTGAGGCCTCAAAGTGCATGGGGGCTCAAGGGTGGAGCTGCTACATACTGCACATACAAGGGTCAGGCTTTTTCCATGAACCGTGACACTTTATCAATACACGGAGTTAGAAATAAAGTGATAAAGACGATGAGAAGTTTCAGGTTTGTCATTCCAGAGCGCTGCGTTGTAAAGACTGGAGGCCCGAGGCTTTATGGGGAGGGGTGGAAGGGGGGGGGGGGGGGTGATTTATGAGTGTAGCATCTCAACTGTCATACATGATGTTGTATAACGACGTGACTTTGCAGACTTTAATAAGGAAGCATTCTTCGGTATAGTACGAAACCCGCACAGCCGTTTCCTTGCTGGCTTGGCAGACAGACGAAAACTAGAGTAAAATAAAATTACCTCAAAACTATAGCACTAATATAAAGGTGATTTTATAAATTGATGCACATTCAGTTACCTTCTGTGGTATCTCTAAAAGGATCGCTCATTACAAACAAACAAACAAACAAACAAAAACTACCAAAATAAAAAAAAAACAGAAATTCTGATCTGGAATCTGGACTGCCGAGCAGATGTCACTTGTTGCTGAGTCCATTCTAATTTTAGCTTAAGGATACACAAAAACACATTCAGCAAATATTTAGGTCAGTAAGATATTCTTTAGAGTTGAACTTTAAGTGTCAATTTAAGCAAATACGAGAAGAATATTAATATAATAACAAGACTGTACAGATGCTTTATATTACAATGTCACTTTATCCAAAAGCTAAACAAACATAACATTTGTTTTTATTCCACAAATTGCACGAAAACGATGGATGCAACCACCGTGACGTCATGGTTTCCCGACTATGTATTTGAAACCTCAGCATTAGCGTTTTAGTGAGAAGCAACCCAGAGAGCAGAACAGAGGGTAGAGTGCAAAGTTATCAGTTAACACTAAAAAGCTTTGGCTAGCAAGCAGCATGCATGAGCTGCACAGGTGCAATCTGCTAATTAGTGACAGACTAATAACATATTAGAATTTCACTCACCACAATTGGAGCACAAGATTCTCAGACAGGCTACACTGCTACACTGCACAGCATTTGTAGTATAATTCTGTTAACAAATATCTAAAAGCCAAAGAGAGACATTTGACTGGTTGGATTTAGGGAACTGAATTAGTGCAGGTAAGGTTAATCAATGTTAATCAAAGCAGCCACATCCATAAATCTACACCTTACGAGAGAAACTATAACCAGAGATCAAACAGTGTTTGCAACACACTGTTGCAAACAGTTTTAATGCTTCAAAGCTGAACATCTTAATGTGGACGTCTGTGAGAACTGGCTCGCTAATGGAGTCAACCTCAATTGCTTTTTAGACAAATTGCATTGGCTTCATTTTTCTGCCTCACAGGTTTCCACTTTTCATGTAGAGTATTTGTTATCTTTCCTTTATAAGGGCATATCTTTGATTATTACACAAATTATACATTAACAAACACTAGTTTCTACTCATAACAACACCACAGTTATAAGTCAGATCTTAGTGCATTGTATACTGTATTCTTAAAGTCTTGGCATCTACTGAGTTTGATTTTTTTTTATCCGGTGCCAGCAACAACAAATTTACACTCGCACACATGAAATCTGTGCAACCGACAAGAATTTCAAACATACCCTTCCATGCACACCCACCACTCACACACAGTCCCACAGGAGGACAGATGGAGAGGGGCAGAATGGGAACAGGGGCTTGTACAACTGGGCCGGTGTTTCCATTGTGCAGTAGGTGAGCCGTAAGTCTATCCTCTACTAATTGCCAGACCAGTTCAAACACAAAGTCTGCCACTGAAATCCAATCCTACGGGTGTTGTACAGTGAGTAAAGTTTACAATGTGTAACATTTTTCCCCTGTTGGCAAAAAATAGGGCACATGGAAGAGGAGGTGAGGGGATGGAGAGGAACGGCGAGGGCAAAGAAGGGGGGAACCAAGGAAGATGTGGACTGTGCCGGCGTCGGCGACACGGAGGATGTAACTGTAAATAGATCACTCACTATTTAGGCTGCATGTCTAATCTAGGGGATCCAGACTGAATGAAAGTGTAGCCACTGTAGGTGGACTGGGTCCTGTAACGGGACACTGAGGAGGCACCGATAAGGAGACGAGGAGGAGTGACTGAGAGGTGATCCGCGGGAGAGAGAGGGGTGCTGTAAGGGGAGAGGTGACAGCGATGCAGATGATGTAAACAAGACGCGCAGAGTGTGTGCATGCGTTGCGTGAAGCCGTTTCGTAAACTGACAACGACCCAGCTACATCGCACATCACACAAAATCCAAACTGAGAGAGACGTGGAACGAGGCAGACTGCTAGGCAATGCAACACAGCGCCAGTCTGCATTTTGCACCCATTTGAACCTGTTTCTAATTAGGCATTAAACTGAATTACCAAACCCCGTTCTCCTAATGAGGGCTTTGGAGCTTTGATGCTCATATTCCCTCTCCCTCCCAAACTGTTTTCCCGAAGGTGAACATTCCATACGCTAATTTCAGTTTCATGCAGGAAAGACTTGTAGCCGCATGTGCTGTTTGTTTGTCAGAGCGGCAGTGTATCGGTATGGGCGTGTGTGCGTGTGTGTGCGTGCATTCTTTGCTTCGGTGTACATGTGCGCTGTTTGCATGTTTATGTGTGGTCTGGCTCCAGACCCTGTCACTCATCCTCTTTGACCTTTAGTAAGCTGTGAAATTCAATTTCAGGCTTGGCTTGCTTTTTGCGCTCAAACCTCCACCTGTGCTAAATATGTTCATGGGGAAACTGGACAGCAGCTGAAGTGGCGCACACAGGGATGTCAAAGACAGACAGGCAGGCAGAAGTGATGCATTCATCAATTCGAACTCCCCCATGAATGACCTCACCTTTGACCTTTACCTCTTTGCCACCGTGTCTGGCGACTGGGGCATTTCCAGCAGGCTCTGGCTAATTGGGTCAGATTGCGGAGAACGGAGCATTACGCCTGAAATTAGAAACACATGCAGCTATACCTCAGTGTGTACGTGTGTGGTAGCAATGGCAGTGCAGTTTTCATTAGAGAAGGTTTTTTTAGGGGTGAGCAGGAGGTGGAATGCGGCGGGTGTGAGGCGAGTGATGGAAGAAACACGGAAAAGGATTGAAAATGTCAGGAAATCAGGTGAAGACACTAAAATAACGTTCAAAGTGAGTGAAGATGGAAGAGGAGATGATGGAGGACTGACACCAGGTACCTTGGGGAGGCTGAGGATGTGTAATTGAGGCCTGACTTGGTGGCTCTGTTATGGACAGACAGACTGAGAGCCTCGCCCTGACAGCTCGGCTCAGCTATTTGCAATAATTGCTATAATAGCTACCTTCCAATTTCGTTCGGATCTGAGTTTCAAATGCAGGAGGATGTCCAGTGCAGAGGCAACAAGCTGATGCCTGATGGCGCTGCCTGTGGGAAAGATTCATCACAGGGGCCGATGGGAGTAAGAGCGACATCTGGAAACTTCAAAATTAGAACCAGTTGAAGATGTTGGGATCCAAAAGGTGGATCACGTGTGGAGTCGAATTCAATCGCTCCTCTGAAGGGAGAGACTCTGTACAAGGCAGCGCTGTGCTATAAAAGAAATCTGTTTGTTTTTTGTTTTTTACAGGGCTTTAATAAAAGACCGGAAACCTGTTTCAGTCATGATAATGTTGTTTGCTGAAAATAGAAAACCACTGTACAGCATTGAATTTGCCTGCTAAATAGTGCAGCTTAACTTTAAAGAGTTTTGATGACTTAAGGATTAAGGAAAGCTTTTAATGTGACGTGTTAGAGCGGTAGTATGAAGCAAAACTTGTTCTGTGAATGAATGCCTGAGATAAACCTCTGGGTCTCCTCGGCTGTGAAACGGTCACAGTTACATATGCACGCGAAAGCCCGAGAAAAACGCATCCCTGCCTTTTCAGTCATCGCCTTTGTCTGAAGGTGATTCCCATCCACACCGAGCTAACAACTTTCTCTTGCTCTGTTTCTCTCAACCACTCAAACTCTCATTGATGCACCCCGAGGTGGAAATATCTAAGTGCACGCAGGGCAAGTTCAGACAGGGAAGGAGATAGAGAGAATGGTGGGAGGGTTGAACGGATTTCGAGCGACTGACAGTAAATGCCAAGGGGTAGGAATGCCGCAAAGGAGACATTAGGGAGTGTGTATGTATGTGCGCGCAAGTGTTTGTGTTTGATTGGCAAAGACGATCCCGAAAATTCTCAGAAGGTTCTCTGCTTCTACTGTACGCTGGATGTGGATAAGACAAACAAAGCGTGTGCACGTGAAGTCATGTGCGCTTGTGCAATCACTCAGTGAGTACAAGTATATCAACGCCGCCTTCCATCTGATGGTCCTGTGTTAAATGTCTCCGACTCAGAGTGAAGACTGCACTTTAGTCTGCCTCTCTATACAAGAGTGACCCGTTTTAGCGGCCTGAAAACCCTCTTTTCACGATCCCCCCTTCTCTTTCTGTGTCTCCTCTCCAGGTCCCTATCTCTCCCATCCCCGAACTCTTTCATGAGCAGTCTCTCAGGGGCAGGGTTGTAACACAAGCCTGCGCTCTTTTGTCTCCATTCTTTTCCTTATCCTTTCATCTTTTTAAACATTCAGGGGAAAAGGGGTTTGGTGAGATGGAAACCACTACTTGGTAAAGGAAAGAAAGAGATAGCATGTGAGAGAGCAAGAGAGAGTGGGAGGTGGGATGAAGAGGGGAGGCAGAGTAGACCCCCCCCCCCCATTCCTCTCACTGCTCATCCGCCAATTTATGGCTCTCCTTTTCAACAAGGCCATTCAAGGTGGGGAGGCTCAGTGGACGCGCTGTTCTCGCAGGTCAATAGCAATGAACCCTCGTCTGGTCTGTATAGGGGTGACTTATCTGCGCCGAGGACCCACTGAACTGTCTGTCAGCCTGTGCGTCCTCTATAGACCTCCATTGTGACTCCTACAGGCCTTGGCTGACTTTCCCCCCGAAGACCTGTGAGCGGACAGAGTGGCCAGTCAACAACTCTTATTTTCATCTTTCCAGCTTTAACAGTACATCCAAACTACCTGCATTGCAGCATTAGCGAAGATCAAAGCAGCAAATATCTGCACGACTGAATGGAAGTCAAAACCATGTGAAAACATGAACTAGATCTGGATCAAATAACACATAATAACACACTTAATGAGAAATATGCAATACAGAGTATGCCAAAACTACGTCACATTGAAATATAAATTACATCCTTTGGATGCGCTCCAAAAAACAGACACCTGCTACTTTGCCTGTAGCGTCAATAAATATTTTCACTATTTCTAAGCAAGTATCTTTCAAATGCACTTTACGGTTAGTAATAAAGGTATCACTGTTGAAAACCTGCAACCATACAGAAGAACATCCTGCAAAAAACTTGTTTTCAGCCAGTGTAACATTTCTTATCAAATAAATGGAGATTAGCTGCATGTTCTTTTTCATTTGTGCAAACAAGTGGGGATAAATTGAGGGAAAAGAATTTGAAAGATTTTGGGGGGTTTTGATGCAACCTTCACAAAGATAAGGCTGGTGAAGATAAGCTGATGAAATTTAAATGAGAATTATTTCTCCTTTCGTGCATGGTAATAAGAGGAGGGAAAACAAACAAGAAATATAGACAAGGTGCAAGCAGTTACACAAAACTGATCAATTTATTTTATGTCCTGAAGAAGTGAAGCACATGCAGGAAATGCAGCAATGTTTTTAATGGGTTGTGGCACATGGACTTGTCCACTATGTGTGCATTAATGGTTTTAGTCTCTATGTTGTGCAGCTGGAAGGCAGCTCCATAAATCACTTCAACCTAAGAAAAAAAGTGTAAAAAAGTGCGATGCCTTGATTGTGATGTCATGCAATCGTCACTGAATTCTTGTTATGAAGGCTCAAACTGAGTGATTTAGCAGTCCCCATGCTGGTGTTTTGAAACAAGACTTGAAAAGCAAGTGATGGACTGACTGTAAAAGTAGTAGTAGTACACTGCATGCTCATTGGCTGATCATTTGTGATTGACAGGTCATTAGCTAATGACAATATGATGGATTATCACCCCTTCTAATAATGACTATAATTCACAAAAACAGCTTTAGTATTACCTGGAACTAATGATGGAGCCCTGAAGACTATCAGGAATTTGGAACATATGACATCATGCACACATTGCTTGGATGTGATACAACCACTATTGGTAAGCGAAAAATATATAGGGCTTCTGAACATCACTAGGTGAAGTGGATTACACCAGAAACCTCAATGTAAGTGCTTTGGTCACTAGCAGATTGTCTCAATTGCCCGAAGTTTGCACTTCAAAATGAGAACCAGTTGAAGATGTTGGGATCCAAAAGGTGGATCACGTGTGGAGTCAAATTCAATTGCTCCTCTGAAGGGAGGAAGTTTGCATGGAACGCACCATCTTCTCTGCAAACACTCGCTAACTATTAGCTGAATGGCAGTAAAACTTGAAAAAAAAATGGAAATGGATGATGTACTGCTTCAAAGCTGCATCAATTTGCTAGCAACAACAAGGAGGTTTTCGGTGCAGCACCCTGCAACCCTCAGTTGGTGAAAACCTTATTGCAAATGCAACTGCGCAAACTGGTTGGGGAGTACACATTTTTGCCTAGTGGGTTCCACGTCCACGGAGACCTTCCCCATACAACGTCACACCTCCAAAATCTGGTTAGAGGTCACGTGACTGCAAAAAAATAGATAACCTTTTTGCACCTCATAAGTTTCCCATGAAAAATTGAAGCCAAGTTTAAGTCACTTCGGTGCCTTAAACCTTTCAGACAGAAGCCATGGCCTTCCTAGACACAAGGCTAGTTTGCCAGAGTAATTCAAGGGTCCCCATACTAATCACCACCTAAAGTCCTCAGATAAGGAGGCCCAACAATCTAAACATGAACATGATGAATTATAGCCTCAGTGCACAGTATTTTCTTAATCATCTTGTCAGAGTATACAGTATCTTCCTGTTGTAATTTAGGCCTATTTACTCTTTCCTAGGATTTGATGTGCATGCCAACATCGAAATTAACCTGTAAGCACTCACATCTCTACGTGTCTTGCAAACATGCCTAAAAATCTGGCACAAGCATAGAGGAAGCAATCTGAAAGCAGACTTGGATTTGGCATTAAAACACAGAGTTACATCTTCAGGTTTGATTGTGCCAAACGGGGTTATGTTGCAGCCTCACACACTTGCAAACGACAACCGTGCAGCTACGGCTGGTTGTAATAATTTACAGTTGATGCCCCATAATGAACTCACCGAACTTGGATCTGTGCCCGTATTACTGGCATTACTGGCTGTTTTCCTGTGAAGTGTGAGGCGGGGATCAAAAACAGGAGGGGTGACTTTGTTTTGGGGCTAATTATTGTTTTCTCTTTTAGGTGTCTGTTTAGGAGCGGTTGTTTCATACATCTGCTTTGACAGATGTTAGTCGCTGAATGCCCCAGAACTCTTATCCATATTCTACTAAAGGATCCTGAGGGGGGGGGGGAGTTCGCCCAGTCTTTGCGCTTCCACCAAGAAACTAATCTCAACTGAGTCGAGCTAGCAGTAAGCCAATAACAGGGCCATTCTGAAGAGACTGCGTGCTTCTTTAAAATAAAAGCCCTGCCTTTCCGTCACGTTCGATGGAAATTCAAATTCCTCAATTCATGTTTTATTTTGAAAATGTTAACCGGAAGTTTTGATTGTAGTTAATGCTAGCTTTGTTGAACGCGTTTCAGGCGGAGTTCGGAGTTCTTAAAACGTTTGGGTAGCTTCTTCAGCGCTCCACTTCGTCGCTCACTTATTTGAACTGACATTCATTTTCTCTGGGGCTCCTTGGAGCAGTAACAAGTTATGGAATATCCACATTTTCAGGCGGGTCAACATTTGTAATAGTTTTGTGGGTTTATTGCATACAGTATTTCTCTTGAGTGGAAGCGCTCCCGGGACAGGAGAGTTTTCTGGTGTGTAACTACTTTCCTTTCCTTTTTTTTCTCTCCCCTCATTGGATTTTTGGTGCACTCGTGCGATGTCACGGACTATTAAAAAAGGAGAAAGACATGTTTGTGAATAGCGTTTGTGGTTAGCGTGTAAAAGTGATTTGGGGTTTCTTTTTTAAACCAGTTGAGCAACAGCGACAGGACTATAATCAATGTGGTGTCAGCTGGAAGGACGCGGGGTCCGGATCTCACCTAAACGGTATGCCACACACGTACACTCAAAATAATGTTTAAATATTCTGCAGCGCAGCTCAATCGAAATACAGACACGTTTCTTCATTTATTTATGCAATCAGTCAGTTACAGATACAGGGGCGGTTCCATGATTTTGTAAATTGAGTGGCATAGTGGGGACCAAGGCAGTGGGGCCCCGCTGGAAAACATATTATATTATAATGTTTAATGAGAAATAAATACAAAGTAGAAAACTGGTGCAGAAAACACGGATTTCCAAGCTCAAGTGCCCTCATACAGATGTAGTAGACAAGTGTGAATGTGAATAACATTTTTGCAAAGTGAAGAAACAAGTTAAAAAGTCATAACCCTGCTTAAATATTAGTAAAAAAAACTTGTAGGTTCAACATATGCTGAAAGTACTTACAGTAAAAGAACGTGCAGAATTATGCAGAATCAAAATATATGCATTATACAATACATTATACTAGATCATGCATCATAACTGAATCTATATAGCTATAATAATTAATATTTATTAATATGATTATATTTTGCAATATATAACAAAAAAAATGTAAGCTTTAAAATTATTATAAAGCACATTATTTTGCATACAAATTATAGTGGAGTAAAATCAGAAAGTTTCTATTAATACTTATTTAGTAACGTACTTGAGTAAGTAGACTTGCTAAGTTAGATTAGAAGATGGAAGCTTATCAGTGCCCTGGTTCAAAGGCACTGGTGAGGTCCTATCACTTTGAGGATAACAACCAGAAAGTTATATAAGTCAGGCTACTATAAGTTTAATAATTTTATATTTATTTATTTTCCCGAGGTCTCTTTTTAATTACATTCATGTATAAACAGGCACGAATTGATCATTATAATTTAATTTTTTTATTTGATTCATACTTTCTTTTTTAAAGCTCAGCATTTCTCACTTGATTGAGAAGATCAAGACGCTCTACGTGTTTTCCTTGGCAGCCCGACACTTGTAGGGTTTTTCACATGTTGTTTTCCTTGGCAGTCACTCAGGTGAGGTGAATGCTACCGAGTCACAACACAAACCTGCTGGTAGATCACACAAGTTGCCATTTTAACATACCTGCAGCTGATCTCTTAACTCCGCGCTGTCAACAGATAAGGGGCTGAATAGGCTTCGTGGGTGGTTTTTGCAGGTGAAAGTGCAAGTTTGAGTGTAATATAAATTATTTCATTACAGTTTTTAAGGTTTTTTTTACGCTTTTAAACAGAAGAAGACGCATGGCTTGCTTGCACCTCATTAGAAGTGTTTCCCAGTGTGAACCAGAGAGATCTACAAGTCATTTGAGAGAGGTGTCACTGACAGAGCCAAGGTTAGAGAGGAGGGGGCTCAATCCTGCAGGATGAGCATGGTACGAAACAATCACAGAGCTGGAATTAATGGGCTGTTTGCACAGCGGGACCGCAAGGCACTGTAAATGGATATAAAGGCTTTTATTTTTAACCTCGAAAGAGGGGACGAAGCAGAGGGAGGACAAACATTTACCTGCATGTTTTTTCCATCTCACATAGTGTCACAGCCACTCCTGCTGTCAGTGTTTCTAATAGATGCTTTTGAGACCGTTTAGTCAGACCCAACCTGTGATTAAAATGTGGTGAAAGATGCAATCTGACGTGTAAACTGTTTTCAGGGGGAAGCTTCCCTCTGAGATCTTCCACCCCCATTGAGGGGGAGTTACAGAACTTCAAAGAGGCAGGATTAGTTTAGGAGAGAATGCAGTCCTAACACTGAATGCATTTTCCCGCTGTCAGATGGATGTGCCTGACATTAGCCACACATGTGGAACTTGTAAACAGACTAAATAGCACAGTAGCCATTGCCAGGTGTGGATCTGCTTTATGGCATGTGTTTCCTGGGGTGGGTCTCAAGAGAGAGCCAGAGGCACACTGTACCATAATTCCCCCTGATTCCTTCTTCCCTTTAACACTGGCAGGAGTCTGAACAATTTTCCAGGTGTCAGATCTACTCAGAAAAACACTTGTGTTTATATTCTGTGTTTAAAGTTTTTCTATTGTTAATGTTGAGCAAGAGTTTTGAGTGACGGCACGTGAAGAATGTGGATTGATGCATGTGTTTCACGCTAACTTAAAGTGGCTTGATAATACAGAAAAATGTATGACAAGTTATCATCCATTAACAGGAAGTTAGTGTCTACTGTATTGTAATTTTTCAAGTGAATTATAAAAACTTTATCAGCTTCTTAAATGTCTTTACAAAATAATAAATGTCAATTATGTGTATTTAAAAGTGTCCATAAAAAAGACCGAATCTGTGTTCAGCTAAAAGCGCTGTTTAATGTAAGAACCAGAAAAAGCAGCACATTAATCTGATAAAAATGAGTTAAAAAAATAAATACATAGAAAGAGATATAAAGTAAAATGCTGAACTGTCAGAGCGAGGGGAAACATTGCATTTTAAGAGTGGTTAAAAACAAAGTGAAATAGGACAGTTTCAACCTGTCACGTAAAAATGCTCCCTGACGTATGCTCATATCTGCTGGGAATGTTGTATTGCAGAGGTTGGGAACAAGTTGTATCTTCCGCCTTGTTTTGACTGCTTTTCTGAAGCTTAAATAAATGCACAGCCAATGTGATTGCAGAGAAAAGAAAGCCAGCATGTGAGCTATCAAGGACTTATATTAATCAGTGCTAAGAAATGGAGTTCTTGGAGGTCTCTCCGTTAGTGTCCTCAAAGTTTAGTCTGTTTATTCATGGATTTTTGCTCGATGAGGTGGTTCCATCTGTTTGTTTAGGCTGTATATCCTGTGGTATTCTTCCTGTGCTGCTCATTTTGAAGGCTCTCAGGCTACGGTGATTAGGATTAACATAAGAGTGCAGCCTCGAGTAGGGTTTTACTTACTAGGTGAGGTTTTTGAATTAGACGGCCTGGGGTATTTGTGCATACTCATTTGTGGAGAGGGGGTGTAGGTTGCGAGGGCTTGAGTTTGGTCCAGACGGTGGAAGAACTTTGTGTCTAGCCTTGCAGGGAGAGCAAATGATGCATGTCATTGTGGCAAATGGAGCATGGTGATGAAGTGCAGCTCCTGCTGCTGCTGTTTTACAAAGAAACCACTTAGACGGTCAGCCTGCCTGCCCTCGGTGTGATGTCTGAGTGCTCCACAAAGGCCTTTAGGAAACCTGTAACTCCAACTGATCACATATTCCACAGCTGTCCGGGATATTTGATCCTGTACTTCCCCTTCGTGTTAACGGTCAGATTTATCACTTTAATTGGTTTCCATCACACAAAACATTTGGCAGGCCTGGTACACTGATCAGTAAACTAAGCAAACATGTAGCTCTACACGCTGAGGTGTGATTTGGCGTCAGCAGGCACTTTGAGCGGCAGCACCTTGGGTGACAGCATGAATGATGTCTCAACCAAACCTTGCTGCGTCTCGCTGGCAGCATTGTGTCCCGGGTGTGGTTCTATTGAGTTACAGGTCCTGTCACAGGAAGGATTTAGTTTTGTCACCACTCATTCACACACTCACTGATAGCCACCGATGATCCCCCCACCCAGTCGCTCTTACACACCTGTTAAAACAAACAATTATAATATCAGCAAACAAACGAAGTCATAACATTCCGTTTTTGACACGTATTTTATGTTGCTGTGGTTTTTTAGAAGTCTGCATCCTTTGCCACGAAGGAGCCTCGCCAGCAACGTTACATCACTGACATTCCCATCATTCCATTTTTTACTCTTTCCAATTGACCTTTTCCCTGCTTTTAAACAAATAACTAAATCCTCACTTACCTCCCCCGTGTAGGCTCGTGAGTACTGCTTGAATACCGTCTCGCTGGACCTGCGGTATAGATTGGTGGCTGGAATATTTTTACTGTTAGTCAGAGGGCAACCTCACATTGAGTCACATGTGAGTCATCTCACTTTTTATTTCATTCACATAATGTCAGAGTTGACGAAGCAATTCACCCTAAACGTCCTTTGCGTGTCAGGAATTGTTTACATTTGGCTTACACGAGGGAGTGTGCGGTCTGGTTGACTATATTTATACTAACAGTTAGTTTTGATTTTCAGGAAATTTGCTCATAATTTTTTAGATGAAAAAAAAAGCTGTAAACTGTGCACATCTGATAGGTTGGCAATAAAGATTTTTGCCTTCAAATTAGTGGTCAGACAAACTATTGAAACCAGGAGTTTAACTGGTGTTTAACTGTATCTCAGGTCCCACAGCATAATTGTGAAAACTGTAATGTCTAAATATGATTCAGGTCATGAGTGAATTGGAAATTTATCAGCGTAATGAAGGGATCAGGCCTGTCATAACAGGATATTTACGCGTCTGTAATGTGTGTGTGTGTGTGTTACAGACAAGGGGAGAAGGAAATGACAGAGCTAACAAATTGGATAGTGTTGATACAATGCTACTCCCACTGACACCACAGTTCAGTTACACCAACATGGTACCCTAGCCTAAATAATAGTCATGTAATGCAGCAAGTATTGTATTATGATTCGTTTTATTGGTCTACATATATCAAACCTATTAACCTTATAAGTGCCACTTATTCTCCAAAAATCTCTCTGTGCATAGAAATCCCTGAATTGTTATTGTGGGTGTCATATTGTAATAATATTGAGCTCTTCTAAGATTCTGTGACCAGGTAAAATGGGCAAAAACAATAATAGTGAACTAACTAGTCAACAGTTAACTATGCGTTTTATGAAATGCTTAGTATGTACTTTTTATAACATAATATTGTGTATATGACCTAAAGGAGTTATACAGAAGAATTTCAGCTTCTTATTTTTGCCACACAAAAAGCAGCACTAAAGCCTTTTGTAACTACAAGCTGCACAAAGTTTAGATAATACAGGTTATGGCAGGCAGGACGTTTACAATAGCGATCACTCTATAATTGAAACTCTTCCAGGCTAGTGCAGCTGAATGCAGTACTGTATCCGTCATTAAATTTCCATCACCAGTTCACTCACAGCCCAGGTGTAAACAGGTAGAATACTTGCGGTTTATCTCAGCTGTATTGGTATGCTTTCTTATTATGTGTGTGTGTTTTGACAAGAAGGTATATTGTAAGTTACAACATGTAGAAGAAAGTCCCAGATTCTTGAATTCTGAGGAAAAGTAGCAACAGCAGAAGAGAAACAAATCATGCCTTTAAAAGCTTTGGCTGTAAAGTTTCTGACACACATACGTGCCAGTCTGTCGGAGGTGAGCTCTTCAAAGTGTGCACCATTCATAGCTGAACTCCTCTTGCAGAAACAAAGATCGACCTCGCTGTACCTATTTTTCCACGAGTTCTGCCAAGATTTTAGAGCCATACCTCAGCAGTTAAAGCACCAGTCTCATAAAGCTGTAGGCCACCAGTAAAACCTCTCAATTTACACTTTAATTGTGGTGCTTGGTTTAACTGTATAAGCCACAATTTGCATTGTATAAAGTAACGTTGGCTCTCTCTCCTCTTGTGTCTGCTCTATTTTAACCACCAGCTGATACGTCTTGGGAGTGATGCACTGGCTTCCCCTGGTTGCCATGGTGATTGCCTCGGCCCTGCCCTTCCCTCACAACCCCGTGTCCAAGATTGCTACTGCGACCGCCGAGCCTGGCTTCGACAAACGCAGAGAGCACCGGCATGACCCAGCCGCTCGCCTCGCAGCTGCCCCCGCGGACTACAGCTTCAATGGAAGTGCCTCGCAGACGGACTACAACATGACTGCTGCGCTCAGTCAACACAGCAACAGACAAAACCTCCAGAGCCGTAAGGATTATGTAAAACCTATACACGAAGAGACATTCAAGGTGGAGAGTCGAGGAACCCACCAATCAAACAGCAACTCAGGCAGCAATGACAGAAGCAGCTTAGATGTTCCCACAGAACGAGCTACACTCAGGGCCGAGGATGTTTCCCAGGATAGTTCTGTTCCCAAGGATTACAAACCTGGCAGCACCAGCAGGTATGAATACGCAGGCTTTGTGGACTTTTCCAAGAAAGACAATCTTCAGGACGCTACTGATAGGCCATTGCAGGTTTCTGCATTGGAAAACCATGTGAGTCCTGCTACAACACATAAGGGTCAAACAGGACCAAAACTGACTACAACTTCAGATCAGTTCAGAGATACACAAAAAATCGGGACAGTGAGCCAGAGGACCGTGGGAACTGGAAGAGGTTTTCCTAAAGAAAGTCTGACAATGGAGGATGGTCTGGGTCTGGGAGGGCTGGATAACATCTTAAAGGGAGACGAGTTGTTTCTCGATGCTCATCCTCGGGTCCTGTTCTCATCCTCTCCATCACCTCCGGAGGACCCACCTCTTTTGCTCATGTTAGAGACTGGCATGCTGGAGGAGGACAGGGATTGGGAGGAGCAGGAGGCCATGGACGAGCGCATCGAGGGTCACGGCGACCGCGCACTCGACAGGAGTACGACTTTGTCTTGGGCAGACTCTGCTAGATTAACCCGCGAGGGTGTCCATCCTGTTAAAAGGGATAAACGCTCACATTTGACTGACAGATCAAAGGAGGGTATTAGGTCAAGGGAACAGTCGGTGTGCGAGGCAATAAGTGTGTGGGTTAACAAGACAGAAGCCACTGACTTCAAAGGAGAGAATGTCAGTGTCTTACAGGAAATCCAGACTCAGAGAGGACCTCTACAACAGTACTTCTATGAAACTAACTGCCACCATCCCAACAACCGGATCCAGTCAAAGGGTGCTGTTGCATCAGCGAAATCTCTCAAACCTCGAGGGATAGGTGTGGCTGGGGGCAGCTGCTTGGGAGTGGATAAAAAACAGTGGAACAGTGAGTGTAGAGTCAAGCAGTCGTACGTGCGAGCACTCACCAAAGATAATAGAAACAGAATCGCATGGAGGTGGATTCGAATCAACTCGTCCTGCGTCTGTGTGCTGCTGTCCAGAGCAAATTCGGCAACGGGGAGGGAGGTTTTGACAAGAAGGGGGAGGGCTTAAGAGACAGCACAAAGTGAAGTGACACAGAGCAGAGCAGCTCTGACATCCTTCTGTGTGCACTTTCTCTTCCTCGTGGTCTTTCCTAGAACATGAGGGAAGCTATCTCTTCTTAAATCCAGACCTTTTCAGATATCTCTTTTCCTTCCACTACAACTTTATGTGACTTTTGCATTTAAAAAAACAAGAAGACCTCAACACTAGATCTTAGGGAAAATTGTCCTATAGAAATTTTACTTTAAGAAGTACTGTTTTTGTATGATTTATCTTTCATAATCTAAGTTATTTTTGATTAGTATGTAAGCATGTGTATGTCTTTGATATTAATATATTCCTATATATATATATATAAGTGTACAATATGACACCAGTATACCTTTATGTATGAAGCTATGTATATTTGTGTGTATTTATAGAAGAAGCCTTCACGGGCTTGTAGGTCTCTCCAGTGTCTGATGATAATTCCAGCCTCTGGTCCGCTCGGGTTGTAAGAGGAAGGAGCGCCCCCTACTGAGGTTCCATTTTACTGCTCCAAACTCTCACCGTATATTTTACCATGAAACGTTACAGTTATGGTTTAACTAAGACTGCAGCGCGGGCACATGCTAGCGTGATTTCAGCCAGGCAGAGGATTTTTTGTGGCAGGATGTATCTGTGCATGTGGGCCTCACATGTGGCTCATGATTGTAAAAGCATGTGGTTTGTAAATTATGTGACACTTAAACAAGCTGATTTACCATCTTTGCGTTTGTTCAGTTGTCCTGCCAAACATGGTAATAAAGGAACTTTGTACTCAGTATGCTCTGAACTTAACTAATGTACATACAAAGTACAGCTTTCACTACTAGCTTTTTATTGTATTTTTTGCTGCTGAAATCTGCTGGTAAGAGGAAACGTGCCAAACATGCTTAAAAGTTGTAAAGTCCTCATTTTAAAAATCATCCATTACAAGCAAAAATTGTGGCTATTCTGTGTTCAGTTGTCTATAAATCCAGATACATGTAGTTGATTAAAAATAATTGCTTCAGGAAAAAGAGCAAGCCAAGACTACATACCTCCAAGGTTGAGGTGCACAACATGCACAAATCCCTACACACACTAGGATATCTACACCTGGATAACGTTTATGTTTCCTGAGAACATCTAAACTGTGTCTCCCATTTTTTCTGATTTTATTTGCATATGTATTTGTGAAGATATGACAAGAAAATGTCCATTTTTATGCCCCATGAAGGTGACGAATGTGTCGAAAAACATTAGTGGATTTACTTTTTGGGTCCGCACTAACAACAAAACACAAACCAATCAAATAAACTTACTGACACTATTTAAAGACAATAAACATGTATTTTCTATCCACAAATTGTATAATCCATGCTTTCATGGAAGTCCAAATACTGGATAAAGTTGAATTTTCTTGTCACATTGCAGTTAAAGGTCTTTAGAGAGGGTTTAAAAAAAATCTATTTATCACTACATCATTCAGATAATGCAGTAAACAGCCAGGAAAATGTCAGCCTCACCACGTTTTTGTTTTTGTTTTATAACAAATGACGTTCTATAAATCAAGCTCTGAGTGACACATTAATGAACTGCTCTATTAAAAAGCCCTTTAAGATATAAACAGATATAAAGCTGTGATGTTGGGTGGATGTAAGTGCTACTCAGGTAGATTCCTGGCTCAGAGTGAGAGCACGCCTTTTAGAGATATGTGTTGTAAAATGTTTCTTTTGGAAACAGCAGCGATTGTTAAAATTGAAAGAAAGTGATATCACCAAAAAGTTACGTACATTGAGGTGGAGCCTTTTTTTGTTGCTATTTTATGGTTATAATGCAGGTGAGGTATTTTCTATAGAAATATGCCTGAATTTGCATTTTTTTTCTAGAATAAATTTGAACATCAGATAACGCCAGTTGTACACTCATCACTCACTTTATTAGGTAGTACTGGGTTGGATCCCGGCTTGACTTCAGGATTACCTGAACTCCATGTGGCATAGATTCAACAAGATGCTGGAAACATTCATCAAAGATTTCGGTCTGTGTTGATTGCCTCACACACTTGCTCTTCTTCTATCACATGTCAAATGGGCTCTATTGGAAGAGATGTGGAGGCTGTGGAAGCCATCTGAGTACAGTGAGCTTATCATGTTTAAGTGGCCAGTTTGAGATGATGATTTGAGTTTTGTGACGTGGTGCTTTTTCCTGCTGGAAACAGCCATCAGAACATGAGCACGCTGTGGTCAAAAGGGATGGACATGGTCAGTAATAATACTCAGACTGTGCTGTTTAAATGGCATTCAGTTGGTACTTAGTGGACTAAAGCTTGCCAAGAAAATATCCCCCATAACATTAGAGCCCAACCTCCAGCCTGAACCAGTGATGCAAGGTAGGATATATCCATTCTTTCACAGTGTTGCCTCCAAATTCTGATCCTGCAAATGTTTTTCTGGTCCTCTGATGTCCAGTTTTGGTGAGCCTGTTTACTATTCTGCGCTGACAGAGTGGCACCCTGTGTGGTCTTCTGCTGCTCTAGGTCATCTGTTTGACGTGTTGGGCGTTCAGAAATGCCTCTCTGCATACCTTCATTGTAATGAGTGGTTATTTGATTTACTGTTGTCTTCCTATCAGCTCAAAGCAGTCTTGCAATTGTTCTCTGACCTCTGACTCCAACAAGGTGTTTTCACACAGAGAACTCCCACTCCCTTAAAAATCTTCTCTCTTGGAAAATCCAAGTAGATCAGCAGTTTCTGAAATACTCAAACTAGTAGAGTCACCCTTCTTCCCCATTCTGATACTCCCCATTTCAATTCCATTCACTTTTATTCATATAGCACCAAACCACAACAACAGTTGCCTAAAAGCTGTAAGATAAAGACCCTGCAATGTGACAGAAAAACCTCAACAATCAGACGACACCTAAGAGGAAGTACTTTGGCGACAATGGGAAGGAAAAACTTCCATTTAACAGGAAAAATCCTCCAGGAGAACCAAGCTCAGGGAGGGGAGGGAGACAAAAGACATGCTGTGGAAGAAAACCAGAGATGAATAATAACCCATAATTAAATGCATGGTGTATGAATATATATTGAGTGAATAGGGGTGAGAGAACACTTTTAATTCAGCTAGTTGTCTTGACCATGTCCACATAACTGAATGCATGGAGTTGCTAGCAGATATATGTGTTATTGAGCAGTATACCTAACAAAGTATCCACTGGGTGTACACCAGAAAATGCTGTTGACAGTCAGAAAAAGTTCATTTGATCACATTTTAAGGACTAAAAGTTTTCAATCAGACTTTGAAGAATATTTGAAAAAAAAAAAAAAACTTAAAAAACTTTATCGACCAGCAAACCGGTGAAAAGTTTGGTGGATGTACGTGCAATTAAAGTGGAGAGTACAAGCAAAAAATGAGAGAACATACTTTAAATGTAGCCCAGCTTTAAATTCTTCAGGTTTTACTGCATTTGTTGGTAAAAAAAAAAAAATCATTTTGAAACCTCCCAGTTAGGTCCAGCTAGTTTAAATTATTTTGCTAGTTTGTTTGGCAAATTTTCTACTACTACTACTTATTAGTACTTGGGTGTTTGCAAAGTATGCAAAAGATATTTACAAAGTGAAGTGAAACAAACTAAATATGTCTTTTCCTTGTACTCTGAAAGAAGAAGCAAAACAACTTCTTAAATCTTAAATTTTTATCTATAGAAGTCACTGAATAAAAGAAAATCAGGAAAACTTTGCGATGATCAGCAGATCCACCTGGATCGCTTTATTTATTTTTTTCTTTTACATCACCATTTTCATCATCATCGTCATCATTATTTTTCTTTATTTTCCAGATGATTTTTTTTTTCAATTTGTATTACTATCACTTTAATCATGGAAATCTGTTAAATCATTGCACAATTTGTTCTCAAAATGTACACATACAGTAGCGTATTTGAATGACCATTTTCAATGTTTCATATTTACTTTTAAAACTAGTTCAAATGAAGTCAAGAAGGAACAGAACATGTACATACATTTATCCAATACATACCTAAAGAAAATAAATAGTTATTGTAAAAAATAAAAAATACAACTGAAAAAAATACACACATTTTACAAATTGATCCCCAGGCTCCCACCCCTGTAGGTTTATCATACAGATATATATTTTTTAACGACACCTCATATCATCTTCACTACCAAAAAAATGTTTTTAGGTCATTGTCATTTGTTTGACATGCATCGTAAACACAGAGGCTAAAGGTTTTGTTTCCTGGGCTTCCACGGGCTCGCCCCGACCTCATCCGGCCTCTCTCTGATCTCACCCCCACGCCCCCAGAAAGCGCTCTAAATTTCGGTTATGGCTTCTGTGTGCAATAAAATGACCGGCTTCTGTCCATCCTTCTTTTTCTTCTTCTTCTTTTCTCCCTTTGAGTTGCTGTTTTGTCTCTCTGTTGCCTCTGCCATCATCAGGATTACCCAAGACCCTGAGCTGATGATTACAAGTCACAAACCTCGTAAAGACACCGTGGACGCTGACTGAGGATTTCGCGTTGGAGTCTGGCTTTATACTCTAAACTTAGGTACCACTTTCTAGATAGACATAGTTTCGAAATGGCTTAGAGGTTTTAATAAATGGCATTATTTCCATGTAAAACATTAATATTTATAACAATGTACAGGACACTAATGAGATACTGAATTATTAAGTGAAAGGTGAACTTTTTGGTGCAAGTTCCTGAAAAATAGATTTTTCCGGTGCATATTCGCCTCTAGAATAACCCTCCTTTCCTTTTTAATTCAGTCTTACAGTCACTAGAAAGATTATATTTGGTTAGAGGAACCGTTCACCTAAAAATCAAGCTTTCCACCGTCCAGAATGTTTGGGTGTGAGTTGCTCAGTTTTGGAGATATTGCCTGTCGATATGTGTGGCTTCTCTTGAATATAGCTGAAATTGATAAAACTCAACAAAGATCGAGTGCTACGTAGAAACTATTTTATTTGCCCAGTCTACATCCACCAATCAGAGGTACGTGTAGCTATCGAACATTACAGCTCTGTTGAGACGAGGCCCTAATGTTTGTTATATATTCTGACACGCTGTCACTAGCAGAGGCTCTACTGTAGGTCGAGGTATAAAATGATTCTACACCAGTCTCTATAAGTGGATGTCTGTATGTAAGTAAGTAGAGACCAGATTTTTGCTACAAGAAGCTTTCTGGTTTCCATTTGCATTCAGAGTTACATTGTTAATCACATTTGAGCAGGTTTGCCTGCATGCAGATAAACAGTCTTGGCCCAGATATCTGTAGGCTACATAAAAACTTGCTGTTGCCCCAAAATGCTAAATTAGCAGACCGACCGATAAGTGCCCAGATTGCATTTGCTCCTTTCTTTTGTTCCACACTTATAGATTATATTAAAAATAAGTAAATCTCATACTGAAGCAGAGATTGTATCACTTCTTTTCCAAACTTTAAAAAGGTTCCTACCAAAACCACAATGCTGTTGCGGAACTGTTTCCACAGTCTGAGTGGAACCCCACTGAAAGTAAAAAACAAATATCACTGGAGTGTCCTTTTAACATCAATAAAGCCAAAACTTATAAAAACCTATTAACATCTTTTTTAGAAAGTGGTACCAGCGGTAACTTAATTGACTTCCTGCCATTGACATCATGAGATCATGAACACAATGCTTCTATGGCCTTGCTACACACTGTCCCATGCAACTCTGTGCCTTTGATCTCTATAATGGACTCCCTTCAAAAGAGATTACTCAGCTTATCGGCTTTCAAGGCCCCAATAGACAAGCCGTGAGGAGGGTCCCTCTGATGTGGTCGGAGCTAAATGGTGGTCTGAATTCAGACGGATTTTACTACACCACCGCAACCAACCCCTGACAGGACCATAGAAGCCAACAAAGAGCCACAATGGCTGACACTAGACACCAGCCAGCCCTTTAGTACAAAGGAGAACACCGGTGTAGTTTATGACACGTTTATGTCCACCTAGCCATTTCCCCTCCAAGTCGTCACTCAGTTTTAACACCCTCTCGGTCCTCTCCAGACTTTACGGTGAGGTTACTTTCTGTACCGGCCCTCGTTATAAAACACCTGTTGTTGAGCAGAAGTTGTAAGGCGACACATTTACTTGTTTTCAAACTGTAAGACAATAAATGGCAGCAAGTGTTATTTTTTTCTGTAGGTAGGAAAATGAGCCCTGATATTGCCAACTCTGCTAACTTTACGTGGACAGGAATGAAGAAAGGAGAGACCTACGCAGCGCAACGGCACCGACTCTAACCGACACCGGTGTTGTCCTTTTCGCACCCTTCGCACTGAGAGAGGAAGAGTTGAGAAGGTAGTGAGAGACAGAGGGAGAAAACAGCGTATCCGTTTCAACCTTCGCAGTCTTCGCAAATACATTCATACATTCTTGATTTCCCCCTTATTTCTTTTCTTCTGTTATTGCAGAATGGTCAGACTGAAAGATTTATTTAAAGTTAAATGGTTATATTCATTGCTTCTTTCTCCGTGGATGAGCGAGAGGGTCCTCTAGTCACAATCCTGTCAGCGCCCTGGGGGGAGAGAAACAACATTACTGCCACGTCACTGCTTCTGTGGCCTCAATTCAACTCAGCTCAAAGCCCCACCAACCAACCAAACCAAGCACTTTAAAATTCCCAAACTGCAACAAACAAATACATAAAACAAAGACTTCAAAAAAAAGGGAGAGTTTGGACACATGTGCAAGCTATCTCTGAAGCTTAGAGGAAATGTTTGTGTCATGAAACGAATGAAACCAGACTGTTTAATTAATAAGTCGGAGGGTTCTCACCTCAGCCACTCAACAGGAGTACGTCCTCACTGAGGCAGATTCACCCCGGGCACCAGAGCTGGCTGTGTTGGAAACCGAGACACAGAGGGGGGTTATTATTATAACTGCAAAGTCTTTTAAACAGCACTGACCTTCCAGAGGCATTCCTATTAAGAGGAGGAATGAGGGAAAATAGTCTTCCTCTGTACTTTGAAGCGTCTGCCCCAGTTTTTCAAATGCTCTTCATAAGGTCCTCACTCTGCTCTTCCCTCACACTGACCTTTTAAGGCAGACACCCTCCCTTCATGTTTCTTCCTGTTAAAAGGAAGTTTTAAGAAGGGTCTCCAGACCTCAAGGAGGACTTATTAGGTTTAAATGTAAGGATATGACCTTGCTATGTGTGGTTCCCTGAGATTACAAATGCAAGAATCTGGTGCTTTATAATAACCATCATTAATAAAAGTAAATTGAGCTTTGGTTTAACATCGTTAACAATGATGGATAATTAATAATGCTTACTAATTGGGTTTGTAAACAACTGCCTGGAAGTGGTTACGGTAAACCTTTAACTGATGTTTATAATACTTATTTTAAACTGTGGTTTGTTTCACTCACTGCTTTGTTTTGACTTTTATCTTCATATTTACCAGCTGTTTGGTGAGGTTTTTGAAAAGAAAATTGCATTTTGAGTAAAACATTTGAGTCTGGAGTGAGATTGGTCTCCCTGTCGTCTTCCTATAAACCTCCAAATAGAAATCACCTTGTGTGAATCGCTGAGATTCCAGGAGCTTTGACTAAACTGCAGTAATTGGCTGCCAGGAAATGAGAACATTAAGTGTTTCGTCCTCTAAATGGTGACGCGACTCGAGGGCTGAAAAGAGCTGAACGAATCCGGAGGTGAGAGCAAATGTTTCAGAGGTCACGGGGTCATACTCACCTTCACTCTGAACCTTCCTCAGGGTAACGGAGGGTGTAGAGATGGCTGAGGCACGGAAGTTAGCAGGCAGGGTCTCGGCAGAGTCAGAGGTCACGCCCCGCAGGTCTTTCTCCCTAAACATCTTCCTCCAGGAGGGAGAGCGGGTGAATGTCTTAGTCCCATCCTGTCAGCGAGACACATGTCGTGAGCCTTAAGATGGATCCTCATGCAAACAACCTTTGTATTCTTCATGGGTATTTTGTTTTCTTTTTTTAAAGACATATTAGCATGCTCACCTCATCGGGCCGTCTCTCAGTTCCCATGGAGATGAGGGAGTTGTACTCTTGCTCCAGGAGCTGTCTGGCCTGCAGGATAGAGGTGATGGAGAGCTTGGAGATTGATGCATTTTCAGATCAGGGCTGCTCTGCTATGCTGGCATACATTAATTCTTTGAACATGATACCTATTTTATAACAATACTGTGGATTCTCATTCGATTTTCAGTGCAACAGGAACAACCTCTGCACTTAACTCCTGACGTGTCATTTTAGACATTTTTAGACATAACAGACGTAATTCTATTTGAGACGGAGAGGCTGAGAAGATCTTTTTAAAGACAGTTATTATATTACTAATTTTCTTATATATGTTTAACTAAGTGTGCAATGGTGCACCTAATTACATACGCCCTTTTTGCATACATTTCTGCAATAGCAAGAGGAATTTTGGATACAGCTACACCCAAAACCTTTGCTACAGGTACGATAGCATAACTGGGATTGCTTTGAATGTGTGTCATCATGGCAAAATGTGGCCCTACAGACTCGTACAATCGCAGTTTAGAGTACTTTGGCTTGTGTTTTGCGATGACACAACTCACACACATATATAAACATGCTGGCATTCAGGCTCATCTTCAGCAGTCAACACTACTTTTTCAATGAACACTCGGTCCACATGGGTCGTACCACACCCAAACTTGAGCTTTTTTTTTCATTTTGATCTCAACTCCAAACTTGTAAATGTTTTGGGACTGTATCTTGGAGATGTGTGACATCATTGTGTTGACTACGTCTGTCCACTGACTTCCAGATAGAAAGATAAACACCAGTCAAAGTACTCAAAACTGCCTTTGCAGTAGTTCCCACTATTACAGCTGGGGAAAGGCATTTTTGCTTGGTTTTTAGGAATTTGTTGCCATATAAATAGAAATTCATCCATTATCACAAACACTTCAGGGTCACAGCAGGCCTGGAGCCTACACTGGGTGTCATAGGGTGAGAGGTGGGGTACGCACTGGACAGGTCGCCTGCCCATCATAGAGATACGGTGAACCATTTCTAACAGTGGCCAACTTTTTGGCTAATTAGCCTAAATTACATGCCTTTAGACTGGAGGAAGAGCCTGAAACACCTGAAAGGAAAGCACACAGGCACAGAGCGAATATACAAATTCCACACAGTCCCAGCTGGACCCAGAATCTTCCTTCTGTGATGCAACAGTGTTAACAATTCTGCCAACAAAAAAAAAACAAAAAAACAAACAAAAAAAACAACAAAAAAAACAATTCTGCCACTGTGCTGCCTGTTGTATAACTCAGATTAGGGTTAGGGTAAATACCACAGAACTGGCTAAACTTGTTCTGTCTAAAAATGGCAAATTATCAAAATCTAAAAAAGTTTATAGGGATCTTAAAGTGCAAAATATCTGATAAATTGTCTTGGACGTAGGAACAGACTTTGATGCAAAGACATTTCTCTTGATGTGCATCGACAATGAATTCACTACCTGTGTGTTCTGATTGGGGATCTGCAGCAGCAGGGCCAGGTCAGTGTAGTCAAATGTGTCGTCTAAAGCCAGCAGAGCCCCGTGGACGCCGCTCTCCCGGAGGTTGTCGGCGTACTCCTTCAGACCGATGCTCTGCACCCAGCACATCACACGCTCATTGGACCATACCATCACATCTAGGAAGAGAAAGGGAGGAGGTGAAAGGAAGGGAGGAGAGGCATTCATCTGCAAACAGAAAGCTGTCTGCACACTATTTTTAAATCTTTATTAAAACTGAAGTCACCTCCTTTAGTTTAATTTGGATACATAAACACATGCAGGGCTGCTCAGATTTATTAACCGTCTTCTGTAAGGGTCAGCGATCAGAGGAAATAATGAAACATTTGACTAACTGATTTATTTTCTGCACATGGACAACACAGGTCAGGCCTATCATCAGACAAACCCAGATTCGCTAATTTCCTCATCTGCATGATTCCTCTGGGGAGAAGCCAAGATGAACTGACTGTAAATGCACAACATGTGTTTTTCAAGGCGCAGCAGTGGGAGTGCGAGAGATTTGGGTTTGTTTAATGACCGAACGTGTTGACATTTATGTAATCATTATCCAGCCAAGCTAGAAGGTTGTGGCTTATAATCTCTTCTAGGTATGACGAGGAGGGGGGAAAAACAATGGGTGGTCTAAACACAGGAATTCCCAGGAACGTGAGAAATCAAAGAAAATAACCATTATTAAGGGTTTTTTTGTTTCACTTTTTTTTTTTTTACATGCCAGCGCTGATGCAAGAAAGTATTTTTATAGTTTACTTGTAAAGACTTTCCTTTTTTACATCTGCTTACTTTAAAGAGATTTGACAAAAGTTAAAAGCAGTACAGCAGCTTTCCCTGCTAAAATTCTAAAACCCCCAAACTTGTGAAGAATGGAAAGGTTTAGTCATTAAAAACTGTTTTCTAAATGTTTTAGCTTCTCAAATAGTGCATCATTTTACGGAGATTACATAATCTTATTACTCCTTTATGCAGATGATAAATTCTTATTAGTCTGGAAACCGTCCGCAGAGATGTTAGGCAGTTTGGTAAAAGGGTGCTGGCAGTGTAGACTGATGGCAGGTCAGAAACAAACATAATGTCACACTGAAACAGGGTGAAGCAGCCAAATCTGAGAAAATAATTCAGACAGAAGAAAGCTATAACTTGAACTGATCAGCCACCTATACAACATGGTGATATGACATTTAAAACAGATAAAATATCCAGGGTACCAGTGCTTGTTGCTATTTCTCTGTTTCAGACAGTAAATTGTGTGGGGTTTTGCTCTTTGCTGGGTTAACAAATACTAGAATTAAAAAAACAACAACAATTAAAAATATATACTGATCAGTATCAATATAAATATAAGGTATGAATCTTTACCTCTGCCACTGCATTTTATGTTGTTGGTTTGTTCTTTATCAGAACAACTCAAAAGATTTTGCACAGATATGCATAACAGTTTTTAGCAGAGGTGTGGTTTGACCCTGCTTCGAAGTTATCAAGATGGGAACCAAAGAATGCTTGAAAAGCTTCTTTACCCATGCAAGACATGGCACAATTGCATTTTGCATCATAACTTTACAAATACATCAAATTGAGCTTCATGTATGGTCTCGTTAGTCTCAATAAAATATCACAAACTTATCTGAATCCAGAGATTCGATTAGCGGATGCAGGTGATTTTCAGCCTTTGTAGAGCCATGCGGCTCGTGTTTATTTAAAACTGTATAAGGAGCTAAGATTCAAGTTCACACATAAACTCCGAATTACACTTTGATAATCCAGGTGGGAAGCGGCCTTTTCTGACACGTAAGCCAAACAGGAGATGGTACCAGTCAGACTTGTTCTCTGCTCAGGGACAGCATGTAGGAGGCTGTGAAAAGATGTATTCATGGTATTCACATCAGCTTGTTACGGCTGTGATAAGATTGATGTTCTATTGATGTTTGGTAGAAGTTTAAATGTTTACGACACCACCAGATTAGTGCGAGTTTCTATTCGAAGCTGTATTTAACCAAGACTGCTAGTTATTAGTTTGTGCTTGGTCCAGTTTGGTTACGATGAGCTCCAGAAACACACAGGATTTCTGCCTTTCCACAAGAAAAAATGCTTTGCTTCTTAAACTTGAGCTGTGCACGGCACATGAAATAGCACAGGCAATAAAAACCGCGGTCTAACAGATCAACAAGGTGATGGTAAAAATGCAATAAAATTAATAGTCAAATAAAACAAATAACCTGCAGTTAGTAGTCACTAAGGTATGCTTTACACAGCACAAAAGCACCACATGAATAAACGAATTAGCTGCTTCTACTGGCTCGGAGAACTGTACAATACCATCCCTCCACTGGGGCGTGAAAGGTGAGATAATGGCAGAGAAACAAGGGGTCACCTTTGTTATGGTGGGCGCTCTCCTCTCTCCTCCTCTCCAGCTCCTTGCGATCGTAATTTAGACGCTTCAGGCACATGATGCCGTAATGCAAGCTGACCCTGGGAGAGGGCAAAGAGCCAGAGGGTCAGGGGTTCAAGCAGGTTAACCGAGGAGGGCGTGTTTCCACTCTCACATGTGCTCAGAAAGCATTAACAACCCAGCACCTCTGACCCTTTCACTCCTTCAAAAGAGAACTCAGAGAAGGCCTGGAGACACACAACTGAGCTGTCAGAGTGCCATAACCATTGTCTTTTAACACCTTCAAAATTCCCTTGTCACATGCACACAAAGGTAGGAGAGTAAGAGTTTTGTAAACACGAGACGTGACAAAAGAGCATGAGTTATGAAGCCGAGCTCTACCTGTGGAAGCTGTCCACCATCTTGAGCTGTCCTCGCAGCTCTTTCTTGGTCAGGTGGTCCAGCATGCGAGCATCCACCAGGGACTCCATGAAATAGCTCCGATACTGCGGCAAGCCCAGGCTGGGCAGCCACTCGTTGCCCACCCACTCATGATTCATATCGCCATAGGCCAGTATCTGGGGGGGACAACCACAGATGAGCAACACTGATTCACGCTCGGCCTCGTATCTGATGGCGCTGCAAATGACTCACTGCTGTTAGAGATGAAATGAGTGACAAATACGCAGCATGTTGCGCGAACTTTTTTTCAAAAAGGCGCAGCTGATCCCTTACCTGATCCCAGCTGAACTCTTTCAGCTCCTGCAGAGAGAAGAGAAGAGGAAGACGAAGAGAGACAGAGCCAGAGAGAGTGATGTGGAGGTGGTGAGGGAGAGGGGTGCGGAGGTGAAGAGCAAAGTGGACGAATGGATAGATAGTGAAGGAGCAGCAGAGGAGGAAGCAGCAACAGCAGCAGCGGGAAAAGAGGACAAAAGGGAGGAACAGTGTGTTAGTGAACGGGTAATTAGTTGGAAGCAGTTCACACTGAAACGGCAACAACAGGGAGAGAAGAAGATGCTCAACACTATGGCCTGGGCCCACAGAGAGACAGAAGTACAAAAAAGAAGTACAAGGAGAGAGAGGAGAAGGGAGGGGAGAGACTCATCAACGTGATTCAGACCGGACGAGACGCTCAACATTATTCAAAATAAATAAAATAAAATAACCATGACCATAAAAGGGCAGTTTGTCAGACAGAGACAGGACGGCTGGGGCACTAACCGGGGGCTTGGTGGCGGCGTTCAGAGACTCCATCTCTGCGTGGGTCATCCACACGTTACTGGTAGACTGCAGTTATGTGAACAAAAGAAGCGAAGCAGTGAGATAAAAGATTACAAAAAATGCACACACACCACACTTCACTGTCTGTCTACAGCAATGAGTCAACACTCGAACATTTTCGCGATGCCAAAACAGCCACATCAAAAGATGTCAGCCAACCACAACAGAAGACTCATTGCCATGGTGATTTCCACGAACAAGAGGTTCGATGGGCTTATGTGAACCGATAACTAATGAATCTGCTCAGCCTGTTGGGCAAAATTGCACGATTGATCATCTTCCGCATTTCACCGTATCATTAATATGATTTCTACTGTAAATAGAGAGGAAGCCAAATGCAGAAAAGGGAAAGCCAAGAAAAACCAAAATCTGCCATTTGTTAAAAGCTCCAAAGCAGACGCCTTAAAGAAGATGGCTTTCAGCTATTTTTCACTTTATCTTGCTTGAGGAAGCGGAGGAAAAAACAGTGCCACAAATGCATGTGCGTGCAGCACTTTTACTACATTTTTCAACATCTGGTTTGTCTTTGTTGCCGAGGGAGAGGGCAAAGTTTTTGTTGCCAATGTTTTCCAGATGACAAAGGTGAACCCCGTCACTCCCAGCAGAGCCTATTTCCATTCATATCTTTATCATTTTGGACATTTATCACGTGTAGAATAGGCTTCATGTTTGTTAGCATTCATTTTTATCTGCATCTGTTTTCTTTCTTTCTCTTTCTAATCCTACATCCTACATGTCATGTGCCCCAACAGGCTATTTCTATTACATCATTCCTTATTAATATCATATATTCCAAGTCACATTTTAATTTTATGACTAGCAACTGTGACATTTGGCGCTAATTATGTGGCCTTCACAGAGACTATAATCTGATAATTTGTGCCAGTCTCTAAACAACAAACATCTGGCTCAACATTTACCTCAGACTTTAAATATGGATGCGGCAAGGCGCTACTCTGAGCAAAAAGTCTATACTCAGCAGAAAGATAGATATCCGTCCCAAATGAATACATAAATCGACATATGAAGGCGTTTAAGGTCTTAGTGTGCTCCGATTAAAGGCTTCTTTACCTTTAATTCTAGGGGGAAGCTGTCTAGACTGGGATCTTTTTATCATGAGAAAATATTCATTCTTTAAGGTAAATGAGAGTTTTAAAATAGGGCTTATAATTTTGGAGGTCCCCCCCTTTAGCCTCTAGGATCAGGGACCCCCTACAAGATCGAACATTTTCCAATGACCCACTCATAATCCTAGATATTAGGCACATACATCTGCAGTTTCATAAGCCATTGGACCTAACTGGATTCGAAAACCCACAGCCTAAACGACTCCCATCTGTAGATATTACCAAGTTTTATGGAAGTTCTGCAAAAATGAACAAAATCCAATCTATTTATCCGTCATGCTGGGCGAAAAAGTCTAATTCTCGGGAGAAGCAGGAGGCATAAGTAATTTCACCTCTCACACTACCGTTCATGTTTCTGCTGTATATTTCTTTTGCTTTTCATTTACACGTTCATTCATTGTTTGGTTACATTTAGGTGACCAACATCACTCGAATATGTTTGATCACCGTTTGGGTTAAAGCGCAAAGTTGCGGCTTCGTGAAGCTCTGTTTTCTTGGTTACCATGGTGATGTACTTACTCTGTAAACATATGTGGTGCAGACATGAAACATATTTTGAAATGAAATACGTCCGTTTCAAAGCTGTGCTGACGGCATGGAAAAAAGGGCTTGGGTTTTTGTGACTATTTCATATAATGCCATGAGGTAGATATGCATTTTTTATGTACCAGAGCATTTTATAATTTATAGCTAATAATTTTGTGCTCCCCTTGGCTATGGACTTGTTAAATGTATGTGCAGTTTCAGAGTCTCACAGAGCGAGTGCTGGCTGGGGCAGACGGGCTGGTGAGGGACACCATCTCCTGGATGGCCAGCCGCAGTTTGAGGCGGTGCAGCGGGTTGCTGATGCCGATCTCCCTCTGGATCTCCGTGTCGGACAGGTTGGCCATGATCGCGCCGCTCTTCACGTTGGCACGGCATGCGGCGACGTACCAAGCTGGCATTCCCACCCACAGCTAGAAGGAGGCAAGGAGTGGATTAAATCAAGATGAAAGTTTCATTCAGATCTCAGTTCTATGATCACCTACCTCTAACCACGACACAACAGTAGGTCCATCCCAAGATGCAAAAGGAAGTCCTTGGCGACATGCTTCTTCCAGCAGCTCATGCCTGATAAGAGATTTAACAGAGAGATTTCTTATTTGGTGCTGTCCGATTAAAAGATCAAAATATGAAACGCACAGCATATAATTCACTGACTTCTTCTTGCTGCGGCGGTCTTTATCTGCTGGACCAAGAGTTCCCGTCTTATTCATTCCCATTGGGTCTCCAGATGCCAGGTCTTCAGAGGGTGTAGATGCTGGGAAACATACAGTGATGTCAAAGATTGCAAGAACTAGATAAGAACACTTTTCTGGCTCCGAATTCACCGAGCCAATAAAGTGTTTAGATGTAAATGCTGACAGCATGGATTACTCATGCTCAGTCAGTCCCTCCCTTATCTTTTATCAGTTTACCAAGAGAAACAGATCCATCCCGTCCAGGTTGGCCCATCCTTCCTTTTTCCTTCTTCCCAAAAAGCCGGCCGATGGAAGACTTGATGCTTTTCTTCTTGCTGGCCTTGTGGAGTGAATCTTGGCTGCTGTTGGTGCTGCTGCCATCTGCCGAGAGACTGAAGGAGAGACAAAGAAAGTAACTAAAGTTGGAAAAACAAATACACATTGAAAGCATCACGCTTGAATGCGCAGCCGTCTTACCTGCGAAACTCTCTGGGGTCATCGAGCATCGCTCCCGGATGGGTGAGGGCCATCCTGTCCAATCGCAGCGCACGAGGAGTGGGAGGAGGTGTAGAGTCAAGAAGAGCGAGGGATCGGTCATCATCTTTGCTGTTCTGGAATATAAAATGTAAACTGTATAATTTGCAGTAGATGCAAACACAAAAATTATAATTTTATGGATGTTGTGAGCTCTGCTCTGCTTAAATGTTTTGTCTGTAAATTAAAAAAATATTAGCTACTATATTCTAAGTATGTTTTTTACCTGTTGTAGCATCATTATTAATATTGCCAAGCCACAACTGTGACTGAGACTGGCCGAAACAGATTTCTTACATTTTTGCTGGATTCTAAAGTCAAATGTGACTCCATTTGTTTGACAGCTAAAGCTTGGCCCAAATTAAGTCACACGACAGAACAACGACGCCAAGCACAGCAGCAAATCCACAAAAAGAATCTACACCAAAACAGAAAAGACCGAGCCGGAGCTCAGAATGAAATGCTGTGGTGGTATCCTAAGAGCGCTGTGCTTAAATGAATGCAAACCAATATTGAGAATAAGCAACATTAATGCACAACAATGTGAGAGACTAATAAAGGCACACAGAAACTGATCACTTCATGAATACTTCAGGTTATTGCTGCTAGAAGTGGTTCTACAAGCTGCTGAATCATGGAATGTATTTTTTCACAGGACTGCACGCAGCACGGTGAAAACCTTGTTATTTACGTGACTGTAGGTCCCAACAATAAGATTCATCTTAGCCACAAATTGCTCGATTTAGACTGAATAAAACGTTTGAAGTTTTGCCTTCGAATGATTTCTGACTGCGACATAACGGCACAAAATATATCCATTTCTAACAACTTGTCTGAAGCTGTCAGTGTCTTTCTGTGCGTTATACTCGAGAAAGTCAACTTCAGACGCTGTCCAGACCTGATTCTCTCAACTCTGTCCAACAATGATGCATGTAAACAACTAAAAAAATGGAAAAAGGGGACAACAGCAAGCCCTGCTTTGAAAAACATGAGCAAAATCTACTAATCAACAACTGTTATATTAATATATCCTATTTGTTTAGAAATGTAATCCTTTTCCTGTTTTTTTTTTTTTACCAAATAGTTAAAAATTGAGATTAATGCAAGAGGAGTTCTTTGATTTTACAAGTTTAGTTGCACAGCTCACCTTTATGACGTGAAGAGGAGCCGGAGCCGACTAGGTTTCCTGCTACAGCCTTAAAAGAGTTATTTTCCTTGGCTTACATCCAGCTTCCTAACTGTAACCAATCTTGCCATTCTCACTGAACGCCTACATAAACATGATCAATTTTCAAAATCACCACTGACAGCTTGCTTTTTGTTTATTGCACCATTACTTGTAATCTATCTGCCCGTTGCTGGAACCTTCATACCGCACCACGAGTCACTTAAATCAAACTTTCCCAATCTGACATTGTTGCCGCTGAAGAATAACTAAACTTCTTGACCCCATCTGCGTGATTACTTATGCTTTATTTAAATGACTCACTGTCTGGAGGAGCTGTCTGCATAAACAGGGAGGCTGACACCACGGTGAGGTAAAAAGGTTAACACGAACTGAAATAGGAGTTCTTCTCTACATTCCAGTCGTACCTGTCTATCGGTCTCACGGGCAGGGGAGTGAGGCAGACGAGGGGTGGAGTGCCCGGAGCTGGGGGGAGAGGGGGAGGCCAGGGTGGAGGATGTGATGGAAGTGGGGATGAAGCCCCGTCCTGTGCTGTCTCTCCCCAGGGAAGAGGGAGGGATGGGCGGACTGTCCAAAGCCACGCTGACCCGGCTCTCAATCTCCTCGGCACGCAGCTCTGTGTTCTCCTTCTCCTCCTGGATCAATCTGGGTTTTCAGGGCAACAAACATGTGGATAATATTAGAACTCAGAAAAGGGCTCCAGAAGTGTCCTGGAGCTCTAAACAAATCAGGACAGTCTTAAAGAAGTAGTTTGACGGTTTGGAGAAAAAAAAGCTTGGTAGCGTTCTTGCTGTGAAAATTGATACCATAGTCATGAATGTAGCTACAGCCAGCAGAGCAGAATTACTGGAGACAAGAAGAATCAACTCTCCTGGCTCTATCTAATAATATATCTACTGCACATATAAGCTGCGTCACTTAAGTTGGCAAATTTACTTTTCTACTTTGTGTGTTTGTGTGTGTGTAAAAAATGGCTTTGTCTAGTATTCGCCATGCTAGCTTAGCAGTTGATGGCTCTAGCTAATTATTTAATCTAGACAAATAGGCAAATTCTCCTCACTCAGACCTCTACAGGAAAGCTAATCAGTGCGTTTCCCCAAAATGTTAATTGCTGATAAGTCAAATTCAGCTGTGAACCAAACAGAACACCTTTGGGATGTGGTGAAACTGGAGATTTGCATCATGGATGTGCAACCGACAAGCGACTGTGTGATGCTATCGTGTCAATTGGACCAGAATCTCTGATGAATGTTTCCAGCGCCTTGTTGAATCTGTGCCATGAACAGAGATGGGCAATAAAGCGTTACTGTAATCCGATTACCTTTTTCGAGTAACGAGTAAAGTAAGAGATTACTATTGCTAAAAGGGTAATTAGATTACTGTTACTTTCCCGTAAGCACTCTGCGTTACTGCGTTACTAAAACCGTGATTTTCTTGCGAGAGTGTCTCATGACAATGACGTAAGAAAGTGCGACGTTTGTGGCAACAGCTGTGTGCAGATCAACAATGGATAATATATTGAGTGCGGGAGAGAGTATGAGCGTGCAGCGTTTAAAGCGTGGAAGTACTGACCTTACTTTGAGTTTGATTCCATAAAAAGTGACAAAAACATTAGCGTCCGCTGTTCACTGCGTGGGAAGAAAACCCCTTAACTTCCGAGCAAGCACCGAGTGCGCTACCAGGTAATGTGAAATTCACAGAGAAACTCGCGGATTCTTCAACTGACCGCTGCGGCACACCTGCACCAGGGCAAACCTCCGCCTAACCCACTCCTGCTTTACAGGTGAAAATAGAGCAACAGGACCGCTAGTCTTTAATTTTATTTATTTTCTGCTATGTTTCACTTGCATTTATTTGAAAGACTGAGTGTAAACACACAAAAATATTTTATTTTATGTGCTGGAATGTGCAGAAAATAGGTTTAAATGTTAAACAAATTTCTTCCAGTCAGTGAATGTTGCATATAATTTAATTTTTGCTTGATGCATAAAGTTAAAAGATTAAAACTGATAAAACAAGTTTTAAAAAGAGACTTTTCCATTTGATTACATTTTGTATGATGATTATGCAGAAAAAGTAGAATTGGGCTGAAAGATCTATCGCTTTATCACCTATTCAGGTTGTAAATCGTGTTTTTAAAAAGTAACTAAGTAACTAAGTAATTAATTACTTTTGAAATAAATAATCAGTAAAGTAACAGGATTACTTTTTTGGGGAAGTAATCAGTAATTAGTTACTGATTACTTTTTTCAAGTAACTTGACCAACACTGGCCATGAAGAATTCAAGCAGTTCTGAATGAAAAAGGGGGTCCACAGTTGTTAAGACTAGTTCCACCTTGAGTATAGCAGCAACTGCTGCTTATGCGTCAGTGCATCCATAAACAATCTAATAATGTATTAATTCATCACTAGCAGGATCTGATTAATTCTTCCACAACTGCATTTTCTCTTCAGGACATGTCTGAGAGGTGCTGTTATGTTTATTTTTGAGGTTGTAGCAGGTGTTGGTGTGAGTCAGTCTGCAGCATGTAGGGAGGTGTTTCTCACATTCTTACTTCTCTGAATCTCTAAGCGCTCTTGGCGTTCCTTACTTGATCTCCTTATTGATGGCCTCCAGCTGTTCCTGCAGCATGATGGCCAGGGTCTGCACATCCGTCTGTCCGCTGGGTGACAGAAGCTCGGAGCCAAACCGAGCCTCCCCGTCGTCCTCATCGTCTGAGCATCCCACATCCATGCCTGGCTGGAACCCAGTCCCAATCAGAGTGTGATCCCAATCTGAGTACTGCACACACAAAGCAAGACAGGATGATTCACTACACAACGGACATCTGATCCCATTTGCAAATACCAATCATTCAACATCAAATTGAGTTTGTAGGTATATGAAATAACCCATGTGCAGAGTGCAGCATCCAAAAAAAAGGTTCATCTTTTGTATACAGTCTATGCTAGGAACATCTAATTTTGTGTATCTCAAATCCCATTTAGCTCATTTCTTGAGCTCCAGTGAGTCAGTGCTGTTGAAAATTACTACACTGTATCACTGAGCTACACCTTTTTTTTGTAAAAAAAAAAAAAAAAAAAAAAAAAAAAGGATCCCAACTTTCACTTTTAAACGTTTGAAGAGTGATTTCTGAAGCACCTTTTAAAATATCTCACCTTGGTAGTGTCCTCATGAGCAGAGCTCCAGCGGGGCCAGTGACGATTGCCTGCGCCTCCGGCAGAGGCATTACCGAAGGGATCCAGGTGAGTGGTGGAACCTGTTGGGAGGGACCCGCCTCCGTGGGAATACCTCAACTCCAGAGCGCTGCCTGGCAGAGAGCGACTGGAAAAATAAAAGAAGAAATGAGACACGATAAGATGAAACGATTAACCCTACACACAGCAAACAAAGTGGGGTACTAAAGCATAACATGTGCCAACTCCAAAGCTGAGATACTGCAAAACGAACATATCAATGTGAAAAATTAAAATTGTCTAATAATAGAGGATTAAATCAAAAGAGCACGGAAAATGAAGATACAGCCCAACAGTAGCCAGTCGACGTACAGCTACAAGCTGTCCAAATGATGGTACCAACCTGGAATAAGAGCCCCCAGGCCTCGCTCTCAGCTGATCCAACTCCAGCTGAAGCCTTTCCAGCTCAGCGATCAGCTGATCCTGCAAATGAAAAAAAAAATGGTAGAGAAAAGAGGAAAATCATGTCTGCTAGCATAACCTGAGAATAAAACCTGGATGTATGGTCACCTTGTTTGCCAGCAGATCATCCTGGAGTTTCTTCATGTTGGACAGTTCCTCTGATAGTGCATTCTGGAGAAAAATGATAAGAAGTAATAAGAGTATGAGGGGAATTTCAGGAAAACCTTATTTGTTCTATCTGAGAAAATTAGTCTACTGTCTGCCACCAGTGTGTTTTTTTTACAGGGACTCAATTTCTTGCCAGTGTTTCATTAGAATTACAGATGATCTACATATGCAGATTGCATCTACAATAACAGCAGTGCATATATAGAAATGTATGCATTAAAGCACAGATGCATGCAACTTCTTCATAACCATCTACCCATTCGGTTTCTTCTGCTTAGCCAATTCAGGGCTGCAGCTGCACTGCAGCCTATCTGAGCACTTATGAGGTGAGGCATGGGGTACACCCTAGACAGGCCGCTAATTTTAAAGGGCTAACAAAAAGGAAAAAAACGACCACTCATACCTACAGTCGATTTAGAATCACCAGTTAACCTAATGTGCATTTTTTTTAATTGTGGGAGGAAGCCAGAGTGCTTGGAGAGAAGTCTCCAGCTGGCTGTCGAATTTGAACCCCAGACATTTTACTGATTTGCTTTTTTAGCAAGAACTCAATGACCTGCATCACATGTGGGGAAAAGACATGCAGTTTTCGGTTAAACTGTGTCACTGGCTAACTTTGTCCGTGTTACCTGTTCACAATAAAGTAATATTTGTCACCTATAAATGTTACGTATCTCAAAATCCAGGAGTATAATTTAAAGTCTACATTTACAGCAAACTATCAATGCTACAAGTAACAGCTCAGTAAGCATCTTACCAAGTCACTGTGCTACCCTGCAAACGAAAAGCTCCACTTTTAAGCACATTCCTTTAAACCTAATCCCACCCGGAATTTATCATCAACAGGACTTTATACCTGCTGTAAAATCACAGCAGTTTACATTTAGAAAAGAAACCTTTTTGTTTGCTGATAGTGCAAATAAAGCACAGATTGTAGATAAGAGATTAACAAAAAAATCAACCACCAGGCATTTCTAATCTGGATGTTTATGTCTATTACATGTAGTAAATCTCTGTATTTATAAATTAATGAGTTCCAGGAATAATGAAAGTAAGACACAAAAAGAGCTAATGGATGTTTGAGGCACGGCTTGGGAATGTACTCAAGTTTAAACTGGTCACTTCCTGGAGGGCAGAGAATTGAGTGAAGGTACCCGAGGCCAGGAGTTAATTTGTGGGTTAAGATAATATTTACTGCAGTTAATGCATTTCTGATTTAAAAAATCTTTGGCTGGAAACTCTTTCTGTGGTCGGAGGCGGTCACCTTTTCTTCGAGGGCAGCCATCCTCTCCTTCAGATGGAGCTGCAGCCTCTCGTTGGACTCGGACAGCAGCTTGTCCACCGTGTCAGAGAGGCGCTTGTTGTGTTCGTCATTCATCCTCTCCCTCTGCCTCGCCTGAGGGGCAGGGTAAGCGAGATGAGCGAGAGGGAAAGATTTTTAAAAATCAGTGCAGAGGCTGAGAGAAGGGAGGGGGGGGGAGGAGAGTTAATAACAGGGAATCTGCTTGACAGAGGGAGAGAGAGAGAGAGAGAGAGACAACGACTTCAATCTGAATGTGCACGGTCAAATACAGGGTTTAGAAAATTAGTGCGCCTTTGTGCAGAGTAAATCCTGACAAAAGGAAAAGAGGGGGAGGATGAAAACAGAAAGATGGAAAAGCAAGCGTGACTCACTCGCTGTAGCTCCTGGTTCTTCTCCTCCAGTTGCGCCTCCATCTGTCGCAGTCGCTCCTCAAAGTTACCATGACGCTCCTCCGCCTGAGCGATTGGAGAGCAAGGTTAGAGCCTGAATCATGTTGCAACACTAATACAAATTAACACAAAAGGAACAGCTTGTTGACTTATTCCTTCAATTAGTTACATGCCTGTACAGATCACAGTGTAACAGGAAAGTTTGTTTTCCTGTTTCTTACAGGACATTAATCTTATCCTTCCACGCCAGCCTTCCTGCCCGAACATGTAGAAGCAGTAGTCGTTGAAGAGGTTTGACTAATAAGAGCAGAGCGACTTCTATGCAAATTTTTTGGTGTGAGGAAACCATTTTTTTACGGGAATGCAAGAGGTTAACATGCATGCAATTAAATCAGTCAGTCAGGAAGAATTTTTGCGGTGTACAGTCCTTGGCGTGCTGAGCACCCAAGGATGTAATAGCTGTGCTCACTCTGTGCCCTGAGCGGGCTTTCATCTCAGCTTGTCTGATTATGTATTGCTGCCACGGCTTGATAAAATATTTGCTATTCTTCTATCTTTTGACATCTTGTGGTTTTTTTCCCCCTACACTTTATGTGGGCGTGAATGCACACAAACATGCACTTACAAATGCTCCTGCTTGCACCTGCCTGCATGTACTCACGCATGCAACTGAGTCTCTGCATTGCTGCACATTCCAGCTCGCACCAAATTTGTGCACACACATCCACGTACTAAATTTTGTCTCTAGAAAATTTTGCTGTTTAAAAAAACACGATTGGGGATAAAAAGGCTCGCAAGACTTTGGCAAACCTGTCGGATCACTCCAAAATACACCAACAAGGGTTTACTGAGGCCGATTAGGACGTACACACCTTGTTGAGTGCAGCCACTCTCTGGGCGAGCTGGGCTTCGATCTCAGGCAGCGTCTCAGCTCTCTGCAGGGTTTGCTGCAGCTTCTGTTTGGCATCATCAAGACGCTCCTGAAGCTGCCGGTTCTTCTCTTCACTCTGCAGGAAAGCGGGATGTCAGGGAGTGCAGGTGGAACTCAGACCGCAATAGAAGATTGCCGAGGGCAAAAAGACATGTTTAAAGCCGTCGGGGGGGAAGTAGAAAAGGCACTAATGATGCTCTTTCTGTGCCAATGCGAAACACAGCCAAGCTGCCAATCAGCAGCAGAGACATGAACACGCATGGAGATGAAAGGGACTGTTAACCTAACCTGTCTGTGGAGTGACTCCTTGCTGGCCAGCTCATTTTCCAGCTTATCTTTTATGTCATGGAGAGAAGTCGCCTCCCTCTGGGCACTCAGGTACCTGCAAACCAGACCCCAACAGAGACGTGAGTGGACGGGATTTTGGAAGAAAGGTCATCTTCATGTCAACTATAAAGAAATAAATCTACCAAAAATAATAAATATCCAGGGTAAATGCACACAATCCATTTATAAAATATGAGACTAAATGTTTAAATTTGCTCTGTATTCCTTAAAAAAATAGAGCTCATTTTATTAATAAAATTATTTATTTCATCTGTGTTTTTATTCATGTATTTTGTTTCTGGGAGGGAAAGTTTATATGACATACTTCATATGAGATTTGCATGATTTTTATAAAAATGCCAATTTTAAATGGGAAAAAGATGAATTAGGGACAAAATGCAAGGAAATTTTATGAAACAAATAGATGAATTCAAAAATTAACAAAACAAAAAATAAATGGGAACAAATAGGGGGAATGAATATGCAGATAATTAAATTCATGAATGAATCCCTACATTTATACCTAATATAGTTTAGCACATTCAATAGCTCTGAATGTTCTTTTTCGATTCTACTGTTTCTGTCTTTATAGATTTTCTTCATTGCGCTTTCCATCCTGCACTTTCTCCGTGTTGATGGACGTGGAGAGAAAACACAAACCTGCGCTCTAATGTGGTGATCCTCTCTTCCATGTCTTCCCTTTGACAGAGCGCCTGTGAAAATATGTAACCACTGTGAGAAACAAATAGAAAGGCGTAAGAGAGCAAATGGTAAATTTACAAGGAGGCGTTCTCAAAAAGATAATTCACTCAGTGTGAACTGCTATTAGTTAAGGAATGATAATGACCGGTTGATAGTTATCGCTGACAGATGTCAGAAGCACCCTGTTATGTCCAACAGAAATGAGAGTGGGGGTTGGGTGGGAGGATACAGGCCGTGGCAAGAAATAAAAGTTTGCTGATTAAACTCGCTCGACTACCTCTAATCCAAAACGCTCCACACGCCTTTCACTCAGCTGCCAGCGCACTGACTGATTAACCGGCCCACATCCATGCGAAAAATCGCCTGCAGCTCTACCAGTGACATCACGGCTACACGGTGATTTGCATACAGCAACAGTTGCTGCAGCCACGTAAACAAACAGCATAGTAACCACAACAAAAAAGTATGAACAACATAGCTCGGAGTGTCACACCTCCTTTAGATCCCTCTGTAGTTTCTGGTTGGTCTCCTCTGATCGGGCCAGCTCCCTCCTGGCAGACGTCAGCTGCTCCTCGATCTCGCCAACCTGACAGGAAATGAAGGATACAAGGCTAAACGGGCACACATCGTTTTCTGTCTGTTAGCATTCCAGATTTGCGATATTTTGCTTGTTTTGCTAAGAGCATTTGACCTTAGGAACTCCTGAACCGAATACCTGTCTGCACATGAGGGCCAGTCGCTCTTTCAGTTGTCCCAGCTCTGACCTCTGTCTCTCTATCTCGCCCTCTCTCTGCCTGTCAATTTCGCCGTCGTCCAGGATGGAGGACGGTCCGTTGGGAAGCCTCTGAAAGAAAAGATTTACTGTATTTAATATAAAAAGGATAAATTATGATTATTAAGAATAAAACTTCCAGAGTTTATGGGTTTTCCGGGGATTTTGCTGTCGTGTTTTTTTCCTTTAAAGCAAAAATTTCCGCTCCAGGAAGCAAAATTTAAGAACTTAAATTTGAACTCTGCAACATTTAATTGTAGTGGAGCAAAAAGTTGTATCTGCAGAAATGTAAGATAAAAATTATAATACAATATGTTTCATTTCTATATGTTAAAGTAACATTATTGTAACATCTGAAACCTAATCTTCCACTCAGAGGACTATCTTGTGACACAGTGGTTTAAAAATGTGTGAAATGCTCTATTTTTTTAAATTCTATTAAATCGCCCATGTTTAAAAAAATGTATATATATTGTCGGTCTGCTCTGGTTATTGAATGAGAGGTGCATGTAAATGTGCAGGTTTTACAATGTGTTCATCTTTCAAAGTGGGAGCAGGGATTTTACACAGTTTTTCTCTTTCGTTAAGCTTTTGTACATAAAAAAAGAAACAACAGTTAGTATTTTGAGTAAGTTTTCCTCGTTAACACTGTGAAATGCACAGTTTTTAAGCAATTAAGAAATCCTGTTGCAGATAGAGGGTGGGTTATATGAGAACTCATCCAATTGTGACCGTTTCACAATATTTGATAATCAGTACACTTCAACACAATACACACATCATATTGTGATATCTATGTAACCAAGGAACATAACATGTTAATAAAAACATCTCAAGCCACCATCAATTTAATGAATTAGCTCACTGATTTGACATGCAGAGACGGATGGGATTCAAACTCAGGACCTTCTTGCCTTGAGGCACCAGTGCATAACTTCCTCCTTGAAGAATGACTGAAATGCTGCTTAACGGGAATAAACTGACACTGATGGCTGTAAGCTATATGACAGTTCTACTGATCTAAGAATAAACTGTATACAGTTACTGCAATAACTGCAGCAGCTTCTGGCAATCAGTGGCACCTGATCAACGCTCCAGCTGCAGCGTGAGGAAAGATTTATGCAGCCTTAAACAGCAGCCGCTTTTATTTCTTGTACCCCCACTTTAAGATCTACGTATGCAGTCTGAGGAAAAATAGCAAAAGATAGCAAAACATGATTAAACGCTTTATTGTTAATGTTAAAAAGTTACTTGTATAACAATGAGTGTTTCTCTGATATTAAACTACAAGTGTTGAAGTCAGAGCTTTGCTTTGCAGACCCACGTGCACACTATAGACCACTCCTGCTCGTGTTTGTGCTGCGCCTCGGAAAGTAAGGAAGCCACAACAGTCAAACAGCCTCGTTGCTGTGAACAGAATGTTAGAGACAATGAAAATTCTCAGCTGTCTTTGTTTCTGCTCTTTTGTGCTTCTTTCTCTTTGTGGTGAACTCCACTGTCACTCCCTTTCTTGTGTTAGTTAACATTCCTATAATCCTTCACACTGTGTACTCAAAGACCATGCGAACAGACACAATGCGGGTCTATGAGCCTAGCTACAGATGGTCAGCACGGGAAACCTTCTATACGCTAACAACACAGCGGTTTGTAATGTCAGCCATGTTTTTTCAGCTTTGCTCTGCTGCATGCAGAGAGTATATATGTGTTGCTGTGACAATATCACAGGTCAGTATGAACACAACTCTAAAACCAACCTGTTTTCTGTCCTCTACAATAAACTAACTGTGCTTTATGATCTGTATGTACAGTTATTGCCTATGAAATGCGCTCGATTACCTCTTTGCCGTTGTCTAGTCCTTGCTGGCGTCGTTTGATTTGCTCCCTTAAAGAGAGAACCTAAAAACAAGGCAAAGAGAATCATTAAAGAGGCCCCATCTGTAATTATCTTCTATTTCTAATCTAAAAAGAAAACTAAGTGGGAGGGAAACAGGGACTCACCTCTTGGGAGGAAGACTGTAGCTCCTCCTCCAGGACCGACACGCGCTCCAGAGCTACCCGTAGCCTTTCGCGCACTTTCTCATCCAGAGCTTTGTGATGCTCGAACAAGGACTTGAGGGCCTTTAGGACCTCCACCTCACTAGAGACCCCGGCCGGAGACTGGGCCTGCCTCTTCACCACGGTCATCCTCAGGCTGCGCTCATGGCGGGACACCAGGCACTCCAGATGTTCGAGCAGCAGCTGGAAACACATGTGGTTCACATGCAGTAAAAGCTCACCACAGTGCGCCTCTGATATGTCTCAGAGGATTACGTTTTCTCGTGTGAAGTCTTTCAGAAAAAGGCGAGGTTGCATGCCAGGATCAGAGGAGAGCATAACGTAAAACAGACATGGAAGTGTACTGACTCGTGTGTTGTTCCTCTCTGCCTTCAGCTCCGCGATCTCCTCCTCTCTCTCCAGCAGCTGTTCCCGGCAGAGGTTCAGCTCTTTGGTCAGCACTGCAAACTCCTGCAAGGTCACAAGAGGGTGCTATTATTGACTGAACAGTGCTGCTGCTGCATGAGGTCATGAGTGCAGGTTAGACATACTGATCACACACACACACACACACTGCTTTACCTCTCATTCATCCAAGAATGATTACAGAAAGGTCAAGCAGGTGGGACGTACGGGTGGAAGTTCAAATTCAGTCAGGAAATGTGTGACAGCTGATTTACATTGAAGCTGCAAGGTTTTCTTTTATTTTAAAGATGCTTTGCAAATAAGACATGAATCTGCTTCTGCTTCTCCATCAGACACCAAAAAATGTAGTGAGGAGAAAATGTAACTCCACGTTAATGAGGCTGGATAAGTCTTCTAGCTTTAGCCAATTATATATATCTATATCTATCTATCTATCTATCTATCTATCTATATATATAGATATAGATATGTACAAATTTTAAACTATACATATAGTTTAAATTTACAGAATTTACTGAACAAACTCATTTTGTTACATTTTGGAGTCCCTTTATTTGCTTTAATTTTGACCCCAATCTATATGCAATCAAAACTGCCTTCATCAAAAACATATACAGGAATAAATAAATGATTTAATTAATAAATAAATCATGAAATGCAGCAAAACAATATGAAAATTGATGATAGTCACAAATTCATTTAGAAAGTGTGATGTAAATGGATCATTTTTGTTTTCATTAGTTTGTTTTTATTGCCATCAAGCTACCTGTACATTTTAGGATAGTTTTTAAAGTCCTTTTATTTGTTTTGAAATCTCTTAAAACTTGTTCTAAAAGATATATATTTTAGACTCAATTTGTTTTAACATGTTTTATTTTATCTTATTTATTTAGTAATAATTTTATTTTACTTTGCTTATGCTATTTGTATATGCACAGCACTTTGTGAACCCTGGTTTTATGTTAAAGTGCTTTATATATGGAGCTGGTATGGTATGGTACATTTGTTTTATTTCAGTTATTTTCACATTAATTTCTGTATTCCTGATTGTATATTTGGTGTATATATTTGACAGCATACCTCATATTAATGGAAAAATGTTTTTCTAGTTACTTTCAGAAAACCACTCATCAGTGAGGCTTATTTTAAAAATGCTTCAGTTTGCTCAGGTGCATAAATATCAGACAGAGTCCAGATTTTCCTGATTGATGCATCATATGAAGTAATGCACCAATCCCACTTAGTGCCTACTGTACACGCCTGTGGGGGGCTCTGTTATAATCTAGGGTTGCTTAGTCAGGTCTCTATGCAAGGCAGGGATAGCTCAGTAGGTAGTGTGGTCACCCCATGATTGGAAGGTTGAGGGTTCAAATCCACTGAATGGCTACCCTGCAATATCCCTGAGCAAGGGGCTGTCCCTACACACTGCTCCCTGGGCACCTGATTTGCAGCTGCCCACTGCTTCACTGAGTGAAAGGGTGAAATGCAGAGAGAGTAATTTCCCCTCGGCGCTCAATAAAGTATGCATTATTATTTAGCAAAGTTATCTGGCCAAAAAAATGAGGTCAGCTGACTATGTGAATATAGCAATCGAGCAGGTTATTCCATCAATTCTCTTCCCTGATGGCACAGAGATATTCCAAGATAACAATGGCAGGATTTATCAGACTCAGACTGTGAAAGAGAGGTTCTGGAAGCGTCAGGCATCATGTTCGCACATGGATTGGCCTTAAACCCACTGAGAATCTTTGGGATACGCTGGAGAAGATTTTCCACAGCAGTCCGACTCATCCAGCATCAATACAAGACCTTGGTGAAAAATTAATGCAACTCTGGGCAGAAATAAATGCTCCGATGTTTAAAAGCATATTGAAAGAACGCTATGGTCAATGCATGCTATCATCAAAGCTTTTTTCATGACTTCTTGGCACAGAAGGTGTAGACCAAAAATTCTCCTTTGATTGATTTTTTTTATTGTCTGCTGACTCAGTATTGGCTGAGAGCATGTGAAACCACCAAATAACTTGCCAGACTTTGGATTAACTAGATTGGAACGATCTCAGCATGGGGTTACCTCCTCTAACTTTGGCCAGTTTTCCAAATTAATAATAATTAAAAAACAAACATGAAAGCTAAAAAAAAGACTCCATGCTGTGAAGTTTAGTGCCATTTTTTTCCAAGGAAAAATTGAAGCTAACCAGTCTTCAAAGTGGCATCTGTGGCTCATAACCAAGCAGTCACAATATTCTGAATCATCAAAGTGTATGTTTAGGACAAAAGGCACCTTTTACATCAGCAAACCAGCATATATGTGTCCATTACTCCCTCCCATGTTATCTTTGGGCCAGTAGAAAAACTGATATGATCGTGACATGTCATGTCAATCTGTGAGGAAAACGCTCGCTTGTCTTGGGCTTATCTGCCACGTGTGGAGAGGCCACGTCATCAGCCAACACTCAGGTCAAACCCACTAAACAGATTTACTCATTATAAGTCGATACCAGGTAAGCTCACAGACATGATGCCAAGTACGTTCATTCTTTAACTAAATGTGCTTCAGACGTTCACACTTAAACCTCAGAAGAGGAGGGAAGGTTGTAAGTTGGTATGTTTATGCTGCATTTAATTTCTAATGGTGCCTTTCAGTGGATTTTACCCTCTTATGATAAGTATAAATGTCAACAAAGTGGAGGCAAAACAAGCAAATAATTTCAATGACCGCAAATTTTTTCCGACCAAACTCCTTTATTTCATCGTTACAGGAGTATGTTACCTTCTCCAGCTTTGGCCGTCTATCCCAGAGAAAGCGAAACGCGCAGCAGTAAAAGCCAACAGGAGGCTTTTACGGCCAATCTTTTCCGTTAACCTACAGTGCAATTAAACACAGCAAACCGTTTGACAGATCTTGATTTCATTAACAAGCTCAAAGCTCATTGGCCTCAAAGAATTCCAGCACATTAAATCAACGCATACTTGCACAGAAAAGCGGCTACACTGCGGCCGAAAAAGGAAACGACTCACTTACAGTACGGTCTTTGCCATGTCTACCGCAGCGCTCATGGAGTCCAGACCTTGATATAAAATCTAACCACTGGGTTTATTGCAGGCGTTGCACCTGAAATTGGTTTAATTGCACAATAAGCATGGACCGCTATCTCCCATCATTAAAACCTGGAGGTTAAACAAGCATGAGAGTAAATTAGGCCAGCCCAGTCTTTCTTTTTCCAACTGACAGCGGTCCAACTGAAATGTTGTGATTTTGTGTAATTTACTCCAATTATGTATATTTTGTGAGGTCAGCCACATAATAGTTACAATCAAAATCTATGGCAACAAATCAACAGAGAGGGTGACATTCTCAGCTCGCTCAAGCCGACTTCAGCTCTCAGCAGCTGAGGTTGTGTTTTTGCTTCTGCAATCTCACACCCGCGACCATGCACACAATGTGTACCATAAGCGCCCGCCCATGCTCTGATTGTCCTCTCGTGTGTGACCGTGGCGTGATGCACACATGATGCAGAGCACATGACCATCCCTGAGCACGTGTGCACCAAAGCATGTGTGTTTTGGAAAGAAAATGCTTATGCAAACGGGCCAGTAAAGCGTACTGATGCATGCGCGCTGGCTGCTGTTATCTTTGCTCCGTGCTAAGAGTGATCAGTTTACCCACACGGCAGCAAATAGGAGCCTTACCTCACACTCTCTATCAGCCAAAAACGCATTTATAAAGTACAGCGTGTACAGTCTGTAACAAGCCTCTGAGCTGATGTGCTCACTGGGCTGAAATAGAGGAGGATCAGAGGAACAAGTAAAAGAAAGAGGCTTATTTGAAAAGATGGAAGAGGAAGGACGAGGGAGGAAATTACTGTGTACAGATGGCACGTTCTGGGCCCAAAGGATTTTATAATTTTGGGATTAATTGGTGTAAAGGATGGTGTGAAACAGACCCCATAACAAGACACTTTGCATAACTTCGGTCAGGTAGATGATGGAAATCTCTTAGCGTCATGACTGACCTGATGTTTTTACCACTAAATCCCACCTTCATCCATGTCAATCTTCCCCCGTCATGATACACACCATCTAAAACACACTCCAGACCTCATTAGCATGCAGCAATATGCAAATGGACTTGATTTGTTAGTCTCTGTGAGTTTCATATCACCAGGTTTTTTTTCTCTTCCTCTCTCTTTCCAAGCCGTGCTGTCGCTCACTCCATCCCTCTCTCCTGTTTTTCCTCTCCTGGCAACGTCTACACACACACACACACAGATAAACTCGGTGAACTCATCTACAGTAGAATGTGCCACAGTCGTCCATGTGTTCCTCTATCTGTGTGCTTCTGCAGATGTGTGCACCATATTGATCTCCTCTCACTGAGGGAACACGGCCCTTTAATGTCCACTCATTCTCTGGTAGAACGTGCAGCACCGCTACATCTGTTATTCCATTTTTGATATTTCAGACATGGCAAGAGAGAGAGAAATAGGTACTAACAATGAGGGAGACAACACTGCAGCCCGAGGCATCCAACAATGACTCCTGCCTGAAAATAGAGACGGAGCTCTTCTATGTTGAGTGGAATTACAACATGATTAGCTCTCGGGCATGGGATGTGGGATAATAATGGCTTCTGAGCTACAGGGGCAAATGAAACACTGCGCCATCATCCCCGGGCTTCAGGTAGGACCAGTCTGTGCCACAGACATATTAGCATCACATTTGAAAAGCCCAGAAGGTCGTTTAAGACTTTGTGCTGTTTTTGAGGTATTTTTAAGATCCTTAAAGACTTAATTTACTCATATAGCAACCAAAATTTAACCTAATCTAAACAGAAGTGAGATGGAAAAACATCTCTCCATCTAAGATAGATGTAGCCTCAGTGTCTGAAAAGTGGTGCTCAAGCGCCTTAAATGCTTTCTTCCTAATGGCCAGCAGAGGGCAACATCACTGGCTGCAAAAAGAGCCGGAGTGTATGAAAGCCTAAGGGAAAATGACTCCACTTCTCACTTGATTAATGCCCTCAGTAATGACTTTGTGGTGAGTTTAAAGTCACAATTATAAGATTAAAGTCTTAGAGTCCAATGTAATGTCTGTTTTGTTTTTCCTGAAGGTCCATTCAAAGTAAAAAAAGATGATAAAGCAGTGTATGTCTTAGGATGTGGCAGCGAGCCCTTAATTGCTCCGTCAGTTACACCTGTTGTTCCTGACGTCCGGGTGTAAGAAAATATTGTTTAGTATTACAGTAGTATTTATTTATTTACCTGTTTTTATTAAAATTTGAATTGTTGATATTTAAGTTTTAGGTACTTTACTCGACTATTTCTAATTTGGTACTTGATTACTATCCAGAAAAATTTTTTTATAGTCTATAAGATTGTGATGATGCATAGAAAATAGAGTCTCACACTGAAAACATTGCAGTCTGATTTCAGCATTAAGTCTGTTATGACTGTTGAATAAACATGTGTCTACTTTAATAATCAACTTATGACTTACTTTGAATGTTATCAGTATATATTATTAAAAATATCCTATTATGTCAAATTAACCATCACAAATTCAATACTATTCAGTTTTCTATCATGGGAGATTAAGAAAACATATGTTTGAATTTGTAACTAGACTTTTTTACTCTATCAGCGATTTTTCATTAAAAAAAATCCTCAGATTTTCTGCTGATTCATTTTCAGCCTGAGAAGTGTTTGTTTTTTTCAGCTGATTCACATACACCCAAACCGATCTTTATCCACGTTGCTGTAGTTTAAACGCCCCCAAAGGAGCCCAACTCAGCACCACCTGGACCATCTCCCACATTGAAATCCTGCTTATAGGTTCACGTATCAATAATTCAACAAGGAACCATTTTCACTATGAGAACATCTGATGAAGGAAATGCTCTACTCATAATATTTACTTTTACAGCACTTCAAAAACAGCACTTCTACTTATAATTCCACCTACAGCTTTTCATCATGCCATTGATGTTTTATACATGTAAGTAGCTTTGTGACTTTTTCAGATCTCCTGTACTACGATGTTTACTAAGTATTTAAATGCATATTCACAATACATCAATATCTTGGGTGTATAAGGCATAAATGTCTCGTCTTTGTTTACTTAAGTGCTTATTATACATTTTTTTGTTACAACCTGTGTGCATTTAACTCTGGAGATACCTGTGATGTGTTTTTTAAAGAATATTCATCAATACAGTGTCAGTAATGCGTATATATAATATCATAAATATGTGTGTATTTGTTCTTTTTGTATGCATTCATATAGTTATGGTAGCAGACCCAGCTTTGTGCACTTGCCTTTTGAGCTTAATTACTTAGTAAAATAGGGCCCACAGCTGTTATAATTATAGATATAATTAAAGATGAATTTGACTGATTGGTATTATATCCTATTTAATATTTTCTATATATATTAAGATATTATTGTTAAGACTATAATATTATTATGATCGACTATTATGCGAATCATTATATCACCGTTAATAACTATTTGCCCAAAAAAGCCAAGTATTCCTGTTCTTTTGTAACAAACATCTAAATTAAAGCTGCGGTTTTCGTACTTTTTCTCAATAATAAACATTACAAAAAGAATTCAGGTTGAATTTTAGTGAAATGAAGCTCCGCAGACTCTCGGTTGGTTTAGAGTCCAATTATTTTCAGCTTAGTTTCGCTCCATATTTTCCCTGTTACATGCAGTGACTCTGATACCCAACAGTGGACCCTGCCCCACAGCTTGATCCCCACCACATTAAAAGAACACTTCACCTTCAATTCACAGCCATGTGTCAATCAGCACACTTGTAAATTATGTTATAATAATAAAGAACCACATAACGTTTTTTTCCCTGCTCTGATAAATCTACAAAATATGAAGTTCCCGTAAATAGACAACTGCAATTAATCCAGTCATTATCCTGCTAACTGTATCCTTTTCCTCCCCGTTGTACGGTGTATCCCTGTATGTTACTGCAGGATGGCCTTCAGTGTCCACAGCACTGTGAGCAACAAAAATGTGGGAGAGAATGATGTAAATATTGCATTTGTGGTGATGATGCATTGCATTTAGCTACCAAACCCACACTGTGAAACAACCAGGCTGCAGATTCTACTCACATTTTCACATGAACTGCTGTTTGCAGAGTAAAAACTATCATTTGGGACACGTGTACACTTCTGCCTGTGGCTTAGAGTGTGCACAGGGCCACGATTGGGCCTGTTGCACAGAATATTGTTACATTACATGACCCTCCTTCACTCACACCTTCAAGCTGACCTTGAGAAGCAGAAATGTGAACTACTTCACTTTAAGCCCTCTTATGTTCAGGGAGAAGACAGCTAAAGAAGAGAAATGAGACATGTGTGTGTGTGTTAAGATAGTGATGTGTCTTTTTCAGCTTGGTATGTTTGGCTCCTGCCAATCCTCCTGAACCCCCTGACCCCTCGCCTCGCCCTCTGTACCTGTGGCAGCGCGATGGAAAGCTGCCTCTGGAGGGACTCCTTCTCGTGGCCGAGCTCTCGTAGGCGTAGATGCGCCGTCCCCAGACTGTCCTGCGTCTCCCTCAGGCTCTCCAGCAGCCTCTCCCTCTCCGTCAACATGTTCACCATCAGCGACTCCAGGTTTCCTGTGCTTCCTCCTTCATCGCCTCCGCCTCCACCGCCGCCACCGCGCGGGTCCCGGCTGCCGTAGCCCCCAATGCTTCCCATTCCGCCACCCATCCCTCCTCCTCCGCCCCCTGCCGGGGAAGACGAGCCACCTCCACCTCCACCGCGCCCGTCCTCCGAGATGGTGGGCATCACCTCGCACATCATCTTGAGGCCTGGGTGTGAGAGGTGTTATCTGAGAAGATGACTAGGACACTTAGGCAGAGTGTCTGGTGAGCGGCCGGTCAGCCCTCGTCATGAAATGCACAACAGTTAGTTTGTTTATCTTTTTCTGGGGGGTGCGGGGGGGGGGGGGGTCTTTCCTCTCAAGCTGACTGGATGAGGCTCACAGGCGAGAAACAAGTGCTGGGGGAGGATGGACGTGGCAGCTTTGTGAATTTGTGAGTGAGGCTATACGGTGGCAGTCCCAGTTGTTGGAACAGAAGACAGTGTAGGGTGACAGCAGCTAAAGGGGGCTGGTGTATAAGGGGAGGAAAGGGGTGAGATGGGGTGTAGGGGTAAGAGGGAGAAGTGCAGGTTTGGTGGGCGACCTCTGACCCCCTGGCCCAGGCTTCACTGAGGTGCCAGGTGAACCTAGAAGAGGAGAAGGAAGAAGAGGATTAAGAAGAGAAAGTGAGAGGTCATTTTCAGGCACATATGCGATGGATGTGGTGCTGAGAGGAGCTGGAGGAGAATAAAATGATGAAGGCATCCAACGCGAGCCAGGTTGTGATCCGTCCTCAACACTCATATGGATCCATTTCTCACACACACACACACACACACACACACACGCACACGCACACGCACACACACACACAATAACGGGACACTTTTTTTTGAAACCACAAAAGCAGCAGTGCTGTCTCTTAACACTGACAGCAGCATCGCGATACTCTTGGAGTAATTCATCCATCTGGGTATGTCTCGGCTTTATGTATCCGCGCGTCCACAGCCATAATGGTAATAACGAATGCGCATGATGTACGGAAATGAGTCCACAAAACGCCGTCACGCAAATACGGAGCAAGCATCAGGAGAAAGACGCGGCGCTGTTTCTTACATTTATTTGGAGGGGGGGCAATAGGGTGTCATCATGAATTGTAATTGCGGGCTGTATCCAGGAGGAAATACGGCTCCCGAACCCGAAGGCTTATTAACAACAGAGTGGTCAGACAGGGAATTAATTACTGTTCCGGAAAAATAAATGATCCAAATATGTGGAAACCAGCGTATATTCATGCGCTTAAAGGCTGCACAGGATAGCCTCACACCGCTATCACGTCATGGTGGGAGGTGCCAATCATCCAGTAAATGATGGAGGCCTAATTAACGAGATTGAAGCCGGAGATATTACACATCAGTGGATTATTTCCCTTTTTTGCCACTAAGATGAACCTAAATGTCGCCAAAGCGTCGCGCCGCGCTTGGCTTTATTCCGACTGCAAGGCGTCTATTTCCTATCAACACCCCACTGCCCCCCACCCCGCACACACACGCCACCCTGCTCCCCCCCACCCACCCATAAAAACAGCTGGACCGTCTAACGCACGGCTACATCTGCGTGCCGCACATCACCGTGCCACCCCGATCAATCCGTGTGCCTTACCCTTTCCATGAGCGACAGAGAAAGGAAATAAACGCGCATCGTGGCCCGGTTCACTCCATCGGAGCAGCTGAGAGACGGAGGCTGCAGGTTATCCCCGTTACAGCCCGGTTACCAGCTTGCCCCATCCCCTCCCTCTCTCTGCTGTGGAAGAGACAGCACGGCTCAGCCGCTGCGTCAAAGCGCAGGTAGCGAACACGGGGGGTATCCGGTTAAGACTTTCAGAATAAAAGTGTGAAACTGGCAGTCCAGGGATGTGGTTCTTCTTTAAAATATTTATTTATGACATTGTAAGAGACGTGTACGTCTCTTAAGGGAAGAATGTGAGGGTGGTGCAGGACATACAGTGCATGAGAACAGCGAGACTGGTGCAAGCTAAACTGTGAGTGAGGAGTAACATAGTTTCAATGGAGGGGTGGCATACTGGTTGACAGATGAGGTCAGGCAGAAGTCTGCCTGGACTACTGTGTTTGCAGATTGCATTATGATTTGTAGTAAGAGTAGGGAGCAGATGGATGAGAGGTACACTCTGAAGAGAAGAGGATTCAGTCAGTAGAAGCAAGACAGAGTACAGGTCTGTGCATGGAAGGGAGACAGGTGTAACAGTGAAGCTGCAGGGAGTAGAGGCACTGAAGGTGGATGGTGGAAACCTGGGATCAACTAGGTAGGCGTGGTGGAGCGGATGGAGACGAGTGTCAGGGGTGATATGTGGCAGAAGGATAGCAGCAAGAGTGAAAGAGAAGGTGTACAAGATGTTAGTGAGAGCTGCTCTGATGTATGGTTTGGGGACGGTGGTACTGACAAAAAGACAGGAAGTGCAGCTGAAGATGTTCAGATGTTCAGAATGGACAGAAATAGAAATAACAGTGAGGAACAGCTCAGGTTGAGCGGTTTGGAGACAAAGTTGGAGAGACCAGGCTGAGAGGGTTTGGACCTGTGCAGAGGAGCACATGTGGATATACTGGAGAAAGGATGTTAAAAATGGAGCTACCAGGCAGGAGGAAAAGAGGAAGACCACAGAGAAGTTTCATGGATGTAGTGACTGAGGACATGCAGAGGGTTAGTGTGACACAGGAGGATGCTCGAGACAGGGTGAGGTGAAGGCAAATGATCTGCTGTGTTGACTCTTTAAGTAAACAGCCTAAAAAAAGAAAGAATTTAAATTATGAAAGAATTTAAATTATGAAAGAATTTAGCAGAAATTGTGCTTAGAAGCAAATTTCCAGGAGAAAAAGAAAGAATTTTCAAATCTTATTTCTTATTTCCATTTTAAAATCAGATTCAGTATAAATGCAGTTTTGAGGTCAGAGTTCAAGAGTTTAAAGATTTATCCATTAAACACGAGGAGACTAATTGTTTCCCACAAGCCAAAAGATGAGTATATAAATGGACAAGTACCGTACCGTTTTATCCATGGTGCCCACTTTCCACATTTCATTACAGTGATTTTTTATTTAAAGTAATTCTAACCAAAACATAAAGGTCAAAGGACAAATCAGGAGATTGTAAACTAGGATAGAAAACAAATGTAATTTATATCTGCTGTATTTCTAGTTTATTTATTTTTTTAAAATATGTTTTTGGATTTACCCAATCTTTCTCTTTTAACTGAGATATATATTTGAGTGGAACTTCGTGCAAGTAAAGCTGTTAAACACGTGAAAACACTGAATTTTCAGGACAGAATGAGTAGCCTGATTCAGAAAAAAACATCAGAGAGGGACCGTGAACATATTTACCTTTTTTTGCCCCTCGGAAATAATAAATATGTTATTATAAAGTTGCTCTGTGGGGAAAAATGAGCCGTGACTGAACAAAATGAACGCTTCAAAGAGGTTTATATTAAAGACAAACTCGAGCTTTTCCGCCTCCCTTCCTGCTGTTTCTGTGAAGCTTGACGACCTCCAATCGTTTTCTCTCCTCGTGAAGACGCTGTCTCTTAAAGAAACACGCTCTTACCGGCTTTCACGTTTTTAAACCTCCCATCCCCACATTTCTTTCCAGCTGCCTCTCCTCGCCTTTTCTCCGTGCTTATCCGCAGAACAAAGGCAGACCAATCTGAGCTGTTATGTGGGTGAATACTTTCCAATTTATCCTCTTTGTGTAATAGATAAAACTTGCAGGCACAATGGTACAATTGCACCCTCTAGTGTCTGAAATGGAGAAATTCAGTACACTAGTAGCATAAGGTTTCAGGCTAAATGTCTGGAATTTAGGCAAACATCATCATATCTGTTTAACTGGAGGTTTTTAAAAGGTCGCAGTCAGCAATGAACAACTTCAAAATGAACAAAGTTGAACTTTTGCGAAGTCAGACATTAGAAAGGAATCTGGGGCTTATTGTGGGGGAACTTTTTTTCTTCTTCAGTCTAATTAAATAGAAAAAAAATGTATACATTTCTTCTTTTATGTGATTGGTCGGAAAATGTGAAGATGTATCTATGAAAATTTCTCAGTCACTTCACCAATAGGAGCTCTGGGGAGGCGGGTTTTAAGCCCCTGGGTATTGGGGTGGGGGGGTTGCCGGGGTGACGTAATGTCCTCTCCAGAGAGCCACCAGTGCTCTAAATTAAATAGTTTTGAGATGCGGAGGGGGTGGGGTGTTAGTGTGTGTGTGTGTGTGTGTGTGGGGGGGGGGGGGGATAAAGAAATGATGGAAAATAATAGAAAAAATGAAAAGAAAGAAAAAGAAAAGCCAGAAGAAGTCTTTGTAATACTGAGAAGAAATGTTATATGATCTACTTTCTTAAAGATTTTGGTGTTGGTACAATTTAATGGCCCAAGGTTGTATAGTATACCAGATAATACCTTTTACTAGACACACCTTGCTAGTTGTAGTTGGATATTATTGCCTTAATTCTACATGACACAAATCAAAACAGCTGCTGGAAACATTCCTCTGAGATTCTGGTCCATAGTGACATGATCACATCGCACAGTTGTTGATTTAATCCCAAGCTCTCATTCCACCACATGCCAGAGGTGCTCTATTGGACTCAGAGCTTGTGACCTTGGAGGTCATCTGAGTACAGTGAACTCAGTGTCATGTTTTTTGAAGGATGCAAAGTTGGTACTACACTGTAAAAAGAATAACCCTATTCAAATTAAAAAAAATGATGTCCAATTGTCACATCCAAAATATTTGGCTTCAGAGAATCCAAATTGAGTCACTTGATTTGACCTGATACTTTTATGTTGATATAAACAATATTACTAGACTTGACTGAAACTTTAAATTTTGCATTGATCCAAATTGATTTTTTTACATAGAACCATATTTTAATTATTGAACCAAGCTAATATATTGAAATTTAACCAACCTAATGTATTCACATCGAACCAAATTAACATGAACTAATATGTTTGTGTTGAAGCCAGGTAATTGATTTACATATATTCAAACTATATTTTTTAAATTTCATTTTATTTCAGTTCAAAAATGCTCTGCATTTCCTATAAAAAACAAGACAGTTGGCCAACCAATTATTTCAAAATTATTTATTGTTCCAAACCATTTTAACTATAATCAATAGAGAGGATTAGTAATATACAGATTTAGTGCTACGGCAGAAATGATTAGAGAAATGTTTGTTTTATAAAACCTGCAACCTTTTGAAAACCAGTATAAAACCTGCAACCTTTTGAAAACCAGTATAAAACCTGCAACCTGTCTAAAACTGGCATAAAACCATTATAAAAACTCTTTTTAAACCAATTTGCAAGTACTCAAAAATGTTTATATGTGCACTGTGCCTGTACAATGTAAAAAAAAATCTACACATGTATCAATGAAATCAACTTAAATCTCCCTTTCAAATGGGTGTTCTTATAAATTTTTGAATGTAGAATACCACTGCAGGCCAACCAAGAAAATAACCAAGCACACATGCACATGCATGTGCACATACACATCCACACATGCATGCAAACACACTACTGTGCAGTGTTAAGTTCACAATTAAGTTTGCGAATCTTAGAGGTCATCTTGTTAAAGTCAAGCTCCATCATAATCTTTTGAAGAGCCTCAAAGGTGAACCTGAATCCTCGTGGATATTCCATTTTAAGAGCATAACAGAGTCCAAAGACCATTGCCACTCCAGCTGCCACAGAAGGCAACTCATTCAGGACTTCCACACCATCAATGATTATCCCGATGTCTCGACGCTGATGTAGGAGGCTTGAGTTGTCCCTGAAGATGAAGAGTGCCATGGTGGTTACTCTGCAGCTCTTCCTCAGCTTCATCTTTCTGGGATATCTTGAGGTAAAATATGGAACAAAATGTACAAGTGAAGAACTGAAGTCTGGCACACCTGATAAATCTTTGACCATAATAAACTACTATTTTGATAGTTGTTTGGTCACAGACTATTAGAACAATTATTTGACTAATCAGATTGTGAATTGCATAATCATTAAATTAAATCAATGGTGGAAAATTTTCATAAATGTTCCACAAAGCCCAAGAAAAAAAAGAAAACAATACAGAACCCTAAGATATTAACTTGATGAGTTGATTAATCGTTGCTGTCCTACATTAATCATTGCATTTAATAGCAGAGTTGTCAAATTTACATCAAGAGACTGCATCTCATGTAGAGACAGAACAGATATGGACATACCATGTATTCTTTTATCAAGTCCTCAACACATCAGCAAGGTGAATGAGAGGATAATGATGGAGGGTCTAGATTATTATGAAATGTTTAAAAAGGATGTGCAGTGTAAATGCAAAATGATACCTGTTCAGATTAAATGAAAATGTATGCTTCAGCCATGGAATGGATGGAGCGATCTGTGGTTCTGAAAGCATACAGAAAAAAAAGAATAATGTTACTTCTCTATAAAACACATAACATAGAAAAACCAAGAAATACGTAACATGACATACACATCCTTATAAAAAGCTAGTACTATAATTTGATTTAGGTTTACCAAACAGTCTACAGACCAGCCATTAGCAACTAAGTTTGGCATAGGGTCAATTTAATGCTGTTAAAATTAAAATTTCTTCAGAAAATGCACATTTTTCCGAGCCGCGCCTGAAAGTCAATTGAAGGAATTAGTCTTATGTCATTGATCTTATATGCTGGCATGTTATTTCTGTCTCTAAATCATGCACATTAATAATTATCTTTTGCGCTCGGTGTACACACATAACACACAGATATTTATATGAAGAGAGACAGAGACAAACGTGCGCGCACAAACACAAGCTTGTGTCTAGAAACCGCGCGCTCACCAGAAAAATTCAAACGAAGCGGAGCACGGAGTTATACTATGAATGTTATGAACTATGAACTTATGCTAGCTAGCTGTATCCACCACCGATGCATCGTGGTAACGCTAGCTAGTTAGTATACTGGTAAAAAACGGCTTTTTGCCTAACTTGCATTCCTGACTGTGATGGTCGGTTTCTGGTAACCAGTTCTAACGTCGCGCCGGATAGCTAGCTAGCTTGTAGCTAGCAGCTACAATCATGCAAAAATTAGGGGTGGCTGTCGACCCAGCTTAAATGGGGTTATTTTCTGCAATTTTGGCAATACAAATTATAAAAGCTTTTGTAACACACTTGGCTTTACTTACGTTTATTTTCAGATGAAATTAATCAAAGATGTGACACGATGTTTCCAGCAGCCATGCAGAATAAAAATGGGTCCCGGTCTATTTCTGGTGGGCGTGTTCAAGTGCAAATCACTTTGACTCAAATTAAAGATATTATCTGTTCAACATGAAAAGAAATATATGTTTTGAGAGAAATCTAAAACTTTGCGTTGTGTCCTTTGTACAGATATTTAGTTTCATCCAAATCAAAAGTGGTATTTTAAAATGCAAAAAGAAAGGGTTTCACAATCAAATCAATGATTTTATTCTGTTTTGAATGGCACTTATTAGATTGAATGAATGACTGCATGTTAGACTTTTTTCAGTGTAAAGGGCCCACACCATTTCATCTCCACCAACAGCATGAACTGTTGAAACAAAGCAGGAGGGATTCATGCTTTCATGTTGTTAAATTCTGTCACAGCATCAAAACTCAGACCAGGAAGTGTGAATTGTCGCCTCAGTTTATTGTTAGCTGTCAGGAGTGGCACACAGTGTGCTCTTCTGCTTCAAGATTTACTGTTTTGTGTGTTCAGAGATGCTGCATGGTTGTAAAGAGCAGTTATTTGACTTACTGTTGCCTTCCCATCAGCTTGACATAAACTGGCTAATCTCCTCTGCCATTAATAAAACATTTTCATCCAGTATACTACACTAGATTGGCTCTCTTTCAGACCATTCTCTGTAAACCCTGGAGGTGGTTGTGTGGGTAAATTCCAGTAGAGGAGTGACACACTCAGACCAGCTCGTCTGGTACCAACTACCATGCCATATCCAAAGGCACCAATCCACCTTTCAGTTTGAACCTCAGCAGGTCATCTTGACCATGTCGGCACGCCTGAATGCACTGAGCTGCTGCCATGTGAGTGGACTGTGAGTGTATTTTAATGAATATAAGCCAGGTTGAGAATGTTGTACAGCCACAAAATGTCTAAAAACGATGGAAAATAAATATATAATGTGTTTTGTTCCCTTTTTTTCACATCTGCAGCTGAGTTAACAGATTACTATACATCACTTCAAAAATCAGAAATGATACTTGCAAAATATTCAGTTAATCTATTTATTCACATTAAAATTTGACAGTCTTTGCGAATAATGATGAAATGCACTCATGAGTTAAGGTCTGCAAAAAGTAATTTGTCCATTTCAAATCGACAGAGAGACAAAAGCTAAATAATAAGCTTCCTAGTTTACGGAATAACAGAGTTGATTAAATATGAGCTGCAAATACATGAGATGTTGCCTGGAATGACAACTCTGTGTGACTCATTTGGGATTTTCATACAAAGAGACAAGAGAGGAAGGGACAAGCAGCTTGGCATTGTGATTTGGCAACACTACATGAAAAAGGTTTATTACTAAAAAGCTCAGAACAGCAGCTGGAGGAGGAGGAGGAGGCACCATTTACAGAATTACAATGTCTGCTCCTCTTTAAGGGATTGAACAAGTCAGAGTAGTCATGATGGATGTGAGCAGAAGTACTCAAATCTTTTATATAACTACAACTATCAATACACCTATTGGGAATCATAGTTCTTTAAAAGTAAGTCTCGATATTAAATTTGATTAAAGGCGGTGGTGGAGGATGTGTTCAGATCCTTTCTTCATTACAAATAAAAGCCCTGCAGGAAATTATTTATTTTATAAGAGCATATAATAAGATATAACCCCTCCCCCAAATTAATAACAGCCAATTAAAATGGACATAAAATGACTCTATGTATTTGCCAAATATATTTTATCAGTTGACCACTGGACAGTTTAATCGATTCACCTCTGCTTTTATATTCTAATTAGCAAATGTACTGTCTATTTTAATTTATCTTGTTTTGTATGGAAAAAAAATCTGAAATTTAGAGTAGAAAAGTAGAATAACTGGAGCTGTCAAATAAGTGTAAAGGGATAAATAATACAGTGGAGGAAATAATTATTTGATCCAGAGCAAAAATGAACAGTCTCTAATTTTTCTGTTAGTTTCATTTTAATCTAGAAACCCCCCCCACACTACATAAAAGTTATACATTGATTTGCAACCCTTTTGGCGAGCACAGTGGTGAGACGTTTCTTGTACTCGGTTGCCAGGTTTGCACGTCTCAGGAAGCATTCAGGCACTTGTTTTCCTTTAGGTTTTTTGGCTGCTCGAAGCTTCAGCGTCTTGCACAGATTTTCTATAGGACTGAGGTCTGGAGACTGGCTCGGCCACTCCATGACCTCAATGTTTTTCTCCTTTAGTCACTCCATTGTTGTCTTATCGGTATGTTTTGGATTATTGCCATGCTGGAAGGCTTGTTCTCAATCCATCTTCAGTGTTCTGGCAGAGGAAAGGAGGTTCTCTTCCAAAACTTTATGGTACATGGTCCCCTTGATTGGTGCCTCAATGCAGTGAAGTCGTCCTGTACCCTTAGCACAAAAACATGTTGCCACATCCGTGCTTGACTGTGGGGATGATATTCTTCAGGTCCTCCAAACACAGTGGGTTGAGTTGGTGCCATATAGCTTGGTTTTGGTTTCAAACCGCAGAACTTTCTCTGAATCATTTAAATGTTCACCGCCAAACTTAAGACAGGCATGTACAAATGCCTGCTTGAGCAGGGGGACCTTTCCGGTGCTGCAAGATTTCAATCTATTACAGCGTAGTGTGTTACCAGTTTTGTCCTTGATGACTGCTCAGCCCCTATAGTTTTGAGCTGATCCCCCACCTTGCTCATGATGATCCTCACCCCATGAGGTAAGGTCGACTGAATGTCATTTTAAATGTCTTCAATAACTTCTGCATAACTGCACCAACAGCTGTCATCTTCTCACCAAACTTCACCCTGATGGTCTTATAGCTCATTCCAGCATTGTGCAGGTCTACAGTCTTGCTCCTGACATCCTTTGACAGCTCTTTGGTCTTTCTCATGGTGGTGGAGAAGTTTGAATGGAACAGAATGGAATGAACATCTGTCCACAGACACCAGAAATCACATTAGTAAGTAAGTAAGTAAAGTTTATTTATATAGCACCTTTCACAGACATATGTCACAAAGTGCTTTACAAGGTAAAAACATAATAGAGTCATAAAATACATCATAAAAACCCTGGTCTAATTAAAAGCTTTTTGAAATAAAAATGTCTTTAGCTGTTTTTTGAAGGTCTCCACTGAGTCCAAACCCCGTAGAAATGGGGGAAGCATAACACTAAAAAACAAACAAAACCTCATAAATAAACTCACCTCTTTACGTCCATGCTGAATACAGCTGCACATTATCATATTTAAAAGTTAAAAATATTTTTAATGTAAACACTTGTGTAAAACGCTTACTTCTACTATAGTTTCTAGATGTTTTTTCAACAAGTAGATTTGACTAGAATTGTTAAAATATTTTCCTGTAATAATAATTCCCTTAACAGTTTAACTAAAGGAATGTTTGTTAACCAATCTAAAATTTACTGTGATGCTCCTATATTAGCACAAACATCAGCTATAATTATTTTACCATTTTTCTTTGCTAACTGCTTAATAGCTACAGTCAAGTTTTGGTCAGCATCATTTCAGTTAGCTGCTGAAATAAAAACAAAAACAAAAAACAATAACTTGTGCTTACCCTGCAGCAGAAATGCATTTTAATGTTTATACTGCCTGAAAATGGTGGAGAGACGATAATAACCTCACCTGAAATCCCAAGTGAATTCAACAGGACATAGAGAGAAAAATGCAAATATAAATCTGATGAGTCACAGAAGTTGCTTCATGATAAACACAGACTGGATAATTTGGAAGGTTTGTTCAGACATCTATATTTGGCTGATGTGACAGCAGTGACTGACATGTGGCAGATGCATGGTCACCAGGAGGGGAGGGGCCCTGTGGGGTCATGACAGGTCAGCGGGTTAGAGGAATGCTGATAGGAATGCCCTGAGCGACAATCAGGGGTGCAACTCATCATGAGGACAACAACAAGAAGGATCAGCAGGTCCCCTGGGAGGCATGACAGTGGACAACAGGCCCAGTGTGTCTGCACACTCACAGTGATTCAGAGGAGAGGAGGGGGAAGCTGCGTTCACAAAAACTCATCTAAACAAGGAGATACAATGTGTGATACACAATAAACACAGATTATTACGCAGTGGGGGGAAAAGCTTGTGGAAAGACTTGGTTTTCAGCTTTAATTGATCATAAAATGTGCAAACACGATCTGCTAGAAAACACACACTCACTAGTTTTTCACCTATCTGGAGACAGATAAACAACTCAGGTTCTGGTGGAAAAACTGGTGAATATTTCTACCTTGCTTATAGCTGGAAATTAGACCTTTTTAAGTCACTCGTTGTCTTCACAGAACTGCTTCAGCTCAGCGTTATTCTCAGACTCTCTGAGGAGTCTGGATGCTTGTTTTATGCCTAAGCAGGATAGTGTGAAGACAGTCTGCAGGCAATCATGGATGGCCCGTCTACTTGCAGAGAGTGTTTGCTGTCAGAAGGGGGCAGTGTCAAAAGCATGATTCAACTAGTCTGTGGGTCACTCTTGGTTGTGCTGTTGCCGGTCGATCAGCCAACTACAGAGAAGAGTGAAGCTATAACCTACGAAGAACTGAAGTGAAAGGCCGGTCCTTATTCTATATCTCAGTAAATTTCATTTCTTTATTTATTATTAATTTATTCATCGCCTGATGTCAACCAAATAAAACATGGAGACACCTGTAAACTGAGACAGTGAAATCCTGATATTGCAGGAGGCTTTCTAGGCCACTGTCACCTTATGCTCGGTCCCTGACCCTATAGCCACAAGCTGTGGGTAGTAAGTAAAACAGTGAGATTATAGATACATATGGCAGAAGTTAGCTTTTTCTGAAGGATGTCTGGGCTCTTCCTTAGAGATGAGGATGAAGCTTGGTCACTTGGAAGGGGCCTAGTAGTAGAGCTACTACTCATCCACATTGAAAGGAACCAGCTGAGTTCCTTTCAATGTGGTATTTTAGGCATGTCTAACTGGGAGGAGGCCCTGAGAAAAACCAAGGAAACACTGAGAGATTATGTCTCTCAGCTGGCTTGCCTTCACATCTCCCAGAAACATGTGGGTAAGACAGGGTGATCTGGGCATTTCGGTTTAGATTACTGGGAAAATGGATGGATGGATTTAACCAGGTTTAATGAGAAGAGCTGGTTTAAAGATTAGCACGTTTTCCAACTCAAGCCCACAGAGGTCTGACTTAAATCATAAATGACAGACTTTTAATGTGTCTCAAACACAGGCATTCTTTGAGTTCCTCACTTTTACAAGGAATTTGGCGATGTTTGTGTTGATCTGTGTGTCGTGGATAGTTGGCTGTCTGGTTAGTCGCTGCAGCTGCTTGCAGAAAAAGACCAGTTCTCTGCAGGAGCAGTCGGGCCTTCCTTCACAGCTGCAGGGTTTCGGTACAACGACCAAGGACTCCACCACAGCAAAGCAACTGCTTGTCTCTATTACTGAATTATTTCTTTTTAATGTGGTACTGCACTCCAAACTAGTAACTAGCATGTTCTTATAAACACAACACTTATATTCGTTTACACCACCACAAAACAAAGCAAAACCTCATCGTTTCTATATTTTAAAAAAGAGGAAACAAATGAAAAACACTGTCAGGTTGTCTTTTGTAGTTTTATCATCAGATGAAGCAGAGCTAGTTGCTCCTTGGTACTATAACATAAAAGAGAAAGAGATATAAGCAGGTGTATTTAGGTAGGTGTAAGTTTAGCATGTTTCTTAAACAGTCAAGGTCAAGAGTAGGGCTGCAATGATTCATCGCAGAACTCAAGTAACCTGATTACAACATCCTCTAGGCAAATTCTTTTCTTTGATGTTTGGTTTAATCCATTTAAGTCGAGCGAAGTTTGCGACTAAAAATAGACTTGCAATAAAAAGGTATTTAGGGGTGCACGTCAATTAAAAGTATTTGAACATGCTCATGCCGCTCCCACTTTTCTCCACAAAGAGCCTTGTAGAGGCTAAACCTACTCTGAAGCCACTGAGGTGTTCGATGGGCGGGGTCGACGCGATGCTACTGTTATGAGCAAAACCTGTGGTAATGAGAAAGTCCAATAACTCCTGCTCATCATCGGTTCCATTTGTTGTTCCACCGTTCATCTTAGTATGCAACGTGTTTGCAATTAAACACGTAACGGTAATTAAATATACCTTAATAACCTTAAATACAACTAACCACTCTTACTAGATTTTATCATGTCGTCTCAACAAGAACAAATTAAGTTGCTGAATTTCTTTTTTTTGAGTGCAGACACACGCTTACTCATTCACAAGTGCATTTAGACACATAGAAATACACAAATACACATACCCATGTTAATGGAATAATCAATGGATATAAAATAATCAACAGCTGCAGTCCAAGTCAAGCATTAAAGCTAGGAGCAATCTTGGGATTTTAGTTGCCTGAATCTGCCTGTTGCCCCCTGTAGAGTTGTCAGTCCAAGAGTACCAGTACCCCAGCGCAAGGAACCTTTCCGAACACTTACTCGTGTGATGCACATTTCTAAATTGTGTTTATTTTGTTCTCACAATGGCTGGATAGCTGGTGGAAATCTGGTGAAAGACTTCTAGCTGACTGGTTCTTGTTTAAACAGTTTTTGTGTGGTTGGGTTCCGTGCTTTGGCTTTGACCTGTTGAAGGAGAAAAATGGTTTAAACTCAAGCAGCACCCACAGGGCAGGGCATAGTGTTGTTAAATGAAGTGTAACCTGTAGAAATCTCCCACTTTAATAACACCACAATCGTATTTGCTTTGAAAAGTTACACTGAGAAATCCTCCAGCATCTTCAATTGTGTCACACAAAAGTTGTTCTAGAAACAAAAGCTCAAACCTGTGCCCAACATTATCTTTACTTTTATTGGTATCAGATGATGTAATCAGTCTATTGACCTCAGCCAAAATTAATATGGAGCCACGTGAAGTATTCCTCATAGGAAGCTCTTTTGTCAACTGTTAGATAATGCTGGGATAATGATGGTGATTAAAAAAACAAACCGGTCCATAAAGCATGGGTGCTGCTGGTATTAAAGCCAAATGAGAGCAAAGAAGCACAAAGATGTTCTGAAACGCATGCACATTTTCAAAAGTTTCCACTTTTTAATCAAAGCTGATATATGCAAAACAAATGCAAAATTGAAGGACCTTCACTGGTGGTGTCTAATTTACACACAAAATATGGAACTGGTACTCTTCAACAGGAAGATGTAAAGCATTGCACAAAATAAAAAAGTAATGATAAAATACTAATGTAAATCACTTTATTCCGCTGGTGCAATAATAACCTAATCAATGCAGTACACAAGTTGTGCTTGTTGCATGTTTCAGTACTGCCCACAGTGGGTTTATGATGATACATCAGTTGGAAATCAGTTGTTGGAACATGGAAAACATATTTACTTATTTTTTACCTGATTTCCTTGATTTAATCAGGGGTTGACTTTAATGTGTCTCAAACACAGGCATTCTCATGACATATAAGTGACCCACGTGTTCAATCATGAAGCATTTGGAAACAATGTCCTGGCATGTTATTGCACACAGTTCATTTGAGTTCCTCACTTTTACAAGGAATTTGGCGATGTTTGTGTTGATCTGTGTGTCCTGGATAGTTGGCTGTCTGGTTAGTCGCTGCAGCTGCTTGCAGAAAAAGACCAGTTCTCTGCACGAGCAGTCGGGCCTTCCTTCACAGCTGCAGGGTTTCGGTACAACGACCAAGGACTCCACCACAGCAAAGCAACTGCTTGTTTCTATTACTGAATTGTTTCTTTTTAATGTGCCACTACACTCCAAACTTGTAACCAGCATGTTCTTATAAACACAACGCTTATATTCAGTTACACTGTCACGATGTGGCTGGCACCACGAAAGTGTTTCATTCTTCTGCAACGCTGCAATTTCTCTTGGTGTCAAAACTCTCTGAGAGCCACTTCCCAGAGTCACTAACTCTTCTCCAATGTAATTTAATGACTTTGTAAAACGATCACAACTTGCCATGGAACAGAAGAAGTCTTTGATTTCTGTGCTGGCGTCCTGAAGGGTAGCACTTCCTTGTCTTATTATTTTCTCATATGAAAAGAAATTCTTGAAAATCTGTAATGAAATTGACTGCGTACCAGAGTACATCTGCAACAGTCTGCTGTTCATGTCTTGAAAAACAAAGACTGAATTGGCCCACAAAAGCCCCCAGTTCCGGACACCTTCTGTAAGATGCGTCAACAAATGGCAGTCGTACGAACAATGCTCGAGTCCATAGAGAGACGGTATCTGTGCTACAAACTGAACCAGACACAACTCTGCACAGTTGAGCTCATCCTGAGTGGCAAAGTGGGAGAGGAGGACGTGAAGGGCACAAGGAAGAAGCATCCAGTGCTTGTAGTACACTGCTGGCAAAACATTCCTCAGTATTACAGGAGAATAGAGGAGAGCAAATGCTCTCCACTCACAAGCTGTCCAATGCATCCTCTCACTGAGGCTCCTGGGACTTCGGCTGATTTCATTTGGTGGCTGGATCTCACACAAGGCTCTGTCCAGGTCGTTTAAATGCTCATCTGTCAAATGGAAGTCCTTGCTGGCATAAAGCGGGTCGAACCACAGATTGACGAACTGACGGACAACGCCCAGACAAAAACAGTGCATGTAATCTGGAACAAAGCCTTTGATAATGTCAAATGACGGCAAAAGAAACAGGAGACTTGGACCTTTAACCCCCATTTGACTCTGGTCATAACTATTTCCCATCACTAACTCAGCAAGTTGGACTGTTTCAGGCATGTGTCTCAGATCACAGCCGTCCATCTGTATCGGGTAAACTCTGGTAAAACCCCTGCCCTTTATAACCATCTCACCTTTGTGGTAGCAAAAACCACAACCAAATTCTTTGTTGAACGGCTCAAAGTTCTGCACCATTGCTCTTGCTATCGCATCACATGTGCATATTTTAACTGTTACCGTGGTGTGATGCTCCGAGCCGATCTCATCTTTCCAACAGAACCCTGCAGCAGACAGTTTCTGAAGCTCGTTAATGAACGGAGTCAAAAAACTCTGAACTTGTGGTTTTCCTTTGCCAAACCATAAAGTGTGCAACAGAACGTTTTTGCACCGTTCCACATACGGTAGTTCATTGATGGTACACAGGATGGGCCAGATGGAGTATTTTGAGGAGCTGAACACGGGCGAGCCATCGCAGTTGAAGGTGAGTGTAATACTGCCGTCTTGTCTTTCACTCTTGTATTCGTTTCCAGTGTGGACATCAGAAAAGGAATCATCCCTCGTGAAATGCTTCCCAAGCTTTGAGTGGACGCGTGCAAGGAGGTTTCTTAGCTGAATTTCGAGCGGCATTACAAGGAAGTAGTAAGCCTTCAAGATCAGATATTTTCTGCTCAAGCTCTGCTGGCACACACTACACTCATTACCGGGATCCACACCAAGGTAGTTTGTACACCTGGGGCAATAAAAGTGAATCTCAGTCTTTCCATTGTAATCAGTCGAATGCTTTTTTAAAAAGCGAAGCGACTTTGGAACACATCCGGGTACCACCAAGTTTAGGAGGTGCAGGAGATCTCTGGATGCTGCTTTTGACAAGCCGTGCTTCACAATGAACGCCAGGAGGAGCAGGAGGAGGGCTCCCATTGTGACTGAGGAACCAGCATATATCTTCTTCTCTCCACAGAAAAACTGCTCCTAGTAACACAGGCCAGAAATATGCTTTAAAAGCTAAATGTAGTAGAAATGAACCAAAATGTCATCATTTCCATATGTAAAAAAATAACAAATGAAAAATAGTAACTGTTGGATCTTCTTCTGTAGTTTCATCATCACATGAAGCACAGCTCGTCGGTTCTTGGTGCTATAACATATAAGAGAACGAGATACAAAATGTGTATTGAGGCAGATGATGTTTCTTAAACAGAGTAGACGAGGTGAAGGCTGGCAGAAATCTAGAGGATATAGGTGCCAGGAACCTTCTTATAGCCCCTGCACAATTATGAGTGGGGAATTTTATTGTAGAGAGTATCTTACTATAATATAAAGCACCTGTAGGTGACTGTGGCTGTGATTTGGCACCATGTAAAAAAATTGAAATGAATTTAAATAAATTAGCTTTTGTGAGCAACACATTTTGCAAGCTGTAATCCTGCCTCTTTCTACTAGGCATAGGACATTTAAACGTGACGATCTATGGATGTTATTTAAGTGGCAGCCTTCAGTCTATGAAAAAAGAAGAAGAAAAAAACAGACTCAGTCTCCTCAGACTGCCATGTTAAAACTTCCTGTATGCATATACGCTACCATTTCATGGTCTGGATCTACCTCTTTGGTTTCTGCTTTCCCAGCTGACAGATGACTGGCCTACGAGTCAAAAAAAAGATGGATGATGACCATCTCAATGGCATAATTTTAATATCCTTAAAATACTTTTCACTCAAGGCAGCTTCACATACCGTAGGATCTTCATCTTCGTCAGAATCAGATGAGTAACAATCTGTGTCCCCATCATTGTAGACTGTGTTATCTCTCGCAATATGCTGTCATGGATTGTAGCACAAAAACAGAATGAGGAACCTTTTTCATTTTAGAAGTATAAAAACTTCTAAACATATCAATAAACTACATATGCCGGATCCATGATTTAATCCCAATAATAATCCCATGTAATGTTTGACACCCCTACTTTACCATTACATGCTCTGAATCTCCTCTTCTGTCATCTGTAGGCCCAGCAGACACATGAGTGGCCTGAGATAAAGAAAATTATGATTTCTAAGCATGATATGATCACATTCAACGTTTATATATAATCACCATAGGATGTTTTGTATCTTCAGTATTAGATACTATTGTCTCCAAGTACTCCAACTAACTAATGGCCTCAATAAGAAATTTCATTCACCACCTTTTGACAACAGCTGTACTACAGTTAGGTCCATAAATACTTGGATAGAGATAACTTTTTTTTTTCTAATTTTGGCTCTGTATATTACCACAATGAATTTTAAATGAAACAACTGAGTTGCAGTTGAAGTGCAGACTTTCAGCTTTAATTCAATGGGTTGAACAAAATGATTACAAAAAAAAATGTCAGGAACTAAAGCACTTTTTAACACAATCCCTTCATTTCCAGGGTTCGAAAGTAATTGTAATTAAATAACCTAAAATATAATGTTAATTTTTTTCCCTTTTTAATCCTCTGCCAGGCCTTTACTGCAGTGGCTTTCAGTTGCTGTTTGTTTTTGGCTTTTCTGTCTGAAGTTTAGTAAGGTTAGGTTAAGATCAGGTGACTGACTTGGCCATTCAAGGATATTCCACTTCTTTGCTTAAAAAAAAAACTCCCTTTGGCTGCATGTTTTAGGTCGTTTTCCATCTGTATTATGAAACAGCGCCCAATCAATTTGACTGCATCTAGCTGGATTTGAGCAGACAGTATGTCTCTGAACACCTCCAAATTAATTCGGTTGCTTCTGTCCTGTGTCACATCATCAATAAACACTAGTGTCCCTGTGCCACTGGCAGCCATGCATGCCCAAGCCATCACAATTACTCCGCCGTGCTTTACAGATGATGTGGTGTGCTTTGGATCATGAGCTGTTCCACACCTTCTCCATACTTTTTTCTTGCCATCATTCTGGTAGATGTTGATCTTGGTTTCATGTGCCCAAAAAATATTTTCCCAGAACTGTGCTGCCTTTTTTTGATGGTTTTTTTGTTGTTTTTTGTTTAGCAAATTCCAGTCTAGCCTTTCTATTCTTGAGGCTTATGAGTGGCGCCTTTATTTACTTTCATGCAGTCTTGTCTTTATGGTAGACGTTGATATGGATACGCCTACCTCCTGGAGAGTGTTGTTCACTTGGTTGGCTGTTGTGAAGGAGTTTCTCGTCACCACGGAAATGATTCTGTGATCATCCACCACTGTTGTCTTCTGTAGCCGTATAGGGTTTTTTTTTTTGCGTTGCTGAGTTCATCAGTGCTTTCTTTCTTTCTTAAGATTACGACACTGTAGATTTTGCCACTCTGACTGTTTTAGCCATTGCTCGAATGGGTTGTTTCTGTTTTTGCAGCTTACAGATGGCTTGTTTCAACTGCATGGAGAGCTCCTTTGACCGCATGTTGTCTGCTCACAGAAAAATCTTCCAAATGCAAACATCACACCACAAATAAACTCCAGGTCTTTCATCTGCTTAATTGACATTAATGACATAATGAAATTGCCCACACCTGCATATGAAATAGCCTTTGAGTCAATTGTCAAATTACTTTTGGTTCTTTTAAAAAGAGGTGGGACATATTAGGAGCTGAAACTCCTAAACCCTTCATCCAATTTAAATGTGATACCCTCAAATGAAACCTGAGAGTCTACACATTATTTCTATGTTCATTATATAACTATAGATGGAATATGTTTCAGTAAACGGGTAAAAAAACAAAAAAACAAACTTGTGTCAGTGTCCAAATATACATGGACCACTCTGTGTATTTCACATGTATCTAGAGTGGCCAGGGAGGATAAATAAGCTTCTTCAAAAACTTCCATGACTGCTCCTATAAAAAGATGAAAAATGCACTTGATTTAAATCTGGTTGCTTATTTTATTTTCTCCCTAGAAGTGTGACACTGGACAAAGAAGCTTGTTTGGTTTGTGCACAAAATTTAAATCAGTTATGTTTACTCCCTTTTTGCACATTTTTACTCTATTCTTGCGGCCAATGTTATAGCCTCTCTGGATTTTAAGTAATTTTGGATTCTTCTTTTTCTAAACCTTAAAAATTCTCAAAACGATAATTTACCGTTTGATGGTCTGAATCTGTTCTATCATCTGCTGGCCCAGCAGACCCATGATGAGCCTAGAAGACAGGACTTTGTTATAAACATCTTCATATGATCATTTTAATATTGTGAAAGAAAAAGCATTTCATTTACTGTAAGGCTCACATATACGGGTGCTACTTCAGTATCAGATGAGCGGAAATATATAATCTCGACATGAATGTGACGTTACAGTCTTTCTGATCATTAACTGTAAAATAACATTTAATTTTTTTTCTAAGGTTTAATAATTCTTATTATATAGTATCAGTATTAAGATATTTTACCTTTTTATGGTTTGAATCTCCTCTTCTGTTACCTTTTGGCTCAGTAGAGCCATGACCAGCCTGAGAGACACAAAAAGATAAATTAAGGAATCTACACATATTTGGTAATTTAAAGATGTGAAACATCAATTTGCAGCTGCCAGTGATTTTTAACAGGAGTATTATCATTGTTGTGGTTGACAAGCCTCATGCATCACTATTTGTGATCATGAATCTTTTCCTGTCCTCTATGTGGTCTGTCTTGTCCTCAGTGTTTTACTTTCAGTTATGCCTGTGCGTTTGTCTCTCTGCTTGTTCTATGTCCTAATTGTCTAGCTGGTGTTGTCATGTCTACGTCTCTCCATGTTTCCGGTTTTATTTAGAAAAATCTGGTGTTTCCATGTTTAATGTGTATAGTTGTACGTTCCCTGTGGTGTCATTATGTTTATTCCAGTCAGTTGTTTCCCCATGTGTTTCCACTTCCCCTGATCACCTCCTGTGTGTATTTAGTCTGTGTTTTCATTTAGTTTTGTCAGGTTGTCTGTTTTCCTTCTCCCCGTCATTTCAGGTTTCCAATGTCTTTATGATTCTGTGATTCTGAGCGGTGTTTTGTTATTGGACTTCTGTGCAAATCACAGTTTGGCCATAACGAACACCTTGTTCAAACACAAGAGTGTCCATAAGTGCACGTGGCACCAGGACGCTCTAGGCCGCAGGTCGATGATCAATTTTGTAATCGTATCACCAGACCTGCGACCAAATGTTCTGGACACTCGGGTAAAGAGAGGGGCTGAGCTGTCAACTGATCACCACCTGGTGGTGAGTTGGATCAGGTGGCAGGGGAGGACGCTGGACAGACCCGGTGCACCTAAAAGCGTAGTGAGGGTGTGCTGGGAACGCTTAGCAGAGGCCCCAGTCCGTGAGATCTTCAACGCACACCTCAGGCAGAGCTTCAACAGCATTCCGAGGGAGACTGGGGACATTGAGTCTGAATGGACCATGTTCAGCATCTCCATTGCCGAAGCTGCTGCTTTGAGCTGCGGCCACAAGGTGGTTGGTGCCTGTCGTGGTGGTAACCCCCGAACCAATTGGTGGACACAAGAGGTGAAGGGAGCCACCAGGCTGAAGAAGGAGTCCTATTGGGCTTGGTTAGCCTGTGGGACTTCGGAGGCAGCTGACAGGTACCGACAGGCCAAGCAAAATGCGGCTCGGTCAGTGGCTGAAGCAAAAACTCAGGTGTGGGAGGAGTTCGGAGAGGCCATGGAAAAAGACTTTCGGACTGCCTCGAAGAGATTCTGGCAAACCGTCAGGCGTCTCAGTAGGGGAAAGCGGTGCTCTACCTGCACTGTGTATAGTGCTGGCGGAGCGCTGCTGACTTCGACTGAGAAAATTGTCGGGCGGTGGAAGGAATACTTCAAGGACCTCCTTAATCCCATTGACACGTCTTACGAGGAGGAAGCAGAGTCTGGGGATGAGGGGGATGACCCGCCAATTTCCGAGGGTGAGGTCACTGAGGCAGTTAAACAACTCCTTGGTGGCAGAGCCCCTGGTGTGGATGAGGTCCGCCCCGAGTTCCTGAAGGTTCTGGACATTGTAGGGCTGTCCTGGCTGACACGCCTCTACAATGTTGCGTGGAGATCAGGGGCAGTACCCCTGGACTGGCAGACCGGGGTGGTGGTCCCCATCTTTAAGAAGGGGGACCAGAGGGTGTGTTCCAACTACAGGGGGATCACACTCCTCAGCCTTCCTGGGAAAGTCTATGCCAGGGTGCTGGAAAGGAGAGTTCGTCCACTAATCGAACCTCAGATACAGGAGGAACGATGCGGTTTTCGTCCTGGTCATGGAACACTGGACCAGCTCTTTATCCTCTCAAGGATACTTGAGGGCGCATGGGAGTTTGCCCAACCAGTCTACATGTGTTTTGTGAACTTGGAGAAGGCATTTGACCGTGTCCCTCGGGGTGTCCTGTGGGAGGTGCTGCGGGAGTATGGGGTGTCTGGCCCATTGCTACGGGCCATTTGATCCCTATACAACCGGTGCAAGAGCTTGGTTCGCATTGCCGGCAATAAGTCGGACTCGTTCCCGGTGGGTGATGCGTTCCACCAGGGCTGCCCTTTGTCACGATTCTGTTCATAATTTTTATGGACAGGATTTCTAGGCGCAGCCAAGTGGTGGAGGGCTTTCACTTTGGTGGCCTCAGAATCTCATCTCTGCTTTTCGCGGATGATGTGGTTCTGTTGGCTTCATCGGGTGATGGCCTCCAGCTCGCACTGGAACAGTTCGCAGCCGAGTGTGAAGCAGCGGGAATGAGGATCAGCACCTCCAAATCTGAAGCCACAGTTCTCAGTCGGAAAAGGGTGGAGTGCCCATTCCGGGTCGGGGATGAGTTCCTGCCCCAAGTGGAGGAGTTCAAGTATCTTGGGGTCTTGTTCGCGAGTGATGGGAGAAGGGAGCCGGAGATCGACAGACGGATTGGTGCAGTGGCCGCAGTGATGCGGACGCTGCACCGGTCCGTTGTGGTGAAGAGAGAGCTGAGTGTAAAAGCGAAGCTCTCAATTTACCGGTCGATCTACGCCCCTACCCTAACCTATGGCCACGATCTGTGGATAGTGACCGAAAGAACGAGATTGTGGATACAAGCGGCAGAAATGAGCTTCCTCCAAAGGGTGGCTGGCCTCTCCCTTAGAGATAGGGTGAAAAGTTCAGCCATCCGGGAGGGGCTCAGAGTTGAGCCGCTGCTCTTCCACATCGAAAGGAGCCAGCTGAGGTGGTTCGGGCATCTGAGAAGGATGCCTCCTGGGCGCCTCCTGGGTGAGGTCTTCCGGGCATGCCCCACCGGGAGGAGGCCCCGGGGCAGACCCAGGACACGCTGGAGAGATTATATCTCTCGGCTGGCCTGGGAACGCCTTGGTGTTCCCCCGGATAAGCTAGAGGAGGTGGCTGGGGAGAGGGAGGTCTGGGCTTCTCTGCTTAGGCTGCTGCCCCCGCGACCCGGCCCCGGATAAAGCGGAAGAAGATGGATATATGGATGGATGGATGGAGTTGTTATAGCCAATGCTAGTTTTTTCAGTTTAGGTTTTAGTTTCGTAATAAAGGCTCGCCTTTTGTTTAACCAGTAAGTAGTTTTCTTTCGTGTTCTGCTTTTGGGTCCGTTCCTTTAACCCCCCGGAGTTCCCCACCGTGACAACTGCTGTTACCAAAAAATCTATGGCGGGATAATAATGGCCGACCAAAATATAAGTCAGTTAGAGTTAGATAAAGCACATTCCTTCAGTGTTAAAAGTGGGGCTGCACCTACTGATTCCTTAGTAACTGAGGATTTTATCAATTATTCCATCAATTAAATGACTTATCGGATAAGAAATACTTTTGTCTCGGCAATAGTGAATATTCAAACGAATAAAAAAATAAAACAAACTGCTCCTTAGTTTCCATTTTACAAGTTACAATGTTTTAACAGTTGAACTCACTTTAACTAACAGTTTATGAAGGAAACATTTTATGAAACGTTAACAAAATAATTAATCACAATACAATATAATAAAGCATCAATACAACCCAAACAAGGCCATCAAATAAAATAGTCTTTAGTTTCGGTCTTACTGGAAGACTTATATTAATAAAGAGCTCTGACAGTGTTGTCTCCTGGATGAGGCAGATTTGGTGTGTCTTAACGTGTTTGTGTGTGTGTTTGAGCATTTAACGCAGCATATCAGCATTTTCATTTATGTAATATAATTTATATTTATATTAACCTACATTAGGAATCACTCTGGCAGAAAGTGGGACTAATTTAACCATCATGTCACACTGAGTTAAGAGTGTACATATGCTTTTATTTTGACCTCTGTGGATTTGCTGTAGATTTTGTCACTGTTTAAAACAAACAGCGCTGGGTGGGAGGTTCTGAAAGGTTCTCTTTTCTTCACGTTGGAGCTCGTTTTCTAGTAAAGGTTAACGGCGCTTATAGGAACAGCGCTCCACCTGAGCTAATGGCTCCATCTCTCTGCTCTCCGCCGGGTGTGCAGATCCCATAAAAAACTATGACAGCATCATCTTCACTGCTGCCGGTGTGTTACCAGTCTTTTTTCGTTGAAAACATGGGGACTGCCTGCATTAATGTTGTAAAGCTTTTTATTCACACGTATGCTCCCAGATGCATCTTCTCCTGCAGGTCTATTTTAGTTGCAAACGTGGGAGAAACCCTCGCCTTTATAAGTTGAGATCTACGCAGTCGTGCATTAATTTAAATGAAGCAACGAAGCAAAAAAATAAAAAATGAATAAAAAAATAAATAATTAAATAAATAAGATGCGTCGAAGATGTTTTATGTATTATTTTTGTGATCCAGTTATTTTAATCAACTCGATGACTCGCTGCAGCCCCGCAGAGGTGCCTTTATGCACGCATGGCTGCACGATTTACTTTTTGCAGACTGATTATTAAGGTTACCTCGTTGATGATCTTTGTCTTTGCAGACGTCTTTGTAGGGCGTCCACTTCTCGGCAGAGTAGCCACAGTATTGAATCGTCTCCATTTATGCACAATCTCCCTGACTGTGGAGAGATGAATACCTAAAGTGCGTGCTATTATTTTATACCCTTTTCCAGTTTTGTGCAAATCAACAATTTTGGCTCGTAAATCTTCTGAGAGCTCCTTTTTACGAGGCATGATTCACATGAACAGGAATATCCATCAATAAAAACATTTGAATATATTTGTTGAGGGATTCAGCCACCAGGAAGCGCTCCCTCTGCACCGGAAGTGTGGACTTTTTCCTCATTATTAAAAAAAACAAACAAAAAACAGGACAAAAAGAAACAACTTTCTTTGGGATTCTGACAACCTAATAATTTGTTAAAACAACACAGTATGAACTGCAAAGGTTATGATAACCAGAGATAAGAAACTTGCACTCTTTTAAATTCCAGCCTTCTTGACTGCTATAAATTAACCAGAGCAGGTCAGTGATTTAATGTAGTCTCTATTTGAGGTTCACTCTAAGGAATCAAAATATGTAAAAAAAAAAAAAAAGAAAAAAGAAAAAAGAAAAAAGAAAAAAAGAAAAAAAAAGAAAAAAGAAAAAAAAAGAAAATCATGAAATTTCAAACTTTTTCCAACAAATGAATAGGAAATCTTGTCAAGATTTCTGCAGGGTTGGAAGGATGATGTCTGGTCTTCCAGCAGTCAGTTTCTGGAGAACTTTCGCCTCATAAGTCCTAAGAACATCCCAGAACATTTATTGGTTTGATGCACACTTCTAACTTGTGTTAATTTTGTTGCCACCATATTTTACTATGATGGTGTATGGTTGGGTTCCATATTGAAGGAGAAAAGTGACTTAAACTCAAGCAGCACCCACTGGGCAGAGCATTGTGTTGTTAAATGAAGTGTATCCTGTAAAAATCTCCCACTTTAATAACACCACCATCACCATATTTCCGTAACAATGCTTTTAAAAATGACGTCAAGAAAACTCCAGCATCTTTACCTTTGTCATACAAATGTTGTTCTAAACACAAATACCTCAAACTAAGATTTTCCCCAAACCTGTGTCCATCTTCTTTCCTTTTCTTTTCTTCCCCTTTGTTGGTATTAGATCCACAGTAGACAATGAGATTAACATCTTACTGATAGGAGTGCCCTGAGTGGCTCAGTGAACAACTCATCATGAGGACAAGAAGAAGAAGCATCAGCAGTTCCCCTGGGAACAATGACAGGAGACAACCCGGAGTGTCTGCAGACTCACAGTGAAAGGAGGAAGGCGAGGCTGGGTTCAAGAAAACACAAAACAGGAATTTCACAGTGTGTGATAGACAAGACACAAACGTAGTACACAGTAAACAGCCTGTGGACTGACTTAATGGTCATTAATGCGATCTGACATTCATCTTAGTCACAATACAAACACAATAGGTTGACAACAGAGACAAAACATTTTTCATGTTTTCAAGTATTGGATAATTCTAGTGTTGGTGGAAGAACTGAATCTTGTAGATGGCCAAACCTTTTGTCAGGATAATCTTGTTTGTACAGTGTTGTGAAAAGGTATTTGACTCCTTCCTGATTTCATAGTTTTTTGCATATTTGTCTTGGATGTTAAAGATAATGAGACAGATTTAAATATTACGCCAAGATAACCTGAATAGTTCAAAATCGTTTTTCATTTATTAAGGTAAAAAAGCTATCCAAACCTGCCTGGCCCTGTGTGAAACAGTAATTACCCCCTAAAGATAATAACTGATTTTGAAACTTTTAAGACGTGTTTGTGATAACTGGCAATGAGTCTGTCACTTTGTTGTGGAGGAATTCTGGCCCACTTTTCTTTGCAGAATTGTTTTAATTCAGCTACAGATTTGCCCGAACAGCTTTGGTACACCTTGATTCTCAAACTCTCTCAGTGAATGGCTCTGTTGAGATCAATCTACAACTTTTTTACATGGGTTGTACTCTGATATTCTGAACTCTCCAAAATATGATTTTTTTAGGGGTTCCAGGGGGGTGACTCCTGTAATTGTAAAAAGAAGTCACATTCTACATTAGTCGATGGGGAAATAGCCCCAACTCCTCATGGACCAGTGCAGATCCATCTAATGACAACGATAATGATGGTGATTTTAAAGACTTATGGAATCCATAAAGCATGTGTGTGTCTGTCATTACAGCTAAATGAGAGAAACAAACAAAGATGTTCTGAAACTTAAGGCAATTTTTCAAAGATTCAAGTTTTTAATCAAAGCTGATATTAACAATTTGATGTTGAATAAAACAAACATGAAATTGAAGGACCTTCACTGGTAGTTTCTGCTACATACCAAACATATGTACAGGTGCACTTTAATGTACAACAAGAAAATTGCACAACTGAAAAAGATAATAATAAAATAGTATTTTTAATGCACTTTGTCCGGCTGGTGCAATAAGAGCATAAAGTAATGCAATACAGAGGTTGTGCTTATTGCATGTTTCGGTACTGCCCAGGGTTGTGTTGAATGTATCACCTGTTGGAAAATAGACAGCATGTTTTCTTATTTGAGTTATCTGATTTAATCAGGGGTTGTCAAAGTGGCGAAGGTTGGTTGGAGCATTTCCAACATTTCCAACCCAAGCTCAGAGAGGTCTGACATGAATCATAAATGACAGACTTTAATGTGTCTCAAACACAGGCATTCTCATGACATATAACTGACCCACGTGGTTAATCATGAAACATTTGGAAACAATGTCCTGGCATGTTATTGCACACAGTTCATTTGAGTTCCTCACTTTTACAAGGAATTTGGCGATGTTTGTGTTGATCTGTGTGTCCTGGATAGTTGGCTGTCTGGTTAGTCGCTGCAGCTGCTTGCAGAAAAAGACCAGTTCTCTGCACGAGCAGTCGGGCCTTCCTTCACAGCTGCAGGGTTTCGGTACAACGACCAAGGACTCCACCACAGCAAAGCAACTGCTTGTTTCTATTACTGAATTGTTTCTTTTTAATGTGCCACTGCACTCCAAACTAGTAACCAGCATGTTCTTATAAACACAACGCTTATATTCAGTTACACTGTCACGATGTGGCTGGCACCACGAAAGTGTTTCATTCTTCTGCAACGCTGCAATTTCTCTTGGTGTCAAAACTCTCTGAGAGCCACTTCCCAGAGTCACTAACTCTTCTCCAATGTAATTTAATGACTTTGTAAAACGATCACAACTTGCCATGGAACAGAAGAAGTCTTTGATTTCTGTGCTGGCGTCCTGAAGGGTAGCACTTCCTTGTCTTATTATTTTCTCATATGAAAAGAAATTCTTGAAAATCTGTAATGAAATTGACTGCGTACCAGAGTACATCTGCAACAGTCTGCTGTTCATGTCTTGAAAAACAAAGACTGAATTGGCCCACAAAAGCCCCCAGTTCCGGACACCTTCTGTAAGATGCGTCAACAAATGGCAGTCGTACGAACAATGCTCGAGTCCATAGAGAGACGGTATCTGTGCTACAAACTGAACCAGACACAACTCTGCACAGTTGAGCTCATCCTGAGTGGCAAAGTGGGAGAGGAGGACGTGAAGGGCACAAGGAAGAAGCATCCAGTGCTTGTAGTACACTGCTGGCAAAACATTCCTCAGTATTACAGGAGAATAGAGGAGAGCAAATGCTCTCCACTCACAAGCTGTCCAATGCATCCTCTCACTGAGGCTCCTGGGACTTCGGCTGATTTCATTTGGTGGCTGGATCTCACACAAGGCTCTGTCCAGGTCGTTTAAATGCTCATCTGTCAAATGGAAGTCCTTGCTGGCATAAAGCGGGTCGAACCACAGATTGACGAACTGACGGACAACGCCCAGACAAAAACAGTGCATGTAATCTGGAACAAAGCCTTTGATAATGTCAAATGACGGCAAAAGAAACAGGAGACTTGGACCTTTAACCCCCATTTGACTCTGGTCATAACTATTTCCCATCACTAACTCAGCAAGTTGCACCGTTTCAGGCATGTGTCTCAGATCACAGCCGTCCATCTGTATCGGGTAAACTCTGGTAAAACCCCTGCCCTTTATAACCATCTCACCTTTGTGGTAGCAAAAACCACAACCAAATTCTTTGTTGAACGGCTCAAAGTTCTGCACCATTGCTCTTGCTATCGCATCACATGTGCATATTTTAACTGTTACCGTGGTGTGATGCTCCGAGCCGATCTCATCTTTCCAACAGAACCCTGCAGCAGACAGTTTCTGAAGCTCGTTAATGAACGGAGTCAAAAAACTCTGAACTTGTGGTTTTCCTTTGCCAAACCATAAAGTGTGCAACAGAACGTTTTTGCACCGTTCCACATACGGTAGTTCATTGATGGTACACAGGATGGGCCAGATGGAGTATTTTGAGGAGCTGAACACGGGCGAGCCATCGCAGTTGAAGGTGAGTGTAATACTGCCGTCTTGTCTTTCACTCTTGTATTCGTTTCCAGTGTGGACATCAGAAAAGGAATCATCCCTCGTGAAATGCTTCCCAAGCTTTGAGTGGACGCGTGCAAGGAGGTTTCTTAGCTGAATTTCGAGCGGCATTACAAGGAAGTAGTAAGCCTTCAAGATCAGATATTTTCTGCTCAAGCTCTGCTGGCACACACTACACTCATTACCGGGATCCACACCAAGGTAGTTTGTACACCTGGGGCAATAAAAGTGAATCTCAGTCTTTCCATTGTAATCAGTCGAATGCTTTTTTAAAAAGCGAAGCGACTTTGGAACACATCCGGGTACCACCAAGTTTAGGAGGTGCAGGAGATCTCTGGATGCTGCTTTTGACAAGCCGTGCTTCACAATGAACGCCAGGAGGAGCAGGAGGAGGGCTCCCATTGTGACTGAGGAACCAGCATATATCTTCTTCTCTCCACAGAAAAACTGCTCCTAGTAACACAGGCCAGAAATATGCTTTAAAAGCTAAATGTAGTAGAAATGAACCAAAATGTCATCATTTCCATATGTAAAACAATAACAAATGAAAAATACTAACTGTTGGATCTTCTTCTGTAGTTTCATCATCAGATGAAGCAGAGTTGGTCGCTCCTTGGTGCTACAACATAAAAGAGAAAGAGATATAAGCAGGTATATTATACGAAAAACCCTGCTGTTTTGCTCACATTTAAGCTCCTCTTCACCTACACATACAGTCTCCAAAATTAGAGCAAACTCCTAACCTCTAAATCCAAGCTGTGTCGGAGTCTTTGGCACAAATTCAGGTACATTTTCAGTCTGTGTTGAACTCCATCAGGTTTGCTCCTGTATCCAATCATATTTGGGACAAGTATGGGAAGGTTCTCATACTTTCCTGGGATGAGGAAGGTATCCCCTTTGAGAACTTAAGAATATAATCCACATTTCTTGCAGTTGAGGTGGTTCTGTTAGCTTCATGGAGCATGACCTTCAACATGCATTGCAGCAGCCTGTAGCTGAGTCTGAAATGTCCAAGATGAAATTTAGGACTCTAAATCTAAGGCCACGACTCTCTGCTGGAAAATGTTAGAATTCTGCCTTTTGGTTGGGGGAAAGATTGCTAAAGGTGAGGGTATTCAAGAAACTTGGGATCTTATTCACAACTGATCAGAAGGTAGAAAATGGATTCGACTGCTGGACTGGTGAAAAGGTAAGGAAAGGTTGCGAATACAAGTGGCCAAAATGATTTTCCTTCATAGGGTGGCTGACCTAAGCCTCAGAGATAGGATGAGGAGCTTGGAATAGAACCTCTGGTCCTTTGTGTCAAAAAGAGAAAGCTCCAGGAACAAAAACCAAAGCAAATGAAGAAGTGGAAAAAAACTGTCCTTCCTCCAGTGGCCACTTGAGACTGGGTTTAAACCCCCCCCCCCCCCCCCCCCCCACACACACACACACACACACCAGAATAGAGTCAATCCCCACAGATTTCTGGCAAAATGTCCAGAAATTATCATATTTACAGTCTGGTACAAAAAACTGTTTCCCATATCACATCATATTACACCCGTATGGGTGTATGTACATATGGGTGGATACACAGTAATTATTTCTGCATGTGCATATTTACCATTTCATGGTCCGGATCTCCTCCTCTGCTCTCTCCTATTCCAGCTGACAGATGACTGGCCTAAGAGTCAGAAAAGGATGACTGAGGAGCATCTTGATGTCATCATTTTGATATCGTTAATAAACCTACTTATCGTTACTTATTGTTGCTTCACATACCATAGGCTCTTCATCTTCATCAGATGAGTAGGAATCTGTGTTGCCATCACTACAGATGGTGTTTTCTTTCATAATAACCTATTGAGGATTTTAACAAGAAAACAGAACGAAGATGCTAACTGCCCCAAATTTCAATTCAATAAAGCACTTTGGTGGAATCTGATGAGATAGGAGTTTTGGATTGTGGATGTGCAGCCAACAGATTTGCAGCAACTGTGTGATGTTATTACATTCTATAATGAATTAGGGTGGTTCACAAAGTGGCTGGTGATCATATATGAAGTTCTGCAACATCACCTATGTAAAGGTGCAATCTACACTATCTGCTATTTTTTGATCCCTCCCTAAAAGGACTAGAGAGGTCAGCTTGAATGTAACTGCAGTCAAATCTAGATCAGACATGTTAATAATAATGAGATGGTATTTTTCTGTTTTTCCTATGCGGACTATGTCCATTCAGTGTCTCTTTAGATTTTAAAAGGTAAACAGAATGAAAGGTTCTTCTCTTTCCAAACAATGCTTAAACTGAAGGAACTTTACCATTTTATGGTCTGAACTTCCTCCTCTGATATCTGACGGTCCAGCCTGGAAGACAGGAAATGATGAGCTACAAACGTCTCCATGTGACAATTTTAATACTGTATGGTAGCTAACACACCATATTCTCTTCATCTGTTGCTTCAGTATCAGATGAGTAGGAATGTTTAATCTCTACATCCTTGTGGGTGGTGTTAAAGTCTCTCTGGATTTAAAGAGAAATATAGAATGATGTGTTTTATGGGATTACTTTTAAAAATCAGATATTTATTTTATACAAACATTTAAACAATTTTAACAAACACATAAACACTAACGTCTTGTTCTGTAGTCTCGTCATTAGATGAAACAGCAGTAGCCTTTCGCTGCTATAGAGAAAGAGACAGAATATAGATGTGAGCCAGAAGAAAAAAAAACACAAGTATCCTGTCACTCAAGCACACTTTTGCCTTCATGTGCCCAGAGACGTGACAAAATAAATAACCAAAACCTCAGTCAAGCACTAAAATAACTACAGCCATGTAGTAACCTAGAATGAGACATTATGTTCATTTAGAATGTTTCTTAAACAAAAGGTGAACACAGTAGAGTTAGTGGTTATCACAGCTATAGCGATACCCACATGTCATTCAAAGCATCCATCCAATAATACATCGCTTAAAACTTGAATACAATCCAAACCTGTGAGTTGTAAAAACCTTTTACCCCAGTACACTTGTTGTAAATGGGAAATTAACAATGGAGAGCATGGAGTTCCATGGAGATTATCCAAGTGTCAATTTGCAAGGCTAAAAATCAAAACCAAGCACAGAAGTGCCAAAAACTGCAGTTCCTCAAGTGGTCACTTGAAACTGGCTTCAAAAGTGAGTGAAACCCACAGAGTGTCATGTTAAACTGTCCAACTTTAGAAGTAGACATGTTTAGGGCTGTTTGATATAAGGATATATATCGGATGACGATATAAAAACGTCTATCGTTTCATTTTACTCTATCGTTTGTTTCGTGGTGTTGCAAAATAAACTGTTTACGGCAATATTTTTTCACCGTTCTGATGGTCACTGTAGTGGCTATATTCATTTCTTAAAGTTCTCTCTTTCTCTAATATTTAATATAACCACACTACAGACGGACAAGCGACTGTTTTTATGCGTTGTCGTTAGCAACAACGACGGTAAAACCATCACGTGTCCGCTTGTTTATTTTCCACATAAACCTTTCAGAATAAAGCTCAAGATCCTGTTGAGACTTTTCAAAATAAACTGAATCACGTGAAAGGGTATGCAGAGTGTTTTACATATGAGGAACAAAAAAGAGCCGCCAGGTGCTAAAAAATAAACCTTAGACTCAAACGTTAGAACAGGCTTTTCCCCGCAGCACACCGTGTAATAAATACTCACAAAGAAAACGGCGGCCGTTACAACTTATGTCTAAAAATATATAGTTTCATGCATCGGTTAAAACACTGGACTCCAGGTACACGACGCCCAGCTAGAAACACTTCACGCAAGTCGAGCTGCCCGAGATTCACAGAATTTACAAAAAATTTAAAATTTTCATGATTTATATCGTTATCGGATGGTAGAGGTCTTTTATCGGGATATGAGATTTTGGTCATATCGCACAGCCCTAGACATGTTCACATCCTGGTACAAAAAACTGTTTTATTAGTGATATCTTCTTTTTACTCTAGCAGGTATTTGGGTGTACTACAGCCATAACGTGTATGAATACTGGTTGCTGATAACTTCATTCAATTCTCCCGTCCAAATGTGGTCTTGCGCTGAAAGGCCAACATGGCTGTGGCCAAAATACCAATGATAAGGCTTCATGGTTCTCCACATACCCACAGATGATATGACCATGGTTAAGTCCATCCTTCATATACAATCTATATGTATAACTCAATCGCCATTTGAGGTACTGCAGCTTTCTGGAAAGGCTTCTTTTTTCCCATGCAATGAGTGCATATATAAAAAGTTGAACATTTAAATTTGGCTGGAAATGTTAGTTCTACTCCTAGCAGTATTAACCTGAAATTTCCAGGCAGACAAAGTGGACTGGACAAAGATACCAGCCTGAATAAGCCTGGAGTCAAATTTAGATCAGATATGTTTTTATTTCATAGTTTCCCCAATAGAGTCTTTGCACATTTTAACCAGACCTCATATCCTCTCCATTAAGGGTTATAATCTCTCTGAACAAGTAAACAAAATTAGAGGGCTCTTTTGTTTTCAAACTTTAAAAATGAAGATGTTTTACCGTTTTAAGGCCTACACCTTGTCCTCTATTATTTGATGGTCCAGCAGACGCACGTCCAGCCTAGATGACAGGAAGGGATGACCTATAAATGTCTTCATATGATCATATTAATATTGTGAAAAAAAAACAAAGCAGAAAATGCTTAATTTATTCTGAGCTCACACACCACAGGATCATCATCTGTAGCTTCAGTATCAGATGAGCAGGAATATATAATCTGTGCATCACTGCGGACAGCGGTAGAGTCTCTCTCATTTTTTAACTGAAAAATAGAATGATATTGTCTTTCTATTTTTCCTCCCAAAGTTCATCAGTCCTTGCATTAATGAATTTTTACCTTTTTAGTGTGTGAATCTCCTCTGTCTTTTGGCTCACTAGGGCCATGACCAACCTAAGAAACAGAAAAAGATGCATCAAGACATATGGTAAACATTAATGTCTGGCTGCACCTCAGATATCAACTTGTCATTGATTTCAGCAGCGTGATTAACATTTCTTTAATTAAACGAAGCCATCATGTGAACAGCCAGACCTTTGGGGGCATCAAACATTAAAAAATAATTTCATACAAATAAAAATGAAATCCTGGGCAATACTGCATCTTTAGAGACTGGAAAAGTAACGTGCCCTCTTTGTTGTTGCATGAAATATGATGTCACCCATGTTATTTAATTTAATTCAATTCAATTTTATTTATATAGCGCCAAATCACCACAACAGTTGCCTCGAGGTGCTCTATAAGAAAAATAATACAAAGAAAACAGAGAAAACCCCAACAACAGGGTCTAAAAGACATGTTGATGGTTTGGAGGAATTATTTACTGAAGTTAGCTCAGAAAGATCAATTGTAGCTGTAGATCATGTTACATCTGTGAGATGATTGAGTAATTTTTTTTCTCTAATGGTTAAAATTAAATTCATGAAGAAGTTCATGAAGTCATTACTAGTTGACGTTAAAGGGACGGTTGGCTCAACAGCGCTCTGACTTTTTGTCAGCCTGGCTACAGCGCTGAAGAGAAGCCCAGGGTGGTTCTTATTTTCTTCAATCAGTGATGAATAATAAGGTGTTCTAGCTTTTCATAAAGCAGCAAACTATTTTTTCAGGTCTTCTACAATAAATCTTCCAGATTAGTGAGACGTCATTTCCTCCAGCTTATGAGTTATCTGCTTTAAAGTCCACGTTTGAGAGTTATACCAGGAAGGCAAGTACTTTCTTTTTCAGTGGAGCTACAGTATCTAAAGTTGTACGCAGTTAAGAAGTACAACTATTAACAAGATAATCGACCTTTGTGGGAGGAGCATTCAGGTACCTGCTCTGCACTGTGTTGGCACAAGGCGTTGAAGAAGATAACAGTGGGTGAATTATATCCTTATACTTAGTTGCAGCACTTGTAGAAAGAAATCGACTGTGATGAAATCTATTCCCCACTACTGTCTGAGAATTCAGACAGAAACTCTGAGTAAGGCCCAGGTGGACAATCGATAACAGCAAATAAAAGTGTTTTTTGAGTTTTTAAGCCAGGGAGGACAAGGCGAAGCATCAGGCTTTCAAATGAATTCAAACTCCGCCTGGGTCCCTGGTTGATTAACAAGCTGGAGTGGAAGAGTTGAGCTTCGAGGATTATTGAGGCACAGGATATCCTGTTCACCTCGTTATTTCTCTGTGTGCATGTGTTTCACAATAACTACTGAAACAATATAGTGCAAGTCCATCCATCCATCTTCTTAGGCTGCAGCGGGGGCAGCAGCCTAAACAGAGAAGCCAAGACCTCCCTCTCTCCAGCCACCTCCTCAAGCTTATCTGGGGGAACACCAAGGCGTTCCCAGGCCAGCCAAGAGATATAATCTCTCCAGCGTGTCCTGGGTCTGCCCCGGGGCCTCCTCCCGGTGGGGCATGCCCGGAACACCTCATTCAGGAGGCGCTCAGGAGGCATCCTTGTCAGATGCCCGAACCACCTCAGCTGGCTCCTTTCAATGTGGAGGAGCAGCGGCTCTACTCTGAGCCCCTCCCTGGCTGAACTTCTCACCCTATCTCTAAGGGAGAGGCCAGCCACCCATCGGAGGAAGCTCATTTCCGCTGCTTGTATCCGTGATCTCGTTCTTTCGGCCACAGCTCGTGGCCATAGGTGAGGGTAGGGACGTAGATCGACCGGTAAATTGAGAGCTTCGCTTTTACACTCAGCTCCTTCTTCACCACGACGGACCGGTGCAGCGTCCGCATCACTGCGGCCGCAGCACCAATCCGTCTGTCGATCTCCGGCTCCCTTCTCCCATCACTCGGGAACAAGACCCCACGACCCCTTGTGCAAGTCTTTGTGGTTAATTACAGGGGGTGAACTGACAAAAATAAATAACTCAAATTTTGTAGCTAATCTAATTAAAATTCCTTTTTAATCTAAAAGAAATGAACTGAAATGACTTTCAGAATAGTTTATGCCTTTTTAGGGTATAATTATATATTCACACTCTTTAAAAACACATTTGCAAACAACATTCAGAGATATTCCGGCTCTTAGAAAATGTAAATATAAAAAATCCCTCGTGAAATGCTTCCCAACATGTAAGTGTGACAAATCAGAAAGAAGGCTTCCTGATTTGTCACACTTATATGTTTCACATATCAAGGTAATTTTAATATTTCTGACAACCATCAGAAAGGATTACAAAGCCATTTATTAGGCTTTGCGACATCAGTGAACCACAGTGAGAGACATCATCCACAAATGGAGAAACTTTGAACAGTGGTAAACCTTCTCACTGTTCTCTTGTCCTACCAAAATTACTCAAAAAGACTAAAAAGAAACACACACACACACACACACACACACACACACACACACACACACACACACACACACACACACACACACACACACACACACACACACACACAAAAGAACAACTTCTAAAGAACTGCAGGCCTCACTTGTCTCACTTAATGCTAGCATTCATGATTCAACAATAAGAAAGAGACGGGGCAAAAAAGGCATCCATGGGAGAGTTCCAAAGAGAAAACCATTCCTGACCAAAAAGGATTCTGTGGACTAATGAGACAGAAGATGAACTTTTTGAAAAGTTTGATTTCCTTTACATCTGGCGTAAAACTAACACAGAATTTCATACCAACAGTCAAACGTGATGGTGATAATGTGATGGTCTGGGGCTACATGGGCAAAAAAAAGAAAGAAAAAACAACCTAGTCTAAGTCTGGACTTAATTCCAACTGAGATGCTTTGGCATGGCCTTTAACAGGCCGTTGATGCTCCAAAACCCTCCAGTGTTGCTGAATGAAAACAATTCTGCAAAGAGTGGGCCAAAATTCCTCCACAGTGAAAGACTCATTTCCAGTTATTGCAAATGCTTGGATGCAGTTCTCGCTGCCAAGGGTGGCACAATCATATACCTCCCTTGGTTTAGGGGGCAATTATTTTTCCACACAGGGCCGTGTTTTCCCTCAATAAATGAAATCATCATTTAAAAACTGCACTTTGTTTTTACTCAATTTATCTTTGCCTAATATTCTAATTTGTTTGATGTTCTTAAACGTGTGACAAGTATGCAAATAATAGTAATAATGACTAAAAAAGACATTTTTTTCAGTGTATCTAGCAAATAGTTAAACAAAGCTTCTTTCGGTAGAAATCATTTAATGACAGAAGGTTTTGCGGTTTTTTTGGATACAATGTTACCACATTGAAACATCAGAGTAGGTGAATAGCGCCGATCATTTGTTACAGTGTAATGCAGGAAGACTCCCGGCTACCGTAATCGGATCTTACTTTGACACGTACCTCCCACTTATACAGTGGCGTGTCTAGAAAATTTTTGTTGGGGGGGCCAGGTAGGGGCACAGATTTGGAGAAGGGTGGCAGATGTAATTGGCAGATAATGTTAAAAACAATTCTATTAACCATAATTCAATAACCCTGTAAACCTAATAACCGAATGCGCTTTTAACTCTTATTAGAATGAGATTTTAACCACTACTGTGCAAAGTTTTTAGATACTGCGTTGCTAAAGGACAAGAGATACAATCAGTGTTTTGTCAGTGTTTACTCAGCATTCAAGGACAGCAATATTTGCATAGTATTTTTACTGACATATAGTACACATATGTTTTGGGCAAAAACATTTTTTAATATTAAAATATGAACATTTGTAACAAACAATTGACAAATTAGCCAATGCAAAACTTTATCTGCCTGTTAAAAAAAGAAGATAATCTTCTCACAAACTGGTGTTTGATTGTGAAACAGGAAAAAAGTGGGGAAACAACTGAAAAGACTAACATTTGAATAAAACCTAAAGGCAAGTAAATACTTTCTATGCTGCCTTATGGTAAACTTTGGTAATATTGATAAAGAACAACACTGGCTGATGATGAAATCCAGTCAGCTGGCATGGTGACACTGCCAGTATTAACCTGCAGGGCTGGACTGGGACAGAAAATCGGGCATTTTGACTAGAGACGGGCCCCCCAGGTATTAAAGCCATAAAGCCTTTGACTGAAAACAAATGCTGTTGTGACAGTGATGTACAGTCTTGTTGGTATATGTATGATTTCTATACATTTTACGTCAGATAAAAACTTTGGTTGTAAGATTTAGATAATTATTTAATAAAAGCTAGATATTTTAAATGAGAATAAGAAAGAAAAGTATTTCTTTGTGCCCCACCTTTCCCTGTTAATGCCCTACCTGCCCCCTGGCAACACTTTGCTAGATCCGCCCCTGCACAGTTACCAGCTGTCAGCTGCTTAGAAAAGGATCCTGGTGTTATTTGTCTCTCAGAAACAGTTCATAACTTCCCTTCAACTCATTCATGTCACCTAAAAGGTAAACCTGTTTCTCCATCACAGCTCTGATGATTCAGTAAGGACATCTCCTGGTTTCATCTTCATGTTTCCCTCTCACCACATATCTAAACAGACATCATGACCAGCAGCTTTACAGCTGTGGCTCCAGCAAACATCAGCTGATACTAGAAATTAATATTAAATAAATTCTAACAACAGCTGATCAAGCTTAAACGTGCTGCCGTTGTTTAGCGCGACATCCGCTGGTTTCCTCTTTCTGGCGCAAAGTGGGCGATAAACAAACAAGAGAGACGATCAGCTGATCATTGATCAGTTTCATGATTGAAGTAGCAACAGGAGAGGGAGGGGGGAGAATGAGAGAAGAAGAGTCAGCTGTGCAGCGTAAACACAGAATAACTCCAGCTTTGTGTCTTTTTCCATTCTAGCTGAAGTTCGGGACAAACTGCGTCTCTTCTCAGCTCAATACGAAACGTGTAATATTTTCTCTGATTGAGGGACCATTCCATTTTTTTAAGGAGCCGTTGGCAACTCTACTAACCTTATGAATAAAATAAAGTTCACTATCAGTAACATCATAGCACCCACCCACCTAAAAACTCCATCAAGCTGGCTAGAACGCAGTATGAGTTATTGCAACTGAGGGTAAAAAGTCAGCACAACGAAAATAAACTCCACCTAAACTTGGTTCATATCTGACCCAGATAGACTGCAGGTCATAACTTCTTACCTGAAGTTCAGTTCACCTGACACTCGGACTGGCGGCTGCCTCGGGGCTCTCCTCCTGCCTCCCCTTCCCTCATCCACCTGTTGCCTCTGTGGAAGCCCCGCCATAGCCACCACCAAACAACTGAGTCATTTTTACACATCGACCTGCATCTGGCCAATCCACCACCTCTCATTGTTCATGCCATTACAAAAAAAAATAAAAAATAAGTCACCGGGCACATGCCCGGTATGCCCGATGGCCAGTCCAGCTATGTTAACCTGCAACCAAATCTGCAGCTCCATACAGCAATGTTACGACTTAGATTATATCTTATAACTCATAACTCTTATGTTAGCTGCCCTCAGTAGCATACTGTCAGAAATATTCGAGGGCTGCAATAATTCTTTAAGTGTTATTTTTTCCTTGGGATTCTAATTTCACCGAAGTTTACTAAACTCAACAAACTTAATATTACTTACCGGGACATTTATTCTGTCCTCATTTTCTTTCACCGAAAAATTGTTTCCTGCAGTGACGTCTTTCGTGCTTGGCTCTCCTACCTTTGCTAACGTGATGCACATAGCGCAGAAGCCGATGCTGCATTCACTTACACTCGGATATCTGAGCTTCACCGTGAAAACATAATCGTACATTTGATATTTGATTGAATTTTATTGTTTTGCCTTTGGGGTGGCACCTGGGGTGGCCAGTCTGGTTGGGGGGGTGGCCTGTGCCCCCCCAGGCCACCCCGCTGGACACGCCATTGCACTTATACACAGCTGGCACCACTGGCCGCTAAATAATAACTTCCATATTTTTTTCTTTCCAGTTGACACCAGTTATCCGAAAGCTGTGAAGCAGCGTTATTTTCATCAGGGTTCAGAGCTAAGAAGCTCATCTGGATGCTGCAGGCGTCTAGTTTTGTACACACGGCTGCTTGATTTGCTGTTTGCAGAGTAATTAAGGGTTACCTCGCTGATCTTTGTCTTTGCAGACGTCTTTGTAGGGCGCCCACTTCTCGGCAGAGTAGCCACAGTACTGAATCGCTTCCATTTATACACAATTTTCCTAACTGTGGAGCGATGAATATCCAAAGTGCGTGCGATTATTTTATAACCTTTTCCAGCTTTGTGCAGATCAACAATTTGCGATCGTAAAGCTTCCGAAAGCTCGTTTTTGCGAGGCATGATTCACGTATTCATTACGGGTTTCAGCTACCAGGAAGCGCTTCCCCCTGCACCGGAAGTGTGAATGGATAGTTTTTTCTTGAAAAAAAACAAAAACAAACTAAAAAAAGGCAAAAAATGTTTTGTTTTTTTTGGAGGGGAAGGTTTTATAATAACGTAATAATGTGTTAAAAACAACAAAGTAAAAACTGTAGCCACTATTATTACAGTCTCTTTGACCTTTCTTCTTGACTGGCAAAGATTAACCAAGACAGGCCAGTAATTTAATTATTGACCTGTAGTCTCTGCTCATGTCATTTAAAGGAATCAAGAAAAAAAAAAAGTCAGGTTTTTCATGGAACCCCATACATTTTTTCTATAATAAATGAGATGAAAAGTGAAAACAGCAGTGGGATATGACTTTGTTTTAATCCTTAATACTTTGCTTCTATCAGATAATGATCATTTTCAGGAGGGGGAGGCTGGGTTCATGAAAAGCATATGTAAACAGGGAGAAACCACAGTGTGTTATACACAGGATACAAACGTGCTACACAGTGAAAAAACAGCCTGTGGAATGACTCAACTGGTCATACATGTGACATTCATCTTAGTCACAAGACAAACACAATATGTCAGACAAGGTAAAAAAGCTATCTAAACCTGCCTGGCCCTGTGTGACACAGTAATTACCCCCCAAAGCTAATAACTGGTTTTGCCAACTTTAAAGACCTGCAATAAAGTGTTTGTGATAACTGGCAATGAGTCTGTCACTTTGCTGTGGAGGAATTCTGGCCCACTTTTCTTTGCAGAATTATTTTAATTCAGCTACAGATTTGCCCGAACAGCTTTGGTACACCTTGATTCTCAAACTCTCTCAGTGAATGGCTCTGTTGAGATCAATCTACAACTTTTTTACATGGGTTGTACTCTGATATTCTGAACTCTCAAAAATATGATTTCTTTAGGGGTTCCAGGGGGGTGACTCCTGTGATTGTAGAAAGAAGTCACATTCTACATTAGTCCATGGGGAAACAGCCCCAACTCCCCATGGACCAGTGCAGATCCATCTAATGACAACGATAATGATGGTGATTTTAAAGACTTATGGAATCCATAAAGCATGTGTGTGTCTGTCATTACAGCTAAATGAGAGAAACAAACAAAGATGTTCTGAAACTTAAGGCAATTTTTCAAAGATTCAAGTTTTTAATCAAAGCTGATATTAACAATTTGATGTTGAATAAAACAAACATGAAATTGAAGGACCTTCACTGGTAGTTTCTGCTACATACCAAACATATGTACAGGTGCACTCAGACCTCTCTGAGCACCCAAGCTCAGAGAGGTCTGACATGAATCATAAATGACAGACTTTAATGTGTCTCAAACACAGGCATTCTCATGACATATAACTGACCCACGTGGTTAATCATGAAACATTTGGAAACAATGTCCTGGCATGTTATTGCACACAGTTCATTTGAGTTCCTCACTTTTACAAGGAATTTGGCGATGTTTGTGTTGATCTGTGTGTCCTGGATAGTTGGCTGTCTGGTTAGTCGCTGCAGCTGCTTGCAGAAAAAGACCAGTTCTCTGCACGAGCAGTCGGGCCTTCCTTCACAGCTGCAGGGTTTCGGTACAACGACCAAGGACTCCACCACAGCAAAGCAACTGCTTGTTTCTATTACTGAATTGTTTCTTTTTAATGTGCCACTACACTCCAAACTTGTAACCAGCATGTTCTTATAAACACAACGCTTATATTCAGTTACACTGTCACGATGTGGCTGGCACCACGAAAGTGTTTCATTCTTCTGCAACGCTGCAATTTCTCTTGGTGTCAAAACTCTCTGAGAGCCACTTCCCAGAGTCACTAACTCTTCTCCAATGTAATTTAATGACTTTGTAAAACGATCACAACTTGCCATGGAACAGAAGAAGTCTTTGATTTCTGTGCTGGCGTCCTGAAGGGTAGCACTTCCTTGTCTTATTATTTTCTCATATGAAAAGAAATTCTTGAAAATCTGTAATGAAATTGACTGCGTACCAGAGTACATCTGCAACAGTCTGCTGTTCATGTCTTGAAAAACAAAGACTGAATTGGCCCACAAAAGCCCCCAGTTCCGGACACCTTCTGTAAGATGCGTCAACACATGGCAGTCGTACGAACAATGCTCGAGTCCATAGAGAGACGGTATCTGTGCTACAAACTGAACCAGACACAACTCTGCACAGTTGAGCTCATCCTGAGTGGCAAAGTGGGAGAGGAGGACGTGAAGGGCACAAGGAAGAAGCATCCAGTGCTTGTAGTACACTGCTGGCAAAACATTCCTCAGTATTACAGGAGAATAGAGGAGAGCAAATGCTCTCCACTCACAAGCTGTCCAATGCATCCTCTCACTGAGGCTCCTGGGACTTCGGCTGATTTCATTTGGTGGCTGGATCTCACACAAGGCTCTGTCCAGGTCGTTTAAATGCTCATCTGTCAAATGGAAGTCCTTGCTGGCATAAAGCGGGTCGAACCACAGATTGACGAACTGACGGACAACGCCCAGACAAAAACAGTGCATGTAATCTGGAACAAAGCCTTTGATAATGTCAAATGACGGCAAAAGAAACAGGAGACTTGGACCTTTAACCCCCATTTGACTCTGGTCATAACTATTTCCCATCACTAACTCAGCAAGTTGGACTGTTTCAGGCATGTGTCTCAGATCACAGCCGTCCATCTGTATCGGGTAAACTCTGGTAAAACCCCTGCCCTTTATAACCATCTCACCTTTGTGGTAGCAAAAACCACAACCAAATTCTTTGTTAAACGGCTCAAAGTTCTGCACCATTGCTCTTGCTATCGCATCACATGTGCATATTTTAACTGTTACCGTGGTGTGATGCTCCGAGCCGATCTCATCTTTCCAACAGAACCCTGCAGCAGACAGTTTCTGAAGCTCGTTAATGAACGGAGTCAAAAAACTCTGAACTTGTGGTTTTCCTTTGCCAAACCATAAAGTGTGCAACAGAACGTTTTTGCACCGTTCCACATACGGTAGTTCATTGATGGTACACAGGATGGGCCAGATGGAGTATTTTGAGGAGCTGAACACGGACGAGCCATCGCAGTTGAAGGTGAGTGTAATACTGCCGTCTTGTCTTTCACTCTTGTATTCGTTTCCAGTGTGGACATCAGAAAAGGAATCATCCCTCGTGAAATGCTTCCCAAGCTTTGAGTGGACGCGCGCAAGGAGGTTTCTTAGCTGAATTTCGAGCGGCATTACAAGGAAGTAGTAAGCCTTCAAGATCAGATATTTTCTGCTCAAGCTCTGCTGGCACACACTACACTCATTACCGGGATCCACACCAAGGTAGTTTGTACACCTGGGGCAATAAAAGTGAATCTCAGTCTTTCCATTGTAATCAGTCGAATGCTTTTTTAAAAAGCGAAGCGACTTTGGAACACATCCGGGTACCACCAAGTTTAGGAGGTGCAGGAGATCTCTGGATGCTGCTTTTGACAAGCCGTGCTTCACAATGAACGCCAGGAGGAGCAGGAGGAGGGCTCCCATTGTGACTGAGGAACCAGCATATATCTTCTTCTCTCCACAGAAAAACTGCTCCTAGTAACACATGACAAGCCAGAAATATGCTTTAAAAGCTAAATGTAGTAGAAATGAACCAAAATGTCATCATTTCCATATGTAAAAAAAATAACAAATGAAAAATAGTAACTGTTGGATCTTCTTCTGTAGTTTCATCATCAGATGAAGCAGAGTTGGTCGTTCCTTGGTGCTACAACATAAAAGAGAAAGAGATATAAGCAGGTATATTAAGTTCCGGTGCACGAGAAAACCCTGCTGTCATGCTCACATTTAAGCTCCTCTTCACCTACACATACAGTCTCCAAAATAATTCAGTGTATCAAGCATTAATTAAATAATTTATCCAAAATCTGTGCACTGTGCAGCCCCACACACAGGGTGATCTGCACTAACTCACTAATGGAGATTTGCCGCGTTAATGCGGTTATGACATTAACGTCATTTTAATGAGATTAACGCCAACAGCACTACTAAAACTATATAATATTGTAACAGAGAAGTTACCAATGTTTGCTTAGGATGTATCCTAAATGGCTGAGGTTCAAGAGGTGAAGTCTAGTAGGAACTTAGTGGTTACAGCTGCCTGTGTTAGTATCCTTGAAGTACCCGTGCGCCTAATAATTCACAACTTCAAACTTAAATCAAATTTGGTCAAATTTGGTTTCCTGGATATGTTTACTCCTTCATCACAGACTGGTTTTTTGGGATGCTTTAAACGATAGTTGCAGATTTCGGACAGAATCTGCAGATTATACAGTACAAATAAAATGTTCACATTTCTCCAACGTTGTCTTCCCAACAGTTTCACTGGATGGCCAGGAAGCGTTTGCGATGTCTTCTCCGGAGCTGAAAATTGGCGTCTGTCTTGTGTCAGTGACGTAAAAGACGGATTTAATGCGACATGACCATTCAAACAGCAGTCGCTTTCTAAAACATCAGATATGTATCAGATTCAGTCCACATACGAAAGTGACCCAGATCGGATTTGAAAATATCAGATTTGTGCCGTTCACACTGTCATACCATGATCGGATATGGGTCGCATAGGGTCAAATAAGTCGGATTTGATGCGCTTTCGTCTGCAGTGTGAACGTAGCCTAAGTTGGGCGTCTTGATTGCGTTTGTGGTGTGGGTTCCTTCTTTAAATTCATTATTTGGATGGTTTGCTTTAGTTTTAACTAAGTAATTATTGCACTTCTTACTGCATGTGCATATTTACCATTTCATGGTCCGGATCTCCAGCTGACAGATGACTGGCCTGCAAGTCAGAAAAGGATGGCTGATGAACATCTTGATGTCATCATTTTGATATCCTTAAAATCATTTTCACTTATTGTTACTTCACATACAATAGGGTCTTCTTCATCTTCATCAGATGAGTAAGAATCTGTGTTTCCATCACTGCAGATGATGTTATCGCTCTAAAGATTTAACAGGAAAACAGAATGAGGACCTGCACTTGAAACCATGCTATCTGCTATTTTTGGTTCCTCCCTAAAAGGACTGGAGAGGTCAATTTGAATGTAAATGTGGCCAAATTTAGATTAGGCATGTTAATAATATTGAGATGGTATTTTTCAGTTTTCTATGTCGACTAATCGTCTCTGGATTTTAAAAGGTAAACAGAATGAGGGGTTCTTGTCTTTCCAAACAATGCTCAAACTGAAGATGCTTTACCATTTTATGGGCTGAACTTCCTCCTCTGATATCTGACGGTCCAGCCTAGGAGACAGGAAGTGATGAGCTACAAACATCTTCATGTGATAATTTATTGTATATCATTTATAAATATATATATACAGTAGCTAACACACCATATTCTCTTCATCTGCTGCTTGAGTACGAGATGAGTCGGAATGTATGATCTTTCCATCCTTGTGGGTGGTGCTAAAGTCTCTCTGGATTTAAAGAGAAATATATAGAATGATAGGTTTTATTAGATTACTTTAAAAATCAGATATTTTAAACAATCATTTAAACAATTTTAACAAATACATAAGCACTAACGTCTTGTTCTGTAGTCTCATCTTTAGATGAAACAGCAGTAGCCTTTCCTCGCTGCTATAGAGAAAGAGACAGAATATAGATGTGAGCCAGAAGAAAAAGACCCAAGCATCCTCACAGTCAAGCACACTTTTACACGACATATGCCGAGAGATACATGACTCCAAAATAAATAACTAAAACCTCAGTCAAGCACTAAAATTAATACCATTATATTATAAACTTTAAAGAAGTTCATTTAAATTTAAAGCTTACATGTAAGTCCTCATTATTTTAAATCAGAAGTCACTGTAAATTTTACATTTACTGTCTAGTATAAAGACAGCATAAACAGTATATTGTCAGTAGAGTTGGATGTCTCAAGACCGGTCTTGGTCTCGAGACCACTTTTACGTGGTCATGGTCTTGTCTTGGTCTCGGTCCCATTTTGGCCTTGCTGTCTCGGTCTTGCTGTCTCAGATCGGGAGATTTGGAGTCAACAGTATCCATGACACACAACGTAGCGTTTGATAATGTGTCATGTGCAAAAGCATCAGCTCTAAGAGCCGTGCTTAGAGAGTGCTTTGTAGTGAACCAGAAGAGTCGACTCCCCTTGAGTGAGACCCGCTCCTCAGCTCTCACACAGTGGCTCAGCTACGCTCTGTGAAGGTTCTCAGTCATCCAGGTCATTGTAGTCAAAGGAGCTTACAAAGAGAAGTCCAGTCTCGTCTCGACTTTCTCTTGGTCTTTACTCGGTCTGTCTTGGTCTCGATACCCTCTGGTCTTGGTATTGTCTCGGTCTTGTTTTAGGCGGTCTTGACTACAAGTCTAACTGTCAGTGTAGACGATGGAGATCAGCCTGGACAACTCATAAAACATCTGCTCACATCTGGTTGAATTAAGTGGTTGAATTCAGATTACAAAGAGCAGTAAACCACAGATCACCAGTACAGTTGTTGTGAATAGAAAACTAATAATGGAGAGCATGGGGTTCCATGGAGATGAACCAAGTGGCAATCTGCAGGGCTAAAAATTAAAACCAAACACAGAAGTGCCAAAAACTGCAGTTCCTCAAGTGGTCACTTGAAACTGGCTTCAAAAATGTGTTAAAACCCACAGAGTGTCATCTTAAAATGTCTAACTTTAGAAGTAAACATGTGGTCTGGCACTGAAAAAGCAACATTTCTGTACCCAAAATACCAATAATGAGGCTACAAAGTTAGCCACATAACCATGGCGATATCGTGTGTGGGTAAGTCCATCCTTCATAAATAGTCTATATGTATTGCTCAGTTTTTAAGCCAACCATAAGTGGCCATTTAAGGTATTGCAGTTTTCCGGAAAGGCTTTATTTTTCTTATGCAGTGTGTGCATATATAAAAAGTTGAAATTTAAAATTTGGCTGGAGATTTTCGTTCCACTCCTAGTAGTATTAGTCTGAAAGGCAGACCAGTTGGACTGCACAAAGAGACCAGTCTGAGTGAGACTGGAGCCAAATTTAGATCAGATATGTTTTTCTATTCTTAGTTTTCCCCAGACATGATGGAGAGCCTTCGCACATTTCGTCTTTCTATTTTTCCTTCTAAAGTTCATCAACTCTTGAATTAATAAAATTTACCTTTTTGTGATGCAAATCTTCTCCTCTGTCTTTTGGCTCACTAGAGCCATTACCAACCTAAGAGACAGGAAAAGATGCATCAAGTCATATGGTAAACATTAATCTGCGGCTACACCTCAGAGATCAAACTGTCATGGATTTCAGTAGAGTGATTAACATTTCTTTAAGTGAACCCATTACCAAAATAATTTTATACAAATAAAAATTAAATTCTGGATTTTTGGGGAGTGGAAAAGCAACATGCGCTTATTGGTGTGGACTGGAATAGGTAGGTGGGGCAAGTATTCACTGGTGGGATGTCACCCATGTTATATCCTGTTCATCTCATTACTTCTTTGAGTGCATTTCACAAGAGTTACTCAAACAACATTGTGCGAATCTTTGGGGTAAATTGCAGGAAATGAATTGCCAAAATTAAATAATTAAAAATTTGTAGCAAATTTCATTTCAAGAAATAAACTGAAACGACATTCAGATTAGTATATTATATATTCACAATCTCTAAAAAGACATTTTAGCGGTTAGAAAATGTAAATATGAAAATGACAAAAATGCTTTTATTAATGGAGAATGTTTAGTAATGCAAGGTGTGTGTGTGTGTGTGTGTGTGTGTGTTGGGGGGGGGGGGGGGGGGGGGTGTCACTTGATCTGTGTCTCATGTATGATCACATGCTCTCATACTGTGAGCTGGACCAGTATATGGTACCATGAAAAAGTTTTTCGTTTTCTGCTTCCTGATTTATTACACTTACATGTTTCATATCATCAAAGTAATTTTAATATTAGACAAATTTAACCTGCGTAAATAAAAAATCCAACTTTTTAAATACGTTTTAAAATTTATTAAGGGAATAATCTATCCAAACCTACCTGACCCTATGTGAAAAAGTAATTTCCTCCCTTGTTAAATGATGACTTAACTGTGATTAATCGACATTTTTTGGAAAGCCGAGTTCAATTTCAGTAGCCACACTCCTATTATTTAATTACAGAAATCACTTGAATAGAACCTGTCTGACATCCACCGACCTGGAAAGGATTACAAAGCCATTTCTTAGGTTTTGGGACATCAGCGAACCACAGTGAGAGATATTATCCACAAATGGTTTAAAACACCTTCTAAAGAAAAACAAGGTCTAGTCTGAAATCCAACTGATGCGCTTTGGCATGACCGCTGATGCTCCAATGTGGCCACTGGCCGCTAAATAATAACTTCCACATTTGTTTTCATCAGGGTTCAGAGCTAAGAAGCTCGTCTGGATGCTGCAGGCGTCTAGTTTTGTACACACGGCTGCTTGATTTGCTGTTTGCAGAGTAATTAAGGGTTACCTCGCTGATCTTTGTCTTTGCAGACGTCTTTCTAGGGCGCCCACTTCTCGGCAGAGTAGCCACAGTACTGAATCGCTTCCATTTAAGCACAATGTCCCTAACTGTGTTGCGATGAATATCCAAAGTGCGTGCGATTATTTTATAACCTTTTCCAGCTTTGTGCAGATCAACAATTTGCGATCGTAAAGCTTCCGAAAGCTCGTTTTTGCGAGGCATGATTCACGTATTCATTACGGGTTTCAGCTATCAGGAAGCGCTTCCCCCTGCACCGGAAGTGTGAATGGATATTTATTTTTATATATATATTTGAATATATTTTATTTTATGGGGCTTTATAATAACAAAATATAAAACCTGGAAATGTTGAAAAAAACCTCAGTAGTCGGATTATTATAGTTTTTTTTTTATTAATTTACACTTCTACCAAAGAATGTGGTTCCTGCAGCACCTCCCAAAAAACTGGACCAGTTTATCTAAGCACGGGCTCTTTTTACTTACTGTTAATCTCTTTCCACAATAGTTCAAGAGTGTAAAATACCTGCTGACTGTTTCTTCGTTAAACTGTCCTTGCATATTTGACATTAATAAATAGCTCACACAAAAAGATCTTGTTCAGATCTTTCTGAGAAAAACTGAATTTCAGAAACAAGCGAATATTTCTGTTGTTTTCCTCCTTATCCACAAAGCGAAGTGTTGCATTACTCTCTGGAAATTCTTGACCTTGGCATGTATAGTTGCAAATTTTGTTATATAAATAACAAACTTTGAAAATCTTCCGTCTCGTGAGAGACTCATTAACTGTTCAACTTCAGCACCCACATAAAAATAATGACAATCGATCATGTCTGAAGCTGTGCGATTTAGTGTTGCAAAAAAACCCCACACAGTGCTCCCCAAAATACTTTTAAATTAAGATTTTATTCGGCAACGTTTGTGATTTTACACATGCAATTCTGCAGGATTGACAGCTTCACTGAAACTGAAGATTTCTGAGAATACATGTACTAATACCGTGTGCTTTGATATCTTTAATCTAATGTAGACCACAGACATTAACACTCAGTACACTCAGTATGTCACAAGAAACAAGCCGGTCTGTCTGAACCTATGCACACAGATCACATAATGCATTTTGCAGAACCCATCTGGATATCTGTGTCAGGGTAAATCAAACCAAATGTGCGTATGTTTAGGTGTGTGTGTGTGTGTGTGTGTGTGTGTGTGTGTGTGTGTGTGTGTGTGTGTGTGTGTAAGCTGCCTGAGCACATTAGGTGTGCAAAGGCAGATTCTGTGGGGGTTCTGCAGGCAGATTATTTTGGGCTTCAGCTTCGGGCTCAGCTGGAGCTTTTGCCTCTGTGGGAGAAATATGAAAAAAATTAATGAATTAAAACACAAGCCAAAGAATGTAACAACAATGCTGGATATGTCACAGTCAGTTTACCTTTATCTTCAGGTTTCTGTGTCTGTGGCTGAAACTGTAGTTCTCCATTAGGACCCGCAGGAGGCTGCCCATCCACTGCCTGCTGTTCTTTCTGTCGCTGAGACATTTCTAATACAGCCTGCCATTTAAAAAAAGAAAAAAAGAAACAATTAACTATTTTTTAAGTTTCAGATGATGTAAGAAAGTGACCGCCAGGGTAGGATTGTTACCTGCTGGTACTCTCTCCTCTGGGCCTCCAAGGCTTTGCCTCTCTCCCTCAGCAGCTCCTGCTCCTGAAGCAGAGTCTCAGCCCTCCTCTTCAGCTCTTCCTCCTTGTCCCTGAGTTCAGCCTCAAATCGCTGGAGCTCTTCCTCTGTATACACTGGCTTGTTTTCCAGAGTCTGCAGCGACAACAGCGGGATGCAGGTAACGCACACATCCATCCATTTAAAAAAGAAAACACGTCCCTCCCTCTTCCCGGGGAGGGACATCGAGATGTTTCCAAACCAGCTGGGGCCTATAACTTCTCCATCATGTTCTGTGTCTGCCGCAGAGCCTCCTACTGGTAGCACATGTCCAACACCAGCACCTCACTTATGAGCCTCACAGGAGGCATCCTGTTTAGATGCCTCAAGCACCTCAACAGGCTCCTTTAGCCACGAAGGAGTTGCCTCCCAAATGGCCAAGATTCCCACCCTATGCATAAGCTTACTTGTAATGCTTTTAACCTTTAGCTTATTTTTTAGTCACTACCTTGGAGCCATAGGTGAGGATAGGAATGTAGATCGACTGGAGATCCAACAGTTTTGCTTTCATGCTCAGCTTTCTCTTCACCATATCGGACTAATACAGCGTCTGCATCACAACAAATGCTGCACCAATCTGTATCTCAATCTCCTGCTCCGCACTGTGAAAACACTGGTGAAAAAGACTCTGAGAATTCCAATTCATCCAAAAACTCTGCCCTAACCTGCAGTGGATACTCCACCCTCTTATAGTTATCTGATCCCCAATCGATGAAATTAGTTAAAGCATTATGCATGCATTATCTCATTATTGAAAAGAACACCACTGTCACACCCAGTCTGATTTTCCAAATGTCCATTGGTAAACAGGAATTAAAAAATAAAAAGTACATCAAAGAGTTTTCATTGGGTCAACTTGTGAGAGACTCATTAACTGTTCAACTTCAGCACCCACGCTTTCCAGGCTCATCCTGGGAACTTGAACCACACACCCAGTGCAAAGCATCCACCCACTTCCCCAACCTTCAGGCCACCTCTGAGCTCCTTACCTCCCACTCTTTGGGATTACTGAACTCTTTCTTCTCTGTGGACTTGAGGAATTCCTCCAGGCTGACGAGCCGGTCTTTGTTTGCATCCACCTTTTAACACAGGAAGGTTGGCTGCGTCAGTTAAAGAAAAACCCAGTAAAGGTGGGAAATGGTGAGATAAATAATTAACAATTTACATTTTTCATGACATGCTCCCTCATCCTCAGCCTTTCTTCCTCCATCTCCATCATATCATCTTCCTCATTCTTTGGGTCGTAGACCTTCTCCAGCTGGAGGAGGGAAATAAACAGATGTTAGCCGCTACTCTGATGCTGTGCATATGTCTGCTGTCAGCTTGTAAAAAAGCCTGCAGGAGCTTAGGAACACAGAGAAGAGCTGCATTTTGAAGGAAATAGAAATCAAACCAGGATTTTAAGCAGTCTCAGGATAAAACTAAATCTAAATCAAAGTTTAATTGAAGCAGTCATGATGTGGATGTAAGCAGGATTGTACACCTCCTTTGTAAAGAGAGCCTCCAGTTCCTGCTCATCCAAAACACCGTCTTCATTTGTATCTAAATGAAACAGAGAATAAATGAGAACCCTTCTTTCTTTGTTTTTAAAAAAAAACATATAACCCATTAACATGAAAAAAAGAGAATGGCTTAAAGCGAGTTGCTGTCACCCACCATGCAGTTTAAAAAAGGTCTTGGGATTGAACTCCTGAGGATCCAGTCCATCTGTCTCCTCCCAAACTTCCCGCAGCTGATCAACGCTACCCTGAGTGGGAAAAATATTTTTTAAAAACAGACTGAAAACCTGAGTCATTTCTAATGGTTTCTGATAAAAACGAACACGGATGTATCAGTCGCCCACCGGAGCGTTAACTTTAGGATGCTGGCGGTGTTTCTCCTTCAGCTCCTGCATTCTCTTCTCCTCCTTTTCTCTCTTCTCCTGATCAAGGCTCTTCAGGTACTCCCGCCTCTCATGCTCCTTCAGCATCTCGTAGCGCTTGAACTCCTCGTGTCTCTCTGCGTCGTAGTTCTCCAGGTCCTTAGTGGCCTAGATGAAAAGCCAGAGAGATAAAAGATATTATTGCTGCTACTATTGCTGTTAATAATATTTTTTTTTTAAATAAGTGAGGTATAGCACAAAATAGACAGTCTGATCAGTGTTGTTATGATTCTCGAGATCTGTCACACTCTGTGAAACAAATGGACAAAAATTTCTTTAAAAACTCCTAAAATTCTTCTTCATTTATCGCTGCAGCAACTTACCGTTGAGATTAGAAGCTCGAGATCTTTGGCCTCAAAGGTGTTTTGATTGTGCGGATCCAGATGTTCAAACTGCTTCAGAAGGGAGGCATGGTCCATCTGAAGACCTGTATGGATCATATGTGAATAACCAATCACATACTGGACTACCATTTGGTTCTATATATATTACTGAATAAATACACAGATTTGTACAGAGATTTTTTTTTGTAAATAACAGACTGATAAAAATGGACTGACATACAAAATTTCCATAATCAGTTAAGATAAGAAAAGTCAATGGTTCACAAATTTCTGTGAAGGTGTTAAAAATCTTTTTCATTTTTTAAAAAAGATTATTAAATCTAATAAGAACTTTAGTATACAGTTAACTGCAAACTTTTCAGTGATGTGGATCAAAGGAATCCCACTCACTCTGTGTGTTGGTGCTGTCCAGTTTGGCCTTTAGCAGCATCCTGAGACGAGAAACCTCCTGACGCTTCAGCTCATCCAAGCGAGTTCTGACATGATGACTGACCAGGTCCAGCTCTTTACTGAGACGCCCGTTCTGATGGCAAACATGAGAAATCCAGGTGAGTTTAAACAGTTTGGACACAATGCCAGCTGCTAGAATGTAAACAGTACACAGGGAAGCCTACCGACTGAGAAGGAAGAACGTGAAACAGAGGCAGAGGTGGAAACCAACCTTAATGTCCTCTGTGTTTGCTGTCTGCAGTTTCTCTCTGAAGTGCGGGTCTGTCTCTAAAACCTCAATCACCTCTCTGAGGTACCGGTCGTAGTACAGGCCAGTGTCCTATTTTGTAAGGAAATGTTAACCACAACAAGTCTCTGGTCATAAAAACAGGTCACGAGGTAGAAGAAAAAACAAATGACAGAATAATGAGCCATTACCATGTTCTCTTCCTGCACTTCCTCTTTAGGGACCTGCTGGGCTGCATTGCGATCTATAGGCACTGACCAGACCTCGACAGAGATGGACAGCAGCAGCAGCCAGCCAGATATCCACTTCATCCTCCTTTAATATGAATATCAATAACAAAAATATCTTCCAGTGTCAGTTCTCCTACATACCTACATTTATATGTAACTTGGTACATTAAAAAAATCTGTATGATGCATTTAACTCACAGAGAACCTCCTTCCCCTAAAATCTCACAACACACAACTCAATTATGACATTTTCAAACAAAAGACCCTGTAAGGATACTCATGTGCAAATAGGTCATGTTTCCTATTGTTTTGATTACATTACATTTACTTCATAATACTTGGTGTATACATTATGTAGATTTCCAGGAGTGGTGTGTCTTCTGGTATCTGTAGTTGTAGTTTAGGAAGTGTGAGAATCTGAATGATCTTCACCAATAACAAACCTCAGGTAGTGCTCTGGACATAGTTTATCATCTTTTTTCTATTTTTTTTCCCCAATACTATATAATTTAACTCCTATACAACCTTAATCTCAGTCAACAAATTATACGCAGTGGTTACAGCAGGAAAGTGAGCTAGTCACTTTTAGGTTTTAATGTGATTAGTTGATGACCGATGAATGCCGAATTCACCAGACGACTGCAAGGATCTATACAAAGTCTAAAACTGTAGTTCTTCGTCGATTTCGATGTATCCTTGGATATATAAAAAACAGTAATATGACATTTTGATAAGAATTAACGCAATAGATGTAATCCAAGAGGGAAGAAGTGTTACAAATAGGAGCTATACCGGCATTCTGAGATGAGATTTCATGTGCCATTTGTAATGATACCATCTATATTATTATTTATTAATAAGGCATTTGTTAATTAATGGTATTGTTTAGCTATTGCTAGGAAGCTAACTAGCTTAAGTAAGAACACTACGGATGCGGAAAATGGATACGGAGTGATGACGATTTAGCCCCCCAAAAATAATCTATTCGTTAACAGCGAACCCCTGTCACTGTAAACCCAACACAAACCTAAATTAATGATTCGCTTATGGCTTATTTCAGGCCTCTTTCGTTATTAATTGATTTTACAGATGATGTTAGAGCTCCGTGTTTTCACATCGCCGAACATGTAAGCAAGAAACGCATAGCACATTTCTTTCTACGACACAGTTTTCTCTTAATTTCTCGTACACTCTTGGTCGGCGTTAAACTGACACATAAAACTTGTCATAACACTGAAAAACATCCTTACATAGGCAGTATCTTACCGCAAGTTTGTTTTGGATATCTGACCCAATGCTTCAAGCACGAGCTGTATTTGCGTCGGATAAAACTGACGTCATGGGAATGCGGATCTCCTCCTGTGTGCTCCCTTCAGGTAACGTCGGAAATATCATACACATCCTTTTTTTTTTTACGGGTAAGGAGCTTTGGAATTGTGATCACAATTTTGTATTATAGTGAACATAATGCAAGCTCACCGTGATAAATGTGCCACATAATTAATGAGACAAAATCCCCCTTTAGTGAGATAACATCAAATATAAGAGATTGCTTTTGGAGGCGCGTGGCTTTGCACATGAAGGCATCAACGGATATTAGGTAAAAAAAAAATAGACACAAAATATGTACAAACATTTTTAATAGCTTTAAAAATAGATTTTCTGTGTATTGAACTCAGGACAAAAACACAAAGTTATGGTAAATTGAAATAAATTAACATAAAATGAATCAACAATTGCGCATGAATAATAAATAAAAGGTATAAATATGATTCTTTAAAAAAATCTAGGCCTAATATAAAATTGATAGAAGTATTAAATATGGCACGTGGAAAAAACGCCTTTCCACAAATAAATTACACAAAAATAAATTAACAACCACACACAAAAATAGCTAAATTATATGAGGAAAAAATGTCAGAGCATTCTGAGGTCATATTGAATTTATATCAGTTTGACTGATGAGCTTAAAGGGTTTTGATTGGTTGACACTTTCAATGCAATACTTCATTCAGTGTTCACAAGTCAATCTCTCTCATGTCAGTTGGTGTTCCAGGCCTTTCGTTCTCCACCTCCTCGTCTTTTTCTGTGGGGCCCTGCTGAAGCCCACTTCTCAGACGCTGGTGGAGGGCATATTCAATCATCTCACTGTAGCACTGCAGGACAGCCTGGAAAGCAAGAAAGAGAAAAATGAAGTCTTTTGTGTAAGATATGTGTATTTCACTGCATTTGACAAAGCTTTGAAACAAGGAGGCCCTTCAAAACAAAAGAAAATGCTTCTTGTTGATTCTGTCCCTTTGCAAAATTAAAATTCCAACTGAAAACCTCATTTAAATCAAATCTAATCTAATAATTGAGTCTACTTGCAAACAAAACAGGCATTCTCACCAGGTCGGTCTGGCACAGTTCAGCCAATGCTTCACTCATAAGGGCCAGCTGAGTGAGGCCCTTGTTGCCCAGACCTCGTAGGGCACAGTTCAGTGATGCTGCAGCAACAAGCGATGGCGGGGCTCCCAGAAACCGGGAGTCGCAGACACACATGGCGGCCAGCGTGTCGCTGTGCCGCCGCAGGGTGGAAAGCTGCTCCTCTGCAGATTCACCACTGTCTCCTCTCTCCTCTACACAGGCGAGAAAATGTGGGAGAAAATCCTGCGGAGTCACTGCTGCTGTGTCCCATCGGAGGGTGGCGAGGATAACACGCTCCATTTCCTAATGGAAGGGAGCATGAAAACAGGAAAATTTTAGCTGAAGCCCAACTTTATGGGCTACATTTGAAAGACTTTGGCATCCAGTGGAGACAAATCACTGTTAGGTATTAGAGGGCCACAGCTGGGAAAGACTCCCAAATGGGATTAGGTTATTCGGAGTATGAGATAAACTCACCAACAGGTTCGATGGCAGGAAGCTGTATTCAGCTGCCGCACATAGGGTGTCAGCGGTCACGCTGTCACACTCTGTGAGCTTCGAGGCTATAAGCATGCAGCCAGCAGCTAGGCAGTACAATGAGACCGGTACAGACAGAGACGCAGACAGGAACCTGTCCATCAGAGAGACAGACAGGGGGAAGACTGTCTCATCACAACCACACTCACAGCACACCTGGAGAGGAGGGAAAAAGGATGAAAGATGTCAGGATCACAGCTGTCCCGATGACATAACTCACCCAGCACTTTGAGGCAAATCGAAAAACTGGAGCATGAGAGAACTGAATACCTCCAGGGCCCATTTGGCAAGCTCCTCCCTGCGCTCCGGATCCCTGTGGATGAGGGTGATGTAGAGCATGGAGGGCATGTATCTCTCCTCCACGTGAAGCAGCCTCTGGATCACTCGATGCCCCGACACTGTTGGGTCCCAGGCGGCTCGCAGCTGAGGCGAGCCACTGTTGTGGCCCTGGGCTTGTGCCTCCCTCTGGCTCTGATCTTGAGTCTGGTCATCCTCCACTTCCTCACACCACAGAGACACAGACATGTCTCTGTCCATCTGCACAGCCTGCTGGCTAAAATATGAACTTGTTTATGTCCAGGAGGGAATTAAAAGAAAAACCAACGTCCTTCTGCCACACGAGGAAGCTGAATAGTTTGCAGGTAAATGGAAGTTGGTAAATCACTGTAGAGCCTTCTTGGTTTTTGCTGAAATCAGTCTTCCTGAGGTGGCCCTGCTGAATATCCCCCCTCACCAGAAGCTCAAAGTTTTATACCCAGCAGTCGGGAAGAGAGGGGGAGTGGTCCAGAGGGGTGGGAAATGCCATAGGAAGGGGCAGAGACCCTCATGAGCGACATAAAATAATAAGTTAACAAACAATGCGATCTGTGCAACAATTGCCTCAACAGGTGGGGAGAGGGAGAAAGAAGGAGAGCAAGGGGAGAGAGGGAGGCAGGGGAGGGGAAAAGAGGAACAGACAAGAGAGGGTGTGGCCCGCAGGGACAGAGCAACAGCTTGTCACCGACAGTGAAAAAAGAGAAGGACGAAAAGAAAAGGCAACGAGGGGTGAGAGAGAGACAGAGAGAGACAGAGAGAGACAGAGAGAGAGAGAGAGCGAAGCACCTCCAGACTGTGACAATGGGCATGGATGACAAAAGGATGAGGGTGTTTGTTTACAACGTGAGCACGGGAGGAGAGATGTTAAACGCTGATGTTCAGTCTTGTCCTGCTGTCAGAGAAAGATCCTGAAGTTCTGATATTTTTTTAGTTTCCCAAACAGTCCCATTATTTCTGTCTGTGCAGTTTCAGGGATTTTTGTGTCGTATAATGATTTGAGTCGGTGGTTTGCAGGTTTGCAATCCTAAAATGTTGCTTATGTCCCAGGATGCATTTGGAGAACTGTGATTAAGTGATTAAAAATTAAAGATAGATAAAATGAGAGTAAAATCTCACATTTCATTCAAGCGAGAATACCCTAAAGGTTCTTTGTTTTTACAAATGTTTTTTAACAAAGATATTTGGTAATTCTAGATAGATTCTATATTCTTTTGTAAGGAAACAATATAACAGCTGCGTGCAAACATACTAAACAAAAAAATGAATCAATTTTTGAAACAATTACAAATTAATCAATAAAGAAAAATAATATTTGACAGTGGGGTTGCAAACAGATTTCTTTTTTGGAAGCTTTTGCACTCTTTAGATGGAAACATTAAAATACCTTGAATACTGCACACATCTTGCGTTTCTCACCATTTATCAGGGGAGAGGAAGGGATTTCAAAAGTAGTTATAAATGTGTTCGTCAAACTTTTGGCTCTGAGCTTCTCTGTCGTCACAGATTGTCATTGTCAAAGCAACCTGCGTCCCCTTCGGTCTCCCCTCCCTGTGGCAATCTGCTGCTCTTGTATAAAGAGCGGCGAGGCCAGCGGGGAGGGCCGGGCGAGGTATGTGCAACAGACAGTGGAGCCGGGCAGGTCAATGAGCCGTATTGTCTCCCTTTACAAATCAGTGTCAGACAACAGCTCCTGGCCTTCTGCCTGCTGCTGGCTCTTCGCACACACACACTTCACACATTCATGGGGTAGACACACTTTTCACGCACTCCCCGGGGAGCCCACTGATGGTCACAATGGGGTCGCACTCCCCAGTGGAGAATACAGATTGTATTTGACACACTCATTACAGGTGGCTCTTCACACATTTAAGGCGTCAATGGCAGCTAAGGTTTCAAATGGGAGTTAAATGGACAGAGATACGAACACCATGCTGTGGATCACCACGACTTGATTTCAGCTGAGCATCAATAATTCATACCTGCTGTGACAAAGAAGTGATTCAGTTTCATATGTAACCCAAAACAGTATTTTTATGGAGGGAAAAAAAAGAACACTTCATTTATCTCCAAAGTTGGGCAGGTTCTGTATTACAGCAACCAAAGGACTATAAATAAAAAACTCAGTAAGACAGAATATGACAAAACAATAGTCCTAAAATGGTCAACTGAACAAACATAAGAAAGATTTAAAAGATGGAAATACACAATGGGAGAACATGCACCTGAAATCTGTACTTATACTATGAGCAATGTTCCGATAAAGCACTTGATTAAATTTCGCTATTGTAAACGTAAGCACGAGCTACTTTGATGAAAGTCATGAAAATAAAAAATAATCACAACCACTTAACATAATCTCATAAAATATTCCAAAACCTGAAACCCATATCATAACAAGCTAAAGCTAAAATCCCCAAGAATGCAGACCTGATTAAACAGTCCCACTTTCTGTGAAAATGCATAACATTTTCCTTCTTCATATGATGGTTGTTACTGAAGCTAAACTAAAAAAAATTAACACTGGATGTTTAAAAACATTTTAATTAACTAAAATAAAAATAGAAACTACACTCTGACGTGGATGTATTCATTGAGACTTTGGATGATTACAAGAAGGCTTTCAAAAGTTCTGTGTTTTTAATGTGATACATGATGTAATTTTCCCAAGTCTTGTGTCTAATATATGGCATCCACACAATAGTAATTAAAAAGACTGAAACCCAAAATTAATACACCCCCCCCCCCCCTCCAAATCAGAATCAGTGGTTAAAAGCATATTATAACACATGTTTGAATGTACACGCAGGCATTGAATCTATACTGCAATTCTGAGTTCTTTTAGGGTATTTCAGGGCTTGTACATGAACTTACCCAAAGTTTACAACTAATTAACACAAGAGCACAATGTTTTCCCTTTAAAATATTCATGCAAGGTTAAAGTTTAAACCTGTACAAAACAATGCCAGTGCATCCTGTGTCCAGTGTTCCAAGCCTAGACCAGATTCATTCAATTTTCCTGAGTAACTGAATTCATAATAAACAAATCATAGATGAGAATCTGAGGCACAGGGAGTAGATCAGCAGCCACATTGTCTAACTGAGATGGTTATTCTTAGACACTCTGCATAATGACAACACGAAGAGACATAATCCTGCAATTCTTAGTCGATTGTAGCATTAGTGAGAGAATATTAGGTTTAAAGCGGTCGACAAGGCCTTCGCCTATAAACAGGCTTTGAAAAGGGCTGAAAGCAGATTGAGTTTGAATGAAGGACTGAGTAAGTTTGGCTCTGCCAGTCAAGTTAGGTCAGGATGGGGTGGGACGGTGGGAGGGCGAGAGGGCGAGAGTGACAGATCGTCGGGCTGTTTAAGCACCCTGCTAAATTCATACACCGCAGCTGTATTCAAACAAAATGGATCGAGGGGCTCGAAGACAGCCACCAGCCACAGGAGGAGTGCAGCAGGTCCTGAGAAGGGGGTGTGGCTGCCCGCCCCTCATTTTCCAGCTCATTTCCCAGGACAGTGGAGAACAGAGGCCCTATTTTCCCCTTGAGCTATTCACCTCACACAGACACCTGCTGGCCAGTGGGGGAGGAGAGGTTAGGGAGGGCAAAGTTTAACCAGTTCACAAGTTAAGACATAAACAAGTGCAGTTTACTGTAACAGTCTGTCAGTCTTTGACCTCAGATTTATCGGACAAATGTAAACGAGTCGTTGGAATCATTTTTACACAGACGCAGAGTAGCGAAACATCTTCACTAAATCAATGTATTTATCACAATTTTGAGACTATCAGTTGAGTTTTTGACAGCATTTGGGTGTTACACTAAAGGGGAGCTATTACCTCTGTTATAAACAGTTACGATGTTTGATGGTCGTATTAAATATGGCCAAAGTTTCAAATAATGAAATGACAGGGTGTGCAGCTAATCCATGTGAGGAAAAAGCTCAGAGTGCTCTAAACACTCAGTTTAGGTATTTCTTTTCTACTTCTGGCTCTATATGATGTCAGTGAGAGCTGATATCCCTAAAGTAGTCATCTCAGGTACACAGCGTTGGCTGCTGGACCTGAGATGCATCTGCTGTTCAAAACTGCTGTTTGCAAGGGACAACCAATCAGAATAAAGGAAGGAGTTAAAACAGCTCATTGATTGAGCTGGAATCTTTCTTATAGATTCCTGCATCCTGCAGCTTTTCATTTCAATTTCTATCTTTATGTATTTACATGTAAAATTCAAACAACTATTTCCCATTTTTTCAGTTTTTAAACTACATCTAAAACATTTGCATCTGGATAGTTTAAGATATATAACTGGAGATATTTTAAATATGTAAATATACAGATATTTACATATTTACACTGATATACACTGAAGCCTATCCCAGCTACCACAGGGCGAGAGGCGAGGAACACCCACACACCTCGCCTGTTATGGTGAGTTTATGCATGAGAAGTAACTTTATAGGACAAGGACCGGTGTGAAGTTACTCCTCACTGATATGTGTATTAATAATGGATTGCATTTATATAGTGCTTTTCGAGACCCTCAAAGCACTTTACAATTCCACTATTCATTCACTCTCACATTCACACACTGGTGGAGGCAGCTACAGTTGTAGCCACAGCTGCCCTGGGGCAGACTGACATATTGCGCCAACGGCCCCTCTGGCTATCACCAGTAGGCGAAGTGTCTTGCCCAAGGACACAACGAGCAAGACAGAGCTGGGGATCGAACCGGCAACCTTACGGTTTACAAGATGAGCTTCCAACCCCCTGACCCACGGTCGGCTCGTGTATTATTGTTGCTGTGGATCTGCAGGTAAACTCAGACCTGCACACTGACGCTCACCTCCACCATTTGATAAATGAATCCTTTTCAAGTCTTGGGGAGGATGTTATCGTCTGTTCCTTCCTCACCTGATTCTTATCCACAGGGGGATCAAGTTCAGTTATCTTGAACTTCTTCTGCTTAAGTTTTTACAAATGGATAAAGTAGAGTTTAAATACCCTGTTTTGTTATGATTCAACCATTTATTTGGTAATAACGAGATGAAAATGCTAGAACATCATACATATAGTTACAAGGCTTAATATTACCAAAGTGGCATGTGGAACCTATAAGGCATGCACAACCTTTGCATAGGGCTGGAATGGCATCTTACAGTACTAGCAAAATACTGCCAGTGAGTTTATGCTTCGTCTATTTCCCTTTACAGGAGGAGTGGTGAGAGGACCGTAAGAAAACACAAAATAAACTGAAACGTAAGCAAGGGATAAACGAATTAATATAGTTAAATAATAAGTAAAAGCAGAAGCAAAAGTGTCATGAAAACAGGAAATGTAAACAAGTGACAAGGAAACAGGAGGACAGCATACACACAAAAACAGCACTGCAAGTACGGCTATAGTGTTTAAACACATTGGATTGTAACTTTCATGAACACACAGTGAGAGAAAAGAGCCTCCACAGTGCCCCCTGCCTCTGACCATCAGTAACAACAGTCTTCACTCCATACCATGGGATAATATTTAGTACATATTTCATATATAAATGTCTTTCACACATCTCTTAGTGAGTGTCAGTCCACCAGCTGATAATCAGATTTAAGAGCAGCTGGGGCCACACGCTGAATTAGAAGCTGCAGCTCCTTCCTGTGATTGGCTGAGGAGGCGCTGTGTCTCGCTGGCCTGTGAGTCTGGGCTCTCTTCCTCTGAGCTGGGTGGGACGTAGAGGCCCAGGACCTGCTTAACCATAACAGGAAGCTCCTGGGGTGGAAAGGGAAGAGGAAAAAGGGGAAGCAAGTTATTAATTTATCAGTTAACATAATATAGCACAAGATAAATTGTTTTCCTATTATATTCTGATAATACTAATAAAAAAATAATAATCTCAGATTTGGACCAACAGATATTTTACTGGCTGTATGTCGAATCATGAGGTATGAAGTGGCCCTGTGTCTTACCTTGCACAGAAACAGCTGTAGGTAGATGGCCTCGGCTCCACGCAGAACGCTCTGCAGGTCCAACTTCATTGTCAACTCGTTAATGTGCTGCAGATGAAAAACATTATAGAAGATGAAAATCTGTATGATTACAGAAAAACAAACAAACTCATCTTTAATCCAGACACACACCTTCAGAATAGTGTTGAAGTCATGGTTCGAGCCTATCAGTTCTTCTCGCTGGGACTCGAGGATCGAACAGGCGATCAGCAGGTGAAAGTTTTCACATGGAAGACGAGTCCAGAGGACCTGAGGAAGAAAACACGATGCCATAAAATGCGATGTCAAGATGCAGCCCAAACAATCCGTACTGTAGACTGTAAAAAATAATAATAATGTGGGATTCGGTTTCATAACAAAAATCAATTCAAGACACAAATATGTTAAATTGGTACAGTCAAGCACTCACCTCCCACAGTGTGAGGATATCCTCAAAGGAAAACTCTCTCTTGAACCAGATGAGCAGCCAGCGGAAACAGAAGCAAAGCGAGCCGCTGTCCTGAGAGTCTGAAGGACATGCAAGGAAGGGAGAACTGGAATTTTATCTCTTTACAAAAAAGAAATTATTATTGCACATCCAGAGTTTTCTCAGTTTCATACATATGCGTGGCATGTATGTCACCTTCAGCATATCTAAACTTATATGTGAGAGGTCAGATTCAACAGAAAACACGGTAATGTCTTCCTTTTGTGCACCTCTGGTCGTCTTTCTGCATTGCTGCTCTATTTAAGGTTCGACTTTGCCTTCGGTGTCAAACTGACCCAACCTCAAACCGTAAATTCATCCGCCAGGAACAACCTCTCCAAACCGAGTTCTACTATAACATCTGAGTAAGAACAATCAGTTGGGATGAGTGGAACTGTGGTGACATGACAATCTTTGGTCACTACCTGCCCTAGCTGCCAGATTTTCCCTCCCTGTGACTTTATCTTCTTCCCCAAATGCCATGCAAATTGACAAGTTGCTCCTTTTAGACAGAAGCACATGTATACAAGTTAGATAGGAACTGAAATTAGTGCTGAGGTGCAAATCAACACAACAATGAAGGATGTTGTAGAGACCCACCTTTTAGCACATCCCAGCACACCCACTCACTTCACCAGATGCACCTTGTTTAGTTCTCTCACCTTTGATTGGGTGTGGTGCTTGTCCTTGATTGCACTCACCTGTCACACATTATATGTCACACAGTACATAAGGACTGCATTCACTTTTGGCTCACTCTTTCCTCACTTCCACACGGGGCGGCAGCTGAGGTGAGGTTCTGTTTGGGTTTTTATTTTATGTAATGTTAAGGTAATGAGTAACTTGAATCTCTGTTTTCTTTCAGCATTGGCAGTCCATGTGTGTCTTTGTTTCCTTCCTTTTTTGCCTTATTTATTTGAGAATAAAAGGAGTACCCTGAAAATAATTCTGCATTAGATGGCTGCTTTTCTTATTCTAATCGGATGAGCCCATGAAGCTGATTGCTTCAGCCCTGAACCTTCCTCCCTTCAAAACAAAGGAGGTAGCTTTAAAACTTCTTTATCTTGCCCAGCTTTACTTTGCACGTTTCATTTTACACTCTCACTTCTACTGTTAATGTGCCTGGCTAAATAGGAGCTCACTTACCCAGGAAGTCACAGAGCTCTGGGTCCAGCGCCTTCAGCAGGATACTGAGCTGAAGAAGCTGCTGCTTCATGGCCTCCTGAGACTCTTCAAAGTTCTGGTGCTGCAGGAAAGAAAAACAAAGACCTGTTCTTCAGCTGGAGTCTACGGCTTCTTACAAATACATCAATCTTTTGGATGTTTCTGCTTTGACACTCCGCTAATTTCATTATTGTTTTTCTTTCACTGCTTCCCCAGATCTCAATGATTAATATCACATTTCAGCACAACATAGAACCAGATGACATTTTTTTTTAAGAGAGAGAATGTGCATTTATTTAACATTTAATAAGGTGTATGCTTGTGATTGTTGGCAAACAGCCTCAGGCTACAAACCAAAATCCAGTGAGTGTTTTTGTGGTTGCTTCACAACTGGAGACAGCGGCGAGTTAGCCGAAGAGCACACTGAGAGACATCCAAAGCAGTTTTAAGTGTGGGCGTTTTTTATATTCATTCAAATCAAATGTTGATGAGGTCTCAAGTCACTGCACAAAAATCACTTCACTGGCCCAAGTGCATTTAAACTTTCAAAGGTTATGTTTGTGCTGCTGCAGAGTTAATTATTCTCCATTCGGAGCAGAAATCGACTCAAATATAGAGTAACAGCTTTAAAAGCTCTTGTGTGTCTCAACAGAAGATCACGGGTTGTGACAGACGATAACAAAAAAGAGAACAGATATTTTTACTAACCACCAGCTCCATGAATCCTGTCAGACACCAGAATGACTCCACCTCATTCTGGGTGACGAACAGGATAGGAGAAAGAAGATCACTCATCCCCTGCACATAACCTGCACCGATGAAAAAGGAGACCTGTGTTACAAACATATTTACATACATACTTTACTCAAACCGCTTTTAATCGCTGCCAAACCCTTTGTTGATTGGTCTTAAAACATCATGGACATCTCTGTTGTTTCACTGTTTATTTTGTTGTTTGCTGAACACAATGAAGTAGAGAAAATTAACCAGTTAAGTAACAGGAAGTCGTAGAATACGTTTCCTCCTGTTGTTACAAATCTTTCTGGTCATCAGACGCCACTCGTACTGGCACCGTAATGCTTGTTCAACTTTTATTTTCATATACAAACAATATGAAGTCATGTGAAAGTAAGCTACTGAATCACGTGGTGTACTTAGAGAACCAATTTTAGCAGCAATAGGTTGACGTGATGGGTTTCTATATGACTTCATCAGTATCTGGAGGAGTTTTGGTCCACTCTTCTTTACAGCATTGCTTCAGTTAATTGGGCTTTGAAGGGATTACTCTCTTAAAACATTCTGTTGTAGATTTGCTGTTGTGCTTGGGAGAGGATGTCCTGTTAGATGACCCAATTTGGGCCAAGCTTTAGCTCTTGTACAGCCTTACATTTGACTGTGGAATACTTTTGTATACAGAAGAGTTCATGGTCTAGTCAGTGACTGCAAAGCCGTGGCACTGTTCTTCATGGCCCAACATGTCTACTTTGGTTTCATTGTTCCTGAAGTCTTGTAGTTTGCTCTTTCTAAACCTGTGCCATGTTCTTTTTAGAGAGAACGGGCTTTCTCCTGGCAACTTTTACAAACAAGCCATACTTGTCATGAACTTAGCTCATGGGTTTTCTGCTATTTCTATGTGCCTTGCACAGTGTGACCTTGGGGCGAATTTGTTGGGTCACCCACTTCTGGGAAGATTGTGGCATTACACCTGAAAGATCCAGACCAGGAAACTACCAAAGGTGGTCTTTTTGGCAGTCACATGTACCGGTGATCAATTTATGAAGTGCACATCTGTTTACCAGCAGTTCATAAATACACACCCAGATCAAAGTTGTACATGCAGTAAGTCATCAGCACGTCGTGAAGCAGGGTCAGTCCCGGATTGTCATTCCCAGAGAAGAAAGTGTTGTGTCTGTCTGTCCTGTTGACGTCTCTCTCTGTCACAACAGAACAAAGACAGTTTAACTTCTGACGGGCAGCTGACTAAACGCTGAACAGATCTTCTGTTATTAGATGCACTGACCTATCAGGCTTCTGTATCCTCTGAGGAGGGAGTTTCTCATCTCCTGCTCTTCACTGACAGACTTCCACTGCACCTTCATCCTGAAGTACTCATCCCTGCACACGCAGAAGGGTTGTTAAAGCAAGTGAATAGTTCAAGATTTTAGGAAATACACTGGCTCGCTGCTAAGCCTTAAAAAAGAAAAAAAGTGTCTGCAGCTAGCTCAGGAGGGAGGGAGAGCAGGTCATCTACTAATTGGAAGGTTGGTGGTTCGAACCCTGGCTACTAACCCAAAGTTACTCTCTGATGTACCCAACGGAGTGTGTGTATGTGTGTTTGAATATTAGCTATGAAAGCACTTTTGTAGGAAATGTGTGTGAACAGGGCAAGTTGTATAAAGTGTTTTGAGCACTCAGGTGGAGTAGAAAAGCACTATATAAGAACCAGTCCACTTACCATTTACCAAGCAAGGAAATGAGAGTGTTTCCCAAAGCTTCAATAAATTATCATAAAGATATGACAGGAAAAAAAAAATTCTACTAACGTTTTGACCCGAAGAATGTCCTCTCTTTCCTTGGCAGTGCTGTTCCACGGATAAAACCCCAGCAGGAATTTCCATATCTCCTTCCTCAGTGAGTGTGTGATGCCCTGCAAGATACACAAAAACCCCATCAAAGAATACACACCTGGTTAAACATGAGAAACACATGTTTGTCTCTAAGGCTACGTTCACACTGCAGGCGAAAGTGCATCAAATCCGACTTTTTTGACCCTATGCGATCCATATCCGATCATGCTATGACAGTGTGAACGGCACAAATCCGATATTTTCAAATCCGATCTGGGTCACTTTCGTATGTGGTACTGAATCCGATACATATCCGATGTTTTAGAAAGCGACTGCTGTTTGAACGGTCAAGTCGCATGAAATCCATCTTTTACGTCACTGACGCAAGACAGACGCCAATCATCAGCTCCGGAGAAGCGCCCAATAAGACATCGCGAACGCTTCCTGGCCATCCAGTGAAACTGTTGGGAATACAACGTTGGAGAAACGTGAACATTTTATTTGTACTGTATAATCTGCAGATTCTGACAGAAAGCTGCAACTATCCTTTGAAGCACCGCTCCTCTCTAAAACAGCAATAAGGATCATTATTAGGTTATTTACATTATTATGTAAATAACAAAATAACTTAAAGCAAAAATTGGGAAACATAAAGTCCGAAGTCTTTATATTAAGGGCCATCAGTCATACAATAATGTTTGCTCTTGGTCTAAACAGAGCGCGTTGTGTGTGACGTCTTCTTTTGCGCATGTAGGCCGCTTTGAGGGTTCACACTAGAGCGCGTTTGCTGTCGCATTTTATTTGTAGTGTGAACAAGCAGACAAAAAAAATCGGATTTGATCAAAAAATTGGAATTGAGCATTAAGACCTGCAGTGTGAACGTAGCCTAACTCTATTTACTGTCCTACCCCTCTGAACACAAGTTCTTTGATTTTTTCTTTGCAAGTCACTCGCCCCTCAGAGTCCAAAAACTCCTCCCACTTATCCAGAGGCTGTCCCCTTGTTACATCTGGTTTGGGACCAAGTTCCACACCCTTGATGAAAGAAATAAAATCAAACATTAATAACTTATTTTTTATTCCATCTATCCGCGCTCAAATTATCTTTTTGTATCTTTCTCTTACGCAGGTGATGAGTTCGAATCCGGGCTCTTCATCAGGCTGTGGAGGCAAACTGGGATCCTGAGGAGTACGTGTGTGGATGGGGGACTCTGGAGGCCGAAGTGCTGCCCTGAAGAAATTTGTGACTTTGGAGAATCCACCAAATGTAGTGGCATACGGGTCATGGATAAATCTCTGTTATAGGTGAAAAAAAAAAAAGAATGTTTATGCAAATGAAGGCCTGTCGTTTTAAGTATGATGTTTCCTTCACTAATGTTAGCTGGTACCAAAGGCTATGATTAAAAAAGACAGATGAAACCACTGTGTCGCTGCCACCACATGTAGTCCTGTGTTGATTGTCTGTTATATGTTATATGTAGCACCAAGGTCTTGGAGGACCATTGTCTCGTTTCACTGTGTACTGTACCACTGCATATGATTGAAATGAAATGCCACTTGACTTGACTTGACTTGGTGGAACCTGTTTGAAGCTCTGATGGTTTCGTTTTTGGCCGATCCCATCTTCATTCATTTCATTTATTTGTTCATTTTCAGGCACAACAAATACCTATATTGAACATAAAATGCACAAAACAAAAAACAAAAATTGCCTGAAAAAGGAGTGGGACGAAGAAAACTTATTAAATCCCACCCCTATACTCACTCATCAACAAAAACAAAACAAAACAATAAACTTCCCGCAGCTACGCCCATCATTGCATACAGACCCATCAACAGCCCCGGGCACATACAAGCATCTAAACGGCAGCTCGCAAACAACAATTAGAGCCTTCATAACTGAATACAGAATATATAAATTATAAATTCCATTACCACAGGTAACAGGCAGTAATAATTACAAGTAACAAACACACATACATATACATACATATATATCTACACACACATGTACATATATGTACATACATACGCACACTTTATTTTTTTTTTTTTGGAATCCATACCAGCAATGGTAAGAGAACAGACATTACAGAGCACACTAAAAGCATCATTGAGTATACTGTGACCAGACCAACTGTTTGTAGAGGAATTTAAATCTATGAATATTTTTGCATTGTTTCAATTGTAAACTCAGACTGTTCCAGATTTTCACACCACAGACACACAAAAACCTTTACGGGTTGTTTGAGTTCTGGGTAATTTGAATTCTCCAAAGCCTCTCACATTATAAACCTTTTCTCGAATTTCAAATCTAGTTTGTAAATTTGCCGGTAAAAGTTCAGTAAAAGCTTTATACAAAATTATGGATGTATTGTAATTAACCAGATCCTGGAATTTAAGTAACTTTGCCTGAAGAGAGAGTTTGTGAGTATGATCTAGATAACCAGCCTTGTGAATAATACGCAGTGCTCGTTTCTGTACTGTGACTAATGGATTAGTTGTATTTTTATATGTGTTTCCCCACACTTCCACACAATATGTAAGATATGGAAGAACCAGGGTACAGTACAGAGTACGAAGTGCATCTTTATCAAGGAATTGTTTCACTTTGTTCAAAACTGCGAGGCTTCTGGAAATTTAGGTTTTTATGTGTCTGACGTGGGGTTTCCATGAAATTTTATTATCAATTACGACTCCCAAAAATTTGTTTTCACTCACATTATCAGTTGGTACACCTTCAATGATAATTGGTAATTCTATATTATATTTTAAATTACCAAAAAACATTGCTTTAGTTTTATTTATATTTAATGATAATTTATTTATGTCCATCCATTTTTTAATTAATTTTAGCTCCCTGTTTACGGTCATTACAAGATCAGTAAAATCATCGCTACTGAAAAATATGTTGGTGTCATCTGCGAACAGTATGAGTTTAAGTACTTGAGAAACATCAAAAATATCATTTATGTATACATTGAAAAGTTTTGGTCCCAACACTGACCCTTGGGGAACACCACATGTAATACCAAGTTTCTCTGAATGGTAATGCCCTATGTTAACATATTGTTCCCGACCCGTTAGGTAACTTTAACCAGTTACCAGCTTTCCCTCGAATACCATATCTTTGCAATTTATCCAATAAAATTGAGTGATTGATTGTGTCGAAGGCCTTTTTGAGATCAACAAAAATACCAACTGCATATTTCTTTTTATCCAGTGTATCAGTAATCTTGCTTTCTATATGCATAATCTGTATGAGAGCAGTGCACAGATACAGAAACCTGCTAATAATTTCTGTTTTGTGTGATCTATTAATTAGTACAGTTAGTGCAGGTAATTGAGGTGAAGGCTGGTAAACAGCTACTGGACAAATCTGCCTGTGATGGCATCCAACTGTCAATGTGACCATGCCCAAATAATGCAACCTACTTTAAACATAAAAACATCAGAAATTGGTTTCGGAATTTAGTAGTCATCCGAGGGGAGACTGGCTCTGGAGGCCAAAAACTCTGAACTGCAAAAATGCTATAAACATGTTTATTACTACTCTGCAGTTGGAGGTGTTAACATCGGGGATCTATATAGCTCAAGCTGCTTTTAGAGGAAATTGAGATTTTGGCACTTCCACATTAGCTTTTGTTTTCAAGTTCTGATGCTGCTTCGGTGGAAGATGACCTCATCACTGGGTCACTGGTGTTAATGGACAAGTTAATCATTTTAAAATCTATGAATTACTAAGTGCGAGATTACTTAAGAAAATTACTCATTAGAAATCCAACATACACTATCCTCTAAAAAAATAACAACAAAAAACTCTACTTACTGAGACAAGATCATTGCCTCCATCATCAAGAAACTGCAGCCTATCAAAGGACTGAGGGAGCGTGCCTGAGTCCTGGGGGTAGGCAAGGAAGAGCCGCCCGTCAAGTGGTGACCTGATAACAAGAACAGAAACCACATGACACGCTGACAAAGAAGCAAAGGGCATCTGAAACTGAGGTACTAATCTGGGTTTCTCCAGCATGTAAACAATGCTGGCATTCCACTGTAATTAGAAATCTGCTGCTAAAATGATTGCAGTGATGCTTACGGGTCCAGAATAATGTAGCGCTGAAGTGCCCTCAGCAGTTCCCGGGTTCCTCCTCTGTGGAAGTGCAAAGGAGGCAGTGGGTGGCCACCTCTACTAGTCAGCACGAGAAAGTTTCGACCCAAGGAGAACCGAGACCTCCGAAGAGAGTACAGCTCTGAGAGAGGCAGCGAGAACGCCCACTGACCTGTGGAAAAAAAGAGGAGTTTTTAGTTTTCTGAGCACGAGCCTTTGCTAGGATCACCAGAAAAGCAGACTGCACCTGAACTTTTGACTGGGACGTGTTCTCGTTCTTTCTTCACGGTGCTTATAACTGCCCAGTCTGGCTCATAGCCCGGGTCAAAGTTTGTATCCTCTTCCCCTCCATCACCATCCTGATCAGGTGGAGATTATTGGATGAGAATCCTAGTCGAGCTAATAACAAATACTTTTTATTTTTCAGCATGTAGCAAATAGATGGTTCCCAACCTTTTTGCTGTAGAGTACAGCAGGAGCGTTGCGACCGTCATCCTCCAGTGGACTCCACTCTAGAGCTGGCAGCCCAGCCTGAAAAAATAAAGACATGATAGGTTACCCCCGTGCTTTCCTGATCATACCTTTGACCTAAACAGTCTTAGCTCACACAGACTTTCTTACCCGCTCCACAATGCGGATGAACCCTGGGATACTAGTGTCCTGGTTACTCCTCTTGGCATTTGTGTGGAGGTATACCCCCTCCTTCTCAAATATCAGCTGAGGAGAAAAAAGCCCCACATAAATATGAAGTAGCAGAAATTAAGTGTAAAATGTATTTGCAGTTAAAGGTGTTTTTTTTTTTTATTGGTGTCAAATTTCAGTCACTCAAACAGGCAGATAATAAGAATTAGCCTAAAGATTATTTTAATCAGTCATCAATAACTACAGTATAACTGATACCTTGTGTGGTTGAACACCACTTGTTTCTCTCAGAAGTTGAACTTGAACCATATACAAAGAGCAAGGATTTAATGACCTGTGCATAGTCAGAATTCCTATCGCTACTGGTGTTCTCAAGGTAAAGAGGTTGTCCACACCTCTTCACAAAGGCTAGGCACTCTGTGTGACATCTAAGCAGCATTTCAGGCTAGCCCAGCCCTGTTTTTGCCCAATCATTGTGGAATTTGCATGTTCTCAATACACCTGATTGGGTTCTCTCCAGGTACTCTGGCGTCCTCCCATAGCCCAACGTGTCTTTTCAGCCCCAGTCACACACACAAACTGGTCAGTGACCTCCTGGCAACCCAAAATCCTCCAGCAGCCACTTTGCCTTAGGAACCAGTGGTCGCCAAACAGGTCTGTGTTCCTGACTTCGGGCTAATTGGTGGTACCACACTGACAGCAGGTTGGTTGTAAACAAAGAAAGTTTACTGTCTTGCAGTTAAAAAAACAAACATCCACGTGGAATAAACTCATCACATGGCAGATGGAAACAAGAATTAACGTCAAACACAGCTGATACAAACTAACTCGTAGTTATCTGAGGTCAAGTGAGAAAAACAAAACGTGATCATTGTAAAAATAACGTAAACTTTAGAAATCATGAGAACTAACTGAAATACTTACATGATAACACTCAACCTATAAAATTAGCTCATTTAGTTTCAGTCTTTGTCAGTCAACACCACAAGCATTAACCCACAAAAACCATGGTGGGTTCAACTCAGGAAGCTAAATGACAGCTCGGTATTTCCTAGGAAATAGCTCAAACGCCTTAATAGCATATAGTTATGGCAAACGAGGTCGTCGAGACCTTATTTAGAAGATTAACGTATTTTCCTGTTATTTTTAAACCTCATTTGAAAAATGATTGACGACGGCTAAAACTTTTTGGAAAACTGGACAGCAAACTAAAATTAAAAACTAAATGATACTAATAAAAAATAAATAAATGCAAACGTAGCCCACCCAGTGCCCAAATGTGATTAACGAGCCCGTGCACCACGTGACCAGTCAAACAGCTGACCCGGCAGGTAAATCATAGCAAAGAACTGGTAAATGACACATTCACATCACATGACTATAAAGTCACTGCTCTGCTCAGGTCAGTGGGTGAAAGCGAGACAGCCAAGCAGGAAAAGTTGAATTAAGTTCGCGACTTTCTGAACACACTTTAAGCTTTCATGTCTGTGTGGTTATACACACAACTATACAAAAAAATATATCCAGCTTATATCGAGCTAAAGCACCACGTAGCCCAGCTCGAGCTTAACGAACGGTACTGGAGATCCACAGCTAGCTTTAGATGCTACCATTAGTCGGTACTGGAGATCCACAGCTAGCTTTAGATGCAGAAGTTCTGCCCAATATTCAACAGCACAGTTACGAACATTCACAGAAACAGCCAGTGAAAACGTGTTAAACATTTAATTCAGGAGTACCTTATAATCCTCAGCGCTTTGCTCCATTTTCCTGTCGTCTCCGTCGTTCTCCCAAAACAAACGTGACGTCAAGCTTCCTGCTAATGCAAAACCCCGCCCATGGCAACGTCATGTCAGAAAACACCCAATCAGAACGTAATTTGTACTGCTTTGTTTTTAAATTATATTTTAAACGCTTTAATATTATTACAGAGGCCAATATTTATGTAAGAGTTTATGGTATTATTTGATTTGATTTGATTTGATTTGATTGTCAGCTACAGGCAGTGACCTATTATGTCTGAATACCTTAATGTAAATTTTTATGTAATGCACATGACAACCACTAGAGGGCAGAAAACAACGCTGACTCTAAACAGCAATGGATTAGAAAAAGAAAAAAGAATAACTTTAGTTGTAGTCTAAAACAACAACAACGACAACAACAAACACAGTTACAAAGTGCCTCACAGTTAGGATGAACACCTACATCAAAAGACTGTGCACATCCCAACACACAGTACATGTGTTAAGTACTTGATGTAAACTTTAGCTAAAATAATGAGGAAATGATTACATGAAAGCTACTCTAGACTACTCAAAATTAGGTTTCAGCACTTTCTTTTTTAAACAAACCAATGACTCAGCTCACTTGTGATGTTGCACTTTTTCTCAATATAACTGCTAGACTACAGCTAACATAATTACACTACTCTCAGGTGTTTCCAAATAGCAGTGTAATAATCACAGCAATACGAGCGGCTCATACTGATCATTGGATAGATGTTTATTCGGCACCCAAGTGTGCTGTTGCAAGCTCTCATTGTGACCGCCAGGTGGCAGAAAACACACAACTCCAAAATCACTCAGGCTGCTGGTTCACCGAGGGCTGCGTCATTAACGACACTTTAAAGGGAGGGACGGCAGCTGCTGGAGCTATCCAGCTTTTACTGCAGAAACAACGCAGGCCCATAACTTCCGAGTAGCTGGTAGGGCAGGTGGGCTTTGATGAGGCTAGGGGGGACAGCTCCATGTGCACGAGAACAGAGCGAGCACGAGCCCGGCCCCAAACGTCTGTCACGTGTGAAACGTGCTCTCGAATGGAAGGCAGTAAACAGGTGACGTCAGAGAGGCGTCAAGTTAGGCAGAGTTAAAAAACGGATAAGAGCCAGAGAGAGAGAGTCCTGAGTTCAAAGAGCAGAGATAGTGGTAAAAGAAATGTGGCAAAGCATATTTTAAAAAAATTAAAACTTTTTTTTTTTACCCAGGGATTTGATTTGTGTTTCTATACATGTATTTTTCTTTCTTTCTTTTCTCCAATTAAAATTTAAACTAATTTAGATGAAGTGGAAAGACTTGTTTCTAGGACGGCTTTCTTACATATACGTCTCAATTTCAATAAACAAATAAAATAAAAAACCGGGTCAGAATCCAAGCTGGCTTTACTGATTCACTTAAATACATTAGCATCACCTTGACATTTGCCGTATTAAGTGAATGTAAAATGCTATATATAACACAAACCCCGGCATTATAAAATGGTTTATCATTTTTTTAAAATTAAATAAATAATTTATTGCTATTAACCTAAACCTAACTTAAACCCAAGTGCTTATCTTTTTGTCATTTAGTTAGTAAATATGTAGTGCATATGTAGTGTAGGGATTCCTTTGGTGCTTAGGAGATTCAGCAGTTGTAAGAACTGTGTTTGTGGGAGATGCTAAGGTAGCACAGGACCAGGTGTAATAGGCCGCTTTGTCTTGCTCAGAGAAGGAAGCTGATTCAACACAGTACTCTAATCTGTATGTGTGCAGTAGATCTACTGTTCCCTGAATGAGTTACTGTAGCGGATTGAGTAATAACTGGGGATCGGTTTTCCTCCAGAGAGACTCGTTTTAAAGTATTTCCTCAGGAGTCATATACCCAAATACCTGGGCTCCGTGGTGTTGAATTTCTGTCATTCATTGAGTTGTACTTTCAGTATAGGGCTTGCTTTGTTCTGTTTGTGTTTAGGATTTTTAATTGACCTCAGTTCTTCTGTATTCTTTAGGACTTCCGGCGGCTAGTGCGCACACTTAGGCCAGTGGACTACGATGGCTTTGTAGCTTTCTAGAAAAGTTGAGTGTAGTGATATGGGAGTGTGATCATGTAGTCTGGGTGAGGTCATTTTAATAGTACCCCAACTTAATCTTTAGTAGGACCAGTGGATTATTATTATTATTATGTTTTAACATTTTATTAACTGATTTACATTTCCTTTTGAGGACCACACATGTCCACGCGACTCTCTGGCAATAAACTCAAGTAATGTATGTAACTACCTATAATTAATTAATTTCAAGTTTTGGAAGTTATTAGGAAGTAAATAAACAAGTTATCCAAGTTTACACAAAAATCATTTAAAGCAAATCTGGCCTTTGAAACACTAGGACGCTTATTTGATAAGTTATGTTGAAACTTAATCTAAATTCACTTTAAATGCACACTGAGAGATTAAAAAAATGCAGGTATTAAATTTATTGATTAAAAACCCCTTAAAAAACAATGGGTAACTGTATACTGATTTTTCTCCTGTAAAGTAAGAGTTTAAAAAATACTTTTTCTCCGAAAGTAATATTTTTTACCAACAGCTTTGAGTTCAAGATTATTTTACTTTAAATAATTGTATTTTACTTAATTTAAAAAAAATGCACGCCGTGTTATGTTGACGAAACAGACTTTTATTGCGAAATTCCTGACCGGAAAAGGCCTTATTAATCCTTGCTAGCTTGCTCTCGCTGGTGTCGAGCCTAGCAAGGGGAGAGAAACCGTGGTAGAAGGCACAGTACGAAAGATTCAAACAACTTTAAGGTCGATAAACATCTGGCAGCGTGGAAGAAAGAAACTGACAAGGTAGGTGAAGGTCTCACCTCGTTTTTGTAATTTATCTTTCCAAATCTTGACTCCTACTAAAGCCCGAAAATGGAGGTGAAGTGTGCTTCCATCATGAGGAGGTTGCACACAACACTGATTAAACAACAAGATCAGCGACAACAACAACAACAGCAGCAACAACAACAGCAGCAGTGGTGGCAACCGTGCAGTAATGCCCACAGCGTGCAGTTCAGAAATGAGACATAGATCAGTGCAGATGTGGCAGCAAATGGAAGCAGGAGCGAGCAGAGTGGTTTGAAAGCGGTGCAGTAGCTATATTAGTTAGCATCGGTAGGTGTCATGCAGCCCACAGAACTGGTGGGGGCTGCGACAGTCAGACTAATTCATGTAGGTTTACACGTTAACCTGCACACACCTAAATTAGACCAGGTCCCATAAAACCAAATGTGGGTCAGAGAGCGTGTTTGCATGCAACAGTGTGGAAGGCATTAGGGTGGTATTTTATTATATTTAACTTAATAAAATAAACTACGCAGGTTGAAGGTTTGGGGTCGATCACACGAAGAATAAATATACAACAGTTTATTTGAATGCAATTGTTACAACTGCGTGTAAGCATAAAGGGAAGCTAAGGTATGCTATTTCAGCTGCTGTAATGTCTGAGGACCATCTTTGGGTGCCAGTAGGGGTACATCCATAGATCAACACTTTTTTTTCTTTTTCTTGCTGCATTCCTTGTGAGACTCACATGTTGACTTGTGTACACCAGACTCCCCCCCACAAGTTTTTCAGTCTGAAAAAACTACGTCCAGAATCAACTTTCTGTGATTGACTTGGGAGTGTTTTCTAGGTTGACTAAACCCTAGTTAACCTCTTCACATCCACCTAGTGAGTTGGGGTAGGGTTAGGTTGTCATCTTTCCCTTTTTATGGAGTTTACAGGTACTTGTAAATGGCATCACCACTTATTTTGATATGGAAGAGTTTTCCTTTCCTGCTGATATCTCAAAGGGATTTGTATTTTGGGCTAGAGTGAAACCACTGACCGTTTGCTTGCCAAGTGAATGTGTTAATCACTACACTATGGAGCTAAACCCATATAAAATTAGTGAATCGTGAGAAATGTTCCCATCTAACCCCTGCAAAATCAGTCTGTTTTTAATGTCTGTGACATGCAGTAACAGGAACAAGCACTGGTACTCTGTATGATTTATGTATTTTCTTACAATCCAGTGGAAGCTGAATTTTAGGTAATCTTTCCAGGGTCCTGTGTTAGGTGGCTGTTGCCTAATATGCAACTCTTTCAACCCCTGCGTTATTTGATGGTGGCTGTTAAAGGGGTTAAAGTATAATTGGAATCCTTTAATTGTCTTTAAACATCAGATGTTCAATGTAATTAGAGGCAATTCCACTATGATCTCAGTCTTGGATTGTGCTTGAAGAACTTTTAAGTCTTTTTGTAATGTTCTTTGAGAAGTCACAAATTCACAAATTGAGTCTGCATTTTTTTAAGTTCTTCCAACCTTTTTGTCTTTATTGTTCACATGGAAAAAAAAAACAGCAGTGATTTAACCTAACTCTATTTATTTCTATTTTTTTAGGTATCACCAGCAACTTGACAACACCTCTTCTCTCCCCTGGCTCTCCAGTGTGTAAGGACACCACCTTGTATGTCATATCTCAAAGTCACCCAGTGCCTCTCTGCCTAATAGGTCCTACCCTTCCCCTTCATCTTCATCAGTGCAAAAACTATCCATACACCAGCAAGTGAGTAACTGTAAGTTTTCAGCCATTTGAGCAAAGTCAGACACGCCACAGCTACCAAAGTCAGTATTTTGTTAAGTTTGGTGCCCCCAAGTCCTCAAAGCTCTTCATCACTTCTTAGTATTACTCAGTTGTCTCATCAAATCAGCTCATCAAAGAAATCTGTAAACAGCATTTAGCACCATTATGGCCTCCATCACGCAGTCATCCGAGCTCGAAATCCCAGACAACCACAAAGAGAGCTGGCTGGCACTACTTTCTGCAGCAGAAGTGTATTGCCAAAAGTCTGGCTGCGACCTGGCCATACTCACAGCCTGTAAGAAGTTCCGGTCGGTGACTGGAGAAGGAGAAGTGGGGAGGAAGCGGGAGAGCGGCAGTGCCTTTTCCAGGGAGTGCGATTTCTCTTATAATGTATGGGGTCAGGGATTTCTGGCTGAGTCGGCACGTCGCTACATGGATGACATCGGTGTGCTGCACTCCACAACCATGCTAACAGCCCAAAAGCACACACGCCAAGCTGGAGGAGAGGGAGGAACCAAGCTAGTGGTTGACTTGACCTCTGACCCTGGAAACAGGGGGGTGAGTGAACTGTTTGCTTTAGATAGCAAACTGCGGTATTGATTCAGAAAGTTCACATCTGTAATGTGTTTGATTCTCTGTTGTTGGTGCAGAGCTTAACAAGTGACGTTGTAGTGGGAGGAGTCAGTCCTAGTGGAAGACTGTACTCCCAAAACTACCCGTCGATCTACAGCTCAGGAGCTGTGCCCGGGCAGGGCGGCGGGCAGAACGGTACCGGAGAGAGGGAACGTGAGAAGAGCGCGTTGGAGGCCGAGCGAGGTCGACAGAGGTCTGGGATTGAGGATTTAGAAGAAGAGGGTGAGGATGAAGAAGAGGAAGAGGACATGGATGAGAGGAGACCCTATGGGAATGAAAGTGCAGGTGAGGAACGACACTGTAATCTGTTGCTGTCCCTGATCCATGCAGATTCTTACTGTGTTATCACTGGAAACGTGATGACTTGAAGTATTCTGTTTTTTTTTTTTAATTTAAGAAAAAAAAACCTTAATTATTATAATACATATGCCCACATATAAGTTCTATTAAACTACACTCGGTTTCACAAAAGGACACATGAAAACCACGTCAGCATCCACACTTATTCAGTTGTAGTTTGACTTTATGTTTGCTGAATTATTTTAATAAAAATTCAACACGTTGCTTTTACCTAGTCTGTTTTGTAGGCCTAAAGATGGTTTTTTGTGGCCATTCATTTATGCACAGCTCTCTTAAGGTCCCGCCACAGCATTTCAGTGAGGTTGAGGGCTGGACTGAGCCATTGTGAAATCTTGGTTCTTTTTTGTTTTTGTTTTTCCAAGCTATTCTGTTGGAGATTTTCTGTTGTGCTTAAGATCACTGTCCTGTTGCACGATCCAGTTTCAGCTATTTTTAGCTGCTGGACAGATGGACCCACATTTGACTGTAGAATACTTGGGTAGACAGAGGAGTTCATGCTTGATTCAATGATTGCACGGTGCCCATGTCCCGCAAATGATGGTGCAAAACAAGCATCATTCATCATTCCTCCACCACCGTGCTCAGTTGGTGTGAGGTGTTTTTGTTGATATCCTGTGTTTTGGTAAACTCAGTGCATCCTTTCCAGTATTTATCAAAGTTTCATAACCATGCTCAGATATAATGCATGATAATCTTTCAGTGTGAGAGATCTTTGACATTTGTCAAATAATAATAATAATTATTATTCATTTTTTAATTTTTACAATCAGTCTCTAATTGTCATCCAAAAAAGGAAAATCCCTGGGAAAACCCAAAATATCTTCATGGGACTTGGTAGTGATTTGCTCATTTAGTCTTGCAGGCTCTCTGGCACCATTACTCTCCATCCTCGGACTATTTAATTGCTAGTTTTATGAGCTGGCCATATTTTCCAGCCACACACACTTTAGATAATGAGGAGGTTGCTCATTATTCAGGTTGTTTCAGTGTTTTGATCATTAAAACGCTTCATTCGTTCCGTTTTCACTTTCTGAAACAGAAATGTTAAAACAAAGAGTTTTAAAACATTTTGATGTTGTTGAAATGGGTGCAAAAACATTTTGAGAAATCAATTTGTAATGCATATGTTGTGTTTATTCCAATTCAAAGTATGCCTTCTGCTTCAGGTGTGTTCTCTATGGATGAGGACTCTGTTTCTCGGGACTGTGAGCCGTTCTTTGAATCTGATGGAGAGGAAGAGAGCACGGATGGTGAGCGTTCAATATGCCGAGCATCATATGTACACATACACATATGTGCATGAGCTGAATTTCTTTATTTTTAAATTTGTTTCAGGCTCCTTGAGTGAGGATGCCCCTCCGCCATCGCGCGGTATGGCTGTGGGTCAGGGTGCGTATTCATCCCGTCAGTCCCATCCCATGGCGTTGGCCCGCTCCCTGCCTGTATCTGTGCCTGTGTGGGGCTGCAGAGGAGGCAGAGCTGCTCAGGGAGACAGCAACAGTGGAGAACGGGTGAGCGCATCTCAGACACTGAGGCCAAATGATCTGACCTTCTGTGTCACACATGGAGATCGGTGGGCAGCCAGTCAGTCGTTTACAGCTCAGACTAACTAGTTTTAACTCTTAACTTCTCCTAAGTGTTGATCACCATGGTTGGTTACATACAGACTCAGGTCAAAAGGGGCCAGCAGCACTGACTACTGAGCAGTCGGGTAACTGGAAAAATTGTTAGAATCCTTACTGGGACCAAAACATTACATAAAATGCAAAGTGATAGTTTAGAGTATAAACCAGCAGAAACTTTGGATTGTAGGTTGAATTAGTGGTGCCTTTTGCAGTGTTTCATTTTCAACCATTTTGAATGTTTTGTTTTTTTTAAGCATTTCAGCATTATACAGTTTAATAAATATGCAGTAGACCCACTAATATACTTACATAATCCTGAATAACAGTCCAATAACATTCGACTCCAAAGAGAATTCAATTTTATTAAATCTAATGATGCGTTTCCTTTTGATTGCCCGTCAGTGACCTCACATCTGCTCTTATCAAACTAATCTGTGTGCTAATGTTATCAAATCGCATCACAACAACGTTCAGCAGCTCTCATGAATTTATTTGTAGTGCGTCTGTGTCGATCACAGATAACATGCTAGGCCACCCCACAATTTAATTTGCCAGATGGTGTCTGCTACTGTAGCTCTATGGCCTGCAGTCATGTAATGTAAAGTTAGTGTGATGGATCATACAATGGAGGCTGATACCTTTAACTTACTAGATAATCTAAGTTATGTAGTACAGAACGGCAACTGGGAGAGCAAGTCCAGGAAAAAGTGGAGTTTCTGCTGGGCCAAACTCAGGCATGCCTCTTTCCACACACTGTCATGCATAAACAAATAATAGTTTGCATAAGTAAATGCATAATGCATCGAAAAATGGTGGATAGGAGCTGCACAGAGAGTGTCGTGTTTTACAACCCCTGTTCATTGCCATAAATGAAAGGAGGGGGAACAAATTAGAGGTCAGATATGAGAAACTCAACTGTGCAGATGATTGATGCCTGCTTTGCTTGAGCTGAAACACCAGAGCTATCTGTTTGGGAGATGGTGGCTGCTCAGTTTATAGTTGTTTGTGATATGTATTCTTTGCATGTGAGCTGCACCAAAAGTGCAAGCGTTGCAGTTTTTAAAGAGTCATTTCAACGTATTTCATTAATTCATCTTGAATATCCTGAATATATAGCAGCACAGTTACAGCTGCAGTCTTGTTGTGCTTATGTAGATTAGATTAGATTAGATTAGATTAGATAGAACTTTATTAATCCCTCGGGTGGGTTCCTCTGGGAAATTCGATTTCCAAAAAAGCACAGCACCGACAGAAGTTACAGAGTTATACACACACACATATATATAAATACAGAGACAATATAAATAAAATATACGAAGGGGATAAATAGAATAAATAGGAATAAAAATAAAAATACAAGTGAATTGCACATTTCAAGTATTGAGTCTATTGCACCGTTGACTATTTACAAAAGTATTGCACAAAAGGTATTGCACAGTGAGGTGAAGAGGCACTACAGCTTAGTTGTTCCCCCCTCCTTTGTCCTCCTGTTTCCCCTCCCTCTCCCCTCCAGAGAGGAGTTAAACAGTCTGATGGCGTGTGGGACAAAGGAGTTTTTAAGTCTGTTAGTTCTTGTCTTTGGGAGAAGCAACCTGTCACTGAACAGACTCTTCTGGTTGTTAATGGCCGTGTGCAGAGGATGCCTGGCATTGTCCATAATGTCCATCAGTTTCTTTAATGTCCTTTTCTCTGCCACTGTCACCAGAGTGTCCAGCTTCATGCCGACCACAGAGCTAGCCCTCCTGATCAGTTTCTCCAGCCTGGATGAGTCCTTCTTTGCTGTGCTGCTCCCCCAGCACACCACAGCATAGAAAAGTACTCCAGCAACCACCGACTGGTAAAACATCCTCAGGAGCTTCCTGCAGATGTTAAAAGACCTCAGCCTCCTGAGGAAGTACAGTCGGCTTTGGGCTTTTTTATACAGGTGCTCTGTGTTGCATGACCAGTCCAGTTTATTGTCCACCCACAGCCCGAGGTACTTGTACTTGTTGACCACCTCCACCTCCTCACCCTCTATCTGAACCGGCAGTGGACCTGCTCTAGACCTCCCGAAGTCCACAACCAGTTCCTTAGTCTTTGAGGTGTTGAGTTGCAGGTGGTTTGTGTGACTCCATGCGACAAAGTTCCTCACCAGACTTCTGTACTCCTCTTCCTGATCATCCCAGATACACCCCATGATGGCTGTGTCGTCTGCAAACTTCTGAATGTGGCATAATTCAGAGTTGTAGCAGAAGTCAGAGGTGTACAGGGTGAAGAGAAGAGGGGACAGCACAGTTCCCTGTGGTGCTCCTGTGCTGCTGACCACTGTGTCAGACGTGATGTCCTTCAGCCTGACGTACTGTGGTCTGTCGGTGAGGTAGTCGGAGATCCAAGCCACCAGGCAGGGGTCCACCTCCATCCTGTTCAGTTTTTCTTGAAGCATACAGGGCCGGATGGTATTAAAGGCACTGGAAAAGTCAAGAAACAGGATCCTGACCGTGCCTTTTCCCCCATCCAGGTGTGAGTGGGCTCTGTGTAGGAGGTACAGGATGGCATCCTCCACTCCGACACCCGCCTTGTATGCAAACTGTAGTGGGTCCTGGGCATGTTGTACCTGTGGTCGGAGGAGGTTGAGGAAGAGCCGCTCTAGAGTCTTCATAAGATGTGACGTCAGTGCCACCGGTCGGAAGTCATTCAGCTCATTGGGCCGGTTCTTTTTGGGGACCGGGACGATGCAGGATGTCTTCCATAGGGCGGGCACTCTCCCCAGTCGCAGACTGAGGTTGAAGACTCGTTGTAGCGGCTCCCCAAGTTCAGCAGCACACGCCTTTAGCATCCTAGGACACACCTTGTCTGGGCCTGCTGCCTTTCTGGGGCGAAGCTTCCTCAGTTGTCTCCTGACCTGATCCACTGTGACACTGGGAGATGTTTGGGAAGAGGGGAGGGGGGGAGATGTCTTGCTGCTGAGAGAGGGATTGGAGGAGGGGGGTGTCATGGTGTCAGGAAGGGGGGGAAGCGAGGGAGGTAGGAGAGTGGGGATTGGACTCTGTAGTGAAGGTGAGGGTGGGGGGGTTGTGGGCTGGTCAAACCTGTTGAAGAAGTTGTTGAGTTCGTTTGCCTTCTCCACAGTCCCCCCCACTGTGCTTTTCTTGGTGTTGTGGCCTGTGATGGTTTTCACACCATTCCAGACCTCCCTCATATTGTTCCTCTCCAACTTCTGCTCCACCTTCCTCCTGTAGGTGTCCTTTGCTTCCCTCAGGCAGCGTTTCACCTCCCGCTGTGCTGCCTTCATCTCCTCCTTCACTTTGCTCCTGAAAGCCTTCTTCTTCATGTTGAGGACAGCTTTGACTTCCTGTGTTACCCACGGTTTGTTATTAGGATAACACCGTACCGTCTTAGCAGGGGCGACCGTGTCCACACAAAAGTTGAGGTAGTCTGTAAGACAGTGTGTCGCCCCCTCTATGTCCTCACCATGTGGGCTCAGGAGCACATCCCAGTCTGTGGTGTCATAACAGTCCCTCAGAGCATCCTCCTTTTCTGGGGTCCATCTCCGGATGGAGCGCGTTGTGACCGGCTGCCTTTGGACGAGGGGTGTGTATTGTGGCTGTAGGTAAACCAGGTTGTGGTCTGACTTCCCTAGTGGGGGGAGGGGGGTGGCTCTGTATGCATCTCTCACATTAGCATACAGTAGGTCAATTGTCCTGTTGCTCCTTGTGGGACAATTCACAAACTGGTGAAAAGCAGCCAGAGTAGAGTCCAGTGTGGCATGGTTAAAGTCTCCAGATATAATAATGAAAGCCTCGGGGTTTTGTGTCTGAAGTCTTGCTGTGACTGTGTGTATTTTCTCACAGGCAGCTGTTGCGTCGGCCCTCGGAGGGATGTAAACACACACACAGATCACATGACTGAACTCCCGAGGTAGATAATATGGCCGCAAGCTAACAGCTAGCAGCTCCAGGTCCGGACGGCATACCGAAACTTTAACGGAGACGTGTCCAGGGTTACAGTATCTGTTGTTAACGTAGACAATGAGTCCCCCACCTCTGCTTTTTCCGCTGGCCTGCGTGTCATGTAGGTTGATACTGTTCAGACTGGTTCTAACTACTTCTTTAAATGTTGGGGATAGTGGGAGATATAATTAGGAATATGTAGATGTGGTACATTCAAGTAGCACTGAAATGTTTTAACAGCCGTGAATAGTTAGTGCAGTCATGTGATGCTTTTAAAAAGGTTTAAACAATAATAAACACATTATTTTTTGATGGTTTGATCTCGTTTCATGTCAGATTTCACTTTTTTTTTTTTTTTTTTGGTTGGATAACTTACCATGAGTTAAACTCAGTGCTGAGCTGAGGTTTATCTGGTGGTACTATCTGTAACTAACAAATTTCAATGGTATTAAATGTTAGAATGTCATTATGAGGTTTTCTGATTCAGAATGAATGCAGACATAATGCCTGGTTGGTAGTTTAAACACAAATGTTATTATCTGTTTAAGAACAGACAGTTGAAGGATTTTTTTTTTTTTTTAGTCCTGAAAATAAATTCTGGAAAAAAATGTGCAAACAGAATTCAGATGCTCTGATCCAACAGCTTGATGGGCATAGATAAACGGACCTCCTGAAAAGAAATGGGTCATGACATTTTGATAATTAAGCAGGCTTTTGTTTTTAGCGTTCATGCCCGTTGGTGTCAGTCCATCCTGACATATTTCATGCTGTCTGAAGACTAAAACAAAGACGCTATTCATTTGCACCCATTAATGGCCATGACGGCACTGTCGAACACAACTGACAGAAAGAGTGTTTACGGTCGAGCTGGGAATGTCGAACACCAGAAATGTACAGGAAATGAACATGAAAAGGCAATATTTGATACTGGTCAGTTTCAGTCCATATCCCTTGTTAACCCCTCGTTTTCCCTGTGTTTGTCTCTTAGTCGGGCTGTGCTGACCTGGAGCACATCGCTGCCAGTATGAAGGCTCTGCTGGCCCCTGGAGCCACTGATGGGACGGAAATGTTTGGGGCCCTGCCTCGACCCCGTCTCAACACAGGGGACTTCTCTCTCAAGCACTGAGTGAAGGGGGGAAGGAGAGGGTGTAGGGAGGGAAGGAAAGGGAGTGAGGCAAGTACAAAGAGGGAGAGTGGTAAAGGGATAGGAGGAAATGTGGAGAGGAGTGAGAGGAGGAACCCTGGATTTTCTGGCAAATGTGACGTACAGTATGTGACACAGTGTAAAAGCTAATACCTCCATTTATTTCTCACTAACCAAAATTAACGGCACATGCTTTGTGGAGTAACTTTCCTAAAGAAATGTGGTTATGAACACTAACGTTTCAACACTACCCCTGCCCCTCCCACTTCGTCAATACTAGCTTCCACGACACTACATTACAATTGGACCTCGAGATGTTTGTGTAGTGACCCACTGCACTGAACTAAAAGTCACTAAAACAGGGTGTGTAAACATGTACCTGGTGTTTTTTGGACGTTTGCCTTTTGGTCAGGTTACCTGTGAAGTGATGAGACTTTGGGGAAGAGCTGCCTGTACCCGCTTCATCATAGATGCTGCTTCTTTGTGCTTAAGTTCCAACTTTGAGTTGTATTAGCTTTATTATGAAGATGAGGCAATATGTGGTAGTTAATAGTTTTGGTTTTTTTTGATCGATGCCACTCTCAAGTCTGTTAAATGTTGAGGCATAATCCGGAGACTGTTAGCTTAGCTCGTCTCAGTTTGGCAAAGCTTTGCACACCAGAAAAGCTGAAAGCAAACCGCAAACTAGATGGACTCAGTTCAACCTATCAGCCCCACCAAAGCTAAAAATTAACATGTTATAACCTGCGTCTTTACCAACAGAGGGATCTAGGCCTGTAACTAGTTTATCCAGCCCTTCACAGCAGCACCCGACTGTGCAGCATTTCTAGCTTTACAAATGTCAACAAACAAGGAAAAATGGATACATTGGCCATAATTTCAGCTTAGGAGTGTTCAGGGGTGTTTCTTTTCACTGTCAGCATTACAGTGAAACTGTTTGAAGTTGTACTGTGAAACTGTACCCTTACATATGGTGTAAATTTTATAAGAGGTTCTGTAGTTCTTTACACAAATTCGCCAGCATATGGTGCTAAAAATGGTTCCTACCTCCACCCCAGAATTACAGGAGGAAACTAACATGGGTCTAAATGATTTGCAATAGGTAGTGGTGCTTAGTAACTTTACTATGCACACAAAACTGTCTTTAAATCGTTGCTGTAAACAAATTAGATGCATGTTAATCAGTGACTTTTAAGAGCGAGCCAGCCCCTGTGCTATTTAACCTCTGGTTCTCAGTTCACACCTGCAAAGGCATTCGTGTTTCAAAGAAGGTAAATAGGCAAATTGGTCCTTTTAAAGTTTAAAAATAGCAGGGAGAGTCTCAACTTTTACGGAGAAAACATAAATCCAACATTCCCATGAAAAAAATCCTATAAGATCCGCACAGATCTGTGGGTTTAAATACAGAAAACGTTTGCATCTGTTGGTCATTAATCATTGACGAGGTCAGATTTAACTGCAGGGCCTCGCCGTCATTTAGCTCAACATGCTAAAGTTGCCACATTTGTTTTTTTTTTCCTTCTGTATACTCCCATCATTTACCTGGTAAGATGACCAAGAGGCCTGCTGTTGCCCCCAATAGAAACCAGTCTATTCCTTCTAAGGGGTAGAAACCAGTGGTTGCTTTGATATGAAGCTTGTGGCTTTAGATAATGTGAGCAGAGAGCAGAGGACACCAGCACCTCGTCGTAACTTGTCTATTTTTACTTTTACTTTTGCCAATGAATGACTGACTGATAGAATGATTGTAAATCAAAACTGATTTGTAGAAGATGGGTTTTTTCTTCTTTTTTTTTTTTGCTCCTGATATGTTGTTGAAAAGATTGAATGAATGAGAAGACTGTGTGAGAGAGGGTGAAAGAGAGGTAGAGTGGATCTGAAAAGATAAATGTCCATGTGTGACATTTCGAAAAACAAACAAATGTTCCGTTAACTACTTTTATGTTTCAAATAAAGGAGCAACACCAAGAGAAAAGACTTCCTGTATCATTATAGATGTATTCTTATAAAAGGCCTCTAGAGTGTACCAGCGCTCTGTGTTTAAGTCTGCTAGGCAGCAGTCACACAGATATAATAGAAGAGCTCAGTGTTATTACACAATATGAGAGTTTATTGACTACATTTGGCACATACAAAACATCCAGACTGAATAAAACAGGCAGTCTAGCTCATGAAAAGTCCCAGCTGGATTGAAATATACCATTAAATGCCCATTCTTCTAAGTTTAAATAACACAGATAAATGCCTGTTAGTATGACATTTGGGCATCTCTGGGGACTGTCTGAAACCAATAAGCTTTCTTCATGCACTAGAGAAAGCAGAAATGGTTACAGCACTTGTTCCCCAAACATCACAAGATCCCCATCTCCCCCTGCTTTTTAAATTGATACGTGACCCTCCCTCCCTTTTCCCCGATTTGCTTCTTCTACTGTATCACTGATCCTTTTTCCGAATAAGGCAGAATGAATTTGGACCAACCCAGAATCCAGGGAAGACCTTCTCCTGGAGGTTTTCTTTGAATTTGTGAATCAGCCGCACCTCCTTCTCAGCCTCTCCCTCCACCAAGAGGAACTTTATGATGCCTGCGGGCTGGTCGACGTAGACGCCCATGGTGGAGGACAGGGGCATCTGGATGTCCACGTTCTCCGCATTGTGCCAGATCTGACAGCAGGAGCCAGACCAGCCGGCACCCCAGGAGGTTTTGTTCTCTCCGATGCCGCAGGGTCCGTCCTGCATCTTCCGGGGTGAGCTCTCGCTGACCACCCCGATCACCACCCAGCCGTCGTATTCCACCTCCCAGTACCCTCGATGGCCCAGCAGCCCTTCCTTGCACAGCACCTAAAGGTTAGACGAGCCATAGTAGGAAATTAAGCTAGCAACAAAAAAAATGGCTTCAAGAATTAAATGATGAGCAGAATTATTGATTTGATTTGCAGGCAATTTGATGAAGTAATGTTCCTAATACATTTTTTTCCCAGTAGATGCACTTCTGAACCTTTTAAATTTGCTTGTCTTTAATTATGGTAAACTGTCTTTGGATTCTTATTTGTTGTTGTCAGATCAAGATATTAACTTGGAAGACTCTAGTCATTTTTGATTTTAACATACAGGAAAAAAGCACCAACATGCTGGTTCCAAGACCAAAAGTTTAAATAAAGTTCTGGTTCCTGTTAGTTTTACTTCCTGCCTCTTTGATGGGCCCCTGAGCCTGTTCCCATAATGCCCAGAACGATGATTAACTCCAAGCTTACCTGTGGTGAGTGGTCGTATCTCTCAGGTCTCTGGTGATAAGGGCACACTGCATCTGATGTACGAGCCACCTTAGAGCCGCCCTCTGAAATCCACAACAGTTTCTCTGCAGTTCTGTCATCGAAAGAGAGGGGGATCCAATCTGAGGAAAGGGGAGGGCAAAAATACAAACTGAGACCGGGAGGCTGGTGATGGACTGGTGGCTGTCTTTCAGAGTAACCCAAAATTAAAGACTTTCAACTTTAAAATTGCACGTCTAAGTTTCGAGATCTACTGAATCCAACTCAGAAATTAGATTTTTGAGAAAGAAAACAAAAACCTTGATCTTAAATTTCTGTTGTTGCAGTTTTCAGAGTATTAATGTGCAACTTTTCTGTTTGATTTTTGGCTTAAATTATGTTTAACTGATATCTTTGGATTTAATTGGGGGCACTAACCTAAAATAGTAATATTAATTAACTATTTTTGCATTTATTCCACATTATTGTAATTTCCCCCCCTCCACTACATAAACATTATTTTGTCATCGTAAGTACATCCTTGTGCATGTACTTGCATGAATACTTGAATACTACTTTTGCCTTTATTAAAACAGATTCAGGCCTTCTCACCAAACATCTGGACAGGTGTTCGTCATTATTCATAGACAGCTGTGTTCAGCTTTTCTTTGTTTTACTTTTCTGTTAAGTAACCCAAAGATGTTAAATGTCATATTTTTATGATATAGAAACTGTTTTGTTTTGGACCGTTCCTCTTCTGACAGGCTCCTGGAATCTTATCCAAGGGTATCTAGAAATGCTATGTCCCCAGAACCTTTGGCACTCTACCACCTCGATGCTTCACTGTCAGCACTGTGATGCATTCATTGTGAAAGTCGTGGCTAGGTTCTTGCCAAACACGCCGGACCCCTTCTGAGCCGAATAACTTTATCTTGGTTTCATCTGACAGAAGAATGTGCTTCCTGCTGTTTTGTTCCGAATAGCCAGCGAGAGTTTTCTGTCACTGATGTTTTGCAGTGTCTCTTACACTCCCTGAACTGCCACATAAGATCTTCCCTCCCAGTTTCAGTGAAAAGCCCAGTACCACCCCTGTGCAATACTTGTAAGTCTATTTTTCAGAGTTAAACTGTACAAGCAGCGCATTGACCATGATGTCAATTTAGGAGCACAACCCCTGCTGCGCGGTTTACTTCCTCCACTGCTTTTTCACTTTTCTTTTTGTTTCTGTGATTACAGATTTTCTAACATGTGTAAATTTTTGTTGTGTTGAGTTTCTACATACAAGCTTTTATAGCTGACTTAGCTGTTTTTTGATTGTTTATAAGAGAAAATCTTCATTTTAGTGCTCCTGGAGTGATTAGGATTTGGAAAATATTGTGAATTACCATGTAGCTCTGTCAAATCCAGTGTGTTATTGGGAGTATTAGTAGTTTATATTAATGAATAGCACCTGGGTAAATGTGAAAAATTCTCTCATTTTGGGGGATACTCAGAGTGAGAGTTGAGGAAAGACTTGATTAATGTGACAAGTAGGGATGGGTACCGATGGCACCGGTTCTGACATAAACGGTAGTAACCAGACCGAAAAGCAGCGCACATTTCGGTGCTTTATTTCGGTGCTTTTTTTTTTCCTGAGCTGTGATACACTTCTAGCCAATCATTTTACGTTTCCGAGGATAGTAGGCGGGGCCAGGTACGTAAGTTCTGTTAGAGCAGAGCTACAGATTAAAAATGTCCAAGGCGAAGCGGTCAAAAGTCTGGCTGTACTTCACAGCAAAATATGCAAACTCAGCAGCCTGCAACAAGTGGTTTAAGCTGATACTGTGATACTGTCAAAGGAGGTAACACCAAGAATCCGATTAAACAGCTGGCGATGCATAGCGGTTTTTTTAAAAGCCGAGAAATGCGCCGTATTTGGTAGCTTGCTGCGAGACCTCACACCGTGCACGTCGGGTGGGTTGCCAGTTATCGGACCCGGAGCAACATCCCCCAAAAACCCGAAGAATAGAGTCCTGGCCCCTAGCCCTGCCAGTGTAGCAGAAATGATGAGGATGATGATGCAGCAGCAGCCGTTCTTCTCTGCGTGAGTAGCTTAATTCGTGTGTAATTTACGTTGAGTAGGCTAACCACGTTATTACATTAATGCATGTAAGGTGAACTAGCAAACATCATCATAGCTACATGCGGCTGTCTTCTTGTTTGATGGCAGATACTCCCTTCACCCTGGCCAAAAAGGCTAAAATGACCAAAGAAAAAGTGGGAAACAGTTAAACATGAGAGGGTTTAAGTTTGTGGTTTTTCCATTGTTTAAGCACTGCTTCCAGCCAAGAGTGATACCATATATGCCACATAGCTGCAGAAAAGGCACACATTGTTATCTTTTTACAAAAAAAAACAGCTGAACATGAGAGGTTTTTGGACAAAGTTTGTGTTCTCCATTCTTTAAGCACCGGTTCGAGCACCGTTTAAGCACCGGCACCGTTTCAAAAGTACCGATTTGGCACCGGTATCGGATAAAACCTAAACGATACCCATCCCTAGTGACAAGTGACCCTTCAAAGACGGGCTACGTTAAACTGGCAGGTGAACTACGAACACTGCAAACATAGGTTTACCTACTTACCTATCCACCCACCCCACCTTACCCTTTTAGCATAATTAATTTAACTTTATCCACAAAATGCCTTTAAAAAAAAGAAAAAGAAAAAAAAGAAGGTGGATACACTGGATCATCCCAAGTGTGTGTGGACAGTGTGACAGGCATTCTTTAATTTCCTTAGTGTTAAAGTGATATTTTTCAGAGGGTGGTTCTCATTTATACAGCCTGCATGAAACAACATGGTAACAACTCAAGAGGCAGTTTTTGGGATCCATTTTTGGGACATTGTAGTTTCAACCCTGCAGAGTAAAATCACCCACATTAGCTGTGCATTAGATGATCAATGACATTGTAAGTTACAGGTGGAGGTGAACCAGTAGAACCAGCTTGTTTGTGTGTGTGTAGGTCGGACCTCAGGAAGAACAGCTAAAGCTGAGGCCGATGCTTTAACAAGCAAGCAAACAAACATGAAGTGCCAGTGCCGTCAGATTCTCTGAACTCCCAGTTCTCTTAACTCCTCATGACCCTTAACATCCTTCCTTCGTTCATTATTGCTTCTCATTACTAGCTTTGTTTGGTAAAGATTAACTCCTGGGTCTGAAAAAGAAAGTCAGTGCTATAAACCTTTATTCTGTCTAACAGACAGCAGGGGGCATCGTCTAAGGTTGCAGAAAGAGGTTTGTGTAGAAATGTCTGGGAAAAGTTTAATGTCTCAGTCGCTATTTTTTTAAAAGTCTTATTTCATTCAGCACAGTTATTTTGTAAATTATTGTCCCATTTGAGTAAAAGAAAAATAAAAAAGGATAAACTAAGGCATGCTGTGGGCCCACTGTATGACTGACACCCACTTTGAGGACACACCTGCGCAAATACAGTATTATACTTATAATTTATTCCAATGTGGATCATGTTATAGTACACGTTTGCTGACAACATCAGTAACCTGATGATGTAATCTAACTCAGCAATGTGAGTGAATGAATCTCAGGGTTGGAAAAGCTTAAAAAAAAAGTTGGGCTATATGAGAGTCAGCCCCCTGCAGAGTGTTCCCCTACAGTCTTTCTCAGAATCAGCTGCTTACTGTGTGAGCAGTGAGTATAGCAGGGTAAATAATATTTACTGACCTTACTTTAACAGTCAGCCTGGTCTAACCCCCCCCCCAAACAACAGCAGCCAAAAAAACAGGCATAATAATAAAAATTAGAAGCAACTATTGGCAAGTGACGAGGCAACTTTGAATCATTTGACGTTTAAGTGGTGCGCTGTTTCTGTGGGATATAACATTTGTGAATATGCTGTTACATATTTATTTAATAATGTAGTTAGTGACTGGTTCTGGGAAATGTAATAACCATTTAAATACATATTAGGAAGTGTAATAGACTAATTGAATTTGGTGTTAAGTGATCTGGTATCTAAGTCTTACACCACGATTACTTTCTAAATTTTTATTCATTAACCTTTTTATGTGGAACAAACTTTGACCATTATTATTTTAATCTTTGATCATCTTAATAAGTTTGCTCCATAATTCTTTTGAATTAAAAAAAAATAGCATGGCGTGACATTACTTAATTATTAATTATTCATCTTTTTTTCTTTACTCAGGAGCTTCATATTAAAATAAAAAGCCTTACATTTCATGAAGTCGGCCCTGGTGGTTGGTTCGGGGATATTGGGCTCATATGGTGGCAGTATTACTGAAAAGAGGAGGAATAAGTGGATAAATAATGACACATTGATTTAATTTAATGCATTAATATCCACATGCAAAGCCTTCACAACAGCGGGACTCCATGCTGGTTTTTACCTTCTGTAGCACTACTGTTTTTTCTCCCTGGAAAAGAAAACGAGAGCATCATTTCACTGCTGTCTACTACAGACACTGTATATGGAATTACAGCCTGTCCTCAGACATGATTTCTCACATGAGCTTATATGACAAAAAGCTGACCGCTCGACGCCCAGGGTGGCAGCGGCGGTTACTTTAAACCTTTTCATCTTCCTCTACAGGCTGCACCTTCTTCATAGTGTCTGCCAGCACTGCAGCTGCAGTTAATCACCTGCTGCTCTCAACACATTGTAGATCACATAGGGGTATGTGTGAAATGTCGGCTCAGCACTGATTCATGGAGTTCCCTCATGCTTTTCGAGGTTCTGGTTTCAACGTATGGGACTCCGCATACATTTGCTGGGAACACCGTTCATGGCCACTGATGACAGGAAGCTGATTCTAAGAATTGACTTTCTGTGGGATGCTTTTTCTTCCCACCGCTGTGGGCGTGTTTATCGTGTCACAGGCTCTCCGTTTGTTCTTCCTCCAGTTTGTGAGTCACTGCGTCTTCTGACATTCGGAGAAAACTGTGATCCCTCACCCGTCCGGTCATCAATCATGCCTCTGCGTATGTCAAGTTACCATCTCTCAGATTTCACACAGAAAACGATTCGATTATTTTATGCTTCACGCTCATTTAACAGACTGTTACATCCCGGTATTTATCTGATTTGTCTAACAAAATAAGACAGAACAGGCTCGTTTTTCTGACGTCCTATATGGAGGGTATAACTGTGTTCATTTAATGAGAAGTCATAAAACATGCTTTCTTTCACTTTTTAAGAAAAAATCAAGACAATTTAATTAAACTAAACCTCACCCTACTTAAACTCTGCTCTCCCTCCCCTCATTTTTATACCATAAGAGGCTGTAACAGACTGAAATATAGTTTTATGGCAGTATTATGACCGAATCCCTGATTGTCATTCATCTCCACTAAAAAAGATAGTAAAGATTTAAGGCTTGGCCATTTGGTGAGGACATGTAGATTAAGGGTTGATTGTTAAATTATAATTGTATAAGTCGTTGCTTTTAGTGATCTAGTACTTCCTGCAGAGTGGAGGCTTTGTATGGGTCAGTACATAAAAACTTAATTTGAAAGTTGTGCTTTTATTAAAGCTGTATAATATCTGTTGAATGGCCAGAATTACATTACTTTTACTTTGTTGTATACTTATTCAGTCCCAGTTGCAGGCTTCATAAAAAGTCTTGAATTAAAAATAAAAGCATCCAGTGCAGGAGTATTTTTAACTTCAGTATTATGACGTAATTTGATTAGTTGATTTTAACTCCTTTAAATATTTGTTGGGTGTTTTACGCAGCGACAGTGCATCCTGTTTTATAAAAATCCTCATATACCTGTAAACTTTATTTGTTAAAGGTACTGTTTGTAGTTTCCGTCTGCCAATTTTAACTAAAGGTTTTACCAACAGGGGGCAGCGTTTTCCCACACCACCATTTGTTCTTTTGCCTGTTTAAATAAAGGTGATACTGACTTGCTGCATCATCTTGTGGTACCATATGAAAGTATAGCTTGGCTGAGTTAACCTTCAGTCAGTTACTATCTCTTAAACACAATACAAAGATGTTTTGAACATGAATTTGTAGTGGTAGTATTAGCTCATTTTGGAAGCCTAAACAGAGGAAGGACATAAACTTGACAGGATAAATCGAATAAATTCATGCTTCAGCTTGATACTTGTTCACTTTGAGTTTATATATCTCCAGGTTTAGTTGATTTTTATATTTATTATTTTTTTTAATCATTGTCCTTATGTTTTTCTTTTTTTTCCTCTTTTGTTGTATAGATTATTTAATGGGATGAACTACAAACTCTTTAAAGCTGTTTTTGATTATAATGGTTATCCTGTGTGTAGTTTTGATTATTAACAGGAATGCAAATGCACTGGATCCCGCGTCTTTAGAAAGGTGACTTCTGTGCCCATAGAGGTTTCCCTATGTCTGAAGAGGAGAATCCGGCACGTATCTCAGCCTGGGGAAACTTTACCTCTACGACCTGTGTGACCCTCCACTGGGGAGGATGCCAGCAGCGTGACAACCAGAAGGACAAATGATGGCCTGGCATAACATCTGCAAACATCAGATATAATTGAAGGGGTGGCATTGCTTTCTCTGAAATGTGTTGGCTTGCAATTCTCTTTACTGTGGCTAATGCACCGAGGTAGGGTAGGGTAGGGTTTCCAGAAGAGGAGTGGGCCAACTTTAAATGTGTTGGCTTTTCCTCAATAGGTAAAGTAATGTTCACTGGGTGCTTTAATTAAAACCTAAATATAGGCTGAGGTATTGTTTTGCAGGAGCTCATTACGCCAAGAACAATTACCTGATCAACATCACTAAGGCCAGAGAATTTGATAATTGGCTGGGCATGCAGACATATTAATTAAACCGTACTGAGTAGGATTCAGTTACAGACGAGGTTTGAGTTTGGATATTGTCCACATGTCATGATTGACTTCAACAGCAAGCCTGCCAGTTTACAATGCACAAGCTCAAACGTTTTAATAGACTGATGCGTTCGCATAATGCTGCACCATTGATGGATGGGGCAGACAGATATTTGGCAGGACAAAGCAGGATATAGTGAAGGTCATGAAGTCATCATTGGAAACTGGGAGCAGAAAGTCGCTGGTGACAGATCACTTCATCGGTCTTTCTCTCTCTCGTCCTTTGAGCTCTTTCAGAAAGGAACACAGCAGGTGGGATGGGGACACAATACAAGAAAAGCCTTCATTCTGATTTTTACTGGAATTGCTATTGGACAGATTAAAAAGGGACCAACAGTCATTAAATTCATCTCCAAATATGATGTCCCTGGCAACTGTCCGAAGGGAATAAATTGAACATCTCCGATAATCTTGGATATCAAGATATCAAGCCAGCAGTAAGTAAGTTGGGTTACTGGAAATATTCCAGATCTCTGGCTGCACCGTGAAGGTTAAACATCTCTGGATTCCTGTCTACACTCAGCAGTATGAACACGAAAGCCCCGCTGGGATAAACATATTCCCCAGAAGATTGATGACTTGACACAACAGCAATAGAGACATGGAGGGAACAGAGTGAGGTGTGTGGCATAAAAATATTTAAGGGCAGTGAGGCCATAAAAGGGACGGCTAATGATTAAGCTGCAGGTTGTAATGGATGGATGTGGGTTAGGGTTAGTCCCTGAAATGATTTTAAGTGAAACTCTGGTGCCCTCCCCAAGAGCGCTCGAGCTCAGCTCAGTCCAGCTGGAAAGGTCAACGGCGACTCTCACAGTGTTTCACAAGAAGTGTTTGTTTTGGAGTGTCACGAGGTAAACCTCTTTTTTCACCCCCTCCCCAGATTCCTCTCTCAGTGGGACAGAGCTATCTGCACAGATCAGGTTCAGAGCATCCCACTGAGACAGCAAGATGAGAAGATAGTGAGATGAGGTGGAGGGAGATCCAGGATCATCCCTCTAGTTCCTGTCAAGTGTCAAAACTTCCTGGCTAGAAGCCCTATGGGTGACGAGCGCACATGTGAGATGGAGATTGGAAGGACATAAAGTACACTCAGAAGGAAAAGGCCTTTTTGAAGGGCTAATACAAGTATGTAGGCTCCCATAACAAATTTCCATTTTGAATTATTTAATTATTTTTAGAGTATTTTTATGCATCAAAGATTAGCTAATCACATTAGTTAGATTTGCCACATTACGCTTGCATTCATGTACATTATGGTGACAAATTAAACTTTTAATGGCACTAATTCCTCCAGGAGACGACAAACTGCAGAAGCCGCGGGTGCTATATGTTACATAAAGGCAAAATCAAACAGCCATAAATAACACCAAGATGAGCGTTTGCATTTTGGTCCCTGAATTACTGTGCAGCATTTCACACTTCATTACTGTGGCAGCAGAGGAGGGATTAGCAACAATTGAGGATGGAGACGGAGGGAGAGCGGGTGACTTGGGTTATGCAAGCTATTATGGAATTGGAAAGACTGAAAAAATCCATAAGAAGCAGGTAGGATATGGAGAATCTATATGAAATATCTTCCTCTAGCTGGAGACAGAGAATGAAGCAACGTGGGCGTGTTTGGACAGGTGTATCACGTTGCTTAGGGACAGAAATATGAGCACTGAAACTGCAGGCGAGGCTGTGACATTGACGAAACGATCACCACCCGGCGAGAGGCTCTTTGTTGACATGATTAATGGACCAAACTGGCACAATCCAAGGTGAGGAAGGATATCTGGCTCCCAGCTAATGTCCAGGGATGGTCAGCGTGAGGTAACTTAACAACGTCAAATAAACAACATATAAAACACATAATAAATCAGTAATAACACACTGTGACAAACTGTAATTAAGATTTTTAAAGTCCATAAGGAATGGTAAATGAACTGCCTCTTAGATAATGCATTTTTACTCATTCACAAAAGCACTTTTTTCTTTGCCCAAGTGCATTCTATATAACAATCACACTGAGCAGCCCAGGCTTCAGTATCAAGGATAATTTGGCATGCAGACTGCTGCAGCCAAAGATCAGACCGCCAACTTTACAATTAGCAGATGATCTGCTCTACCTCCTGAGCCACCTTAATTTAAAACATACAAAAAAACAATCAAACAAAAACATTTGGGTCACATTACATTTGAAAGTCAAACATTTGAACTGCCGTATTTGTCATTAAATGCATCACAGTATAATGTACTCGAGCTTTAGAATATTGACTACAACAGTTCAAATGTCATGAAAGACATATTGAAGACACGATGCTCATAAAGACTCAGGTGAGATTGATTTCTTACCTGCTTTCCTGGGTACGGGCATGATTCTCGTGTTTCTCACGGCGCAGTTTGGCATCAATCGGCGACGTCCTATGACAGTGCCTGTGCATCTCCGGAGTGTCACTCTTATTAACTTCCAAATCAGTAGAGAGGGGAGGTGCACGAGTTTGGGTTGGATGTACCGGCCATCCAAAGGGATGGTCCTGTTACTTGAAACTCCTGATCCTTTCTTGGGATCGCTTGATGGAGATGAGCAATACATCCCAAGTATGCAAACTTATCTGCGTACACATGGACTGAGCACATGCACGAGGTAAACCCCAGAGCTTACATAGCATTTAGCACTGAGAAATTTAAGTATCTAGTTTAAAGAATGGGGGAAAAAATATAGCAATGTGCCCAAACCTCTTTGTGTCATGGATGTAGACAAACAGGGACGTTGGCAGCAGATACTTTATGTTCTGTGGATTGCCTCATGTGGCTTCTGTCAATCTATTGGATTTGGCAGGTCTGGAACTCAAAATCTTTGCTACTTTGTTGTGTTTGTTTTCTGGTAGAAGCCACTGCCTTTGGGGAGTGTCATTGCCATGGTAGGAGGGCGGTGGTGAGGTCAACATGTCAAAATGACATCAAGATGAATTTGGAAACGTGCAAATTTTCTGCCAGAACATTGCATTTCAACATGAAACTCAGTGCTATTCATGCAGCCTGTCAGCGGTTTTAATGTTTTGGCTAATTGGCATATGCTCACATCCACACGGCATATCAGTGCTTAGCCTTGTAGTGGCATCATAGAGGAGTCATTAGCATATCTGCTTAATACATGAAAGACCAGGAGGAGACACAAATCCCTGTAAGGGCTGCATCGGGAAGCATCTGGTGTAAAAATCTGTGCCAAGTCACATGTGTAGCTCCATACACTGTGTGGACCCTTTGCAAATAAGGACTCGTCCTGTCACCTCAGCAACACGATGAACTTTGACTGACTTTTTAAACTGCAGCTTAAACTGACTAACTCAAGCTATAGGGGGTTATTTTCTGTACAGCGAGTGGGAGATGTCTACCCACCGGGGAGCTGTCGTCAACCCAAAAATCTCATCTATTTGCAGTTGCTTTGAGCGCACGTGGCAAAGAACTTGGAGCAAAGCTTATCAAAAATGCTGCTGCACTTCAAGCTTGCAAATAGCAATTTCTAATTTCTAATTAGTCTGTTTGTCCAGATTTTACTCACATTTACTGTCAGTTATATTAAATAATTAAATATAACATTAGCATACATTTATAGTTAGTATAGTGAGTGTACTGTTTTGTGTTTGAAGATAAGATAAATTTTTACAGTGTTGTGGAGTTATATGTTAATACTGTTGTAAACACCATACACAGGCATCCTTTTAAAGGTTCTGTCCTAATATCAACCCACTCCTGATCCAGAAGCATCTTACCTGGGGGAAGGAGAAAAAGAACTGGACCTTAATCATCGGTCCAAAGAAACAGATTGAAAGTAGGGAGGCCTTGAATCCATGATGTCTGAAGTCCAGGGTGAAGTTTCCACCATCTGTGAAGGCTCTGCAACATCTGCAACCATATCATCAGCTGGTGTTGGTGGTGTTGGTTGGTGGTTTTATCAAGTCCAAAATCAATGCAACCAGTTTTAGAGCCCTTCAGCTTTCCATGTGCTGACAAGCTTCATGGAGATGCCAATTTCTTTTTCTAGCAAGACTTAGCACACAGTGCCACAGCTACTACCAAATGGCTTGCTGTCCATGTTATTACTGTAGCTTGACTGGCCAGCACACATTCCTGACCTGACATGGAATCTATGGGCTACTGTCAACAGGAAGATGAGGAACACCCGGCCCAAAAATACACATGAGCTGAGGGTTGCTATCAAAGCAACCTGGACTTCTGTCTATGGGCCTGATTACCAACGATAACACACATTCAGTGGACGGAAAAAATTCAAAGCAATGCAACAATCCATGGTGACGGAGCCCCGACCACATGGTGACGGAGTTTTAGAAGCTGGACCTGATCTCACCGACTCAAGAGATCTGATTTTATTATAATTCTTCAAATTAAAATGACAAAAGCATGAAATATTTCACTTTATGTGGAAAACGACGTTAACAATCTAAAAGGTTGTTTTTTTTTTTAAATATACAATTTTGGGGAAATAATGTTTGGTAAAAGGAACTTTTTTTTTTTTTTTTTTTTTTTAACATATAATTGTAAGCAACATCTTAGTATTGAATTTATTGGCACATCCTGATAATTACAGTCAAAGAGGAAATAACTCCGTCTCACTGTTATTACAAGAGGAATTTTAATGAGGCGCAAGCTTAGTGATGGTTCCTGTAATACTACATACACACTGTAAGCCATGAAAGCAAATTTCAGCACCTGCTGCTTACTGCTGCCAGTGAGCCGTCTAACCAGTATTGTACCATGACCTTTGGTCTATGTGTGTTTAGGGGTGCTACATTATACACTCAGCAATCACTATGTAATATTCCAGTCCCGACCTGGCTGTTAAGTGTCTGATCATGTTACTTCATTGCATGTTAACATGATGGGGCTGTGGTGAAATGTATAGCACAATTGGTCGCTGGGGATTCATTGAGTGTGAGACCGTAATCTGCGGAGGCCTGCTGGGATGCTTTTCCAGGACTGTGAAGACTTCCCCTTGTAGTTTTCTTAGCTTTTCTCTGATTGACAAGGCAGGTGCTGGCCTCTCAGTGTTTTGTCCACATTTACAGTATTTGGCTCTAAGTATGTATGCTATGAAGAGTGTTTATCCCAGACTGACAGAAGTGACAAAAAGAAATATTTCATGAAAACGATCACAGCAACCATTTAAATCTACTTAATGAGAAGAAATAAATAACATAGTCGCATTTTTATGCAAAAGGTACACAATCTAAATCTGTTATTGAATATATTTAATTAAATATAGCAAAAGTGAAAGATGCGAGAAAGAACAAAGACAGCAGAGCATTAATGTGTCTATAGGATTTGACTATTTTACTTCATATACTGTAATTTTAGACCCAACAAGGGGATCAGGAACCTTCTTCAGGGTCACGACACATATACAATCAATTTATGAAATATTCATTCAAATAAATCATATCAAAAGTATTTTTTTGGGGATTAAAAATGACAACTTCCTGAACTCAACATTTATTTAGAGAGTGATAATTACCAAAAAATAAATAAAGAGGCCAAACAACCAAAAGGAGGGAACAGATAGGGTGGACAGGGTCTTCAAGGCCAAAACAAGAAGCACAGCTTATGAGTCTATGTTTGAATTTTTTAGAAGTTTTTATATTTAATCTGTACTCTTAGATCATCAAACCAGAGGTGGGACCAAGTCATTGTTTTGCAAGTCTCAAGTAAGTCTCAAGTCTTTATCCTCAAGTCTCAAGTCAAGTCTCAAGTAATGTCAGGCAAGTCAGAGTCGAGTCTCAAGTCACTGGTGTAAAAGTCCAAGTAAAGTCACAAGTCTGAAATTTTGAATTTCAAGTCCTTTCGAGTCTTTAAAAAAAAAAAAAACACGAAAAAAAGCATGTTGCAGTTATGCTAAATGTAAATATTAGACCATGTAATTTTTAAATCTGTGTTTTTCTCAACACATGACAAATAGTGAACTTAGAAAATATACACAAATTGTGAAATTGCACCTCTTTAAAATGCAGCTCAATTAAACCTAGCTCCAAGAATAATTTTCACCGACAGTTCTGAGATAAGCTGCATGTTATTCTTGGATGCGGTTGTAGGACCGGCTTTAAAATCGCATGACAAAAATATCATACATAAATAAATGATTTTTTTTTTAAAATATCATTTTAAAAAAAACTGCATCACCAACGTAGCCTGGAAAACATTTGCTAGTTAGATGAAGTCAGCTATCTCATCGTAGCATATTTATATGCATATTTATAATTATACGCTTCTTGGAGTGAGCGCATACACTCATGAAGTTTAGTAACTTCCGGTCACTGCAACAAGCCCAGGTACAGTTTACCGACGGATGGGTGCAGGACCTTGAAATGCACCGTGTAGAACGAAAGACCATCGTACGTATCATAAGTTTACCAGTCTCACAAATCGTCGTCATAAATACACATTCGTTATGTCATGGTCCTGGGTCGTTGACCCAGCGTTTTGTTTTGTGATTATTTCCCTCTGTCTAGTTATTCTGTGTCCTCCCCCCTTGTGTCCGGTTCGGGTTCTAGATTTCCTGTTTTGTTCTGAAAGTCTGTGTCTGTTGTCATTGTGTTCAGCTTGTGTCCTCCAGTCATCATGTGTATTCAGATCAGCTGTTCTTCCCTCTTGTGTACGATTACCTGATTACCTTGTGTGTGTATATTTAGTGGGTGTCGGTCTGTGTTTGTTATCGGCTCGTCTGCGTTCATCCATGTATCACTGCGTTCCTCCGTGTAGCTCTGCATTCTATGGTGTTTCGTTCCTGTCTCTGCGTCTCTCTGCCCCGCACCCCTTTTGTATGGTCTCAGGTTTGTCTTTAGTTTCTCCCAGTTTAGGTTTGTAATTGCTCATGTTGAGTTGCCTGTTTTTGCCACCACCTTGTAAATAAACATCACTCTGTCATCAGTTCGCTGCATCTTGGGTCCTCCTTTTCCTCCACACCACACGGCTCCCTCCGCCAGCCGTGACACGTTAACCGTTTATTAATAGGACCTTTGAGCTCAACGGTAATTAATTAGCAGTGGAAATAATTTCTGGTAGCATCACAGAAATGTAGCAGTGACAATAATATTGTATGCTGTAATCGTACTGGGCAATTAGTGATACAAAAAACCTGTTTTATCCTGTGAATAAAAGTATGTTTTTGTCAATGTACCATAATAACAGAAGCGAAACGCAATATTGTGTCAGGACAATTCACTATTTATGCACAATAAACACAATAAATAAAGGAGCATAGCGCGACAATTTCTGTTCAGCGCCAGACTTGCTTGTAACCTATATCACCAATTATGTTAAGAAAAATGACGTATTAACTACAACAGCAGACTGACCTTTGTGGAAATGCTTGGAGCAGACTAACCTGTGAGCTGGAGTGTTCTGGGACGTTATAATTGGTCTTTGAATGGCTGCAATCCAGTCGCCTCTTTGTTACTTCGGAAACATGGCTCGAACAATTTCTCTTCAACGACGTAATCCGATAACAACCGATCTCTTTACCCGTCGGCTTCCCGTGGCTGTCATGCGACCGGCTATTGCAGTTAATAATACAACGGCTTCTTGACATTTGTGTTTCTTTTTATCGCTGCGCTAGTACCGCTTGCCACGAGTTCCCAGAATCCTTTGCGGTTCTACCCGTGAATGACGTCACATTTTCAATCTCTATATAATATGCATGTTAAATTTTATATTTGGGGTAAAATATCAAGTCTTTTCAAGTAAACCGGTTCAAGTCCAATTCAAGTCCCAAGTCATTGGTGTAAAAGTCCAAGTCAAGTCACAAGTCTTAGAACATTTTTTCAAGTCAAGTTTAAAGTCATAAAATTAATGACTGAGTCTGACTCGAGTCCAAGTCATGTGACTCGAGTCCACACCTCTGCATCAAACACCACTGTAGCTGTAGCTGAGAGAATTAAAGCCTTTATTGTTATTATACACAGTATAATGAGACTAAAAACATGGTGAAAGAAGGCTGGAGCGTCCTTCCTCACATAGTGACGTGCTGACATTGGTGCTCTCCAAACACAGAGACATTTGTGAGCAACATGCTGCAGTACAAGCAGCCTGTTTGAGATCTCCTCACCCTGCTGCTTTCTCCCATCGTATTATCTACTGTAATGCTTCTGTCATTCATCTTTTAGCGTCTCATGGTATTGAAACATACACGTGCTAATTTCTGGACTTTGGGATAAATATGTGTACGTTTCTTCTGAGTGGTTGGTAAAGAGACAAACTGCATTAAAAATGTTAATGAATTTATATAAAATGAAAAAAAATTGCAACTTTTCTAAAAGGGTCATTTTTGTATGTTACATTAACTTAAACTCAAAATCTTTACCACAGTTTAAATTGTTCTCAATAAGATGCAGACTCCAAGGGCACAGATCGTGCCACTCTGAGGAATTTGGGATCTCGCCTTTGGATACTTATTTTAAATCACTGTCTGCTGAGTTTAATTTCAGTCATCATAGCAACATTTAAAAATAACAACCATCATATCTTAGATCACCAGCCAAATGTGATTAAAAACTACTTAAAAGGTTTGCTCATTTCTCCCCCAACAACAGTGTTTTTTTTTCCAACCCAGACTTGCTTTTGCTGAACTCTCTTTAGATTTAATTTCAGAACTCTCTTGTAATGTCTCTGTTCCCATTTTCTGAGACTGTACTCTCAGCGTAACCACAAATACACTGGATTCCATTCCTAAACATCAGCACAACAATAATGTGTCACTGTCAGGGTCCCCCTCCCCGCTCCCTGGTACAGGGACATACATCACACCCCCTGCTGACCCTCTGGATTTATTAGTGTGTGAGTTACGTAAGTGTGTAGCTGTAGTTCTGGTTTTTAAACTGTGTGGCAGGAAACATTTCAAAACAAGTTTAGTCTCGGCTCATTTAGCTGATGTTACACGAAAACCCAGATTGATCACCATCTCTAGTCTAAGCTCTGCTGCTGTCTGACAGAAGCAGATCTCTTTACAAATAGATGACTTTTGTCATATGGCTTATTTCATTCCAGCTCTCATCTTTCTCTCAGCTGTTGTTATCACCTTATCCCTCATGTTATTCATCAAGATAGCGCAGGCAGTGGCTGAAAACAGTCACAGAGTAGGACTGTGTGTGTGTGTGATTCTGAGAAAGGTCTGGTTGGTGAGTGGAAGAGGGCAAAGGGGACCAAAGTCTTGAGGCGCAACATTTAACCTCCCAAAAGAAGAGGATGTCCCTCACAGTTGGACATGCGGACTCAAAACAGCCAGTGTGACTGACATATGCTGATGAATGTTGACTCAGGGATTCTGGGACATTCTGTTACTAAAGCCACGAAGCTGTGGTCTCTCTCCTTGACTCATAATTATAAATACACAGATTGGAGGATCCGTGGTAGAGGGGTTGTCCCGCTTTCATTTGGATTGGGCTGCTGTCCAAGCAAGTAATAGCTTACTATTCTAGGATTATGCCTTTGAAATCAGTAGCATTAACAAAATCTCTTCAGTGAATAACAGTTTTTTCTTCCTTTCATTAATTATCATAGCTGTGATCTATATTGATCACACACAGCTGCAGCTGATTAATGTATGGCTACCATAGACTGTAAATAAAGGATGGTGATAGCCACCTTGCTTTCAATCATGGTTAGTAAAGCCTTAAGCTGAGCATTTTGCTGTCGTTATCTTAGCTTCTTGAAACCCTCTATGATGAGCCAAGTCTGAATCTGACTGATTTAAAGAGACTCTGTGATGTGATTCTGATGAGGACTGTAATTTATTCTGGAGCCTATCCAGCTGTGATGGAGAAAAAGATGTGATACAAGCTGGACAGATCACCAGTTCATCACAGGGCTAACAGACAGGCAGGTGTGTGGATCCTTGAGCAAATGCCTAGAATGAGAATGCCAACTGGATAATCTAGGCCAGGTTGGAGGAACATGAAAACTCTATAGAAAAAGGCCCCAACCAAGCAGGTTGCAGAGCCTTTTTGCTTTTTACATTTTGATGTTCAGTGTGTTGCATTCTTCTCTTGCACTTTTAGTGTTTCCCCAAACATCCATTTTCTTGCATACATAAGAAATCATAAAATGTAGTGAAGTTTTTTTTTAAAGGGATATCCTTAAATATCCTTCTGTGTGTGCAGTTTTTTAAGCAGCACTTACTGAATAAACTGTCACAACAGTTGACACTTGCTGGGGGAAAGCAGCAGCTGCTCTAATCCCACGGGGTTAACCCTTGGGTGTATTATAAAAGATTAAACTGCTGAATGGAGGATTTCCAGTTCACATGTGGTGGAGTGACACAGAGGCAATTCTTGCTTCACCCATTAGTGAAAGAAAACAGGAAGAAAGCCGGAATATACAAGAGCAGATAGAACTAGATTTAAAGTAACAGTTTTGAAAATAAGGCTAGATCTTAAAATAAGTATATGTCACTCATACATTAGATTTGGTTACCCCATTTTCTAGATCTTATTATACTTCTTATCTGCAGTTTATTTTAATTTATACTTCTTCCATTTGCAGTTTTTGTGAAGAAGAGAGGACTTTTGCACACATTGAGTCAAACTGGTTGATTTATTTCCTAGCCTGAAGTGCAAGTTTCCATTTGGACTGTTTGAATGCAGGTTGTCCAGTTTTAGCAACAGTTCCTACATGAACTGCCATTCAGTTCCATTAAGAAAACACATACCCTCCAAAATGAGGCAACTAAAATAAAAAACATTATTATTTAGATGGATAAACAGGGCAGCACGGTGGCACGGTGGTTAGCACTGTTGCCACACAGCAAGAAGGTCCTGAGTTCAATTCCACCATCAGCCCGGGGTATTTCTGCATGGAGTTTGCATGTTCTCCCTGCGTTTTCTTTCACTACAGTAGTTTTTTTTTTTTTTTTTTAATCTCCACTGACTATGAAGTTTTGGAAGCATACTACTAGTGCAACTAAATACAAATCGGAGTAAAGAGGACCTATAGTATAGTATAATAGAGGAGCAATAATATAAGCTTGAGTAACTTTCCCTCAAAAAAAACAAATACAGCTCAAGTAATAAATACTTTATTTTCACATTAGAATTAAAAACGCAGTCATCTGCAGGGTACTATATCTCTTCTACAAGAGGTAAGTTGTGTGTGACCGACGTGTATCTTCCATTAACAGCATTATGTACAGCAATGAAAAACTGCCCAAGAAGTATTGTTTAGTTCACAAAAAACAAAAGCAAAACAAAAATTGTTGTGTTGTTGATCATCGGCCACCGCCATTGCCTGCTCCACCGCCAGCTCCTGCTCCCGACTGATCCTGAGCGCCAGACATCATCAAGAAGAGAACGAGAGGCACAATGTACATCCACTGGAAGAGAAGAAGAAAAGGGCAACTAAATACTGCAATATTTTTGGTTTCAACATACAAATCAACTGTGATCATCTAGCATCAGTGGCTCCTGATTGGTCATCCCAGATTAGCTTCAGTTCATTTTCACAACAGAAGAGAAGAAAAGGCATAAGTGGGTGACAGGGCCATAGAGTGACGATCTCAGGGGTCAAACACCAAACACATGCTAAATATAGCCAGAATAATAATTTCAGATATACTGGTGGTTTATCCTGTAGACTCCCAATAATACATACTGGTGGATGCCAGTGGTATCCCTAAGCCTCCTAGTAGATACCCCTATGCTATGAATTTCAAAATTCTATGTCGCCTTGTTCTGAGTTATCACATTCACAAACTTGGGTGTCGATGTCGCCTGCCAGCCCAGCGTAGTGATGACAATACACAATCAGCCTTTTACAGCTGATGAGTAAAAACAAATTTGATCTCTGTAATTCATGTTTTTGGCATTTTCACCTTTCCTCCCAATCACACATGTATGAGAGAAACGCAGGTGGAATGTTAAAAATGCAAGTAGTCGAGATAGGGAAAGAAAATTACTTTAAATACCTGGGCCAACCCAAATGACAGACAGTGCACGAGAGAAATGCAGAATGGATAACAGCAAGAGTGAAAAAGAAGGTTTTAAGACCTGCTATGATGTACAGTTTGGAGACAATTACACTGACAAAAAGACAGAAGGTGGAGCTGGAAGTGTTCAGATTTTCATTGGAAGTGACAAGCACAAACAAGATTAGAAAAGAGTATAGGAGGGACAAAGTCAGAGAGGCAAGGCTGAGATGGTTTGAGCATGTGCAGAAGAGAAACACTGGATATTGAAGATAGAGGAAAATAGGAAGATCTCAGAGGAGGCTGACGGATGTAGTCAAGGAGGAAATGCAGGGGGTTGGTGCTAAAGATCCACTGTGGCAACCCCAAAAGGGAGCACCATTGCAAGTATTTGGCATTGGACCTGAAGAGACCATGAAAAGACAGAAGGACAGAATGAGTGGACACAGAAAGGAGACGGGGTTTCATTTAGTCACGCTGACTAAAGGTTAAATACAAACTGAAGAAGGGGACAAGTAAGGAAACTGTACTTCAGTGGGACTCAGCTCTGCTCTCTGCCTCCCCCTGCTGGGGGCTGTGCCGAATTGGTGACCATGAGGAAGATTGCACCACCCAGAATCAAATACCACTGGAACACAGTACAGCATCAGTTCAACACAGATCAGTGAACACAGCAAGAAACACACAGAACAGCAAAACAAGACAGATTTAACAGCGCTCAGGCAAACTAAGACAGGATACAGGGCGGGATTCTGCCTGGAAAAACAGCTCGAAGCTAAGAAAGTCTGAAGACACACAAAACCTTACCACTGGGTTTAAGGGATTACTTTTTATGTTCTTATGCACTTTGTGGGAAAACTAATATTAGACGACTAGCAACACATGGATTCGTGAAACTGGGACCTCTAGCAAGCGACCAGCTGCCTGGAGCAGTTTTTGGTATGAAAACAAATCAGATGAAAAACAAGTCTGCATACTCATATGCCTCATAAAGATAAACACTATCTGTTCCAGAATTAAGGGTTTGATTACACTGTCCATCTACATTTGACCACCAAGTCCAGTTCTTTTTACTAGTGTCTTTAACAGAGTTGCATTGCAAAGAAGAAGGAAAGGAGGAGGACTCGCATCGCTGCTTTCAGCGGAGTAAGAGAAACAAACTGAAAAGTGTACCTGTGCCTAAAAGGTACTGACAAATAACTTTTTCCCCCGTAGTTTGACACAAACTGCAGGTAGAAAAGAGCCTTTCAACAGGACAACAGGAACCATTTTGACTTTTTGGGAGATATTTTCACTTTTCTGCCATAAATCCTGGCAAATGAAATAGAAGCAAAAGTGCAGTACAGCACTGATGTCTCCAGTGTATATTAAAACATACTAGACATATTTGAAAAGATGTGATGTGCCTGAGAACAGAAAATACGAGCTTAACAGTCATTTTCATTTATTTATTACCTGTACATCTTTAGGCCCTTCTAGCCTATCAGCAGTTTTCTGTGTAAGTACTTACATATTTAGCGATGAAAGATTTCTGTTCTTGTGGGTTCTTCCCTTTCTTCTCAGATTCCTGTTCCATCCGTTCAAGGAAGAAAGCCGTCTCAGGTCTGGAAGAAAGGTGACAATTAGTGTTGTGAAAGGTATAGAAAGACTTGTGCCACCCAGGACAACTGACATAGAGCTGCTAAGCCAAGGCAAAAGCTAAACCAAAGGATGTGGAAAAAACCTGCAGGAGGCCTTGACTTATGCAGAGACAACCACAAGTAGAGATTGAAACAATGTCAGATTGTAAAGAAGCTGTAAAGGAGAAAAGGACAAAATCACAGGTAAAAGCAGTGTGACTGACCCAGGTGCATTCACTGGAGCCATTATGCTGAGAGTGGTGTTGAAAATCTCAAGGTCGACCTCATCCTCGACCTCAGTGCCCCTGCAGGCCCCAGGTAACGTCACTATGGAGACACCGATGAGGTACCCGGAGACGTCAGTGTGGAGCGCGATCACATCGCTCAGATGGGACTCAACCATGGCACACTGAGGATCACAGGAGAATGTTAAAACAATATATAACAGCTTATTGCTTAGAAATATTTACAATTTACACTAATTACACACCGTTTGAGAAGCTTTAGGTCAAAACTAGCACTGATCAAATATTGCTTCTCAATATTATTAAAGTGTGAATGTGTTTTTGTTTCTTAATTTCTATTGACAGGATCACAAAGTAACTCATGATATTATACTATCATAATACCTTTCCACTGATAGAGGGACTCTACTTCATACATTCATATATGATACATCACATAATCTGTGTATAAATGTTTACATGTTAAAAAGAACCACGCCTTTCCTGTCTAAGAGTGAGAGCAGCGCACCAGCCTCAGATGAACATGTGGCAATTATAAAAGAGGCTACTTCAATGGAATGCAAATAGTAGTTGGGCTACAAGAAGTCAGACCTCCAACATGTGCAATACTTTGCAAAATGTAAAAAAATAGCTAAAGATGGAAACAATAAACTTGTCTAATGAAAACTTACAAGGCTAAGTTTTAAGTAGTTTTGTTATACTTAAAACACTAACCAGGTGACTTTTGTGCTTGCTGTGCCATTACTGTACGTAGTATTATATTGCTGCTGCTGACAACTTCAAACTTGGAATTAGGTAGTCTATCATCATTGCTCATTGTACACGAACATGAAAAATCCATTTATTTTGTTTGCACTAATAAATGCTGCCCGCTGCAATCATCAATAAAACGTCATTGTCAAATATCATTACACATATTCCTTGAAATACGGTGATATAACTTTGAGGCTACTTCGCCCACTCCTTGTGTCGGTTCATCTTATTTTATTTCAATTCTTTTCTTTCAACGGCCGACCTCCTGCTGTGAGAAATTTGTTCTTTAACACAAGTAAGTTAACTTCCATTAACTTTACTGCCTTTGATAAGGCCACTATGACGAGTTTATCAAGTCAAATTGGTCAAGGAACTCACATTAGAATATGTATAACATATAACTGTATAAATATTCTGTTCTATCCTTTGTGGAAAAACATAACATTTCTAAACCAACTGTATTTTTTCCAGCATAGAAGAGCAAAAAAAGCAACAACTAGACTGTAAATTATTTGGGGGAAAACACATCAGATTAACCACATCATAAAAAAACCTCATTCAGAGGCAAAATGTTTGCTCAAAGCTGCTCTTTCATAGCTGGAAGAAAATGTTTAATATAATTTTGTATTAACAAAAAAGTTTCTATATTTTGTGGTGAGCCGGTCTAGAGTAATTTTCATGATTCGTGAGTAAAGCAAAATTTTGCCTCACAATAATCATGTGAATTAATTTGCTTTAAACACCCATGAACATTTGCCAATAACAGCCAAAAGAACGAGGAGAAATAGGAGCTGGAATCAAGTTACAGTAATATATTTTAAGAACCTATCATTACATCCTATGATTTTACTCACTTTTCTCCAAGTCATTACCTTTTTCCTGTCTCCATCTAAAAGCTAAGTTTAACCATGCAGTGAAAACTACCCTCAAAAGCCGTCAATAAACATGTGCTCAATTTTACAGGAGGTGTTGTTTTTTAATCTTATCTGTAATTTCTGGAGAATTTGAGGGAAATACACACAGCTCTGACGAATGCTGTGAGGTAGCCTTCCATCTGCCGCTCTGTCTGTCTGTCAGCCTGCAGGAAAACACGAGGCACTCTGATCCTGTATAGACCGTCTACTGCAGCCACTTCCTGTGGGGATAGCCAAGTTAAAAACAAGTAATTTAGAAACGCATGTTCATACAGAAACATTATAAGGAGGATACATTAACACATCCTGAACTGATACTATGGTTAATGTAGTATAAATCTAGGAAAGTTCACCTATTGTTTTACTTGGCTAAACATCCAAACACATCCTACACCAGTGGAACAAGTGAGTGATGTTACCCACGTTGGTACCAACATTTTGGGTGACTTTCAGTCACAGGTAATTCTACAGATGAGGAGGTGGTGGCTCAAGAAGAAGGTTGTCTACTTATATGAAGACTGCTTATTTGATTTACAGCTCTTCAGGAAAAATGCTGAACCCCAAATTACCTCGATTCATATGTGATTAAGTGACAGGTAAAAAATGTCTGAAGCTAACAGAATGCATGAGTGAGCGTGAGAATAGGTGACTGCAGTGTGCACTGCAAGTACCGACAAGTACTTGTCCCTCCCCCCCCCGGCACCCAAAAAACCCCCCAAAAAACCCCCAACTAAATATTTATTTGAAACAGGGGAAATCTCTCCATCACTGGGCCATCTTGGAAATGTGTAGAAAACATCACTAAATCAATGGTTAACATGGTTCACCTTCAATTTGGTCCTGTCCTCATCTGACAGCGGGTTCTGACTTAGTGAGACACCCGGCTCTCTTCCAGGCTTTAACAGCAGAGCTCCACGCACTTGAAACTTTGCTACATCATCTGGAAAAATAAATAAATAAATAAATAAATTACAAATGATAACAAACCGTTCCCTGCTTGGAGACTTGTAAAAATCTGGGTAAAAAAAAAAAGAACCAACACATTGTACCTCTACATAGTTCATAGTTAACCATAAAATGAAGGTAGAAGTCTGTCATCAAAGCAGAGTGTTTTATTATTGTTAAATGAAGGAATAAACTGTAACTGCCTGTTTTCTTTTTTTATTTGATTGACAGCATGTTTTGATTTTGCATTTTGAGAGTATAATAAATACTGAATTTGCCCATCCAAATGCTATGATTTCAAAGGGTGTTTAATTCTGGGCTGTGAAATGACTTAACTGTTTGTATTGTTACAGCTGACTTTATCCCAGCTGCACGCATTATTGAGAATAATTTAATTTTAAACAGACAGAAATGTCGTAGAAAGCCTTCCGAGAAGAATGGAAACTGTTATAGCTGCTAACGGGGGAACCAACTCCTTATTAATGCCAATGGATTTAGAATGGATGTCATTAAAGCTCCTGTAGGTGTGAAGTGTAGGCGTTCATAGGTTGTTATAAACGCAAAAAAACAATTCTGAAAAATATGTACATTTGTAGCAAATCAGGTACATTCATTAATAAATGCAAAAACATATTAAACAGACATTTTTAAATGGAGTCTGGCGTTTACCATGACAATTTTCTTGTTGCGTTAAGCTTAGTTAGCTTACCAACATAATCAATGTCGTATCATACAACGTTACAGTAAGAAAAGAATTAAATATGTTTCTCACCAACTTCAAATGAGTGTTCAAGAGGCACAGAGAAACCACTGAACTCAGTCTCCAAGGCATCACCAACCTGAGAATGAACATGAAATCCACTGTTAGCCTTTCAGTCGGTCATACACAGCTAATGCTAAATAGCTAACAGGTACAGCATCCACTTCACTGCATTTAAATTGATGTCGTCTATGTTATAACACTTCACACTTACCCTTCTTCCGTTATTACAACATGCGAAATGTAAACATACGAAGAAAACAGTGGAAACAACAGCAACCTTAGATTGTACCACACGAGCCATTTTGACAGAAACGGACACCGGAAGAATGCCTCAAGTGGCATAACACATTAACTTCCGGCGATTTTCATAACAAAAGCTCCTTTTCTTTTCTTTTCTTTTCTTTTCTTTTTCAAAAAGTAATTACGATTTCAAACAAAGGGTTAACAAACAACATAAAATGTAATCACATGCAAGTGTTTTTTTTCTTTTTTCTTTAAGCTGTTAGACAGCTTAATTACTTACCATCAATTAATCATTATCAAGTAATCCTACGTTGTCTGCATCATTCCTAATAATGATTGGAGACCTTCATGTGCTCTATATGTAGGTAACGTCATTGCTTGCACACACACACACACACACACACACACACACACACACACACACACACACACACACACACACACACACACACACACACCTGTTGACAGAATGCTTCTAATAATCTGTCTGTATTTCTGGTGATACCTTGTAATGTCAGCAATAATGAATTCCTCTTACCACATAAACGAGTTTTAATTTCTATTTCGTGCTGTAAACATTTTAAATTAGTATTTCTTTATATTTTGTCATGTGCAATGAGAGATGGAAAATTTACTTTAGAGATGAGCCAACAACCCCCAAAATCTTTTCTATTTAAATTAAGATATTAATTTAATGTCAGAGTATACTTCTGACATTATTTAGGGTATAATTAGTATTGGAATAACAATTTTATATACGTTTAATATCTGTCACAATATGCCAAACATGCCAATTTACTCTCCTTTGCATTCTAAAACAGAAATACTGAAACAAACATGATAGAGATCTCTTGTGAGTGAGATTAACATGTACTGACACATCCAACGCCAGCAGAGGCTGCTAACAGATCATAAAACACTGCCTCGACCTTCTTCTCACCCCCATTACTTCCACAGAAGTGCCCCGAAAAGTGCAATTTTTATCAGCTGAATAATAAATATTTAAGGGGTAATTCATGTGTTACATCTTTTAGTCAGCATTTCATGCTCTACCTCAGCCAGAGTTTTATTTAGGTAAATGCCCTGCTTAGGGGTAAGTCTTTGATGAAACAAATAAAGCTCTTTAGATCCGCTCCTGCACTAATCTAAAGAGCTAGATCAGGGTTTTACATCAAGTCATAACTGGCAGCAGTTCACATCTGGCACTGGAATGTGTCTCAAGTGACCTCTTATCATCAGATTTCTTTTCCCTGCTAGACTTTTTTTCCTTTTTTTAATCTTTGCAAAACTGTGACTACTGCAATTAGAACTCACCAAAAAAACTGGAAATGAGGATTGCAGTGGCTATTTGAAGACTTAAGTCTGGCTCCAGTACCTTCTCAATATTATTAAAGTTGGTAGTATGTACTTTGCCCAGTGCCAGGTATGGGCACTCAAACCCTCTGATGCAGGGGTTTGAGTGCCTGACAATTCAGTTACAGTGTTTCTGTTTAGCGGTGTTTCTCTCATTTCAAATTATTTCCCTTGTGCTCCTGCTAAATTAAAAGAAACCAAATACAGAGAGGGGGCTACATGAATACTTAAAATATGCATATATTGACTTTCTTTTTTTCGGTGGAGGAATGCACACTTCTTTCCCCAGAATGAAGTATTCAATCCTAGGGTTTTCATGGTGGTGTTTGGACATCTACATTTAGAGCTGCTTGCGTATGATAAGATTTAGAAGTATTTTAATCATTTATTTAGATTTAATTTTGAATGGGACTTTTATGAAGGGCTCAGCTTTCTGTGAGTGCTCTATAAACTCAGAGGTCCTGCCTCAGTTTGTTAGCACATAGCAGCGTTCCTTCAGCTCAATAGGCTCAGTGAGTAAAGGCTGCAAAATGTGGCACCTCCAAGTCAGAATTTATGGATAGTTGCTGCTCTTTTCTGTGCCTGTGAGCACTGGATTCTGGCTCCAGCTGCTAATTTAACTAGGCTTGAAGGTGCTGAAATGCTGTTGGACAATCCAAGGGTCAGGTACAAGAAGCACTGTAGCTGTGACTTGACTGATTAGAGGTACCCGCCAAATATAAAAGTATCAAACCAGAGAGAAGAGAAAACAGCTGCACGTTTCTGCCAAATGTGATTGATGCGATTTATTTCTCAATGCTTATTCTTGGCTGAAGAGTTCTGCTGACATGCAATAAACCCTCTGTGGATACAAGTGAAAGGCATCAATCATTTTAAACTTCACATTTCAGCATCAAAGTGCTGAAAAGGAGTTTTGAATTCATCATTAATCCATTAAAGTTTGGAATACCAAGAAGTCAAGGTTACTTTTGGACATCCAACTTATCTTAACTTATTTATTTATTCATATAACTCTTTGAAACATAACTCTTTTTTTTGTTTAAAAAAAGCCTATTCCTTTATTATTCCAGACATTTATAAGAGTTACAATTAAGCTGAAACGAAGAAATAATGTGCAAAAATGGCTAAATAATTACTACATTTACAAAATTGATATTTTCCTGCTGTCCCAAAACAGTTGTGTGGATCTCCTTAAAAGTTCGCTCGAAACCTGCTTTAATTTACACACAAATTCCTTCCACATCTTATATGCCAACATTAATATATTAATATATTGTATGAACTGTATTTATGATGTATTCAAACCAGTTATTTGATCATAAATTATAGATGTGCACATACTGCTATTACATTTCTGTTGATGGAAATGATCTGTCTCTCTGGGCTTCGTCTTCAGCTTAAAGGAGCCAGAGCTCAGTATGGAACATATGGTGACTGTGGCATGTGATTCCCCCCCGGCTTTGCCTTTGAAACCATGCAGCCCTATACAGTATCCCCCCCCCAGTGGGAGAGCCCATTACTCTCTGTCACAGCCCTAAACAACGGTGTCACCTTACTATTCTTAGTCAAATATGAAAGCATGTATATTTATGTGAAATGACAACAGGACTTTCACTTTGAAGGAAGACACTGTCATGTCCTGTCTGCCTGCGGGCTGTTAAAAATGGAGCAGGGTGACAAATGAGAGAGGAAGCGAACAAGATGTGAGGAAAAAGAAAAAAACATCCAAAGTTGTAAATATGTTACCACAGTTTCACTAAAGAAAACATTTTCTTCCAAGCCTCAGCAGTGTAGTCTTTGTGAATAAATTTTTCATACTGCAGTGTTTACAACTGATCAGACAAATCAGATAATTATAGAAATTAAAATTGAATTGTTTTCAGTTTTTTACCGCCGTGCTAAGAATCCCTCTTTCCTCTGTTTACTGAGTGTGGCTGCGCTAGACAATTTTTTAGAGGCTGTCAAGCTGATCCTACATCGGGGTGGTGCAGCGCAGGTATGACTTCCATGTAGAGTTACACCACGAGGATCATGTGAGATTTTCCTTTATGCTGGTTCTGCCTGAGGCTCTTTGTTCTAAGAGGAAGTTTTTCGTTCCCACTGTTGCCAAGTGTTTCTCATAGAGAGCCAACTGATTGTTGGGGTTTTCATTCTAATATTCCAGAACTGAATTTTATGCAACCATCCATCCATCCCATGGCTACATAGCAAATTAAACATATTACAGCAATCTACAGCAGTCTAAAACTTATGAGCACTGCTCTATCTACACTGAAAAAAGGCCATGTTGGATTTACTTAATTCAATAATGGACATTGGTTGCACACAAATGTTTTGCTTTGGCAGAAACTTAAACAACTGAGTTAAATCAACACAACTTTTTCATATTCAATAAACCTGTGCAATTTGTGTTCAATAAACGTGATTGAAACATGTTTAGATGAAGTAAGTTGAGCTCTTGGAATGTTTGAATCCTTCACAATTTTGTCATTTTGTTTCAACACTATTCAATAACTTTGTCACGGAGGAGCAGGGAGGACTCGGCGCAGACTGAAATCTCAGAAAAACAGGTTTATTTACACACTCCAGGTGCACTATATACAGGTGAAGGAGAAGGGGGCCAGGGTTCCCAGGGGTGCAGAGAGGAGTCGGGAAAAGCATCCAGAGTCCCCAAACCAAGCACGAGAAATCTGCATACAGAGAACAAGAGTTAGCACGGAACTTTCACGGACAGAGCTCAAAACTGGCTGAGGCTAAAGTAGCACTGACGAGCGTTACTCAGTAGTCCAGCGGTGAGGTGCTCTCAGTCACTGCCTTAAGTAGCGGGAGCAAACAAGGTGAGGAGCCACAGGTGATTGCCTACAGGTGGTGGAGGCCGGGAGCTCACAATGAGCTCCGCCCAGGCAGCGAGCAGAGAGAGAGGAGAGAGAGAATAGACAAAACATAACATGTAGCCACACAGGGCCAGCCGAGCAGGCACGGGGACCATGACAAACTTTTACCCCAATACTACTTGGTCACTTAAATACTACATGTTGTCTTCATATTACATAATGTTCAACAAAGTCTAGAGTCTGGCTAACATAAAAAGTGAATGGATCTACAGCAACTACCATCCTCCTATCTTTATCCTGGTTGCAGGGGGGGCTGGGGCATAACCCTGAAGTGATAAGTTATGAGGCAGGGTACACCCTGGACAGCTCACCAGTCTATCACATAGAGACAAACAACCATTTGCACTCACATTCTCAGGTAATTTAGAATCACCAATAAACCTAACTCTAATAACTGCATGACTTTTAACTGTGGGAGGAAACCAGAATACCCAGAAAGAAACCACTACAAACTAGCCAGATTGCAGATTTGAACCCAGGACCTTCTTACGGTGAAGCAACAGCACTAACCACCATACCAGGAAATCCGTTATCTGTACAGGTGAAATAACTAGCTTGTTTTTTCAAATACTGCTGTTTTGTCAAAGCCACTGGCATCTGACAGTTATGCATAAGGTTTTCCTTTGGTGTATGTGCTGTCACTCACTGCTATGGATGCTTATAAAGTACATGCTTATGGCGTCACACTGTGCACCCTTAAAGGGGGCTCATTAATAACTCCACATTTTTGTACTTGATTGAGTTACAGTTCAGAATAATCCTTATTTATCTTATATTAGGCTTTGATGCAAACCCTTGGTTCACTAATTTACTGAAAGGAGTTATTTTAGCTCCTTTTAAGATCATCCTGCTTTTTCTTCTAATTGGTTCCACCTCTTAAAAATAACAGTTGGGTGGTGCTTCTTGTGCCCATAGACAGAGCACTGTACCTGAGATGACATACTATAAATCTTATTGGCACTATACAGATTCAAGAGAAGAAAAAGTCTACTAGAAACTGAAGATTTAGAGTAGTGACCCTGAACCTGTGGCTCACCGGAAGTACTTGTACATACACCTTATTATTTCAAAGTTTGCCTCTGTCTAATAAAAATCAAGGAAACGTGTCATAGGTCTGCATAATAAACATAACATTTAAAATATGTAGGACTATTGTTGGGAAGAAGGTGTTTTAGCTCATATCAGGATATCCTCCTGTAGTCTTTGTGATGGGTGCAAAATAGAGCCAGAACTGCCAACATAGTGATAAACCCTTAACACAAATATTTTCCAAAGCATATTAGTAATTTTAAGTAGTGGAGCCACTGAATTTATTTGGTTGCTAGAAACTTCAGTGCTATTGATTAGCAAAATTTGTATGTAGGCCTCCTATTTCCCAGTTGGTAAGGAAAATAAGTTACTTAGCGACCATTACTATGCAATTAACACTGCATTGGCTCCACCTCTGAAAATGTTTCGTATGATGTGGTGGATGGCAAATTCTGTGCTTTTTTATCTTCATCTGAGCAATCTCTGCACCTGTCGCCCAGACTATAAATCCAACCACATGTTCAGTTTTTCAGTTCAGTTTTATTTATATAACACCAATTCATCACAACAGTTGCATCAAGGTGCTTCATAAGGTAAAGACCCTACAATATTAAAAAGAAAACTTGTTGTGGCTGTTGACTCAACCTATGCGGACACTACATGCATCTGACAGAATGACAGTATTTGACACACCAGGATGAGACATTTAGAGACTCCTTTGTTTATTGGTGAGCTATACTCATCTGACCATTTTCTGTCTTTTTACTGCCATTTTCCATAAAATACTCTCATATCACCCTGAATGTAGTTTCTCAAACACAATAAAATATATTTACTTAACAGATTTGTTTTTAAATTATTGCTAAATGACATCCATTAAAAGCTTTAACCTCTATATAGTGCTATGACGCTGTCTTGGGAAAGCTGCTGTGAGAATGGAGGGGACCTGCTTCAGCTGGCATTAAGTGTTTTTCAGTGAGGCTTAACTAATGCAAGCGTTAAATAACTCTGGTGTCATCCTCTGTAGGGAATCAGTGGATCATTTAGGACACCTATAGTAAGTCTTCTATAGCCACTTTGAATCCACAATATATGAATAATTTCAGCTCATTCAGAGAGTTTAGTCACATTATAAATTGCAACTGATGACCTGTGAATGCGTAAAAAAGATTTATTGAAGATAATTCAGCTTTAAAGTAAAGTAATGTAAAGTTATGATATACAGTAAGTCTAACAGACTCAAGGACCTTTTATGTCCTATTCAAACAGCTCTCCATAATCTTCCTCTGGGGTATTTTGTTCTCCTTGAACATATGAATCTTAAGTTGCACTTACCTTAAATAGCTGTTCTTCAATCTCTGCCTCTCTTTCTGGCTTAAGTTCTCTCTCCAAAATTAAAGTCTCAAAGAATACGTATTATTATGCAAGGTTAGGGCTGCCTGAGTAATTTCGAAAGCAAAAAAAATGAGCGCAGAAACCAAAGGAAAAAAGAGAACTGCATATGGATGAAGAAATGGAAAGTGAAAGGCTTATTAAATGCATAATTTAACACTGATGTTTGTAATTTGGTCTACAGTAAGAGCTTACTGTCCTTTTTCTGTCATTTAAATCCTGTCTTTTTTTGGTAAATATATTGATTACGTCATATGTCACACATGTGAAGAACAAATCCTAGTGTGAGCATACATAGTTCAGGAACTCATAAGGTGACCTCTCTCTATTCTGACCTTGCTCCGTAAATCCCTGCATGAAGCTTTCCTCTCTCACAAAGTACAGCTAGTTGACAGCTATGCCTACAAAAGAACAAATGGGATTGTCATTGCCTATAGGAACGCACGGCTGCCGCTGTTTTGCTCTCATTTTTGATTTCCTTCCCCCTCTCCCTTTCTTGTCAGCTGGGGACAGTGAAAAAATCACTGGGTGGAAGAGGGGGAGAAGAACCTTAGGGTAGGCTTTTCAGAAGAGCAACACCCTCCGCAGGGTTATTGATATATAGTTTAGACCCCTTTTCATGACACAGAAAAATACTGGAACACCTCTTACAATAATTTTTCAACACAACCTATGTTAATGGAACAACACAGCCCATTAGGAGTAGAAAGAATTGCCAAATACTCCTTATTTTGTAGCTAAGCAATGCTAAATGGGTATTCACTACAGCATAACATATATTTGTGGTAAACATGCATTATATAACAAGTTAATTCTACATGATCAGTCTGTTGTGCTACGGAATAAAGTGAGGCAAGTGCTGGCTAGTGAAAAAGATTAGAGTCACAGAAGCCTTAATTTCAAGACCGTTAGTGAAAGCAAGGCTGATACTTGCATTTGCAGTGATTTATACATGGTGACATAGTTCTCCCACAACCCTTCCATGTGCATACACGGAGAGCTGGAGGCAGGCAGAGCTGCAAGAAGACAGAAAAGAGCAGGCATCACTGAGAGACATGACACTGATTAAGTCTGATACGGGAGGAAGTGAGGAGACGGGTTGCAAAGGAGGTTGCAGATGTGCAGCGACTGTCAGCGAGCTAAAACTTCTTAAAAAGCATGCCCTATTTGTCAATTGGAAGTGTAGAGGGGTTTCCTTTGAGCCATCAGCTGATGTGGCCAGGGACTGAGATCGTCTGATCTTCTGGCACTGCAGCTGAGCTTGACTTTGTGGCCTTCCCAAGCTTAAGCTATGCTTAATTATAGATTTAGGGCATGGAAAAAAGGAAAAGATTCACTCTTCATTTTTTAAACCTCCTAACCCTCATTAAAGTGGCAAAACATATTATCCTCCCCTCTAATAACACAAAACATCTGTGGAGTTTTACCACTGCGGCATCCCTCAGTCAAATTGTCAGTCAGAGCTCATTAGCATCAGTAAGTTTATTAATGTTCTGCCTACAGGGCCTAATGAGTTAATCAGCTGGCAGGTTTTCCCATGGGTTGGAATTCTTTATGGCTCTGAACCACTTTTACCCCTCATGGTGTCTCAGTGCCTCCTCAGGGCTCTGCAGCTACCACTAAGGTTTCAAGTGACAACATCTCTGTCACTCTCTTCCTCCTTCCTTGTTCTGCTTGTTAAGGGGGGGCATGGCAGTGGTACAAAGTAAAAGTGTTGGGTGGGCATGAGGGGGATAAGGCGGTGGTAGTGGTGGTATGGGTGGGGGTGGCGGAGGTCATAAAAAGGGATGGAAGAGTTGGAAATGCAGGCAGAGCCACTGCCAAGCAGGGACGAAGACGCTTTCAGAGGAATCGCTGTAAACAGACACAGTCATGCCTGAGCCCCAGAACCCAGGTAAGCTGGTCCATCCTGTGAGATTAGAACAGAAAAAAACAGACGTGGAAGCTAGTGATTCTGTGCAAGGTGCAGATGTGTGGGAAGAGAAAAATCAAGGCACTTCTAACTAATTTTAACCCTTAGTGTTTATTCTTGATAAAATTATCTTTTCAATCACAATAAATCAGGAGTTTTATAATGTCGTTGGTAATGAATGACCTAATATAGACTACAATTTATTAGTGGGCATGCAAATTAAAGCTGTTTAATAATCTGTGGCATGAGTGTTAGGTTTATAGGTGCATGCCTTCATTTGGTATCACTGTGCTGCTTTCTCTTTCCCAAACAACTGTTCTGAGGTATAGTGCGAAACTGCAACTGAGTTCAATGAAAGCTAAACAAATATTTAAAAATACTTTCAGAGTTAAATGCACTTAGGGTTTTTTTTGCCTAAATGTTGGTAATCAAAAATAAAACAATCCAAAGTTATGGATAAAGAAAAATATATTCTCTTTAGCTGCTTGAACTTGTATTTTCTTATAGGAAAAGTGTTTTGTATACATGACGTTTAATTAAGCTGAAGAAAGCAAGACGGTAAAAGTTGGCAAACTTATAGTGACGTCTGATGTGAGTTTCATAGTTATAACTGATGAAAATGCACGTCATATGCAATTATCTTAAGTGACTATGTTTTATTACAGAGACAGAGTGCATGCGCTTTGTTTTTACACTAAATCCAGTGTCATATAATTATGCAAAACTCCATACATTTTATATACACTGAAGTTATTTAATTAAAAGAAAAACAGAGGCTGTAAATGGCAGTAAATGCCTTCTTTTATTACTGATAATAAGCCCTTTCATTGCACCATAAACTGGAAGTATGTGGTTCCAGCGGATAATCTTCCCATGCATGTGGCATAACATTTGGTAATCTCAGTGCTGAAACATCACCACAGCACTGTGATGTAGTGTATGCTGTAATGTTTCTATCAGTCACTGGGTCTGAAATATGCTCCGCCGCCTTTGTCAGCAACAACCTCAAACTGTAAATCATCTTGCAGCTCTAAGCGGGAGAAATGAGAGCATGCATGAGGGAAGGAGTGAAGGAGGGCACGAGGGAAGAAAGAGGTAACAGATAAAAGCGGAGAGATGAGGGGAATGATTTGTTAGAGGGACCTCTGTCAAGTCAGGTGTAACTACCTTGCCGTCGTATCTCTGCACCTCAGACACCTTATCTATCTGACCCTGATTGCCTCCCTCATTCTATTACACTGTCTCCTCTGCTGGCATCAATCTCCCCATTCGCCAATCTGCATGAAGTTCACCATATCACTGCTGTTATGTAAAAGTCAGAACTCCCATTTTCTCAGATATATAATTCCGATATCTGTTTTACTCATTGAGCTCTTTCAAAGTCATGTGGATCAGACCAAAAAAGGCGTTTTGCTGAAAGCGACATGCGTCTGCAAAAGTCCGTATTTAGAAATGCACGTCAGCGTTGATGCATCATAAAATGCATTTGATGCACTGAAATCTGTCCCCTTTAGTGTACCTTATACCCTTTCCCTTTTTATTCTTCCATCAAGCAGTAATTCCATCCCTGCATCCAATGTGTCTCCAGGCCAGCGTCCTGACATCACACATATTATGTTCCTAACACCACATTACAGCCGTCACCCAGTCTCCTCTTGTTCTTGTGTTTCCACCCATCCCAAATTATTGCCCCGCTCATGAACTTCCTCACACATCCTCAGCTTTGGAGCCCCTCTGCCCCTGTCGATCAGCTGGTTACAGCTCATGTGACTCATCCAGTGTTAAGGCTGTTGGGGCTTCAGAAGACTTGGTGATCGGGAAGAAGCACGCATCCCAATAAACAGCCACAAGAATAGTTCTCAAGTGTAAAAGCGATGGCCGTGGCCTTGTGGATCCACAAAAGGAAAGGCGCCTCTAGAGAGCGAGGGGAAACACACTTGGATGGACCTTAGCTGACCCATATAAGACACGTGGAAGGAGCCCAGTAGGATCATAGTTTTCATGTTAATCATGGATTGTTATGTCTCATGAACCAGTGGGAGCTTTGGATTGAGCCAGTCACAGAATAATTAGACCTTGCGCACCAGAGTTGATGGTAATAGTTGCAGGGTGCAGGGTGACAGTTCGCTGGCGCTGCTCCACTGCTGAGCACGCGTAGACATAACAACACAATTTTTAATTACCAGTAACGCTGCCAGAGGCCGCCATCTCTACCCAAACACTCCCTCCCCTGTTAGCATACAAAGGAGCGCGGTTCAGCTTAACAAAAAAGACTCTGAATCTGGCTTAGATTCAGATGAAGGGCAAACGTAGACTGATATCTGCATTCATCCACTGCATCAAGTTCTTGAATATCTTAAGTAGGAGTAACCATACTTTTTTTGAGTGAGCACATCGAACTGCTCGGCTCCTACTCCAGTTGTTTTAGCAGAACTTCTGCAGACTTGTCTGTTAGACAGTATGATGCTGCTCAGACAAATGAAAACAGCTATCACTACTGCGCATTTTCAACGGCTACTTATGAGTGCATGTAAATCGTCTGCTGATGCCAGCTTTTTTTAGTCTCATAGACTGGATATAACAGCTAAGAAGACCAACTGTCAGTTTGAGAACTTTTGTTTTGAAGAATGGTCTTTGCCATCCTGGTCTTTTGGAGCCAGCAGTAGCTAAAGTAAATTCTATTTTTGCATTTAATTCTTGCTAGTGTTTCAGTGAGTGCTTTGCAAAGACATAGATACTTGATAAGTTGAGCATTAGAATGCCACTAATAAAAACCTGCACATCAAGCCAAGTTTTTGTCAAATAATGAATTGAATTAAATTAAATACAGACCAAGAGGCAGAGACACTGCAAATGCTGTTGAGCTGTGCAGTTTAGTGACTGAAAACAGGTGAAAAGTAGCAGAAAGCTAGTGGCTAAAGACATCGATGTCAGCATCAACCTGTTCCAGTCAAAACAGCCATGCCACAATAACTTAATACATTTTAAACTAAAGATCTAGATGGAAGTTTGCCTCTGAATTAGAGATCAAGATGTTTTTGTACCAACCTGTAAAAAATGTTTATTTCTGCTGTGAAGTTATGCATACAGAAATCAGGTGAGACAGACTCACTTTTGAGGCCAGCATCAAGTGGTCATGGAGCCACAGTTTCTGCAACTTCTGGCTTCATTTATCAGCCAGGAGGTTGCTGCTTAGTTATCCTGAGAGTGGGCTGGCTGTGTTTTTTTAGGGTCAATTCTTTATTTTTAGGATATCTCATGGGACCAGCCTAAAACCTGTTTGTTTCTGTGACTAAAGAGCGTAGATAGATGACAAAAAAACTCCAAAATCATTAATAAATTTTAGTTTGTTTCATTTTTTTCTTTTTATTTGAGTATCGAGCCACAGCACTGCTGCAGGCCTGTTCTCCATTGAGACTATGTCACTTTTTTGAACCATTAAATTATTTTTCAGTTTTTATTTTGTTTTAAAGTTAAGAAATTTGATCTGATTTCAGAGAGAGGGAATGTCATTATTATGGTCACATGGCTCTGGCTGGGAGGACAGAAGCCCAAACTACCAGCTGTTCAAATCTTACATTAACAAGTAGTATCCACTCAGAAAAAAGGTGGCTTAAAGAGCAGGATAAAGGAAATAAAATGGCTTTTTTCACACAGGTGGATGAAGTGAGAGGCTACACCAAGGCCAGGTATAAGATAAATAAGCATCAATTTGAGCTCTGAATCATGCTACTCCAGCACAGTCCAAGAATAAAACTGCTTTCTCTAAAGGATGAATTAAGATGTGCAACTGAATTCTTTTGAGCTAAACAAGGATCTGTCTTAGTGATAGTTACACCTGGACCAATCATGTATCTGTGTGTAAAACTGGTGCCAGAGCCTGTCTTCTTTTTTTCACAGTTGTTTAGCAGAAGGTTAAACTTCCTGTATTCCCATGTCTATTATGTCACATCTCCGCTCTTCAGCTCCCCGAACCACGCGTCTCACAACGGGTCGAGTGTAGCATTACTTCATACCAAGGCGATCATCAAGTTCCCACAGGTATGCGCCTGCTGCTTGATGGATTGCAGACAGATGCAGAGTCAAGCAACTGTGCCACGAGGTCCTACAAAAAGAGTGTGAAAAGTTAACTGATCCCCTGAAATATCATTAACAAAGCCTCTCAGAGCGCAGCCCAAGCAGTGTGATGCGCAGTGGATACACACCCAGAAATGTATCCCTTTTTCTAAAAGCTTCCTCTTTGATCAGAGAGAGGCCTTAGCCTATTTGGAGCACAGGCTGGTGTTGATTTGAGCTGCAAGACAAAAGGAAATAAATGGAAAGCTGAAGTGGATGACAGCTTAATATGGTATTTAAAGCTGCCTTTGTTTACAGATTCCTCATGTCTAAATTAGAATTGCATTTAGTAATTGTTTTCTTATGTTGAGAGCGCTTTGTTCACACAATGTCAATTCATTGAAATTGTCAGGAAAGTTTACAGCACTGCTATAAAATCGAATCTTCAGTTTCACACCCATTTTTCAAACCGATTACCAAATCCTTCCCTTTCTGCGCTCTTGTTCTTCCATAAATCTTCATCCTTTTGTGTGGCAAGGAGCGAAGAGAAAGCAGGGGGAAAGAGACATGACTGGTCCAATTCAAACAAGCCATAATTCTTATCATCATCATTAAAAGTCAGTATTATATACAACCATCCAGTCTCTTGTGTTCCCTCCACAAGCTTGTGCGTCTAATCCCTCGGTCCTTGGCCACAACAGGCTTAATGCAGGATCGTTGCAGAACGCGTACAAACGGAATAACACGGTAATGTCAGCACCGTCGGAGCTTTATCAACTTCTCTCAGTGGGAGAAACATTATTAGTGACCTTTTTCTTTATAGTAAAGTCTCTATAGAGCACAGAGCTTGCTTTTGAGATCAAGATGAAATACTGAAAAGAATGAGAAGAAAGTATATAATTTCATCCTTTCTGCTGTAATAAATCAACACATAAATCACACACAGGTTCTCTAAAGGGATGACAGCACAACAATCTTGGGACCAAATCTCTCATCAAAGCACAGATTGAGGAAGGTTTGCTGTTGTACACAGTGTAAGGCTACAACTAATACCACCGCTTTCCTCGATCCATTGATTAGCTGTCTAAGGTGACGCCTTCAAATTGCTTGTTTTGTCCCACTTGCACTCAGTTTACTGAAGAAGAACATTTGAGAGGCTAGTAGCAGCAAATGTTAAAGTTAATGCAGAGATTATTGCATATATTTTCAGATTGCTCAACCAAGCTTTGTTCAGATTGTAGATTTTATGTAAACTGTGACCTTTTTAAAAAAGGAGGGCAATAATGATTAAAATGGTTCAAACCTAGACACAGTCTGGAGGAGCATACGTTCAACCATTTTCTTCTAAATCTTCTTCAAAGCACCTTTCACATCTTTTAAAGGTTCATATGAAAAAAAAAATCCCTTAAAATATTAAATATAGTTTTTTTTCCCTCCAACAAGCTAAAACTAAGCAGCCGAAAACAAAAAGTAGGTCATCTAGATTTGCAAAGACCGCTCCTGTTTATTTCCTGGTTGTATCAGTGCAGTTAAAACTGCGAGTTCCTATTTACCAGGCAGATTAACTCCCTTCCCGAGGCTTTCATTTTACAGATGAGTGGACATTTGATCAATACAGATTTTTTGAGTTTCAAAGTAATATTTTTTTCTTATATTTGCAGTTATTTTGATCAACAGTTCAGAAAAAAAGAAGAAAAAGATCAATAAAATCTTCATAACTGCATGTTTTTTATTTTAAAACTGTGTCACAAATTGATTTCATGGAAAGCTGCTCTGTGATGTGCAGTTATTATTTTTGATTCTGACAATCACTCGAATTACGGGAACATCTGCTCTTTGATGTTTTACACCATCCATTACTACCTGCATGTCAAGCAACTATTTAATTGCTACTCGAGATTTATCCATTTACCTTCTCCTCCTACATGGAGAGACAGTCTATTCAGTACGTGATGCAGCTGTAAAGATCATCAAGACTGTCAAATTAACTTGGCAAATGATTGAGTGATCGGGAGGGCAGAGGCTTAAGCGTACCCAGATTCTGTTGACAGCTTCGCTCTCCATCCTCATCATAAAATGGTGAAACTACATCAGTCATGCTCTGCTCCCAGTGTGGATGCCAGCCAAGTGCCAATAATACCATTGATACTCACACACAGAGTCTGTTTATAAATAGACTGCTTTAATATTAATCTTCTTTTTATTTCTCCCCTGCTAATACACTGCATTTATATATATATATATATATATATATATATATATATATATATATATATATATATATATATGTGTGTGTGTGTGTGTGTGTGTGTGTGTGTGTGTGTGTGTGTGTGTATCTGAATATTGTGGAAAATACAAAAAATACAAAAATACTTTTGGTCACACCGTCATGCGATTTAAGGAAAGTGTAGCAACAGCAGCAGCTTGGCCACATGTGATTACTGCATATATTAATAAAAGAGTGAGTTGCTTTTATATTGGGATTAAGGTGCTTTACAGGCATTGAGGGATTCCCTGTTGAATAGCGTTCGAAAAATGCGTAAGAATTGGAGAGGATTGGACTTTCAGTTACTGAAAACATCACTCAGTAAGAAGCAGAGCTGCTCCCAGAGCAGAAGCAGCCTGACTGGTTGAGTTAAATCTGACTAATTCAAAAAGAACAGTCTCTGCTCCGAGGTTCATGATTTAATTACTTCCTGAATCACATTTATTTATTAAAACTGTTAAAAATGTATGGCTAAATTCCACTTTTTGAGGTCAACTTATAAAGAAATGTAAAGTGTTATGAAATGGGGGGTCCTGCACTTCTCTTTTTCCATCCATTGCCAAGTCAAACCCCACATACTCACATCTCTCTTTAAGGAAACGTAGCCCACTGGCGTTACATTGATTCAGTACACCCCTTGATTCAGTAGCTTGTAAAACCAACTTTAGCATCAATAACTTGAAAGAAGCATTTTCGGTATGACTTTATCGGTCTTTCATGTGGAGGAATTTTGGCCTATTCTTCTTTAAAACATTGCTTTAGTTCACAGAAGTTTGCAGGCTTTCATTTATGCACAGCTCTCTTAACGTTCCCCCACCTTAATGACTTTGTGTTTGACGAATGACTGCAAGGTGCCCAGGTCCTGTGGCTGCAAAACAAGCCTCCCACCACTGTGCTTGACAGTTGGTATGAAGTGTTTGCACTGATATGCTGTGTTGGGGCTGTACATCTAAACTTTGCTCTCATCTGTCCAAAGCAGATTTTTCCAGAAGTATTCTGGTGTGTTCAGATGCAACTTTGCAAACTTAAGCTGTGCTATTATTGTCTTTTTCTTTTTCTTTTTTTTAGGGGAGAGGACATTTCTATTGGCTCCCCTTTTAAACGACCCATACTTGTTCAGACCTGTAATGTCTCAGGTGTAGCTCTTAGGCTTATTGAAGTTTCTCTGACGCTTGAATGGTCTTATTTTGGGGTCAGTTTGATGGGACATTCACTCCTAGGATGATTGTGGTAGCGTATTAACACACACTTCATGTGTCTCCAGACCAACAAAACACCAAAACGTCTCCTTCTGGAGGTGCTCACACTAGCTTCTAATCTGTTGATCATCTGTCTCTGACTAGCAGCACCTGGCTGCTGCTTACTCCTACTTACTTGCTTAATCGTGTGGAAGCAGTAAAGGCGTAATTAGTTTTTGTTTTTTTTTACAAGAAAGCATAAAGTCCTGAAAAAAAAAGTCATTTTTTCACTTGACTGTATTTGAGATGCACTGAGTTGCTCGGTCTTTATTTACATACATTTGAAGTCTATGCTGTTCAAATTAGGGGTTTCCAAATTGCCTTGATTTTCAGAAAAGCAATCATTGGTTCGTTAAAATCTGACATCAGACAGGTTATATGAGAGGCATTTGTCCAGCCGAGAGTTTGCACAGTCAGAGTAGCAGAGCAATTGTCAAAAGTCTGTCACAGTACTGTGTAGTGGCATGCCCATTAAGCACACAATGCTAGTAAGTGGACTGACCTGTATCATTCAAAAGTTCCCTTGTGGACATGTACCAAAGTCCCATCACACCTTTTCCTCTGTTTACCTTAAGCTGTTGATTCTGTGTCTTTGTGGGAAGTAATCCTAATCAATAAGTTATCTTAGATAGAATTATTTTATTCAATATGAGCACAGACACACATATGAGACAGTTTGATGTTGTGCAGCCCGTTAGGAGGCACAGATGTTATTTTTTTGCATGATTAAGATCTGCACTCTTTGGGGTTTTCTCTTCGGTCTGATTTTTTGAATCACCATCTGCTGACAAATGAACTTTTGGCATCTTAAAGAAATATTATATCCCACGAATGACACAAGTACTACAAATGTGTAACAGGAGAAAGATCCTGTTTTTATGTCCTGGTCTTCGTGCTATTTTGCCTCTGGAGCAAGTCTGACTACAAAAAGTAAAAGCACAGCAACAGGAGCTTATAGTTTCACCTGACACACTCATCCAGACTGCAGGGCTATGACAGGGATGCTGTGCAGAATGGTGCCAGGATGCATTAACAAAGTATGAGAAGCAGGACTGTGTTACCACCAATTGGCATTATACTCAGCTGGAGAGGAGGCCACACTAGCCCCAGTTTCTGGTTAACATGTCCGCTGGTGCAATAGCTTACGGTTATAGACACGCTTAATGTATTCAGCGGTACTCCAACATGAAGCTTCAGCAGAAACAAAACCGTGTAATGGGTGCCTTTTTTGAGCTGCAGCAGCATCGGATATGTCAGTCGCTGAGTTTAAAGGAGACAGCTGTTCAGTATCTAGCATCAAAACACACATTCTTATGAGGAATCTATGCCCTTTTTGGCTTTGTTCAGTGATGAGAAAGATTTCAAGATTCAAATGTTTGTCTTGGCCTGACTCCTTTGGCTTAACTGCCTGAATAAGCAGGAGGCGCACGCAGCAAAGGAAGGCAGGGAAATGTCAAGAGAGATTAACGAAGCACATTCCACAGAGGTTACCCTTCAAAAGCAAAATGGGAGGAGAGAGCGCGAGAGGCGGACGGAGCGAGGGAGAGAGAGCGCGCAAGAGCGAGAGAGACTGTCGAGGATCAGCGCAGAATTAATCTACTTATTGTTTTCAGATTTATGAAGAGAAACTAATATTTTTTAAGGCTAATTGCGATACGGCCCAGAAAACTTATAAGTTGCTGGTTCTTATTGTATTTTCTAATGCGTATGATTTGTAATGATTATAACATTACAGGGGAAATAGTAATATAAGTGATCTCTGGAATATAAATGTTTTTTAAACTGTCTCCAGTGCTGCGTGTTTCACTTGCGCTTCAGAGAACACAAGCACTAAGCCGAGTGTTTTCTTTAGTGCCGAGCAGATCAATACCTAAAGTTTGAACTCGACCATGACAAAGTCTTGTCTTGAGGTCAGTGTCAATAGGATTGATTAAACAAAAAAAGAAGCTCTAGCTTGCAGTAGCTTTATTCTGTATAAATGTATTCTGTATAAATGTATTCTGTATAAATGCTTTTCTGAGGCACGTGCAAGGGCCTCACCTCATTGGGTAAAAGAAGTGGCAGATTTATTATTTTTGTAATTATTTCATCTTGGTTTTACTTTGTGTAGGATCAAAAACACACACCTCCGTGGCTGAATAGGATCACTGTAGTCGAAATAAGATTGATATTTCCTTGTAGCAATTTATATTTGATGGCATGTCTCTGCTCTGGGGGAACTTCTCTGGCCTTAAATGGAAAGGTCGAGACAGGGAAAGCAGCAGCTAGATCCCCATACAGAACAGAGCAGGCATCAAAGACCACAAATATGACAAAGTTAGATACAACATGACAAAAAGAGATGAGCTAGAGTTGAACTCCAGAGCTGCTTGCAAGTATACAGCAGCCATGGGAAAGCCAATTGGATACACAAATGGGCATTGACTAATTCTTCTTGAATTGGGTCATTAGAGCATAGATTTGGTTTGCCAGCCCAAATGGTGCTGATTTGGATCAATCTCATTGTTCTTTCAGGGACTTGTACCTGCATGTAAAAAAAAGTAGAGCTAACAAAGTGATGCTGGGCTTTTATTTGCTGGCAAAAAATGTTATTACCTCTGGTTTAGGGAACTTGTTTTCAGGATGTAAAAATGCTGATGTCAGATTTTGCAGCCATCACAGACACATACGCACAATGTCCTTTGGCATTGATGTCTTAGGCATTGGCCACCAGTGTTGGTCAAGTTACTTGAAAAAAGTAATCAGTAACTAATTACTGATTACTCCCCCAAAAAAGTAATCCCGTTACTTTACTGATTACTTATTTTCAAAAGTAATTAATTACTTAGTTACTTAGTTACTTAGTTACTTTTTAAAAACACGATTTACAACCTGAAGAGGTGATAAAGTGATAGATCTTTCAGCCCAATTCTACTTTTTCTACATAATCCATCATACAAAATGTAATCAAATGGAAAAGTCTCTTTTTTTAACTTGTTTTATCAGTTTTAATCTTTTAACTTTATGCATCAAGCAAAACATTTAATTATATGCAACATTCTCTGACTTGAATAAATTAGTTTAACATTTAAACCTATTTTCTACACATTCCAGCACATAAAATAAAATATTTTTTGTGTTTTCACTCACTCTTTCAAACAGATGCAAGTAAAACACAGCAGAAAATAAATAAAGTCAAAGACTCAGCGGTCCTTTTGCTCTATTTTCACCTGTAAAGCAGGAGCAGGGTAGGCGGAGGGTTACCCTGGTGCAGGTGTGCTGCGGTCAGTTGAAGAATCCGCGCGAGTGTCTCTGTGAGTTTCCCATCACGTCGTAGCTACTCGGTGCTTGCTCGGAAGTTTAGGGGTTTTTTTCGCTGTAAAAAGAAGTTTTCTTCCCACGCACGATGGACGCTAATGTTTTTGTCACTTTTTATGGAATCAAACTCAAAGTAAGGTCAGTACTTCCACACTTTAAACGCTGCACGCTCATACTCTCTCCCGCACTCGATATATTATCCATTGTTGATCTGCACACAGCTGCTGTCACCAACGTCGCACTTGCTTACGTCACTGTCATGAGACATTCTCGCAAAAAAAATCACGGTTTTAGTAACGCAGTAACGCAGCGTTCCTACGGGAAAGTAACGGTAATCTAATTACTGATTTTGCAATAGTAATCCCTTACTTTACTCGTTACTTGAAAAAAGTAATCAGATTACAGTAACGCGTTACTGCCCATCTCTGTTGGCCACAGCAACACTGCGTGACAAAAGAAAGATTTTTGAAGAACTACAGAGCCTGAGGAAGGAGGCTGGAGGGGTGGCGATGGAGTAAGTCACAAGTTACCTTTAGTTTGTGTGTTGCACCTTAATTTGGTTTGTTTTCTCTCACTCCGTTTCTTCTTTTTCACATGCTTTTTACTTTTGGCTAAGAGTTAAGCACCAGTACCGACTTGAATAGGTTTAGGAAAATATCGTGGTTTGGATTAAAACGCTCCCCTTCATCGCATTAGCTGTGAAAGCTGAAGAATGACGCTCAACCAGTTGTGCTCAAATGTGAGGCAAAAACGATTTTTCTCAGTGTTAATATGTCAGGACATGAAGGCAGCTGTGCCAAAGGACACATTGATCTTACCAAACAGCAATATTTGCAGGCTGGTTGAAGAAAATGTACAACAGCTAAATCTAATTTATAACTGGTTCAAAAACCAAATTAGAACATTAAACTGCTCTAAAGTGCACGAAGATGAGTAAAATATCTAAAGCATAACTTATATGGATTATTACGCACTATGTGGTGAAAGATTATATTCTAAGCACACGGAAAACTCAGGTATGCATACGTCTTTTAGTATCTGTGGTCAGATAGAAAACCCCCTACCCAGGCACTTAGCTTAAAAATCCCCCCTATGTCTTGACTTCAGTTTTATGACTTAATCAGTTTTTAGCCACAGTCATGAGGTGCTAAAATCCTCGAGACGTTAAAATGATATAAGTGATAAGCTTTTGGTCTATAATTATGGATGCACTGTGCATCAAGCGATGAGTGTATTTAAAGAAAGTATTGGCAGTGGCAGGGTCAGCGAAAACTGAGTAAATCCTCTTTCAACACGCATCTCACTTGGTATTTGTTAAATATAAACCATGTAGCCTATATCTCATCTCCTCCACCGAAGAACCCAATCCTTGAGCTGCTTGACCCCAGTTGGTCTGGCTCATTGTTCTTCTCTCTCCCAGTTCTAGTTTCTGCCTCTCTGCTCAGCCATTTACTTCAGAGGAGAGTGGAATCAGATTAAAGTAGGACAAAGAATTGGTGGGACCGAAAAGTGCGAGTGACGATTTGCATTAAGTGAAAAGTAAGATGGAATGGAGACCGCAAGAGACATTATCCATTTAACAGATACCTGGAAGACAGGGAAGCAGACGGCTGTTGAGTGAAATTATCTAGGCCAGAGAGGACTGTCGATGAAGCGTGGATGGTAATGAGAGCGCAGATGGATCCTCGCAGACAGAGCCTTCATCAGCTGTGCATTACCTTCAGCATTAGCAGGGAGGGTTCAAGGGTTACAGTGATCCTGGTTGTGACTTTGCGGCTTGCTCACAGCTTTCTCAGAGCTGGACAGAGAGACCTGCAGTAGAGGAAGTGCTACAGGCGTGGGCTGAAGGAGAAACGGGTCACTTATGGATAATTAGAAAAGGATAAAATCGTTCTTTAAAAGCTGCACTAGGCAAGATTTTTTTTAAAAATAAAATATACCCATCTTATCAGCTTTGATCACAAAGTGGAGCTACAAAAGAGAACTACGTCACTAACCTTGACTAACTGAGATGCCGTAGATTTCCTCTTTCTGCACATTTCAAATATGAGTGTTTTGTGGGAAAGTAAAGCTTTTTTTAAGAGTACATTTCACATAAAATTTTGTTTCAGGGACAGATTGTAGGTGTGTCATAGGATTTACCTCTTGGACCTCTTGAACCTAATGAAAAACATCTAGATTATCACTGATATGCCTTGAATGTCCTGGATCTGAATGAGCCATGTTATATCACTTGAATTTGCAATAATGCTACAGAAATCTAGAGAATGTTCCTCCTGCTGAATTCTGCTCTTCCAGCCTATCACACCACTATTTACTCCCTTTACTCAACTGATATGGTCTGAAAAGTCTTGCCAATGGCCAGAGTTCTCCATTGTGGGCTAGATTTTCTAAGGCCTGAAAAAAAAAACATACTCAGAGGTTATTATAGATATTTGTGTCCAGTGATGCCAAAAATATGTTGCCTGGCTCAGCTTTAACGGGTAATCAAATAATGTTGCAGCTGGTAAATGTGGTGCCAATTTCAACTGAGTTACACAGTTATGGGTAGCTTAATCTGTAGGCCTAATAATATGTCATCTGAAAGGTCATTACAGCAAAGCCTTAAACACCAGAGCTTTCATGTGTTTCCCAGCTTGATTTTGGATGTCGTGTTCGCTATTCCCTGTTGTCAGCAGACCTGATTTCTTTTTGAGCTTGGCATCAGAAAAAATCCCCCAAAAAACAAAAATAAAATGAAATAAAAACAGTAAATGGATGCTGGGTAGTTTTCTAGAAAGTGAGCATCATCTCTTCCAGACTGGAAATGTTTTATTTGCTTGAGAGTTATTTTAAAAGGTATTTTTACATTCTATTTTTAGCTTCTGACATTCAAAGCCAGACTAAGTTCTTATATTTGTTTTTATTTGTATTGTTTTAATATAATTTTTTCTTATTTTTTAAGCTGTACAGCACTTTGGTCATCTGTTTTTCTTTTAAAGCTGCTCATAAATAAATTCACTTGACTCGGGGCATCAAATCATTTCCACAGTATGTTATAATGTTTCATATATAAAAACCCAGCAAAGTGAAAATTAGTTAACTTTCATAAAAATCTACTGGAGAGATAATATTTACCTGCTCAGGGTTGCATTTTATTATGATGTGTATGTAAATGGGTTTAGTTATCTTTCACTCCTTGAAACATGTCAAGAAATGTCAGATAACCATGAAAGACTCTGCTGAATTTCCCACTTTTTAATCATTATATAAAAAAGTATTTTGTCTTTTATTTTGACTTATGGCAGAAAAGAAAAGAAGATACAAGACAAGAAAAAAAAAGCTCTAAGGTGATTTAATGTTAGCTAATGCTCTATCTTGGTTTTCCAACACACTGAAGTAAGATGGTGTACATTGCAAACCTGCTCAGTATCAGCTCTTTGGCATCAGTGTGAGTATTTTATGCCTCAGGGGGTGTGCCAAAAATAATTCACTTACTTATCCAAAGGATTGCCGAGGTACGCACGCGAATTACTTGGCTCTCTGAATGAATAGATCGGCTTGTCGAGTGGGAGACCCGTCTGGTAGCGCGACAAGAAAGATATCCTACTGGCCTCTTAGCACTCAAAGCTTCTCATTTTCAACATATTAACAAATGAGCACAAATGCAGCCGGCCTCATAAACAGCAGAGAAGGAGTATTGTGTTGAAAGAAAGATTGTCTCGCCGCTGTTTGACATTTCACTTCTTGGAAACAGAAGCAATCTGTGTGTCTTTTACACTTCACGTGCTGTCTGTTTTTTCACGTTTATTGCCACTTGCAGCTGCCAGTGTAAAACGTCCCTTGTACATCTTTAAATATTTTCTCCGTGCTGCATTTTGGATGCTGGGTAATAATTTGCATTTTTTCACCCCTCTATCATCATCTGCATAAAATGTTTCACCTGGGATACACAGAAAAAATCTAAACCGTTTGCTGATACTACCCTCATGATGCAAACTACCTAAATGGGAAAAAAATAACCAATCCAGAGCAGTGAAAAGCTTATAAATTAGATGTGAAAGGGTGATCCTGATAATGTATAAAATCCCTGCGTAATCATGCAGAGAGGAGGTGGCAGTGACCTTGAAGGCTAAAAATTCTTTTGTGAAACCTAATTTACTGCACAATGAACGTTGCTGGGTGCAGTGGAGGAAACTGCGCAGAGACTGGTGAGTGTGTCACTATCTTGCTTGTTTGCGGTGAGACAGCACGCAGCTACAGGGTAAAGAGATCTTATACCGTACGTTTGTTTTAAAAAGCCTGTGCTGTTTTGTCATCGTATTTTCAAGTTATGATGTAAGGGGGGAAGAAAAAGTTGTCAGTTGGGATGCAAATTAGCAAATCTAATCTCCTCTCTAATGTGTCTCCAGTTTATCACGTGACCAAAATGTTTGTTTTATTCATCTGTTGTTTAGGACGCCTCCCATTAATGCCTGCAACTGCAGATTTAGCTTTAACCGCAGTGACAGTTCTAAGATGTCACACCACATATAACATTTCAAGACAGTCAAACCAGAGTCTCTGAGCGTCAATATCTTTCTCTCATATCTTGACACCAGTGAACCAAAACTCTCATTCACTCTCATATTGCTGTGCTGCTGCTCCGCTGACACTGAATGAAGCTCCGACTGAGATTTCATACGATGACAGCTGAAACTTTTACATCTAAGAAAGCTGTACAGAAAAAATAGAAAGCTATAGAACTGCTTTTAGTCAGGAAACGCTCTTTCACCATCAAACAATGTGAGGAAAATGTACTCACACTCGGCTTTCCTTCCTGGGTTTTATTAATGTGCAATTACAGGTGTACAATATAGTTTTTTATTACAATTCTATTCATCCAACTCAGGGTTGCATGGGGGCTGGAGAGGCAGGGTACAACCTGGACACACCATGCATGCTTACACTTACACCTACTGCTAGTTTGGAAACATCAATTCATCTAACACTCATGCCATTGGACTGCTGGAGAAAGGCAAAGTACCCACAGGGAACGCGATGAAAATGTGCAAACACCACACAGAAAGGCACCAGCTGGCCTGTGGAGTCAAACCCAGGACATTCTTACTGTGAGAAGGAAGTGTTAACCATGACACTATTGTAGAAAACTGTGGGAGAACTGTAGAAATTCTTTTTTGAAAGGCTTAGTAAGAGGTAGTTGCACATTTGAGACCCCAGACATGATCTTTGAGCAGGTACTGTGTGTTGTACCTTGCAATAAACTGCTATAAAAATTTGCTGTCTATTCATTTAGTTTTACATTTTCTATAGACTGTTGGGTTATGATTGCTTCAGTAACGCCTGCCTCGCGCTTTGCTACAATCAAAACCCTGTAAAACATATCAAAATGGAGCTACATCATTGCTCAGTCCTTTCTATCAAAAAGACAATAAAATAATCATAAAAATGCTTCACTCCGCTTCATTTTCTGTTGCAAATTTGGGGTCCACTTCATTCTTGTTAACGCTGCCTATGAAACTGGAAGTTTGCGACTGAGAGTTCCCCTTTATTGATTATTTCTTTTAAAATTCTCTGATGGCAATAGTTGCACAACTGCTGTGCAAGTTATGATGGAGTTACAACGAATATGCATAGATGGTAACGTGTCCTAATCGAGTAAACAGTGTAATAAATTGTTTACTGAGGTGATAATGGAAACAGTAAAAGAACAGCTGAACAGTGTAAAGATTATATTCAATGCAGATTTCTTGACAATAAAGAATGTTATTGTAGATTACAGTAGTCCGATTGTAAAATAACAGTTTACTGCTGGCAAATCAGCTGCTGGTATTTCACTATAATTTAACAGGGAAATTTCTCTCACTTTACTTTCATGTTATTCTGTGGGGTTTAAAACCATTTATGAACAGTCTTTCATATGAAATTTTCCTCTGAGAGGCTGTGATATTTCCTTCAGTAAAGTGAGACACCAGCGGGACTCCTGTGCATAGCGCACACTTTCTGAGTTCCAGCCGTCTTTGGCAAAACGGTTATATTATTAATCACACATATCTGAAATCAGCACGGGGCTGTTTCCATGGTGATTTTGTGACATTTATTTAACGCCCCAGTTGTCTCTCAGGGTGAGAATTGTTTCTCAAAAACAAAACCTCCTCCCGTCTTCGGTTACATCATGTTGAGTCAAAGATTAAATCCTGCCAGCAAACACACTGACATCAAGGTAACATCCCTGAAAAACAGAGGACCAGACGAGCACCTAATAAAGCAAAATTCTGTGACCGACTTTCCCTCTGATTTCGAGGGGGAGAGAGGTGGGAAAGATGGTTCAGCAGGAGCCTAAAGAAAGTTTTAACTGCCTGCTGTGCCACAGATCCTCTCAAGGATTGAAGTGCTGAGAGAGGCATTAATAGATTGCTACATGAAAAACAAACCTTATCCAAAATAGAAGTGTTGCCTCCCCTTCAGTTTGCCACACATGGTATGCCAGCCTTGATCACAACCAGAGTGCCAAGGCTGAGCCTTGATATCTTAGACCCACTGTTAAGTAGGCTCATGGGACGCTCTGCCGTTCCAGTTGTGGCTTCTCGTTGGTCGTTCGGAGAGATGATAGCTGTCAAGATGATGTCCTTATTCATTTCCGTGGCTCAGCCCTTTAATAAACTTTGCCGTCTCAACTGTACCTCCCTGCCACAGTGAAACCTTCTTAACATTTAAACAGGGGCCCTAATGAGGGCGCAGACCTGCAGAATTATTTAAATGGATGGTTAAGATGCGAATGCTGCCAGAGCTGAATTATTACTGTGCTACTGTGTGCTTTAGTTTGTCTGGCAGACAGAAATTCATACCTAATCTGCCATCTCATTAAACACCCTAGAGCTTCTAAAGTAACCTAGATCTGCGATCCTGGAACTTTGATGTACTTATCCTATCAAAAGCATTTTTGTCTTGCGGCTGCCCCTTTCAGACTTTTTTAAAGCCCAATTATTCCTCATGATCGCTGACAAAATTGCTTATATTTATCTCAAGCTCACTGTTTCTGTAAACTGTGGCTCATTTGAATCATGCACTATTCCCTCGCTGAAATCCAATATTCTGTCTTTTGCCAGCGGCAAACCCTACAGAAACCAAGAAGAGGTTCACAAAGCAGGGTTGCCGTTTCCCTGTGCGGGTACATGTGAATGTGTGTTTATGTTGTTAAAATGAAACTGTTTATTTTAAAGTGTATTTCATGTGCAGTGTGGTGTATTTATGAAGGTGTCTGATCACTGCTAGTAAAAAAAAAGAGTGTGTCCCTGCAGAGTGGTTCCCAAAACCTATCTGAAAGCATCTGTGTTGACGGTGTACAGCTGAATGTAAGAAACAGAATGATGTTTTGCATTTTAGATAAATATAGCGATAAACAAGCAGCCCTCGGTTATATTTGTTATTGTCTCGTGAGGATTCAGATTACAGGATGTGACTCTTTAAACATTTTACCGAGTCTCAGCTCTGAAAGACTATCCAAACGCTGTGCTCCTAGTGTTGTATGATATGAAATAATGAGGACGTGCAAATTAATTTACATAATTGTTGTTTAATTGCAGCAGCCGAGGGTGTTAAGGATGCAGCAGCCCCTGCTGGTAAGAGCCTTCATGACATCTAAACTGGGCCCACTAGCTGTGCTCCAGATATCCAATTTATTTTTTGAGTAATGCATACAGTGGCCACCCACTCTAAGCAGAACATGCACTGGAAACAAATATTTAAAGAAATGCTTCTAATATAAATTTTTTTCTCTCATTTACAGATAACAAGGGTAAGAAACCGGCGTTCAGTGTTGGTTAGTCTCTGTGTCACGCAGACTGTCTGTAGATCATCCTCATCCTCATCTTTCTCATCCTTTTCATCATCGCTGTCAGCTTCATCGCCTTCATCCTCATCATCAAAATAATGTCTTTCCTTCCACTGATTCAGAGATGTCAGGAGAGGAGGAGGGTAAGGTTTAAAGATGAACCCGAACAAACACAGAAGCAGTGAACTTCTGTGGTGATGCGGTTGAGTGTGGAGATGCATGATCACACACTTACACACATGCACTTGAGCAGTTCAGAATTCCTCGGTAATCACTTGTTAAAATCTCGAGCAGTGAAGAAGGTGTTTAATTCACGGGTAAGTGTCACACCGTGTATACACGAGCCCGTCTATATGATATTTTTGGCTTTATTTAAATCTGTGATTACATGCAATGGATACAGATGAATATTTGCCTTTTAGCTACATTTATTTACTGGAGCAATATAGCATTCCTAAATTTAATCTTATTCGTGTAGGGAACAGCTGAGGACTTCAACCAATTTTAAATCAGTTAGAAAAAGATAAGCTGGCACCTTATCAGCACAATATTTATCCTGATATTAGTTTATTTATTTAATTAAAAAGTAGGTTTTGTGTCTGATTTTTTGTTTGCAGCTTCTACATGTGTATCTATGTTTAGCTGATATACAAAAAAGTGTTTGTGATTAGACAAAATCCAACATGGAAGACAAATCGCCCCTTTTGGTTTTTCCAGAGGGGACATATCCAGAGAGGAAAACATTAAATTTAGTATTAATTGCTGCAGGTAAATTGTAATACAATTAAAGGCATTGAAATTAAAATCTCTAGGTTGCCATGGCTACAGAAATTCTTGCCTATTTCCTCATGTTTTAAATAGCATCAGTACTACTACTACTGTACTACCAATGCCGATAATAAAGATATGAATAATTTAGAAAGTAAATGTGTTGGGCAGAGCCACTGCAGAAGTCTGAACTGATGCTATCTGTGCTGCTAAATAAAACTATGGCAGTGAGTAGGACTAAACAATTTACACTGGTGTCATGAAAATAGAAATGATTTTAATCAACTTCCACATTAACATCAGTTGTTAATCCAAATGTCAGATAACCTGTTGAGGTTTTACTGTTTTCGTGAAGATAAAGGTTCACTAAAATAACCACTATAAAATAGACATAATACATGTTTTACTAATGGTTAAGAATGTTAGAAAACAGAATGGAGATTCTCAACCTGTTAACCTCCATCTTTTATGTGGAAGGAAGCTTTTATATTTACATTTTAACATTTTCTTGTTCAATATGACTTTTAACTGGAATATTGAACCGTAAACTGTTTAAGTGTCAGTTAACAGTTAATTATTACATGTAATAATGAATTATTCTGAAAATCGGCAAAAGCTCATTTTCCTGTGAATTTTCCTTTTTCGAAACTACAAACTGAAATAGTTAATATTTATTTTTAATTCAGAAGTAGTAAACCTGGGATATACCCAGCACCTCTAGCGTTTTCTGAAATGCCCGATGATGGGTTCAAATCAATAATATAAATTATTATTACTAATTATTGTTGTTGTTATTGTTCTGGTTGTGTCATCACCCTTTAGTGTTTTCCAGCCTTCTCTATAATATAAGATGCTACTTTGTATTTGTGAGAAAGAAAACTGAGTTTTATTTTCTTTTTTTTGCTGATTTTTCCTCTTATTTCCATCAGGGACATCTGTAAGAAACATAATTATTTCTCTCTGCAAAAAAAATGTATGTTCAGCAATATATAGCTTTGTTCTGGGACCTCCCCACCCTTCTATGTGCATATGTAATCAGCTCAAACTGAGAGTTAGAGCAATTTCACTGGAAGTCGGGGGGCCTGGGAGGCACTTAACATATAGTAAACTATAATTAACTGTTGTTTACATATATAATATGTTCATAGATTGTGGCTGGTGTGTTACCTGTAAATAAAAGACATAGCCACTCATTGATTTATGAACTACTGTTATGAAACCTCAAGCCTCAATCAAAAGTGATGAGAGATGTGTGTGACTGAAAAACAAGGCTTTATCTGCCTTTTTGATAGAATTAAATATAATGTACAAAACAGGCACTGTGTTGTATTCACGAAGATGTGAAAGCAGCTTTAAGACCGTAAAGTTATCAGGAAAGGGTTTACTGAAGTCACAGAATACAAAGCTCTTCTCTTTTCAGACCCAGAAAGTATAAAAAGCAATCTTTTATACAGTCTATGTTTTTGATTCTGTTGCACGATGGTCTTTATTTATGTTTATGCGAATTTCCTTTAATTGCAGCTCATAAAAAGTCTTAAATAACAGGTTCCCAGAGAGTGAAGTACACTTTGTTGCACATTTATGTGAACAGTCTATTTGTGTAATATGTTCACCCTTTGAGTTCACCTCTCTGGATTGAATGTCAGTTCTTATTATGGGCCAACTGTAATAGAGGGCATGAGCAAGAAAGTTGGACACGTGGTTCTCTGCCCGTGTATGTGTGAGTGTGTGCAGTCAAGATGAATTATTACATAAACCTTCTGCAGCTCACCGGGAGTGATTAAATGTGTGTGCGCGCAGGTGCAATGATGAGGTAGAGCAGCGATTTCTACTCATACTCCAGCTCATTTATGCTTAGTCACAGTCTTTGAAGGGGTACATTGGCCAATATACAGTTAGAACCCAAATCAGACAATTCCAAGCAAACATGATTGAAAAAGCCAAAGCAACACTCAAAGCAAATGGCTGGCACAGCTTTAGTCTGTTCTTAACTCCATGACCTTTTGCTTAATATGCCATATGCCAGTGAACTTAGCTAATTTGTTTCTCAAATCCTTTCTGTTGTGCCCACCATGTTAGCGTTGGCTGCAGTTGGCAGAGCTAAAACGTTGGCTGTGATTTGAGAGTCCCGCTTTGGGGGAGAACATAAACACTGAGGGAGGCGTGATGTTTTGCAATCTAAAGGGAAACTCTACTGATCTGATCTCGCTCCAGGTGTAGGAACGTATGAATTTATATGTGAAAAAACAAAACAAATCTGATAAGCCTCTGTTGTTGTTGTTTTTTTGTGTGTTTTTTTCGCTATTCTAAAAAACATAAAACACAAAAGTGCTGCAGAAAGTTCACCAGACCTTGTGACTGTAAGCTTGATGTTATTTCTGTGATTTTAACAACATGTGCATAGTGCATGTTAACAACTTCACCCTTACATGTCATGTATGGAGATATTTTGCATTTCTGGGGGAATTAGACACCACAACTAAACTGGGAAACACAATTTTTACCATTCTGTTATTACAATGGACAACATGATTATAGCATCTAAAGAGTCTAAGATGCACAACGACAAACTAACACCCAGACCGACATCCAGTCCAGAGTACAATAGCAAAACAGAATCGAGAAGTCCTTCAGACAATCTAAGGTTACCAAAGTCAGAAATATGCTACCATCTTGGGTGGTAAAAGCCACCCAAGACAGCTGGCACCAACAGCTTGTATTTGTTTGTGAGAACTCACGTTTTCCCCCCCATTATTTTAGCATGGCAGAGAAGTTTAAATATGGCAGTACCCATCATCCAATGAGAAGACGCCAGTCAGTCTGTTGAGGTATTGCAAATTTAAATCATATTTTCTACTACTACAGGAAAAATTGCCTTTCCTTCTCGGCCCAGGGGCATCTGAAACAGCACCCCCAACTTTTCAAGTTAATTTTGTGTCCAGCCTGACTTGGGTCTCACAGATCCACCATAACAGAAACTTCCTAATTTATCTATCAAAAACCTCTGAGCCATCCTTGGATTGCTGCCTTTTGTTTGTTTTTAACTTATATCTGTAATCTGGCACACTGTTTACATCTGGAAGTCTCAGTCGACATCTGTACAACATCTGGATCTTGCCACCAACAACCTACATGCCTCATGGCCTGCAACATCACAGCTTGAGTCAGCGCAGGGATTATTATGTTTTGGGGCCTGATAATTAAAATTTTCAGATTGTTTCCTTTTACACTATTATGTCACTTTCTGTGGCAGAAATGCAGCCGGCTGTAGACGGTAAGCACTGTCCTGCAGCTAAATAGCGTTATAGGTGTGCTGACATATGTGTGCGCTCATTTTGTCCTTACTCATCTGTAAAATTAAACACATTGATTTATCTCTACAATTATCACTGTAACTCACAGAGGCACGGGCAGTTTATGACGCCAAGCACTTTTCTGTCATGCTGTGTTTATTTACAGCATGCATTTGCATGGAAAGCTTACAGTACATTATATCTGCATTACCACTTATTTAGTCCTGTTTATTTACAAAACCTGTGCTTATTCTTCATTAACAGATTTAGGTAAGTGCTTTGCTTTGTTGTTATATCTGTGTGTTTGTGTGTTTGTCTGAAGATACTGTGGTTGTCTGAGTGAATAGGCTTATGCATTGTCTTTAATCCGATCTTTGTTGAAGCATTTTCATTCTTTATACACACACACACACACACACACACACACACACACACACACACACACACAGCCCTCTGCAGTCTGATGAGACCTGTGCTGTGCTGTGAAGACTAATTTCCATGTACCAACTGTTTCTTTTCATTTAGCCAACAATGAGCCTAGGGATGGTAAGCAAAAGACTCGACACAATACATGCCAGCTTGCTTGTGCTTTCCGTGTTTGTGCTTGCTTTGTGTCAGTCACTTTTTGCGTTAGTGGACATGGGTATCAGATGAAAAACGCTTCCTCACTGAAGCCTGGGATTGCTCTGGTGTTGCTTAAAGCTTCAGTATTTTCACTCAGCAGACGGAGACATTATGAAGATGCAGTTTTGTTGCAGACATATAGCCGCGGTGATTTCTGGACATTGAACATAACAACGACACTAATCATGACGAGAATAACTTTATTTATGGAGTAAACAAAAGTGACAAAGTGCCCCACAGCAGACAGATAAAGGAACCTAAATCAAAAGGAAGAAATCAATGCAAAGGCGCAGCTTAAAAGCAATTCAAGGCACGGCAAATTCAACTGATAGACTGTCAGATGAAACATGTTGATGGTAAAATGAGTAAATAAATACAAATATAGCAGATAACAAAAAAGCTTCTGACAATGTCTTGTGAAAAAAAGTCTTTCAAAAGGATTCAGAGAACAGTGGTTAGATTGCTTCCACCAAAGCATCCAAGCAAACGTCTGTTTTAAAAGTGAAATGATGAGATCTGATTGGTAAAAAGCGATATATCCCGCCTGTGTTTCTGCTGGATATATGCCATCTGTGTGTGTGACATGGCCTAATTATTACTAGTGCTGAAGAGTGTTACACTGCACTGATTACTGTTTACAGCCATAATGATTTTTCTGTTGTTCATGTCTTTACACAATGAGGTCCTCTAGTTTCATTATGTTTTCATACACTTAATAAATAATAATAATAATATGTACTGTACAATTAGGATTATAGTAGTATACCATGTGTAGTACTTGACTTTATAGAACTAGAGAAATCCCGACTACTCTCTTATCTTTTCCTCCAAGTGTGAAATGTGGAAACCAAGTATCTGTTGATTCTTTAGTCAGTGTCAGTGCTCACCTGAAAATACACTACAAACTGCATACTAGGCATTTCAGTAATTAAATTAACACAGTGAATGAAGTTTTCAATAACCAGTGAATTAAGTTGGTCAGAATATTCATTTTAATGGGTTTCACTAAATCATCTTTTATGATCTGACACAAAACTATTATTAAATGGAATCTAGTACTATATCTTTTTTACACTCTTTAATATATGTATATATTGTTACAATAACAATATTGTTACAATAATGCTTAGTTTAACACAAGTTTAACATGCACATTAGATATACCTAATGTGGGTATCTCAGACACATGGTGCTCACTATGTCAAAAGAAGCCCCACCCACCTGCCGTATATACCTCTAATTTATGAGGCCAATCAGAAATAAGATAGCTTAAGGGCATACAGTAAATGAACTGTGGGGAAAGACCAAGGCCCAGTATAAGACACTGGGAGGGAATAATTATTTCCTGCTGAATTTTTACATTTGCTCACTTCCAAAGAAATTAAAGTGAAATAAGTATTTTGATCCCCCCAAAAACATCACTTAGTACCTTGTCTTGTCTTGTCACAGGGTTTCATCTCAGGAGGGATTTGGACGTACTCCTCTTTACAGTAACTGCTTCCTTTAGGTTTCTTGACTGCCACTTGGAAACTAAAAACCTCAGCTCCCTCTGCAGGTTTTCTAAAGGACTGTGGGCTGGAGAGCTAATGTGCTTTGTCTTTAGCCACTCCTTTGTTACCTTGGTTTTGGCTCACTGCCATGCTATAAAAACCATACATGATGCATTTTCAGTGTTCTGGGAGGAAAGAAAGTTCTCATCCAAAATTCATCCATCTAGTTGTCTTTTAGCCTTAGCAAAAACACCCCCCCAAAGCATAATGTTTCCACCTCTGTGCTTGACTATGGGGATGATGTTCTAATCGCGGCGCTTCCTCTCATACCTTCTCTGAATCATTTACTGTAAATGTTCACTGGCAAACTTAAGACAATTAATGTTAAAATAATATCCACGAATGCTAAGACCAAGGTTTTAACAGGAGAATGTTGCAGTTGTAGTTTATTAAACTCTATAGAAAAGATTAGGAAATTATGAGGAAATAAGAACCCCATACAATCCATATTATTTATACTGTGTAATCCTTTACAAACAGTTAAAAAAATCTATAAGTTGTATTTTAGAGTCTAAAAGTAATGCATGGTTAAATAGTGTTGCTTGGCATAATTTAAAACTCCCAGTGCCAAAGTACCACAGTGTCTAGAGTCAATTTCATTTAGAAGCCCCATCCCAAACACAGCCAGCATCCAGTGCAACAGCGTAAGAGTGTAAACATTCAAAAGTGTCCCCTGAGCCCTATCCCAGAATCAGTTTTACCCACTTAGCATTCCAATGGAAACCTTTTAAATCACGCTGAACATCTGAACTTGGATCTGTCCTCAGGGGTACTTTTTGATTAAAAGATCAAATTAACTGAGCCCATAAAAGCAGAGCGAGGAAGAGGCGCCAACAGTATGGCTCTCTGAATTTATGGAAGCGCATGACCTTATCTGACTTGTGACCCTGGATCCATTCTCTCAGCAACTGGTCTCGTCCAATGGATGTCCAGTCAGGGTCCTACTCACTCTATCTGATTGGTGATTCGATGTACCTTTGGCTTATTGCTTGTGTATGAACCTTTTTTCTTGTTAAATCTGCAGGATGTCTGACTCAGACAGTTTATGTAGATTGTGTACTGTACCTCAGAACAGTTGAAGTGATTTTAGGACAGTTGTTGAAGAAATAACTCATTAACAGTTGTACTTTTCTTTAAAAAAAAGAGGAAAAAATGTTAATTAGACTCTGAGAAAGAAATCTGTGTTCTTTTGAAGTGTGAGAGCACAATGATTTAATGTGTGAGTGTTCATCACTTGAAGTCAAGGTGATCACTGGGCCAATTAACACTTGTGTTTAATGGGACAACACAAATACTGTACAGACTGACGTGTTCCTCACTTTCTCTTTTTTCCCCTTCCGATGCAGAGTTGCCTCCTGATGGTAAAAGAAGTGAATATGTTAGCATTTCTATAAAGCATATCAACTGACAAGCAAACACCTTACAAAGGTTACATCAATTTACTTGCAAAAGAAACAAGCGAGTAGATAAAAGAGCAGCTCATTTTTTATTGCCATGATAAGACTGTACGGCTTCAGCTTATGTTCTGTCGGGGTGGCAGATGATTGCAGAGAGTCAATAGTAATATGATGTCTTCAGGGGTGATCTGAGGAGTTTCTATATTCCCTGTGGGCCAGCCTGCTCCTTGGTCGCTTGTCATTTGTCAGAGGGTCCCAAATGGCTTATGCAGTGTAACAACAAAGGCATAATGCAAACAAGCTGCCTTGTGGAGAGACTGTTGCTCAGTTTCAGCACTAAATAACCGTGCAAAGACAGAATTTAGTGGGTTGAGGCTTTGTGTCCTTGAACTAAATTTCAGAATTTTCCCAAATGACTTTCAAATAGGCACTTAGAAGATGATTTGGGGGTTTGCTTGGTCGCCTGGTTGCCTTTATTTATCTAAAATCTATATGCTGTGCCCAGATAACATTTTCTTGTTTAAATTCATACTTTAGTTACTCTCTTCATTCCACTCCCGTCACAGATCATCTTCCAGGGGAGGGTCCTCAGCTGTCTGAGCCGACCGGCCTGTTTGTGCTGAAGCCGGAGAGTGTTACAGCAACAAAAGGTCTGGCAAAAATCATTGGCCATAAAAACTGAGTTATATCTGAAATGAGAGGAATGGCCACTTAGTGCTAAATTCCAGTTGTTACACACACAGTTTAATTAATTACTGCATTTAATCTTCGTGCTTGGCAGGCAAGGACATCACGTTTGTGGCTAAAGTGGACTCCTCAAACCTGATAAAGAAACCGGTGATGAAATGGCTGAAGGGGAAGTGGCTTGACCTGGGTAGCAAAGCTGGAAAGCATCTTCAGTTTAAAGAGTCCTATGACAGAAACACCAAGGTACGCATTTATACTCTCTGTTTTAAATATAACTTTTGTGAATGTATTAATAAAGAGACAGTAATATCAACGGGACCATAGCCTCATGAATATTATAGCAAATCTTTCAGTTGATTGACTGACCACTTTATTGTAGACCAAAATATATGAGTATGTTATGGTATTTCGTACAGCACTATGGACAGAAATATTGGGCTACATAAACGTTACACCATGAAAACTCATGGCATGAGACTTCCATCGCACAGTTTTGGTACTGATATTAATGCCAGAGGAGATTTGGAACTTGGCTATTATTGAGTCAGCAGAGCCGTGTTGACTATGTGACTCATCATTTGGTGACCCTGCTCAGTAACTTTACACAGTCTGCCATTTAATGGCTGAGTTGCTGTGGTTCCTAAATGCTTCCGCTTTGTAATAATACCACTTACAGCTCTCAGGGAATATGTAGGAGGGAAGAAATGTCTGGACCCAACTTCTTGCAATGGTTGCAGTTCAGTAAGCTATACAGAAGACGCATACTTTCACAAATGTTTATAATGACATACTGCATGGCTGTGTGTTTCATTTCATGCACAAGTGGGATTGAAAACATGTATATTAAAAAAATTAATACGAGGAGGTCGGGGAGAAAGGGGGGGAATAAAATGATAGACTACAAATAGAAATGCAGAATGTATCTCCAACTGCTGCACCTACCAACTATTCACTAAGTGGTTGTGAAACTGAAGAGTCAGATGCAAAATGGAAACAGAGAAGTCAAAGTTGCACTTTTTGAAACATGTTGGTTTCAGTGGTAAGGAGCAACTTTTACTTTGACAGTCAAAGGTTTCCTTTTACAGTATGTACTGCATTTTTGCAAAATTCACTATCACTCAGTGGTTAGTTTGCAGTCGTTTACAGAGCAGTCACTGTTCTGTGAAATCTGCTACAAACCAAAACAATCACAAGGAGATTTTTGGTGAAATTACAGCCAACAAACCTTCAGCAACCAGTTGGCAACAGGTTGGTGAATACATGTTTTTCCTTAGTGACCGGCATTGTAAGTTTCAGGCATAAAATGTGAAAGTGCTAATGGCTAAATATCAGTTTTTAAATATCCTGACTGCATGCAAGTCAGCCTGCTCATTGCTTTGTCTCAGATTCTTGGTGGTTTTTAAAAAAATGGGATAAAACTTTGTGTAAAACTGACGGTTTTAACGAAAGATCCAAACTTTGTAACTGAACTCAGCTCAGCTGTTTATACTGATCAACCAAGTGGTAGCAAATAGTAATGTGCTTCAATATTTATTCACTTTTTGAATCCTGTGAAATCACATTTATTCCACCACGGCACAAAAAGCTTCTCGTGTAAAACATATTGAATCTTTTGGATTATACTACTGCAAACAAAGGCACGAAGGCATGCCTGTGCAAAATCCTGCCAACATTAATAGCAAATTGCAGTAATGAACAACTGAAAATAAAACTTGCAATTAATAGATTTTATGCTTTCCAGATCACACCCACAAAGTTTTGTTTATTTCAGTCAATATTTGTAAAACTCACAAAAATCAACAGCATAAAAGCTGGTAGAAATAATCTGTTTACTTACCATTTAATGACATTTCTTCCCCGACATCTTTGTGTAGAAAACGGAGGACATGATGAACACGTAATCAAAGTCTAGTGAGTGACTAGCTAACCGAGCAACATTTCAAGGCATCAGTGTCACCCTGCTCGCTTTATCCATACTTCGAGCATGTGTTGGTCAGCACGTACGTGCGTGTACGTTTGAGCTTTTGCGTTTGGGTGTTCATTGAATTGTGTGTGTTCCTAGCATATCATCCCCCCTCTCTCTCTCTGTCAGATCTACACTTACGAGATGAGCATCATCAAAGTAGTGGATGGAGACGCAGGTGGCTACCGCTGCGAGGTCACCTCCAAAGACAAGTGCGACAGCTGCACATTCGAAGTCTCTGTGCAGGGTAGGTCTGGAGACAGACACTTAATCACATTATTGTCATCTTCCATTTGGCGTATCCACCATTACTATGTAACTAGCTTTGTCAGGCAATAACTCAGTGAGTGCGATATACATTAGGTCCTATCATTTAGTGGCCTAGTGAGGTCATCAGTCCATTATTCCTTTGCTGCTCAAGCCTGCTGAGTAATGAATTAACCTAGCTGAGCTCTCACCAGCCTTTCTCCTTCTGTCTGGTTTCAGCTGCACAAGAGGACCAGCAGGACAACATCTTGGAGGCATTTAAGCGATCGTGAGTGTCAGTGTCGGCGTGGGTCTACTCTACATGTCACCCATCACACTGTCTCGCATATGCTCCTCTGTAGATCGCTGCCTCTGGGCATCTGTCAGTCTCAACCAGCGTCTCTGCCCGTGTGCCTGTCTATCCCTCGGTTGTAGTCGACTTTGTACGAGTCACTCAGTCTGCCATCTATCTCTTTCTGTCACGTCTCAGTGCATCTGCTGCCTTGGTGTTTTGCTTCACCTGGACTCCCTCGTGGTTTAGGATCTTATGTATTTCGTCACATGTCTCAGTAACAGTCTCCGAAGGGAGTATTTCTTTTTGTGTGTATGTGTAACTGTTTCTCTCACTGTCTATTTCCGTCTCTGCTTCTGGCCTGTGTGAAGTTGGTCTATGCTAATGTATCCTGCGAATGTGTAGTCTTCTTTATTTTTTGAAAAATGAGATTTCAGCTGTTCTCAGCCTGTAAATTGTACATATGTACACGTGCCTTGTGCTGGTAAATCAGCTGACACCTTTGCACCGATACCTTGAGTCGCCCTTTTTTGTAATCTGTGATCAAAAATATAATTTCCCTCCCTCATTAGAGCATGAGTAAAAACGGGCAGGTAAGATGAAAAAGGCAACATGCAAAAAGACAGCATCATATTGTGGTTTAGACAGGATGTCGGTGCGTTTATTTGCAGAGTGCTGATAGGAGGGAACAAGAGGGTGAAGGAGAGAGAAGGTTAGTGAGATAAATGAAAAGTGAAAAGTTGGTTAAAACTCAAATATGTTGCTGGAAGAAAACAGCGTATGAGTGCGTTAAACAACTTGTTATGTGGAAGTCTTGCAGCTTAGCTTCTGTAAAATAAGAATAGAGGATCCTGTTTCCCATAGGAGGATCATTTGTGCGTCTCTCATTAACACAAGGTCTGCATGCATTAAGATACACAATCCTCTTCTCTTAATTTCTGGAGTTTTATTAACACCAGATTTTCGTGTCTGCCTGAATTAGCACAAGCTCCTCATTGTGTGCCCCAGGCATATCAGGCTATTTTCTTCTTTGTGTTGCGTCTTCACTGACTGGTCGGCCAGCTGAGAGGGCTTCAAAGGGAAACAGAAAATACACACTGTATGTTTACACAGCAGTGTTTCACCAGCATTTAAAAGCATTTCTAGGTAGAATTCTCATTATACCACTATGTTTATTCTTATCAGTGAAATGCGTACGGGCATATCTGCATTTGTTAGATAGTATGCCATGGCACTACTGCACAGAGATGAAGGTCAAAATAACAGATTCAGATGCACCACACATCTAAATTCAAAGAATTCCTCTGACACCGGATTTTATTTTGATTTATTTCTTAGTGGGCCGCGATAGGTGGTGATAACGAATCTCATTACTGCACGCTAAATCAAGGAAAAATAAAATACTGTTGTTACTAGCTGTGGAGGTCAAATACACATAATGTGTTTTTTTTAAATATACTGTGAATAAAAGATGGTTCTAGCGACCATCGCTCTGGTTTGTGGACTACAGTTTTAGAGCTTAGCGGTAGCACGTAGCCACGTTGGTTGTTACAGTGCATCTGTTATCTTTCTTTATTTTAGAACAAGTTTAAAACAAAATCTACTTATCAGAAAAACTGAGCAAGCATCGTCTCAGAATATATTTTAGTACAAATTAACCAAACAAGCTAATGGTCCATTTAAAACCAAACACACTAAATGCATAGAATAGCACCACTATATCTTTTTGACTATAAATTATGTCCTTTTTACAAAATGAGCTTCACCCTTTAATAGAAAATACTTAAACCAGCAATTGAGATGAACTAAACAGGAAAATGTTCACTGAACTACATCTGAATAGGTTCATTTTCTCATCGGTTTTTCTACATTACAAGTTATGAAACCAGAGAAGTTCCCTTCAGCTGCCATCAAAAAGGATGCATAATAATGACGCTTTGCTGTGGCTTCAGTCTTTTATCTTTTTTATACAGTCTATTAGTGTTTAGCACTGCTTTTTCATTCATAATATGAATTTATAGTGTGAATCACTGTTTGCCATACCACACAATAATATTATTATACATTAACAGGTATCATTAATCGTTCTTTGCACTCATTCCACATGCTCAAATACTGAAGCAGAGCTCTTCACCTCTGTTTTCATCTAAACTTTCAGTCTAGTTTTTCACATAACTTGACTTTTGTGCAGAGAGAAGCTCTCTGAAGTGCTCAAGCAGATTGAGATTCTGCATTTGCTGTGACCACAGCACCGCAGACATCGCTTTCACTCTCATCGTTTTTATCATTTGGTGGTCATGTGTGCCTGGTGATCGACGACAATACCACCCAGCGAGAATTTACCTCCATTAGGATGGCAAGGATAACACGGATGGATGTTATCCTTGGATGAACTGTTCATCCATAGGACGAGCATTATCACTCAGAATGGCTCTGAATTTACTGGCATTTATCTCTGAGGGGTTCAATGAGCCTCAACAATGCCAGGAAAACACACTCCACGCTGTAAAGGAGCTGCCAAAACCATTCACGGTGGAAAACAAGCAGCACTCGATCCTGTAGACATTTATTGGTGTGTGCCACACACAGTGCTTGTCACCTTGTTGAGCACGAGACAGCGACTGATTATGCCACAGCACATGACATATTCACCATCACTTTATACTTGCAAATGTGCATCTGAAGGGTAATAAAGGGTTTTATGCATGGTTACAGATGCTTAATTCCCCCTACTTGTATCAACAAAATATTTTGCATGTGACTGTCGCTTTTTGAGTATCTTCTTCCTTTCACTATGCTTATGTCTCATTCTTACATAAAGTTCCTTTAATCACATCATGACCAAAGATAATCTGATTACTTTTGTCAAGTAACGAGTAAAGTACTGACATTAGCGTCCACTGTACACTCTGTGTGGGAAGAAAACTTCTTTCTACAGGGAAAAATTAAATGTGGCTCCTAGCACGCTGCCACAGGAATGTGAAATTCACAGAGAAACCCCCGGATCCGCCCACTGACATGACCTGCTAAACAGATGAAAATAGACTTACTACACACCGAACGCGATAGAAGCGACCAAATAGTCAGGTTTACATGTAAAGTCATCATACATAGAATAAGGGAGCCAAGAGCTACACGGAGTTCTGTACAATCTGCCTTCCTTTTGCAACCAGAGATGTTGCCCCCTGCTGGCCATGTGAAAGAATGCAGATTTAACAGACTGGTTTCACTTTACATTTCCGATTTCCTCCGGAGGCTTTGCATTTAGTCAAGCTGCTTCTGTAAATAACAATTTTAATGACATGTCTGACTGATTCACTCCACTGTCTTGTGGTACAAATTGGTACTACACAAAGTACAGCCTAGTCATACTATAAAGATTGTGCTTTTAAAAAACACTTAGGTGGGTTGCACAATTATAGCTCTTTTTTCCATGGTCAAATTGTATTGATAGCTAAATAACTTTTTAAAATGTGGAATTTTGAAACACAGAATTTGCAATAAGTAATGTTAATGTTGGTTCAAATCTGCTGGACATCTGTGATATGTCACATGGTCCTCTGTTTGTGGCTTTTGTGTACTTCAGAGACCTAACAGATCAAGAGTCTTATATAAACAGACTTTTATTTTATTACATGCTGCTTGTCTGTTATGATTCTTCTGTCAGTCAAGTTTAGGGCATGATCAGAGCTTATGATTCACTCTATGTTCTCACTGCCCCCATTTTCTTTTTTGCATCATTCTGAATGCAGGATGGTAAAAGGGTAAGTGTTAACCACAGGCACAAATTTGTTAGAAGTTTACTGTTCGACCATCTTCAGTATTATTGCGTATTAGAATTTCCTATGTGTAATATGGAATAAAAAAGGGTATATTATTGAATGTAAATACATTATTAATGTCTTTTTGCCACCTAATTTACAAATAAAGTAAAAAGCACAGGATAAAAAGAAATAAATAATAATCCCAGAATTGAATTTCTTTTAATTCCAGTGGAGATGCAGATGAGGATGCTGGAGAGCTAGACTTCAGTGCACTGCTCAAGAAAAGGCAAGATAATTTACATTTTCAGAGAAGCATCTTCCATCTATATGTGTCTTAAACTTGGTTTGCACTCATTAACTCATTCACAATCAATCTTAAACACCACCAGGCAGAAGAAGGAGAGGAAGGAGGAACCAGAAGTGGATGTATGGGAAATCCTAAAGAAAGCTAAGCCCTGCGACTATGAGAAGATTGCCTTTCAATACGGCATCACAGACCTGAGGGGTATGCTGACGAGGCTGAAGAAGATGAAGGCTGAGTCCAAAAAGAGTGATGGTACGGGACGGAGTTATGAGGCAAAAGCAGAGTTTGTGCTTTGAATGAGATAACAGGCAGCAGGCTGTAAATACCAGCAGCATATAAAGGCCAGCGTTTTAAGGAGGAGCAGTTTTGCTACTGGGACGACAGGTGGAATATGTGTTAGCATATGCCTGCTGTTGGTTGGCACAGGTATTATTTGGCCCTTAGAGTCTTTGTCTTTACAGCTTTCCTGAAGAAGCTGGATCCAGCATACACAGTGGACAAGGGCGAGAAGATCCATCTCACAGTGGAAGTGGCTGACTCCAACGTTCCAGTCAAATGGTTCAAAAATGGACAGGAAATCAAACCATCAGCTAAGTGAGCAACTATCCTGCATTTGTGCCAGTTTTTGTATTTAGATTCACATTTCTGTCATCTATGATTATGTGAAGAAGAAAGTTTTCATAGGAGTCTATGTAATGAAAAACTAAGTACACCCTTTCTGCAGCATATCAGGACAAACTCCTCATATCAACTGTCAACATGGTGATGATTTGGGCTTGTTTTGCAGCCACAGGACCTGACCACCTTTTAGTTTTTGAGTCAACAATGAAGTTTTCCGTATACCAAAGCATTTCAGAATCGAGTGTGAAGCCATCTGTCTGACAGCTAAAGCTGGGTCATTCAGCAGGACAAGGACTGCACCAAACTGAAGCAACACTGTAAAGAACAGTGGACCAAAATAATGATGTGAGAGGAAGATGAAGTGATATAGAACATGCATACTTCAGGTTTTTGCTGTTTAATACATGTCTACAAGCTAATTATGGGGTGTACTTAGTTTTTACGGACTACACAGAGTCCTGTGAAAACACATAACTGTGGCAACTGTAAGTCTAACTCTAACTCACATCTAACTCAGAAAAGTGCTGTGTGCAATTCAACACCATGTCTTAGGATAGACCTGTTATCGTTCTGTCTTCATCCTACAGGTCTTGTGTTGTATCTGATGTAGCTCCTTGTTCTCTTGACGCTGGTTTCACTAATATGGCTGAGCATCTAGAATGACTTACTGCTCCCGTAGCAGGATAACTGGTTTTAGGGCAATCCACCATTTTGGTGATGACTTTCCCAAGAAGACAAACTTTTGACAGTATGACGCCAGTTAAGGTCAGCCCCATGCACATAAACAAACTCGTGGGCAGATGAATATGCTAGTGATTAGATCAGCTGGCAGGATGTCCCAGATTTGTCAGAGTTCTCATTTCCCTGCATCTCAACAGAGGTTAAGAGTGCAAAGTTTGCATTGCAGCCACAATAGTCACTTTAAGGGGAGATACAACATCTATAAATAAAACATAATTGTCCTTTAAATAGTTTAGCTTAGCTTGATTGCTCTCATTATGTCACTAACATTATAGCAATAACAACTTGATCAACTGGAGCAACTGCAAGAGTTGCAGAGTACATTTCAAGCAGTTCAGCAAGCACATCCTTCCTCAAGCAAAACACGGTGCAGGGAGTGTAAACGGTTAATTCAAAATCCTTTAGCTCTGACTGGGATGTCTGACAGAATACATATGTTACTTTTTGAGCCTCTTTAGCCTGCTGAGCTTTATCCAGTGTCTGCGTCGCTCTCCTCTGTGCTCTTTTCCCTCCTTCTTCAAAGGCTACTTGTGGTCTTTCATTGAAGAGGCTACAGCTGTTTCAAGTGCTATGTTTTCAATAGCTCCACCATCTGCTATTTCATGAATCTTCATGCTGTTATTGGAAAGTAAGGCGGCCCTCTTCCTGTTATGATTAAGACAGTTACATCGGGAGAAGCGACTTTTATTTTGGCCTGAGCAGAGTCTCCCTGGAGGTCTCTCCAGGCTGTGGGCTGTGACCATTCAGCTCTAACAAATCAAATGTTTTAGGTTAGTGACTAAAAGCCATTGGGATCAGGGTATTACAGCCCTGCTCTTTTTTGTTGTTGCTTTATTTCACTCCTACTACTGCTGTGGATAAAGCATAAAACCAAAACCAATCCAAAAACTCTTTTGACATAATACATATAAAAAGAGATTATCTTATTATGGTCAGCTGAGATTCACTATTTTACCGCTCAGTGTTACACCATAGAAAATAAATTTAATTTTGTTTTGTGTTTTCCTTCACTGATAGCAGCTTAAAACATTGTTTATTAGGTAAAGTGATTTTTCTTGAAGGCTGAGTTGTCTTTTTGTTTCATTTAATTTACCAAAGCCTCAGAGATGAGGAAAAAATGCCATACTGATTAAATTTAGTCTATCTGCACTTCTTTAATTTACTCTTCTATTAAAAAATACCATAATTTAAGATTGCAGGACGCTGTACATGACATAATGATACCTTCAAGAACTAATGTCGTGGAATAACAGACATTTACTGAAAGTTGGTTCGCAGGTGTTGGGGAAAAAAGTATGAAAAGACGTCTGTAGCTACAGAGGGAGTGTTGTGAACTATGGATAAATAACACATCACCCATATGGAAAAGATATATATAAATCTTATAAAGTTTGTATCTGTCTTGTGTGAAACTTGTATGAAAAGCATACAAGAGTGAAAACAGATAAAAGATTCCTTGAAAAATTATATAAATGAAACTTGTATGTTTTGGATACTTCCTAAAACAATATATGAAAGTATTGAGAAAGTGGCCACTTTCATGAGTAAATCATATAAGCCTTATATGATTCATTATATGAAGCAAGCCAAATCTGATGCGAGTCTTTTATAAGTTTTTTCTGTTTCTTTTCCATATGGGCAATGAAAGACCACCCGTGATGCTAGTTGAGTCAGCTGGAGCTGCAGAGTTAAACAGAGTTAGGTGCATTGTGGGTAACATGGGCATAGGAAGTTCTGCAAACAGACTGTATTTTAAAGATGGCTGTACCTACAATTATGTGGCTTGTTAGATTGTGTACTTGCAATTTAAAGTTTCATCTGTCATCAGTTGAGGACAATATCTGGACAGTGCATCGGTGCAAAGTGCATCTATTGTATGTATGCATGCATTGTACAGTCGTATATACCTGCTAGTTATTAGAATAACATACAAATACTAGAATTTTACTCAAAATAACTAAAACACAGACTTCTTGGGCTGTAGAATTAATTACACTATAAGTCATGCTAGTTGTCTGATGTTTTCTTTAAAAATGGTCCTCTTAACCAGCATTGAGTGGTCCAATTCAGATGACCCCATATGTGTAGGATTTTGCAGTAACAAAAAGAAAGAACTGTCTTTTAAGAGAAGAAAGCCTCAGATTGGGACAACCACCTGCTTTGACTGTTTGGATGAAGGGAAAGAGAAGAGAGCATAAAGAGATTATGCTAAAACATTCATTATGGGAGAGAGAAGGCAAATGCTCGAGCCTACAGTGCCATAACTGAATGATAGTTCAGAGTCACCTGATCCAGCCCTAACTATAAGCTTTATCAAAAAAGGAAGTTTTAAACTCAATCCTAAAGGATTTATGTTTCCCAAATCAAAATGGAGAGCTAGCTCCACAGGAGAGGTGCCTGATAGCTGAAGGCTCCGCCTCCCATTATATGAGACAGTATTGGTGTCCACCTATGAGTCAAAGTGGACTCTTCCCTAATAACGAAAACTTCAAGTGTTTAAGAGTTTAATTGAGCGAGTCATACAAAATCACCCCCTGAAATAGCCATACAGATGCAAATATTTTATTTTATTTTGTTATTTGATTTAATTTATTTTATTATCGTAAGCATATTAGTTTGATTCCTGAAATCGGGTTATTCAAAAGGGAGTCTGTGGAGAATGACTGAGCAGCAAGGGCTGAAAAATTAAATCACAGCAAAACTGCTACAAGCTGCAATTCCACTTGAGGTTGGCTTTAAAAACCAGTGTTAAAATGCCAAACTCAACACCAATAAAAACCACCCTCACAGCTCGGTAAATAAACAATTGTTGGCATTATGGAAAGTTTGTCCCTTTATAACAATACTACGGTAGTGAACTTTCATCTTCTTAGATACTGGTAAGCTTTAAGGTTTAGGAGCATTTGATCGAGGGTAGCTGTTTTATAGCTATCATCTATCATCTGAAAATTCAGTTCACTCCATGTTTAAGCGGTTGGTTCCTTCTGGAGGAGGTGTATTGAGGTTATGAGACAAATTGTGGTGTGGTACAGATCATCCAAGCCATTTGAGCTCAAGTTTGGATGAGTGACTAACTTATAAAAGCTTATATTAGTATTAGCTGAGTTAGCACTCATATATTAATCTGCCATAGCCAGTGTAAACTGTTGTGATATTTTGATACCACGGTAGCATTTACAGGATATTGCTTTGTAGTGAAAACTGTTACTCAATAAGGCCCATTTACTAGTTGTTTTTCTCTTTCTCTCTGACCCAAGAATTGATGTGTAAGACTCACAGGCTGGTACCCCAAGGTCGAAAATACCACAGAGACGAGACCACTTCCTTACTCCCATCCTCCCTTCTTTATCTCTTAGAAAAAGGCTCGTTAAAGGCCAGGTGGTTCGTTTCAGAATTCACTAATGAAAGAACTCTGTATTCTATGTCTAGGAGTTTTATTTTGCTGGAATGATCATAAATTGTAGCTGAACTGATAAACTACACAAAGGATACTTCTTTGCTCACAAGGCAGGAAGACGTTTCCTTATTTGGTCTGTACTGGTTTGAACTGAGAACTTGCTGACACACGAACCTTTTTTTCCTCTATATAAGCTGTTTTGTACTGAATAAACCTTTGAGTTGATTTGGGAAGGCAACCTGAAGCAGTCTGTGTTTCCTTGTTCTCCCAAGCTACTCCCGGCGCTGTAACTAACCCAGCTGAACGGCATACTTGAGTGTTACTTTGAATAATTAGGAATCTAATAAAGAAAGGACAGAACTCTGCTTATCGGTGCTCGTGCCTTGGAGGGAAACCGGGACGGAGATTTTCTCTTCATATGCTGTAGAGACTAAAATTATTCTAAATACGAGGCTGTAACCATGGTTATTTTTGCTGTGAAGTAAGGTATTATAGCTTTGGATTCTATGAGGATTTACTCAAGTTTTTGGCATGGTCACATTTGCTTTAGTTTTTAGGTTGCGTGGTTGCCTGTTAGTTTTGCCAATGAGTGCAACAGCATTAGAAGGTACAAAAAGAAGCAATGGGGAGTTTATTACAACCTTTACTACTGATTATAATAATCACATTATACGCTGCTCAAAAAACAAGCAGAGGGGCTTATTAATCAGTTTCAGCTACTTTGGCAATAATGAAATTAACAACAGTTGTAGTAGAGGGGCAACAATGAGACAACCCTCAAAACAGGCAATGTTTTACATGTGGAGGCCACTGACATTTTTTCCTCACTGTTTTTTCACTATTTTTGCATTTGACTAGGGTCAGTGTCACTGCTAGTGGTAGTACTATTCCTCGGCATGACAAGTTTGGTGGTGGATCAGTGATGGTGTAGGGAGGCATATCCATGGAGGATCCTGGAGGATGAAGGACTTTATACCACTGACTGCCCCCCTCACAAAACACCCCTGGGACATTGTGTTTTAATCCATCAGACAACACCAGGTTGCGCCTCAGACTGTCCAGGAGCTCGGTGATGCCCTGGTCCAGATTTGGGAGGAGATCCCCCAGGACACCATCTGTTGTCTCATTAGGAGCATTCCCCAACATTGTCAGGCATGCATACAAGCAAGGGGGGGCATACAGACTACTGAGTTACATTTGGTATTGCTTCATAAAAGTCTGATGGGATATTGTCATCACCTTGCCGAGTGGCGGGCTGGCGGTGCAGACATGCAAGCTTGTGAATGCGAGAATTCAAGAATGAAGTGACGTAGTGGTTTGAAATGAATAATGCAGTTGTAGCTACTAAAAATCTCAGATGAGTTTGGGTCTCAGTGACCTCCACCTCAAGGTCAAGGTCAGAGGTCAGGTTTTCTGAAACTGCTGTGAGGGGTAGAAATCGCAGCCGACAGTATTTTTCACTTTGATTTTTGGGGTACTTTTCAATTCAGCCCTCTGCCGTGTGATCATTTTTATTTCCATCAAATGATGTGGCATCATTTTATTCCTAACGCGTCACTGAGTGTTCCTAAGTGTTCCTTTATTTGTCTCGAGCAGTATACGAGAATAATAAAGAAATCCAGGGACCATGACATGTTTACATCAATGAAATCAAAATGTAATACATTTTAATCCTGAACACTCTGTTTCTAACATTTCTGCTTAACTGTTAGCCTTACAATAAGTACTTATTCAGTATTCAAATTACACCTACTGTTAATGGACCTTGAGTGGTCTGATGATGTGAATGCTTGCAGCTTGTAACCATGGGAATCTTTCTCATCACTGCCTCATCACTGCGTGTGATGACACTGTGGCATTACTGTAGCTCTCTGATGTTTGGCACCATATTTTCACAGCAAGCTCAACGCATGTGTGTGGGAGCATATATTAAATGTGTGCATTCTTTGTCTCGATCTGTAACTTTGAGTCACTCTGTTGTCTTTAGGCCCCGTTCGCCTGACTGTGGTTGGATTTGCTGAAAGCACTTAATCATTATTCTCTCTCGCTCTCTCTCCCTTTCTTTGTCTCTCACTTCATTTCTTCTTTATCCGACTCGTATAATCTTCCCCCGCCATCCCTCTGCGTCCAGGTATGTGTTTGAGAGCGTGGGCAACAAGCGGACACTCACTATCAATAAGTGCAACCTGTCGGATGACGCAGCATACGAGTGCGTGGTCGGGGAGGAGAAGTGCTTCACGGAGCTTTTTGTCAAAGGTATATGAGTCACTGTCTTTGGAGGAATCCTTTCAGGAGGGAGCGGTTTTTCTGCTTGGTTTAGCAAATGCTGTCATTTGAGTGTTGAGAGGCCTGACAGCTCTGTTCCCTTCATGTCATCTGTGTATTTCAATGCTTTTATGCCACGCAGTAACATGCTGCGCTCTGTTGTCTGCTCACTCATTTTTAATGGGTACGTGGCGAGTGAAATTTTCATGCTTTGTTTATTGTCATGTATCATTGTCGCCGTGCTGTTTGTATTAATGTGCTGACATATTTATCCGAGTTTGACTGATATGTGTGTTTTTGAAGGACAATTTGAATACGGATCAATGGTAATAGTAAAATTGCTAGGCAGATTTGGTGTATGATAGCTCTGTATTCAGGGTTTTTGAAAGAAGCACTTGTATTTTGCGTATTCTTGTAACACATGTCATTTTCGGTATTAATTGGGCCTATTTGATCGACTAAATGCATGCCACTTTACTGTACATTTTAATGGATGTAACTCAGTCTACTGCTTTTATATTAATCCCATACTTTACTCTCTTACATCATCAGAACCATAAAAATAAGCTCTGTAACCACTCCCAGGCAGCTACAATGTGTCTATGTGTCTTGATCGAAAATGACTCATAAAGGTGTGCTCAGACAGGAAGCATTTTCAGCTCCAGCAAACCAGGTCAAAATCTGACTGTAGAGGTGATTTCTGTAAGCTGGCTAGCAGACATCAGTTTGAGATGTGCTCAGAAACCCATTTTTTTCTGTTGATTTGCTTTAGTTTCATATATTTTTCCTCTGAGCTCTTTATGAAATAACACTAGATTCTTAAAGCGAAATCTCATGCTTATTTCCATCTTCAAATTCATATTCTGAATACTATACTACACTACAATATACAATTTTAAAGTAGATTTGCTTGGCCTTTATAGTACCATTATTGTAAAGATGCATCAATTTAGATTGTCTTGGACGATTCCAATTTCCAGTTTTTCCAATATTTTTCTTTTCTCTCTTTCCTTCTAAGAACATGTAGCGCCTCTACTCAGGACCAGTACACTCTCACTTCAAATAGAGACCCTAGACATCTTACTAGGTTCAGGAGGAGGTTTTGTTTTGGGGACTCACAAAAGGAGTTGGCTTGGAAGTGAATAACTGGGACCTTTATTGCCTCAGTACCATTTATATACATATACAACACAATAACCCAAATTGCACACTAATAGTGCATTTTAAAGGTGAATACATGTAAAACAAAACAAAATAAAGACATTTAAATGGAAGATTTATACTGAACAGTATCAGAGCTCTTGGGAATGAATGAAACAGATTAAAGTGTTCCTGTTGTGAAGTTTGAATTGTCCAGTCTGAATTGTCCTTTAAAGTCGTTGAAAACCCAAACAGGTGTACTGTAGGGGAATTGTCAGTGTGCAAACCCTATTAAACTTGAAATATGCTCATATCTATTAAGACATAACCATTCTAATATAAACAGAGCTATTGCTTCTACTTGAATACCTCCCCGATCGGAATATGGCTTCAGCGGGGTGGGGTGGCTAACAGCTATTAGCAGCTAGCATCGCATCTAGCATCGACATCGTTTAGCTCAAAGCATTCAACACTTATAACACACTGTAAAGAACAACAGGAGAAGTAAAACAACACGCCAGATTCTCATAGCTCCCGATTGGTTTTTGTTCAAAGGTTTCTGAGCTGAATCGGCTAGTGAAATACATTATCTAACTTAACAGGTAGCTAACGAAAGCACGTGACTCACCAGGATTTTCAGACACAAATAACTTGACAGACGTTATTCCCTTTGTGGTCAGAGTTCGGGGCCTAATAAAAGAGTACCTTATTAGCATTTATACGTAAAACAATCTGGTCTCATTAACCGGGTTGCAGTATTGCACACCAAGATACTTTTTCCATGCGCTCCGACACGTACTTGACCGCCATCAGAGGGAAAATCTCACAGGAAGAGAGAGGTAATACTTCCTGCGCACTAGACGCAAGGTCATCAGAACACAAGACTGCATCACAGCGCCCCCTTGTGACAATAACAGGCTATAGCCTTAGATTACAAAAAGGGATTTTGAAGCCCTGTATTTCACATGGGTTACAAACAGAATATACAAGCAAAAATAAACTTTTCAGATATCACCCAATCAAAGAAAAGTAGCCAATCAGGGACCAGCTGGAACAGTTTAGATAAAACAAGTTATTAGATTAAGTTAATAAATATCTTTTAGTTTATATTTTATTTATCCCATATTTGTTTGTTATAGCATAATAATGATAATAAATAATAATAACACAGGCTTACATAAATACATAGACTAACAAAATGATAATATATAAATGGTAAATGGTAAATGGTCTGTATTTATATAGCGCTTTACTAGTCCCTAAGGACCCCAAAGCGCTTTACATATCCAGTCATCCACCCATTCACACACTGGTGATGGCAAGCTACAATGTAGCCACAGCCACCCTGGGGCGCACTGACAGAGGCAAGGCTGCCGGACACTGGCGCCACCGGGCCCTCTGACCACCACCAGTAGGCAACGGGTGAAGGGATACGAGATAAACAGACATAAAAAAACAGTTGGAAATGAAGCTTGTGATTATTTATTAAACACTAAACAGATTATGTAACTGAAAAAACCCTTAAAGCTAGATTAAATATTGTTTTTCTTGTCCTAACTGAAACCTGTATAGCTCACTCACTCAGTTGCCTTTTCAGCTACTTCATTGAAGGGACAAATTCATGATAAACTATTGATTACATGACTTTGTATCTACATCTACATTTCTATTGCATTCAGTGTCTCACTTTTAGAGTTTCTGGGAGCCTCCAAACATGTCACGGTGATTCCATATCAGAGTACAAATCACATATTGCTTTTTCCAGACTTGAAGGTACGGCCGCTATTACAAACCTACTGGGCTATTTCAGTGTCATACTCTTCTAGCTGTGTCTGTGTATTCCAGAGAGAATATATTCCTCAGCTTTTATGTGGACAACATCAAATTCATTTCACAAAACTTTTGTGATGCCAGTCAGATTTTTACATATTTCTGTGGTGTTGTGAGTGTAGTTCAGAGAGTTTGCGGGCACACCAGCTAAGGGGAGAAAGAATTGAAACGTCCGGAGGGGGACTGGAGGCCGACTGTGACAAATAGCTGAGGCTAGTAGAGCATCAAGCATCACACCATGTGGTTACACAATGTGACTCCCACCACCTCAGGAGACTTGAGGTGCCTTCCACCTCCACAAGATGGGTGTGTTTGGTGGCTTTGGATAAGAAATTCAGGAATATACTATGCTGTTATTCAAATACGAAGGAGCGTTTACATGTTTTGTGTGCTATCCTATTTTTCTGCTAACAGGTACTAAAGTAGGGTATCGACCATTCAAAAAGAAGAAAATAATGCTAAAAAACCTGACCTACAGGTACATGTATACTGTATTATGACATAATTAATATCTTTTAATGATAGATTCTTATTGCTGTTAATATCGTAGAAAAGCATTAGTCACTCTCCTCAAGTCCTGCTTCCTTGCAGATGTGTTTATTCGCCACACTTATTTTACTCTCCATTCGTATTTGTGTACTCCGGTGATTTAGATATGTCCAGTTTCCCGTTGGTGATTTACATAAAATAGCGTATCTCTTTAATGACTCACTTCCCATCTGTTGTTTGACTCAAAGCTATTTGTTTTCAGAACCTCCAGTCACCATCACCAAGCTGCTGGATGATGTTCATACAGTGGTGGGTGAGAGGGTGGAGTTTGAAGTGGAAGTGTCTGAGGAAGGCGCTAACGTCATATGGTGAGCTAATTTACCCTTCGGTTCATTTTGAGTTTGAAATTCATCAATGTGCTACTCAGCTAATAAAACTCTCTGTATAACGGAATAAACAGTCCAATGAGACAATACGTTTCAGGCCTCATAAAGCAATGCTGACGCAGCTCAATTTTTTTAATTTTTACAAGCTAACATAAAAGATACTGGCTAATAGTGTGTAACTGAGGTTTCTGCATAAGGACACTCCAACAGAGTCATGGCAAAAGGACAGATGTCAGTTCCTAAGGCTTTACATTTTAAAATTAAATACTGTAAATACAGCGAGATATGAACAACAGCACATGACATATTACAACATATTATGATCTATTTCTTAAAAACTAAAATGCAAAATCCAAAATGCATTGTGTGAAAAGCAAAGTACCCAGTGATTCAATTCCTCTTAGGGCGAATGTTTGCAGCAGTAACTTGAAGTAGCTGTTTTCTATACGACTTTATCAGGCTTTCACATCACAGAGTTTTGGCTCACTTTTCAATGTTACTTGAGCTAATTGAGGTTCATTGAGGTTATTGACGGCACAGCGTTTCAATCAGGTTTTCTGTCTTCTGTCCTGTCTTAGTTTTTCAAGTATTGTTTCTGCAGGTCTGCTTAAGTTTGATTAAATAAATGATGACAAAGTGTAATATGTCATGTTTTGCTGTTGTACTGAGGTTGTATTTATATAGTTATATCATTTATATAGTTTATTTATTTATATAGCACATTTAATTACAACAGGAATGTTGACCAAAGTGCTGTACAAGAATACAAAATACCTATTAAAATATCTTATAATATTGATAGCAAACATCAAATATGAATTGTCAAATAACTCTCATATTGTATTAAAAGCCAGTAAATACAAATGTGTTTTAAGATAAGATTTAAAAAGATTGGCAGTACGAGCCAGTCTGATGTGTATTTATCTAATTTTACAACCTACTAAGTAATAGGTGGACTTTATTTCTACTGTGACTATACTTTGGCTAACTGCCCTCAGCAAATAAGACAGTATTTACCAAAAGCAATGGTGGAGATTTATCTGTTTTGTCACTTCAGTACTGTAATGGTTTATTATTCCAAGATGGTGTGATGAAAAGCTTTAAAATAAAGATTTATCGGTGCAAAAGGTGTAATGAATAACAAACCCCCCCCAAAACCAAAACCATTATTAGTAAGCATCTATCAATAAGCTCAACCAAATTGTTATATGAAACATTGCTATTAGCTAAACATTTTGCAATTGACTCTAATATCATTGTCTAATAATCTTCTCCACAAAAGAAGAATCTTTGTGGCTTTTATTTTATTTTAAGTTTCTTTGTTGTACAAAGCCAGACAGTTTCTAGGCAAAATCTACAAAGATGTCTTTTGGGTTTTTGTTTTTTTGTTGAAATAATACACAGCAATCAAAGCTGTCTGAGCAATTAGGGGAAGCCTAGATGGGCTGTTAACTGGGACACTGTCTTCCTTGCTTCCTTCTTGTCTGCACTTTTTTGGACGTGGTTATTCCACTCAGAGATTTTTAGAGAGCCAAACTAAAAGATATGAGTATGAATGCATGCATTTTTTTTCTTTGCTATACACAGCTTTTTTTGGTACAGATATTGTACACAAAAAATCCTCACCTACTGCACAACTTTTTCCCAAAGCCTTTTGACTCCTGAAGGATCTCACTATCTACAACACTGCCAACATCTCAAGTATCAGTCCCTTTTCTCGCGTTCCTGTGCTAAAGTATTTCAGATGTATATATGTGTGTGTGTTTTCTTCACAGGATGAAAGATGGAGTGGAGTTGAATAGAGACACTGCAGGTTCAAAGTACAGGTTAAAGAAAGATGGGAAGAGACATATTTTGATCATAAATGAAGCCACTAAAGAGGATATTGGAACGTACTACGTCTATACCAACGGTGGGGAGTCAAAGGCAGAGCTGGAGGTTGAAGGTATTTGTCCTCCAGTCCACCAGTGCTTGAAAACTTGCTATCCAGGCTAACCGGGCTTATTGACAACAAACGGGGATCATGAAAAGCAAATAACAACATGATCATATATTATTGGAGCAATTAAAAATTAAACATTACATAATTATTAATTAAAATAAAAATTAATAATTAAAATATTAATGTTCTTAGATTGCAAAGGCCATGAAATCTGTGGTGCTGTTTAAAGTTTACAGACATGTATTTCCAGTATGACTCCTCAGTTAGAAACAAACTTCAGCACATGTTGATGTTTTCCGTCCTGACAAGCATGAAAAGCAACAAATTAGTCATTACTCATGTCATCATTAATTTTATTTCATTAATCTCTTGTATCAGTTGTATCACACTATTCGTCATACTAATTTGGTTTTACACCTCCAAAATTGATATCAGGCTTCAGATATCAGGCACTTACACGCTGTGAGTCAAACGAGTCCCATAAATTGATTATAGTGTGAAAAAATCTGTGTCCTTCCCCCTCAGATGAAGGATAGAAATACAGAGAAAAAAATAGTATAGTTATAGTAACTGCGAATTAGGTAGCTGATATAAACAAAGTACTACAGTCAAAGTGGCTAAAACCAGCATGGCTAAAGCCTATGAGGTAACGAAGGAATGCTGGATAATAGTTTTCCTCTCAGAGGCAACACTCCCCGTTTGTTGTCAGTGTTGCCTGTGTCACCGTCCAGTAATGTGACTACTGCTCAGATCTACTGTGAAGAAAGAGATGAGCGTGAAAGCAAAGGTGTTGATTTACCAGCTGATCTACATTCCTACCGTTCACTTGTGGCTGCAAGCAAATTGCAGATATAAGAAAATTAGTTTCTTCTGTACTGATTCTGGGATCTTCTAGGTCATCCAGAACTCAGAACTGCTACTCCATAGTGGTGGTTAGGGAATCCGAGTAGGATGGGTTCTTTCAGATAAAAGATGACCAGAAAAGCGGGTTTGGGGTGTCTATGAAATGGTTTACAAAATGTATGTATGGATTAGTTGTACTAAAACGAATGCATAAAAGGGGGAAAATGGCTAAAGACACGTTTTTGCGATCATGTTTATTGCTGCGGTGCAAGAGGCAGCCTAACATAGGAGTCTGTGGAGACTGACTCAGTTTTAGCCTCAAGTGCTCATTCACAGAACTGCAGTTTTGACGTTTGTGCAATGGTTTCATTTGGGTGTGGAGGTCGCTGTTAGTTTGTAGCAATGCCAGCATAGGTATATAGTAGAGTTTTTTTCTTTTAAAGAAAAAAAGGGGGAGGAAGCGATTCCTCCAAATCCAACGTTACTTTATAAATACTTGGTAATAATTAGGTTTCTAATGGGTAGTTAATGTAACTCAACACTAAAGATTGGAAATGGGAACACACAAATAAAATCCAGGAAGTTGTAATACTCAAGCGCAAAACTGTAACATTGTATTTGCACTAATTTTGCATGGATACACTTAATTAATTAGGCTTTTTTTTTAATTAATTAAACTTTTGATTGATCTTTGTGGTGCAGATAAGGAGCTGGAGGTTCTACAGAGCATAGCCGACCTGACAGTGAAGGCATCTGAGCAAGCTGTATTCAAGTGTGAGGTGTCTGATGAAAACGTGACCGGAAAATGGTTCAAGGATGGTATCGAAGTCGAGGCCAGCGATCGCATCAAAATTTCACACATTGGAAGGTATCGCTATCAGACTCCAGTGGGTTGATGTTCTGTTGTGATAAAACTGTTGTTTCCAGCTTGGCTACCTATCATGTACAGCTGCACGCATTATGACAACAGCAAACACACACACCCAGGCTCACAAAATCATATAGCTATGACAATAAACAGTTTGCTACATGGCTTGGAAAACTATTACCAGAGGGCTTTCTTAGTTGTTTGACCCATTTTTTGGGGATAGGCTGCAATCTGTAAAGCTCTAACCTCTAAACACCAGAGGTGGGACCAAGTCATTGTCTTGCAAGTCTCAAGTAAGTCTCAAGTCTTTATCCTCAAGTCTCAAGTCAAGTCTCAAGTAATGTCAGGCAAGTCAGAGTCGAGTCTCAAGTCACTGGTGTAAAAGTCCGAGTCAAGTCACAAGTCTGAAATTTTGAATTTCAAGTCCTTTCGAGTCTTTAAAAAAAAAAACCGAAAAAATAATGTTGCAGTTATGCTAAATGTAAATATTAGACCATGTAATTTTAAAATCTGTGTTTTTCTCAACACATGACAAAATAGTGAACTTAGAAAATATACACAAATTGTGAAATTGCACCTCTTTAAAATGCAGCTCAATTAAACCTAGCTCCAAGAATAATTTTCACCGACAGTTCTGAGATACGCTGCATGTTATTCTTGGATGCGGTTGTAGGACCAGCTTTAAAATCGCATGACAAAAATATCATACACATTAAAAAAAACTGTATCACCAACGTAGCCTGGACAACATTTGCTAGTTAGATGAAGTCAGCTATCTCATCTTAGCATATTTATTTCAATTCAATTCAATCTTTTTTTTTTTTTTTATAAATTTTATTTTCAGTCACAGCAGCATGTTAACAACAAAACATTGAACATACAGTAGTTTGCTGTTCAGTATTTACAATACCCCAAAAGATAACAGAAATAGAGAAGGAAAAAACAAACAAACAAACCAAAGAAACCCCTACAAAACAACAAAAAACAAACAAACAACAACAAACAAATAGAAAAATAAAATGTATAAGGGACATTCAGCGTACAGTTAGCTATGATAGCGATATAGAGATATGGTATCTGGTCATGATAAGGTGGTCATTTTAAATGTTTCCATGTACATCAAGAATGGCTGCCATGCCCTAAGAAATTTGGTGGTTGAACCTGCCAGTGTATATCTCATCTTTTCTAAATGTAAAAACCTCATGAGCTCCGCAAGCCACTGTTCATGTGTGGGAGGAGCTTCCTGCTTCCATCTTAAAAGTATAAGGCGCCTTGCGATAAGTGAAGCAAAGGCAATAGAATTCGAATAGCATTTTGGCAAAGTGATGTCTTGAGGTATCACCCCAAAGATAGCCGTTAGAGCAGAAGGCTCATATTTAACGTTATACATCTCTGACAGAGTGTTAAATATAGACACCCAATAGGTATGAAGATTGGGGCATGTCCAAAAGGTATGAAGGAGCGAACCTGTTTCTGCTTTACATCTGTTACACAGAGGGTCAGCTCCTGGATAGAACTTGGCTAACTTTTCCTTGGAGATATGTAATCGGTGTAGGACCTTAAATTGAAGGAGCCCATGCCTGGCACATATCGAAGAAGAGTGTACCCTCTGGAGAAAAGATTGCCAGAGCTCATCTGTTATAGTCATCCCAAGGTCTTTCTCCCACTGTGCTTTAAGGATGAAGAGAGAAGGAGATTGAAGATCTAATAGTATAGCATAGATTTCTTTAATCGCCCCTCTCTTATGAACGTTTATATTAATAATTTTATCCAAAGAAGTTTCCTCAGGTAGTTCCGGAAATGAAGGAAATCGACTCTTTACAAAGTGACGAATTTGTAAATAGCGGAAAAAATGTTGCCGAGGAACATTAAACTGCTTCAGGAGCTGCGTGAATGAGGCAAAAATCCCATCTACAAAAAGGTCTTTGATATTTCTAAGGCCATTACTTTCCCATATTTTAAAGGCAGAGTCCATCATGGAGGGTGGGAACATATGGTTTGAGCAGATAGGTGCTTTAATTGACATTAAGTGTAACCCCAACCTTTTCCTACATTGCACCTAGATTCTGAGCGAGTCATACAACAAAGGGTTACGTTTATAGGTGTATAGTTCTAATGGGAGAGCTGAACTCAACAAAGCTGATAGGCAAATTTTGCCACAATTGGATGACTCAATTTGGAGCCAAGCTGGAGTCTCTGTAGTAACATTACTCATCCAGTACAGCATATTACGAATATTTGCTGCCCAATAATAAGACTGAAAGTTTGGCAAGGCTAATCCACCCATTGGCCTAGTCCTCTGCATGAAATCTTTACGAATTCGTGGACTTTTGCCATTCCAAATAAATGCAGAGATATGCTTATTCAGTGTTATAAAATACTTATTGGGTAAGTAGCATGGGATACATTGAAATAAGTAAAGGAACTTGGGAAGTATGTTCATTTTGATAGAATTGACGCGGCCAATTAATGACAGTGGTAAATTGTTCCACCTCTGAAGATCTGTCTCAGTATTTTTAAGCAGCGGGACAAAGTTTCTTTCATAAAGATCTTTGTATGAGTGGGTAACCTTAACCCCCAGATAGGTCACATACCCTGATTTAACGCTAAATTGAAAACCTGAAAATGAAATCTTTCTGGCTATAGAGTTGACACAGAGAAGTTCACTTTTATGCAGATTTAACTTGTAACCTGAAATATTACCAAAACATTCAAAAATGGCAAGAGCACGGGGAAGAGAGCATAAAGGCTCTGACATATACAGCAGGAGGTCGTCAGCATATAAGGATATTTTGTGCTCCTGGTCACCTCTGAAGATGCCCTTAATGCAACTGTCAGCTCGCAGTTTAATCGCCAGTGGTTCAATTGATAATGCAAAAAGAAGAGGGGATAAGGGACAACCTTGTCTCGTACCACGGAGAAGTGGGAAATAAGAAGAGAATAACGAATTTGTTCTAACACGTGCCATAGGTGAGGAGTAAAGTAACTGAATCCATGAAATGAAATTAGGGCCAAATCCAAATTTATGCAGAGTATAAAACAGATAATCCCACTCCACCCGGTCAAATGCCTTCTCAGCATCGAGTAATAAGGCAATTTCAGGGGTTGTAGTTGACTTGGTGTGTAATATGTTCAAAAACCTGCGCAGGTTGAAAAAACCATGCCTACCCTTCACGAAACCTGTCTGATCTGGAGAAATTAACAATGGTAGATGTTGCTCTAGCCTGAGAGCAAGTGTTTTTGACAGTATTTTTAAATCTACATTTAAGAGTGATATAGGACGATATGATGAACACTCTAATGGATCTTTATAATTCAATTCAATCTTAATTGGCAGACTTCATGTCCATAAAAACAAGACAAAAAAAAAAAAAAAAAACACACACACACACAACACTCCCCCCCCCCCAAACACAAGGTATACACCATTAAATATATATATGTATATAAATAAGTATCTAAAACATTTGTAAAAACATAAAACCATAATATACATAAAACACAATTACTTAAAATAAATCAATAAATACACAAACACTTTAACCAGTGCTTTCTGAGACTGGATGAGTAACGGGAACCACTCACTGTCGGATCTGTGAGTGCTAAAATTATACTGTTACTCGAACCATCCAGTCGTTCTCTAAAATTGAACATTAGCTTCCTTAAAAGTGCTTTAAAAGTCCAAACACCCACAGCTACAAACATCTGGCTGGCACTACCACTTCTAGGTATCCTGCAAAGGATTCTCATCGCATCATTATATGCAACATGCAGCTTCTGCATGCTACATTGTTTGTAGGATGACCACAAGGGGGCAGTATATAGCGGTGTGCAATACGCTTTAAACAAAGCCACTTTAACTGGAAGTGAACAAAAGCTGAATTTGCGTGCAATAGTATTTGCCTGCACATAGAGCTTACACCGTTGTCTGTATATGTCATCATCATCATTCATTTGCTCAGTAATAAAGTGACCGAGGTATTTCACCTTTTTATGAACTTCAAGAGTTTTTTGTGCCAGTTTAAACAAAGGGAAATTTAGCTGTTTATCCTGCTTGGTTCTACATATCAAAACAGCACTTTTAGCAGCATTGTACTCAATGTCATATTGCACACCATATTCAGTACAGATATTAAGAAGATCCTGTAACCCAGCACTGCTTGGACTAAAAACAACCAGGTCATCTGCATACATAAGATGATTTATCAGTGCTTTACCTAATATACACCCAGTGTTACAGGCTCTCAGTTGTATGGACAAATCATCAACATACAAATTAAATAAAATTGGAGACAAAATCCCACCCCGTCTAACACCATTGCTGACACCAAAGGGGGCAGAAATACTGCTTCCCCATTTAACCTGCATGTTCTGATGAGCGTACCAGTAAGAGAGAATCCTCACGATGTACTGAGGAACTCCCCATCTCTTCATTTTATCAAAAAGTTTTCTGTGGTTCACTCGATCAAAAGCCTTAGAGGCATCAATGAAAGACATGAGGACAGATGAATTTTTAGCCCTGTACAAACTGACTATTTCCTTGAGTGCATATATGCACATGTCAGTGCCGTGCTTTGAAGCCAAACTGATTATCCAGAGAAGAGATGAACACACTAACTCTGTCAAACAAGATTCTTTCTAACACCTTAGATAAAATACTGGCTAGTGCAATTGGCCTGTAATTATCCAAGCAGCTCACTTTTGCAGCTTTGTCCTTCATAACTGGTACCAGTAAAATACACAGCATTGAGTCTGGTAATATGCCATGAATCATAAACCCAGTGAAACAGAGTGCTAAAAGAGGAGCTAGCCTTACACTAGCATGTTTTAAATGTTCTGCAGTGATGTGATCCAAACCAGAGGATTTATTATCAGACAACCTATGTCCTCATATGGTTCACTTTTTATACAGTTAAACAACGCACTGTAATGCTGTCTCCATAATGCTGCAATGTTATCTGCCCCAGAAACACCTTCAACAGTTGATGGTAGAGATGGTTTACAGTTATTAAGAGCTTTCACCTCTTTCCAAAAATCTGCCGTATTATTACACAGCATTTTCCTGGCCAAAGAATCTGCTCTTAGCATTTGCTCATTTTTAGTTATAAAGCGAACAGCGTACTTATATCTGGCATTCGCACATTTTTTCTGTTCAAATTCTGGGCCTTGTTTAGGTCTTCCAGCCATGGCCCAACATTTATAAGCTATGCGAGCTTCATCATGGTACATGGATACATGTTCTTTCCAGCCAGTTCTGATGTTAGGTTTCTTATGCTTATATTGTTTATCAAGCAGTGTGCCACTTTTATACAGAGCAGTCACTATATCATCATACATGGAGCAGAGTAAATGTTTATGCACAGCATTCTTACAGTTGACATCTTTGCACAAAATAGCTTCTTTATTTATATGCATATTAATAATCATACGGTTCTTGGAGTGAGTGCATACACTCATGAAGTTTAGTAACTTCCGGTCACTGCAACAAGTCCAGGTACAGTTTACCGACGGATGGGTGCAGGACCTTGAAATGCACCGTGTAGAACGAAAGACCATCGTACGTATCATAAGTTTACCAGTCTCACAAATCGTCGTCATAAATATACATTCCTTAACCGTTTATTAATATAACCTTTGAGCTCAACGGTAATTAATTAGTAGTGGAAATAATTTCTGGTTCATCACAGAAATGTAGCAGTGACAACAATACTGTATGCTGTAATCGCACTGGACAATTAGTGATACAAAAAACCTGTTTTATCCTGTGAATAAAAGTATATGTTTTTGTCAATGTACCATAATAACATAAGCGAAACGCAATATTGTGTCAGGACAATTCACTATTTATGCACAATAAATAAAGGAGCATAGCGCCACAATTTCTGTTCAGCGCCAGACTTGCTTGTAACCTATATCACCAGTTATGTTATGAAAATGACGTATTAACTACTAAAAAACACTGACCTTCGTGTAAATGCTTGGAGCAGACTAACCTGTGAGCTGGAGGGTTCTGGGACGTTATATTTGATCTTTGAATGGCTGCAATCCAGGCCATCCGTCGCGTCTTTGTTACTTCGGAAACATGGCTCGAACAATTTCTCTTCAACGACGTAATCCGATAACAACCGATCTCTTTACCCGTCGGCTTCCCGTGGCTGTCATGCGACCGGCTATTGCAGTTAATAATACAACAGCTTCTTGACATTTTTGTGTTTCTTTTTATCGCTGTATAACTGATTTTAATTGAAAGCCTGCGTGCGCTAGTACCGCTTGCCACGAGTTCCCAGAATCCTTTGCGGTTCTACCCGTGAATGACGTCACATTTTCAATCTCTATATAATATGCATGTTAAATTTTATATTTGGGGTAAAATATCAAGTCTTTTCAAGTAAACCGGTTCAAGTCCAATTCAAGTCCCAAGTCATTGGTGTAAAAGTCCAAGTCAAGTCACAAGTCTTAGAACATTTTTTCAAGTCAAGTCTAAAGTCATAAAATTAATGACTCGAGTCTGACTCGAGTCCAAGTCATGTGACTCGAGTCCACACCTCTGCTAAACACATAGACACGCTCCCTCAAACACTCACACATGGTCACACACAAACAACAAACAGACCCCAAGGGTCTGGGTTTTCTCTCAGTAAGCCCTCCATCAGAGCTGCCTATGGAAGGAGATATGCCAAGGTGACAGCGGTCACACAAGGTGAAAGCCATTTAGTAGCTTTCTCACTCTGCGATATTGTCTCTTGAAGTATGTTGCTAGGGCAACTGTCCTTTGCATAAATGCGGGTCATAACAACTGCTGTCTCCTTGGTAACATCTGGCGACATGTCCCCAGGATCCACAAGCTGACGATCAATGATGTGAAGGCTTCAGACGCTGGAGATTATACCTTCGTCCCTGATGGCTACGCACTTTCTCTCTCAGCAAAACTGAACTTCCTGGGTGAGAGCGACGTAAAAATCAAAATACCAAGCGGTTCTTCTGAATTCAACCTATAAGTTGCAAATTTGAATCTTCCTGATCTGTTTCATTTTTCCCCACAGAGATAAAAATTGAATATGTTCCACGACAAGGTAGGTGCTTTTTTAAAAGACAAAATTCATACTTTATACTGTCGTGTATGACATTATTGAGCTAATCAGCTGTTGAGAAAATATAGCAAATATCATATAAGATGCCACTGAGTGACCCTCTGAACAGGGAAATGGTTAAAATGTCCTTGTGCCCTTTTAAAAAAATCAAATAGTTGATCATTTATTGTTAGTGTAACACTCTTATTGATTGATGCCTAACCGTACGTTATAGTTAGTGGGACAGATTCTGTCTATGTCAGGTTTTCATCTATCCCAGAAGCACATCAAGGATTTCATTTCAGTTTTTTAGCGCAGACATTATTATATGCTTTGGTAATACAAATAGACTGGGTGACAGTTATCTGGGCTATCTCTAATCTTCATATGTGCAGGTTTTGTTTGGAGCTTAGCTCTGGTTGCTGCACTTATAATGTCCCTGAGCCATAAGAGGATTGGAGGGACTGAAAACCTATCACTGAACTTAACTGTATTTACAGTTTTTCCTACTGATAAGGGAACTCTGCTATTGTTACTCATACTATGCCAAATAATAAAGTAATAGGTAAACAAAAACAATTAAAACACAGAAGCATTTTACTATAGCAACTTATATTTTTTTATAATGGGTCCATGAGGTGGAGCATTTTCTGTAATTTTAGACATAGTGACAGATGTCTTATTGGCAGATTTACTTACATTTCTTAATCATAAAACTGAACAATACTGGTGAAATTGCACTTCCTTTTTTATTTAACCACACTCAGACTGATGCTTAGGTATGTCTGTAGTGCACTTTGTTCCACCTGCAACAACACCCTAGAGTTTACAGACGTACCCTGGAGTTCATTTATACATCCCTGCAGAAAGGTGTGAAGTTAAATCACAACAAACTGCTTTTTAGCTGCTGTTAAGTTGCTCCTTGCTCTCTGTTTTGTTCTCAAAATTGTGTGATCTTTTCATAAAATGCAACACAAAAGGCTCTTCTATGAAACAATTTAAAAATATATAATGAACTGAAGAATGTGAAAGTTGAAAATGCTCACAGCTCTGGAAAGCCATCGAGTAGACAAAAGCTCCAACTTGCTTGTTTGGCTTTAGGCAGTATAGTATGATGCTGCTCCAAATGTAAAACCCCCAAATCCCTCTAGTGGTTTTTTTTTTTGCCAGAGTCCAAAAAGACCATATATAGAATAAAAAAACAGTAAATTTAGTCTTTGTGCCACCTTTGAGACACCTTGAATCTCAAATATAAAAAACAAAAAAAGAACCAACATCATTGTTCTAAACTAAATGGTCTCTTTCTTCCTGTCTTCATCTGGTCACAATGAAAGATCCTCCCAAGATCTTCCTGGACACCGGTAGCTCCGGCGGCAAGAACAACATTACGGTGGTGGCTGGAAACAAACTTCGCCTGGACGTTCAGTTCACAGGAGAGCCGGCCCCCACTGTGTGCTGGATGAAAGGAGACCAAGTGAGAAAGAAATGGCTCTTATCCTTCACCTCGCATCACAAACGCGTCAGATATTTTATATGTTCTGCGTCAATCAGAGTACCTCGCCGTTAGTCATTAAACAGCACAAAAGAAGAATGAAACAACACTAGAGTGGGACGGTTGAATCACCTGTCTTTGTGGTGGCTGTCGTCATGCGACACAGTCCTCTTCAGCAATCTCCTTTTGTTCTGTCTCTCACTCTGTGCTGCCCTGTGTGGTAGGTGTTGTCCGAGGCTGAGGGACGGGTCCACGTGGAGTCAGAGCAGAATGTGTGCAGCTTTGTAATAGAGGGGGCGGAGAAAGCGGACGAGGGCCAATACTCCATCACGGTGACTAACCCTGTCGGCGAGGACAAGGCGGATCTCTTTGTTAGAGTTGTGGGTCAGTGGCTGTTTCTTACTTTTGCCTTTTTCTTTCCTTGATCCCTTTCTATTACTTCTGTCTGACTGAGGGCAATAGTTCCTCAGAGTTTGAGACTGGGTCATGGTAAAAAAAAAAAGGAAATCCATAATTTTCAATAGTGGTGCCATCTTTTAAAAACTCACATCATCTGAATTTTAGGTCCAGTGTCTTTGCAGCTTCTACCCAGAACAATTAACATATTAAAAAAAAACATATGTTTTTAGACTTTCACCTCAGATATTGTTTTTCATTAAAATACATACTGTAAGGAATTTGTCTGTCTCTTAATAGAACTAAGAATGACCAAGACATAATTTATATAATAAATAATAATTATCTAGTCTCTAGTCCAAGATGGATTTTAGGGTAAGCAATGAATAGAGAGCAGTGGATGAAATTACTTAAATAAGGGACATAGAAACATTTGATTAATAGTTTTTAAGAGTCATAAAACACACAGAATAGCTTGCTCTAACATGATTTGTAATCACCACTGATGTAATTTATTCTACAAAGTGGCAGTGTCTATATAGAGGTAATAAAAAAATGTAACGTTTTTCATTTGTGATCAGTGAAACATATGATGGCTTTACCAGTGCATTTGGTGTTGACTCCCTAAATCACATCTGCATGTTGTCTTACGTACTGTACTACATCAAAAACCTCAAACGCTCCCATTTCTCTCTGTGTTTCATCTCTCCATGCTTTCAATTTCTAACTGTAACCTGCCTCTCCAGATGTGCCAAAATCTCCTGAGAACGTCAAGTGCGCATCAGTTGGCGAGGACTCTGCCATCATCACATGGGACCCTCCCGCCTTTGACGGTGGAGTTGCCGTTAAAGGTACCCCTGAAACATGCAGCGTGTAATATTCACATCTGATGTCTTCCTCCCAGGAGAAAAGAGGAGTTTAAATTCCATTTTGTTTATTACATTGCAATATTTTTTTCTAACTGACTTGGAGCTGTTTTTAACGACTTCACCGTATGTTGATCCTGCTTCCTCGAGGGTACCTGATGGAGAGGAAGAAGATAGGCTCGCCCAGATGGACGAAGCTCAACTTTGATGTTTACGAGTCCACCACATACGAGGCTAAGAAGATGATTGAAGGTGTACTCTACGAGATGAGGGTGTTTGCAGTCAACGACATTGGCATCTCTCAGCCCAGTGCAAGCTCAAAGCCCTTCATGCCCATTGGTGCGTTGCCATTTGTCAGAATGGTTAATTAACAGAGGCTTTTCACACAATGCTCATTTTGAAGCAGCTTAACCTACCTTCCCATCCCATTATACCCCGTATTAACGTATTAATTAGCTCTTGTCTCTCTCAGCCCCCACCAGTGAGCCCACTCGTCTCACAGTAGATGATGTGACAGATTCTACCTGTGCACTCAAGTGGCGTCCTCCAGAGAAAATCGGAGCAGGTGGCATCGATGGCTACATCATTGAATACTGCAAAGAAGGAAGTAAGAATAACCAAAATGGATATCACTTTATACTAAGGATTTATTTTGGATTTGTAAGCTATAACTAACGACATTAGATAAATGTCAGAACTTTACAAATTGGGGATATTAACAGTAAATTGTGGGCTAATATATATTTATGCACCTTTGAGTTAGCTAGCAAGAGGAATTCATACTTACACCTGCTATTCTGAGTGTATGATTGTTTTCCGGCTCTCAATCAAGGCTGCATGAAATGCTCTACACGTGTGAAACACTTGTCACGCTCAGTGGTTGCCATCTTGGGTATGCAGCAGAAAGGAAGGGGCCACTAAACAATTTTAAGCAGGTTAGATAATCATTACAATATAAATGCTAACAGTGATATTTGCATCTGTTGTGTTTTGTGTATATACATGAATTATGTATAGCCAGAGGCATGACAGGCAGAAGATAGTGGGATGATCACAGTCAAACATTAGAAATGTTATTTCCTGAAACTGAAAAGTTTAACATGTTGGATTTAACACAACATTACCCCGTTGAAATTCATTTCCTTTACAAGTCAACTCATAATGTACTACATGGCACTGGGATTTTGCTGTAGAAACACAAACAGAGAGAAATGGAGGCTACAAGCCTGACTACTTGCTGCTTTTGTTACCTGTCTGCTGAGCTTTATCGTCACTCTTGGCTAGCTTTATGTTAGCATGCTGTTTGAGTAGATGCCTGCAAAGAGCCAAAGTTTTGGAGTATAATATAGTTGTTTATGTCCTGGAATTTCTTTCCGATGGAAAAAAAAAATCCATATCACTGCTCCTCAAAAGCTCTAAACCGCTCCAGCATTTTTCTGTTGTCATGCACGAAAAAAAATCAGCTGAACGCAGCACAAGTGTAGGAAGAAGTCTAAGGAGCTTGGAAAGAAAAGCGTTGGGACTTCTTTAAGTTGCTTGAAGACGTTTCACCTCTCATCTTAGAAGCTTCTTCAGTTCGCACTGCATTACTGAAAAATGTAATGTGATTACAGTAACACTGAACACTGGAATTTAGACACATTAGAAATCAGTCGTGCAAATGAGATTCTTCAAATCCTGGCAACCCAAAAATTATTCATACAAAGAGAACGATTGATCATTTGCTAAACCTCTCTGCCTAAAAGTTATTTATTATAGGAACTGTAATGGTCATGATTATTCCTTCGGTTAAAGTAATAAATGAGTGATATGACAAATCCTTCTTAAAACAAACAAACAAAAAAACATGACCAAAGGCAAAAGAAATCATGTGTTTGGTGTAATGTGAGAGGTACTTATAGATGCTCCCTTATTTCCCAAAGCATTGCCACAGCACACACATCCGCATGTTTGATTTGGCTCAGATTTTGCACCAGATGCCCTTCCTAATGCAACCTTCTCATTTATCCAGGCTGTAGGAGTACACTAGCTTGTGACCCCCTGAGAAAAGGCCACCTGAGGCTGGATTAATGTGCGCTATAGAAAACTGTCCAACTTTCTGCCTACTGTAATAGCAATCATCATTCAGCTATTTACAAACTGTATGTGAGTTTTTAAGATTAGTAGGTATAAGAAAAAAGTTTGAGTGAAGACGTATTTGCCAATGTGCCTGTGTGTGTGTTTTAGTGTTATTTGTATATCTGCCTGTTCACTGGTAAGCAATATTTATACGTGATTAATTTCTCAGCATTAATCTCAAAGTTACACACTAATCCTGGTTTTCTGATCTGTTTCTTCACTATTCCTACTATTGCTTTTAGGTGACCAGTGGGTGCGGGTTAATGAGGAACCGGTGGGAAATATCCATTACAGGGTGAAGGGACTCCCAGTGGGGGAGAAAATGCTATTCAGAGTGATCGCAGTCAACATTGCCGGCCACAGTCCTCCTGCCGTTCTCTCCCAAGCCGTCACTATCCGAGAGATTGTGGGTCAGAAACAAGCTTTAATCAAACACAGCATTTAATGAACACATTTGTTTAACAGCACTAGAAATATTTAGTGTATTCAGGGATAGACATCATGTTCAGCAACCATTTAGGATAAATCAGAGGGGAAAAAAATAATTTAGCTACTATAAATTTACTGCAAATATCGGAGATTTTTAACCAATAAGAGTCATTCATTTCTACTGTAACCACGCAAAGGAACATACAGAAAACCTAAAAGCTCTACATGTTTTACATTTTACATATCTATACACCCCCACATCACCCACTCTTTCACAAAGTTAACTTTTGCTTCTCTGTGTCCACCAACCAGAAAATCCAAAGATACGCCTGCCTCGGCGTCTGAGAACCAAATTCATCACACAAGTGGGCGAGAAGGTGAACTTGGTCATCCCCTTCCAGGTGAGTCTGGTTTTAGAGTTTTAGCTTTTACACTTCATTTGCAATATCGGGAAAAAAAGAGTGGACAATACAAGGTGCTCTTATGTGGTTTTTGTTTGTTTGTTTATTGTTTAACTGCATAAAATGCAAATGAGCAAGGTGCAGTCACAGGCAGTAAACAACTGTAAACAGAACACCAGTCTCACTCCTCATGCAAACGGCACATATTTCCTCTTCAAAATACAAAAACAAACAAAAAACAGAAATGAGATGTAAACAATCCTAGCAAATATTAAGAAATATACAAATGTTAGAACAGTGGTTCTCTAAATGTGGAGTGGGTTCTCTGGGTGGTTCCAGCATTTTGAGTTTTTGGAAATATGAATTTTTTTGTATGTTTTTATTTCTGTTTATTATTTAGGTTTTGATTCTAGTTCTAGTTTGTTTTTATGGTCCCCTCAGTGCTTCCTCTGTCTCATTCTGCGTCTTCTCCCATCTGTTACCTTCACTCATGTCTCTGTGTTTTCTTTGTTGCAATTATTGTTACTCATTTGGAATTTTTTTGTCTCTTTGGTTTTACATTTAGTTTTACTAAGAACCTTCTGTCTCATTGTATAGATTTGGTTCAGTTGTGTCTTGTTACCCTCCTGTTTCCACTTTCCCCTCTTGTGTAGAAGTAGTCGTGTCCTTCGCCTCAGTCTTTGTTTATCTTCCCTTGTGCGCTCTTTGTTCTTTCCCTTAAAGTTTATGGATTCGTTTAAGTTTTATGTTGCAATTTGCTGTGCTTTTGGATTTCTTTGTTAAATACATAAATATAAATAAAAGGTTTGCTTTTGCTACCTTCTGCCTGCTTATTGGAGTCCTACATTTGGCATGTGCTCAGAGTCCCCAAAGGTGAGGGACAGATGACCATGAAAAAATATGGAGTGAAAGCAAATACGGCTTGTTTTCTCATAAAGTTTAATGATTGATTTTTGGTTTTGAATCAGAGTAAGTGCGGGGATATATGAGTAGACAGTGAGGGTTGAGGAGAATGAGATTATGTTAAAGGAATAATAGCCAAAATACAGCTCTTATGTCTCAAGGCTAAAATTCTGGTTTTGAGGTATTTTTTGAGTTCATTTAATAGAAAAACAGGATATTGTACTCATAAATATACATTAATTAATGTGATGTATGATTATGCCTTTCAATAAATTGATGCAATCTAATAAACTTGTATATAATAAACTTAAATAATCCATTAAAAATACATAGGAGCAGGCACTGCTTTGTGAAAGCTATCACGTTGCCCTGCCATCTTGACTATAGCACCCGAGATGGACACTGCTGTTCTGCTTAATTGTGTTTTATATGTGTGGCTTGAGACCAGCTGCATATGTGGTACATCAAAGGCGGTGGAGAAGAGAACTCATAGGTGTTCTTTTGCTGTCATGGCAACTTTTATTCACGCCAGACTCAAGATATGAAGGATCGTACCTACAGTATGTTTTATCACATAAGACGGGGTTCTCATCACCAAAGATGCAAAACGTGAAGGAAAGAGACAACACAATCAGCATCTGGTTAAAATATCATGCTTTTTCTCTTTACCTCAAACCTCATCTCCCAAACTGAAGTCAGGGTTTGTGCAAAACCATCTTATTTATTCCAAATATGTTTGCAATTACTTATTGTCATTAAATGTGACCCTCCTGTTTCCGAACGGCTGATAATGACCTGTCTAATCAACAACAACAGTTTGTTAAAATAAGCTAACATCATGCAAGTGTTCTAGAATTCACTTTCCCTCTTATAATCAGTCTTAGTCCCCACTAAGTCCAGCAATTGTAGATCCACTTTAAAGAAATTTTTACTAACACACTAACAGTAGCTAACAGTGGCAAAAAACAGCAGCACTTACCAAAAGAAAAGTTCAGGATTTCCTCAACAACTCTCCCCAGTATCGCTGTCATCACACAGAAGTGAGCTTCACTTCTGGAGGAGTTTTAAAGCCTCCAGAATAAATAGACACGGACACACATAGACAGCTGAGGTAAACAGCTTACTGTTTTTACCCCTCAAACACTAACATTTTTTGAGGGGTAAAAACTCTACTGAAGCCTAGTGGTGATATTTTATACACTTTAACTTTGAACAAAGTGTCAGTACCCCATGTCTAATATTTAATTAAAGGAGAGTAAAGGCAGAATATCCACATGACACCTAAAAATATTTTTTATCTAGCTTTGGTAAAGTGGTCAGAGAGTAGATTAAAGAAATGTTTTGCACCCATTGTAAATCAGGCTTTCACATCACACATACCTCCACTCGACTGCCTATGGAATATTTATAGAATCTAAAAATACAGAAGGAGTCAAAATCAGTCATGAGCTTTGAAATATGAGCTGTGAGCAAAACCGTGAGGTTGGACAGAAAACATAATGACTAACTGTTGAAAATGATTTAAAAAGACATACATTCAAATCTTTACTAATTGCTATTCTAAATTTATTTCCACTAGAAAATGCAGTTTCACCTAAAGATGGCAGAAAAACATGATTAGCTAGTCAAGCAATCCCCAGCCAAAAGTTATTGGTTCACATTTCTGGTGTTTGGGGCCATCTGTAAATACCACATTACCTTAACTTTAAACTTGCTATTTTTAGTTATCTTTAACAAATGGCTATATCATGCACCGGGGCATCTAAAAATCTAAAAATGGGGTAACATTTGTATCAAAGCCTACCCAAGCTCAATCCCACTGCACATTGTAGATATTTTAAGTGAATCCTTGAGTGGTAATTTGAAGAAAAAACAGCCAAGCCCTTATTTCCCCATGGCTGCTACTTGAAAACATATCGTCCTCTTCTGGAATCTAATGTGCTAATGTTGGTAGTAACAGGGGAACAAGAGTTCTAAAGGCACAGGGAGCGTTACAGCTTTTGACAGCAACTTGCAAATTATGGCAGTGGTAAAAAAGAATCTAACCATAAGCTGTAAAGGGTAAACCATTGTTCTAAATAAAAATAGACAAGAAGAAAGCGAGCCATAGCTCGGTCTCCTTTTGAAGAAGCAGATGAAAAGCCTTCTCTGAGACAGAGAACATGGCTACATAGTGTTCTCCTGGGAAAAAAGAGCACCGACTGTTCTGTCATCTCATCCACGAGCTGGACTGAGTGTGTTCCCGCGGCTGTTTTTACACTGATGTAATATCAGGCCATAACTAAAGTTATCGGTGACATGTTTAATAAAATATTTTATGTGCAAAAGTTTAAATTTTTTTTAAAAATATTCTATAAGATCAATTTATTGTTAATCAAAAGATCAATTTACTAGTAAGGACATTATTAGTGAGTAATCAAGTCAGTTGTTTCATTTTCAACAGATTAACCAAAGCATTAGTTTAGGTGGGCCCCCAGATCGAGGTCAGATGAAATAATGGCATATCAGCTGAAGACTCAGCTACTGAGTTAGTTATTCTGATACGCTGCCAGTCAAACGCTTGGACACCTTCTCATTTAATGTTTTTTTTTCTTTTACTATTTTTTACATTGTAGGTATAAAAAGAAAACATCAAATGTATGAAGCAAGATATATGGAATTATGCACCAAAGAAAAAATTGATAAATAACTCTAAATATGTTTTATATTTTCGATTCCTGAAAGTAGCCCCCCTTTGCTTTGTTGACAGCGCTGCAAACCCTTGGCCTTCTCTCAGTGACCTTCATGATGCAGTCACCTGAAATGGTTTTCACTTCACAGATGGGCTTTGTCAGGGTTTATTTGTGGAATTTGTTGTTTTCTTAATGGGGTTGAGATCATCAGTTGTGTTGTGCATAAGTCAGGTTGGTACACAGCTGACAGCTCTATTTGACAAGTGCTAGAATTTATATTATGGCAAGAACCAATCAGCTAAGTAAAGAGAAATGACAGTCCATCGTTACTTTAAGAACTGAAGGTCAGTCTGTCTGGGAAATTTGACTCTGAATGTGTCCCCAAGTGCAGTCACAGAAACCATCAGGAGCTACGACGAAACTGGCGTACATGAGGACAACCCCAAGAAAGGAAGACCAAAAGTCACCTCTGCTGCTGAGGATAAATTCATCCGAGTCATCAGCCTCAGAAATCGCAAGTTAACAGCACCTCAGTTTACAGACCAGATAAATGCTACACAGAGTTCCAGTAGCAGACACATCTCTACGTCAACTGTTCAGTGGAGACTGTGAATCAGGCCTTTATGGTCAAATAGCTGCTAAGAAACACTACTAAGGAAAAGCAACAACCCAAAGAGATTTGTTTGGACCAAGAAACACAAGGAATTGCCATTAGACCAGTGGAAATCTGTGCTGGGAGGAGGTGTGATGGTGTGGGGGTGCTTTGCTGGTGACATGGTTGGGGAATTATTCAAAATTGAAGCCACACTGAACCAGCGTGGTTACCACAGCATCCTGCAGCGACATGCCATCCCATCCGGTTTGCGTTTCGTTGGACCATCATTTATTTTTCAGCAGAACTATGACTCCAAACACACCTCCAGGCTGTGTAAGGGCTATTTGACCAAGAAGGAGAGTGATGGAGTGCTGCGCCAGATGGCCTGGACTCCTTGGTCACCTAAACCCAGTCGAGATGGTTTGGGATGAGATATCAGATGTACGGCAGGAGCAAAGAGCAGGTTCAAATCAGGATCAGAATATTTATATTACAGAGATGCTGAGCACTTGTTGGCCCTTTTGCCTTCACTCTGCAGTCCATCTGATATTGTTGCGATTCTTTGCCAACAAATCTTTATTCAGATTTACTTCAGTGGCATATCTCTATCTTTGGGCAGGCTGTGTATCTCTGTATCTGCAAGCTGCTTTGTAACCCACCTCTACCCCAGCTACCCACATAGCAAGCAGGTCTGGCCCGGATCTGGTATCAAGCCGGTACTGCTGGCTGACTTCTGGCATGGTAAAACATATGACATCAAGATATGGGCCAGGCCTGGCATAGATGGCACTATGTGATGGCATGCCATATCTGGCTCAATTGTGGTTTGGTTTGGGAGGTGAAGCAGTTCACCTATTGATCACAAGGTTAGTGGTTCGATCCCTGCCTCTTCCAGTCTGTATGTCAAGTGTGAATATGTATAAATGTAGTTCGGAAGCACTCAGTTTAGAGAAAGTGAGTGTGGTGTGTTTGAGTAATCTGACAGAGTAGACAAGTGCTATATAAGAATCAGTCCATTCACTGTCTGAACAGAGTTTTGTCATGTTACTTTGCACTATTATGCACATTGTTATTACATGGCTTGATTAAGGTACACATTAGGCTGACATCTGGGGCCAGAGCTGAAACTGTTCTGGGCCAGCACAGGGCCAGCAAAAGGCCACTTGTGGACACATTGCTGGCCATGCGTGGGCCACATCTGGCAAACCTGATCTAGGCCACCAAAGGGCCGTCATTCTTTGCGGTATATGGGCCATGTGTAAGCACATTGTGTGGGCCAGATCTGGGCCATACCAATTTTGCTATGTGGGTAACATCAGGTTTGTTGACAGTGATGATTCCTCTGTTCTGTGCTGAAGTCTTCCTGCTTCTTTTGCTGCCTCAGTATTTTAAAATAAATGCTTAGCGGGGCAGAATGGTCTCATGGGACAATAGAGACATACTGTCTGACATGATGGAAATTATGATCTTCTTTTGCTATAAGGGTTGTGCCCGATTTTTGGAAAGACTGTATTCCTTGAAATATTTGGAATCATTTCCTTTCCTTTCCTTTAATTACAGGGAAAGCCTCGTCCTGTTGTGACCTGGTATAAAGATGGTGTTCCCATGGAGGACCGCACAGTGGGAACTCGTACCAGTGAAGTTGACACCATCCTCTTTATTCGCTCTGCCGAGAGGGTCCACTCTGGAAAGTACACACTGTCTGTTCAGATTGAAAACATGTCAGACAGCGCTGACATACACATCCAGGTTGTAGGTCAGTCCCTTCACCATGGCAACACCTTCTAAGCTTCACCTAAAGAATGTAAACTCGCACCTCATGTTCTCTCATTAAGATTAGAACATAGCACGTAATTCACAAAGTGCATGATTAATAACCTTTTTGAAATGGGATGAATCTTCGAGCTTGAATCTGTGACATGTCAAGAGTCTTTTTTTGTCAAATTTGATGATAATTCCTTATTTCATACTCTGAAGGATCTGTGACTCAAAGTAGCAAATCATCAAAGTGCTCAGTCCTCTCTCTCACTCTGTTATAATCCTGGCTCCTGCCTCTGTGGCCGCCAGCTCATTCACCAGCTTACTGCTCGTCTCCGCGGGTCAGGGTTCTGGGTGGATTATTTGGTGGGGCTCTGCTGAGATTATTTGCTTATAGACTTGGATTAGGTTTGGATTTTGAGGGCTATTCTGTCACTTCCTCTGCTGAGAAGGTTGAGCTAATAATGAGAGGCTCTGATCCCCTCCCTCCTCAGTTGATCTGTCACTGTACTCGTTTAGCAGGAGACAGTACAGGAGGGATTAAAGGGGAAAATCAGAAGCAGTGCTCACAGTTTGTACTGTACTCCAAAAGAAAAGAGTGTTCACAGCAAGATTAATGAGACACACACTACTATGTTGCACTGTTTTCTTTACTGCACTGTGTTTGGTGAAGGCCACAGAGAAGGATCAGTGATAAATACACTGCATTTCTCTGCTTTGTTATCGAGGCATACTTCTTCTTTGTTACGTCTATGCCAACAGTTTTTCTAGTAATGTATGCAGCTATCACCGCCTTCCCTTGATCCTATTGTCTTTTGCTCTGCTAATCTGTCAATCTTTCTAATCTGTCTAATCTGTCAAATCTCTACGGCTGCAAGTGTTGATTTCTTTGTCTCACTGGGACTTCCCTGCTCCATATCTGTTTGTACATTTCTCCCTCTCTCAGCCTCTAAAAGCCTTGCCAACATCTATGTCTAGGCAAAGAAGAGAGTTATCTCAGCCAGCTATGCATGTGTGGAACATTTTTTCACCACCCTTGAGCTGTGCAGTTTAATGAACCTGTCTTGTTCATAGTTTCACACAAAATCCTCCACCTGTATCTCGACTCTGCCACTTCTCACAATCCCACCAGAAAAGCCTGGTCCTCCCATCGCCGTGCATGTCACAGATATCTGGGGCTTCAATGCTGCGCTGGAGTGGAAGCCGCCTAAAGATGACGGCAACTGTGAGATTATTGGCTACACCATTCAGAAAGCTGACAAGAAGACTAAGGTATGCATGACAGAGTGTACAGGTGCACTCAGAAAAATAAAGGTGCCAACTGGAACCAAAAGTGGTTCTTTAGACTGATGCCATAGAAGAACCTTTTTTGGTGCCACAAAGAACCTTTCAAACAATGGTTCTTTGAAGAACCATTTCTTTCAGTGGTTCATTGAAGAACCTTTAAAGGTGCCCCACAGAACCATCAAGAAATGGTTCTTTGGGGCACCTTTAATGGTTTTTCAAAGAACCCTTTTAAAAATGGTTCTTTAAAGAACCATTTTTAAAAAGGTCCTTCAAATGGTTCTTTAAAAGAACCATTTTAAAGAACCTTTTTTGAGTGGTTCTTTAAAGAACCATTTTAAATCTTTCAAAATAAAATGCATCATAAATTGAATTTGAGTAGGGTAAAATAAATACGAGCACAGCATAGACATATATTAATGGTTTATTGTCATTTTGTAGTATACCAAAAGACAAAAAGGCATTTTAATCCTCAGCACAACATCACTACTAATACATGTCACATATTAGTGTTTTAAACAGTAATAATTAAATATATTTGCTATACTATAAATAAATATATATAAATACTATAGCTACAGATAACACAACAATACATGTATTGTTTAATTAATAAAACATCAGAAAGTGATAAAACACATTAGAAATAGCAATAGCTTCATAACAGACCAATAAATCAACACATTTTCATCAGCAGATGTTTGCTTGTTCAGTAACAATATTTCAACAAGTTTATGATTAAAATGATCAATGAACTTTAGCATTACGCTATGTAATGTACGTTTCATGTTGTACTCATGGTCCTTTGTTAGTCCAGTTTAGGATAATGTCTCTGACGTATGTTTCATATCAAATACAGGGAGTGCAGAATTATTAGGCAAATGAGTATTTAGTCCACATCATCCTCTTCATACATGTTGTCTTACTCCAAGCTGTATAGGCTCGAAAGCCAACTACCAATTAAGCATATTAGGTCATGTGCATCTCTGTAATGAGAAGGGGTGTGGTCTAATGACATCAACACCCTATATCAGGTGTGCATAATTATTAGGCAACGTCCTTTCCTTTGGTAAAATGGGTCAAAAGAAGGACTTGACAGGCTCAGAAAAGTCAAAAATAGTGAGATATCTTGCAGAGGGATGCAGCAGTCTCAAAATTGCAAAGCTTCTGAAGCGTGATCATCGAACAATCAAGAGTTTCATTCAAAATAGTCAACAGGGTCGTAAGAAGCGTGTGGAAAAACCAAGGCGCCAAATAACTGCCCATGAACTGAGAAAAGTCAAGCGTGCAGCTGCCAAGATGCCACTTGCCACCAGTTTGGCCATATTTCAGAGCTGCAACATCACTGGAGTGCCCAAAAGCACAAGGTGTGCAATACTCAGAGACATGGCCAAGGTAAGAAAGGCTGAAAGACGACCACCACTGAACAAGACACACAAGCTGAAACATCAAGACTGGGCCAAGAAATATCTCAAGACTGGTTTTTCTAAAGTTTTATGGACTGATGAAATGAGAGTGAGTCTTGATGGGCCAGATGGATGGGCCCGTGGCTGGATTGGTAAAGGGCAGAGAGCTCCAGTCCGACTCAGACGCCAGCAAGGTGGAGGTGGAGTACTGGTTTGGGCTGGTATCATCAAAGAGGAGCTTGTGGGGCCTTTTCGGGTTGAGGATGGAGTCAAGCTCAACTCCCAGTCCTACTGCCAGTTTCTGGAAGACACCTTCTTCAAGCAGTGGTACGGGAAGAAGTCTGCATCCTTCAAGAAAAACATGATTTTCATGCAGGACAATGCTCCATCACACGCGTCCAAGTACTCCACAGCGTGGCTGGCAAGAAAGGGTATAAAAGAAGAAAAACTAATGACATGGCCTCCTTGTTCACCTGATCTGAACCCCATTGAGAACCTGTGGTCCATCATCAAATGTGAGATTTACAAGGAGGGAAAACAGTACACCTCTCTGAACAGTGTCTGGGAGGCTGTGGTTGCTGCTGCACGCAATGTTGATGGTGAACAGATCAAAACACTGACAGAATCCATGGATGGCAGGCTTTTGAGTGTCCTTGCAAAGAAAGGTGGCTATATTGGTCGCTGATTTGTTTTTGTTTTGTTTTTGAATGTCAGAAATGTATATTTGTGAATGTGGAGATGTTATATTGGTGTCACTGGTAAAAATAAATAATTGAAATGGGTATATATTTGTTTTTTGTTAAGTTGCCTAATAATTATGCACAGTAATAGTCACCTGCACACACAGATATCCCCCTAAAATAGCTAAAACTAAAAACAAACTAAAAACTACTTCCAAAAACATTCAGCTTTGATATTAATGAGTTTTTTGGGTTCATTGAGAACATGGTTGTTGTTCAATAATAAAATTATTCCTCAAAAATACAACTTGCCTAATAATTCTGCACTCCCTGTATATGTCATATCAAAACAAACCCACACCTGCAGTTGTTTCAGTTTTTCACTGGCGTTTCCTGTCAGCTGGTCAACCTCACTCAGGCGGACATCCATATCAGCCAAACAAACGACAAGTTCCTCCCTTTGTGCTTCAAATCCCTCCCACTCTGAGACAAGGAGCTGAAAGAGAGAGAAAAGAGTCAATTATAAAGAAGAGAAAAGTGAAACCCTCCTCAGAAGGTCTGACTCGCATACCTGCAGTTGACCTGTGATGGACTCCAGTTTGGCGTTCACGTCATCCCTCGCCGATGCCAACAGCCGAGTCTGCCCAGGTGCCCTGGAAGAGCTGAGTTAATGTTCCACTCCTCCTGGTCAGGCTCTCCAGCTGGATGAGCCGAGATCTCCCCTCTCGCCGCTGCCTCTGAACACAGAAACACAAATTGCATCTGAAGCAGGAGGTGCAGATTTTTTTGCTATTCTTTTCTAAATGCAGGCTAGATCAAGTGGAGGTATTTGGAAAACTTTTTTGGTCAGCGGACGACTGTTGTCTTGCAGAAAGTCAAATCAAACATATGCGATACACAATCAATTCACAAGAACACATTATAAAAAATAAGTCCAGTTCTTGCCTGATTTCAAGTGAATTCTGCATCAAAACAGGGTGACAGAAGTAAAACGAGAGCACAAAGCTTCACTTTGTACAAGCCTGCTATTACAGTTCTCCTCTATGCAGACGACTTTCCTGTTTTCAAGGCACAACTTGGATCTGCTGTACGAATCTTATGGATACACACTAAATGAAACAATAGTGTGCATGACTCCAGATTCTGATCCCTCATCCTAATATGGTCCCAACATAGCAACAGCAATAAAGAAAGTGTTGAGGCTTCAAAATACAAAGTCCATAAACCAATGGCTGACATGGGTTTTATCATAAGGGTGATAAATATACAGATTTCAGTCTGTCTTAGAGATTTGATGTTCATTTACCTGCAGATGCCCTATACGTGCCTGTTCCATGGTTTTTCACAACGTTTTGCACATCACTATTTAATACAGGAAGTAGGTGAACTAAAACAAGTCATCTTTCTTTGTGAGAGGACCATATTAATGAAACAAACCTCAATGACATCATAGGGATCCCTAAAGATGCTCCTGCTGCTTCTCTTCCTCCTCATCCTAAGCTTCCTTCTCCTTGTCCTCGCCTTCCATCCAATTGTAATTCAACCTAATTGTGTTTCTCCCCCTCCTCTTCCTCATTTTGTTGGAGCTGTGAACACAATTAATGTGAATCTGGATTAATTTGTGCAAACAAGAAAAATCTACAGCTTTTTGGTTAGAGGTGCTCTTGTGATTTAAGCCGGGTAGAGTAGATTTATGTGTTGATGCTACCTGCTTCAGCTCTGGCTGCTGAGTGATATTTACACCCTGGCTGGATTACAAACTTTAACCATGTGCTGAACTTTGGCCCAGCGTTGATACCTCTTGTTAGTATAACGACCTCTTCTTAGCTTAATGTATGATGGTGGATAAATGAGATATACAAAAAAATTAACTATATTACAAAAGAACATCTATCTTGGAAACATCAAATGACCGGAGCATAACTTGTCAACTAGTCCGAAACTAAGTTATGCAGGAACAGTCAAAGACACACCTTCTCATGTCACATTTCTATTCATTTGTATATAATTAGATTAGACAATAAAGAGTCATCTAATCTAATTATTCATTCAAAACTCTTATGCATAGCTGTATTTTATACAGCTCATACAGAATTCAAAGTAGAGGTTCATGTGAGTATTTAATGTACGGCTGAGATCTACAGAATTTCAGAGTTTCTAGAGCAGACACAGAGCTCACATCACAACAGGCTTCAGGCGCCATTTTAGTGACTTTAATAATATATTAAATTTTAATTTCGGTCTAGCTGACATTGGGTTATGTACGCAGCACGCAATTGAACCACATATTTTAGAAGCCAAAGGTTCAAATTAGCTGGGAGCACCTTCACTTAATTATAACAGTGGTTTTGTTAGGAAAACAGTTGGATACTAAATTGCGCTGACCTCAACGGCTAACGTATCTAGCTAATCGCTACTGTTAGCACAACATTAACAGCAAGCTACAATGACGAGTAACAAAAATAAAACCGTAATAAGGTTTTAATGAAAATGTTTTACCTTTTCTAACAATCCCAGAATCCACAGCTTCAAAGTCCAGCAGGTACTGAAGACTGTTATCCGTTTCGCTGTCACCGTCCATGAGTTTTTTTTCCCCCGAAAGGTCAAGGCCCGCCGCTCGCACACTCCGTCTGCGCATGCGCATCTCAACGACTGACCCCCTCCGTCCGCTCCCGGGAGGTTATAGTATGACGTATTCTGACGTCACTCTCTCTCTCCCTGTCATTTATTTGGCTCGAAACACATATTAACAAATTGCTCAGTGATGAACAACTACTCGGATCATTTACCTAAGCAGTGTGCTTTGTCAAAACGAAGTCTGTGTCCATTACACTGACATTCTGTTCTGCAATTGTTATTTACTTGTATTTTATAATTTGACTTTACATACTGCTGGGTGGTTTGTAAAGTTTACAATAACTAGTATTATCATTATGCTATATTTTCAAAAATATATAATAATCTCAAAAGTAATGCCTTGGAGTATAAAATAGTAATGCTTTATTAAAATTTAAAACTAAAGTACAGTATTTGAATGTGTGTATTGTGTCTACTGTTTGCAAATATTTCTAACTTTTATTTGAATATTCAGTTTCCTACCATCTTCTCTTAAAGGGTAATTGCCAGGTATCCCGCCCTCCCCCTTCGCACACACATGCACACAAAGAAAACACACAGTATAATTCACAGCCTCATTATAGTGAATAAATATTTATGCCATTTACACCATCAAACTTAGATTGCTAAAGATGAAGAACCTTTTGTTCTTTAAAGAACCATTTGTTATAGCTGAAGAACCATCCACAAAATAAAAAGGTTCTTTGACGTATGATGGTTTTTTAAAGAACCATGAAGACATCTGAAGAACCATTTAAGAACCATAATTTTTCTGAGTGTGGTACTGAGAGGGTTTGTCAAGCAAGGTAATTCGCTAATAATAGTGCTGGAGGCATGCAACTCCGGAGCAACAGTGTCTTTTAAATTATGCATCCAAGTACAAGTTGAACCAAATTCTTCTGTGTTTTGTTTTTAATGTCACTGGGATTAGATTTAATTGTTTTTGCCTGACATTTTCTATATTGTGGTTTGCTAAATGTTAAACAGCCAGGCACGCTCCATGAAGATCAGTCCTGCTTTGGGATCTTTTGCTGACATTAGCTGCTGCAGAATAAATTTGGAACGATCACACTGTGTCTGATCATCAGAAAAGAAACAGAATGTAAAAAACCCCCAAAAAATGCAAGCTTAAACTTTCTGTAACTACAGAAACAAAAACTGAACCTGATTTGTCCCATTTTGCCCATCAGGGTCGCCTCCTTGTGCACCTATGGATCACTTCCAGAGCTCACTTTTCAGCTTCTATGTTGAACTAACCCAAGTTTCATGTTAAAAAAAAAGCATCAATTTAATGTTTATATATATATATATATATATATATATATATATATATATATATATATATATATATATATATATATATTTATTTATTTATTTATAAAATTATAGCATTTTCTGCTCATTGTTGTTACTCTCCCCCCTACAATTTTATGAACAATTTCTTGAAAGCAGTAAACCTCTAAAAGCCCACTTTACACTACAGTCATGGTGAAAAAGAAATCAACTGTCAGTTCTAAGTTTTTCAATCAGTTTGTCAATCAGCACATAATAAAGATCCTTGGAAGGTGTTAAAATTGGGTAAAATTACATATGAAATATTACACCCTGCCATTATTTATTTAATAAAAACTAAGTCAAAATGCAGAAGCAGTGTGCAAAAAAAGTAAGTACACCCTTACTGTGTCAACAGGAAATATAAGGGAAAGCGAAAGACAAGTGCATATAATCAAATGCATTTAATTAACTGATAGTTGATAAGTGAGAGCACTCCTGTAAAAGCTAGTCTGGAGCGTTCAGGTGTGTAGATACATTGCCAAGATGCAAAGACATCAGCTATCATGTTAAAGAAACAATATTTGCTGCCCATCAATCTGGGAAGGTGTTTTGAGGCTTTGAAGTCCATTATTCCAAGTGAGAAAGATTTTTCACAAGTGAAAAACATGTCATCTCCACACGGCATTCCCACTCTGGCTTCCTAGAAAATTTACTCCAAAGTCAGAATGTGCAATGCTCAGCGAATGTGCAAAAAACCCAACGTCGTACGTCGTACGCAAAGCCGTCGTACGCTACCATGGTCGTTATGTTGAATGAATCGACAGGAAGGCGGCCTAGAAGAACATAGATGTTGGGCACTGGAGATTCTTCAGCATATAGAGCTCCACCTCAGCTATAAGCCTCTTTGAACCTCTCCTTCTCTCTCATACATCAGGAGTGGTTCACGGTCTATGAGCACAACCGCAGGCCCAGCTGCACTGTGTCTGACCTGGTCATGGGGAACGAGTATTCCTTTCGAGTGTTCAGCGAAAACATCTGTGGCCTCAGCGATGAGCCTGGCATCAGCAAGAACACCGCTGTCATTACCAAAACAGGTAATGAAATCCCCGCAGAGCTCTGCTCTCTGTAACATGATAGTATGGCTTTTGATGCTGAGCAACATCTAACGCATGCTGAGCGGTAGACCACATTGTATTCAATTGAAAGATAAAGTGAGCATTGTGGTTTGTAAAGGGTACAGTAGTGAAAAACAGAAGCTACACTAAATAAAACGCAGCTTTGTATTATTTTCGCTGTAGAACACAGTAACGACATTAGAACTACCTATACATAGCTTGTACTCACTACAGCCTGTACATACTTATAGTTATAGAATATTCACAACATACTTCATACCGTGTACATTATAACATACCATAATAGACCCATTTCTGTAATATACTCACATATCTATATTATTGCTAATATATATTGTAATATATCTATATCACTAAAGCACTTCTGGATGGATGCAAACTGCATTTCGTTGCCCTGTACCTGTGCATGTGCAATGACAATAAAGTTGAATTCTATTCTATTCTATTCTATAATTAATTATCGGCTGTGATTAATTGCTTGAACATGGTTTAAAACTAAATTAATTCACACTGATTACGCTTAACAGAAATATTCTTTGACAGAGTGTTAAATACCATTTAATATTGGCCGCATATTATGAAAGCAACCAGGCTGGGAAATTAACACCTGCCACCAGCCAAATGCTGCTACTGTTTTTGTGTTGTTGCATTTGCTTACTCTCCCAGAAGACTTGGCAGCCCACCAGTCAATCTCTTTTGTGTTCCAAGCATCAGTCTGGCCTATAAAATTTGGAGGGTTGTTGATCGCGGTGCCCACCTGACCTGAGCATAAAACAAAAAGTCAGCTTCCTGCCTCGATAACTCAAAAGCCAGTTGAGAACAGTTGCTTGTGTGAGAGGATGCGGCGTGGATATTACAGACAAAACATTCCCAAAATAGTGGACAGTGACAACTGAAGGTTAATAATTATGCATTTCAGTCTATGTGTTACACATTTCCTGGACAGAATCGACTTTTACAGCGTGGTACAAACTAGCTTGGCGTCTTTTAAACTGAGGCATGCCCCACCGAAATGAAAACATCTTTCATCCACTACATTATGTAAGCCTTTTCAGCTACATGGCCTTCATCTGTCTTTTCATCATATTCTTCAGAAAATTCTCAGAATTATTTGAATTTCCTCTTAACCCATCAATGGGTAAATTTGTTGAATATCCATTATTGATACAAGGAAGCAAATTCGGTATTATTTCAGTCTCACATTCATCATAGAAAGAGCTGGAAAGCACAGGACAAAAACCTTTGGGGAGTCAGCGTTAGCTTTTATGCTCCAGTCTGCTGGAGGACGTGTTGAAATCTTTAATCATAAACTTGAAGCTTACCTCTTTACCCTGCCTTTTGATTTATTTATGGATATATGTACTTTATTTTCATATATGTTGACTTTGATTATGTTTCATTATATCTGTGTTGGCATCAAGCAGTGTGAGTGTATGTGTGTCTCAACGTCTTCACCCCATGTCCAGGTTTGCTCTACAACACTTCACCCTACAAAGAGATAGACGTGAGCAGCTGTCCTAAATTCACAGCTCCCCTGGTGGACAGAAGTGTCATTGCAGGATACAGTGCCGCCATCTCCTGTGCCGTTCGTGGCAACCCCAAGGTATCTGAACTTTACTTTTTACAGGTGTGTGTCAGTGATGTCGTTTTTTGGGCATTTGATTGGAGTTCATTTACAACCCAAGGTATTTATCCTTCTGCTCTTAATTATTTGTCTTTTTATATTTTTAAGATATAAAATAATTTTTAAAAATCGGTTTAAAAATTGGTCTGTAAAACCAAGCAACAAGGTATTTAGACTGTTAGGTATTTAGACACCAATCAGTATGTGGATTTTGATGGTAGTTTGTGTGCGGCTCACAGATTCAAACATATCTAGAAAACCTAAAGATAAAATATAGAGAAGTGTGCTTCCTAGTTTATGCATGACGAGTAAAATAAATGTGAAATAAAGTGAGTACAATGTGTCCTAGTGTGGTTGTGTTAAGACAAAAAAAAAAAGTCATGGCTGTCAATAAAGCAGTGCTGAATGCACAAAAGGTAACCCCCAGCTGTTTGTTGCAAATGACTATACTACACACTACAGCACCATCGTGTGTGGACTTTACCTGGATTGGCCTGTGATAGCTGCACTGCAAGGGTTTGCCACAGATTTCCTGCTTTGTGTTTTTTTTACAGGTTTTGAGTGTCAAGCAGTGAGTGTGTGAACAGTCAGAAAGGATTTTGATGCCTTTGCTGCAGGAATGTATTTTTATGTAGGAAGCTAGAACAAGAGGTGGAGCAGCTAGATCTTTTAGCGCATGTATTTTTTTTAATCACACAAAATCGGCAAAGATTTGTCAAGGCGAAACGTTGACCTAATTTCACCTCCTACCCTCCTCCCTCTGCTCTCTCCTACCCTCCTGACGTCCCTCGCTGTGTTATCCCCCCCCCACGCGTACACTCACACACCCTTCTCCTCTCCTTTCCTGCATCCCACCAATTTTGCTTGCTCCTCCAACATCCTACTGTGCCTTAGCCAAAGATCATTTGGATGAAGAACAGAATGATCATCGGTGAAGACCCCAAGTTTCTGATGCAAAACAACCAGGGAGTGTTGACTCTGAATATCCGCAAGCCAAGCCTGTTTGATGGGGGCAGATACTCCTGCAGGGCCATCAATGACCTCGGGGAAGACGAGGTGGAGTGCACTCTGGAGGTTCGAGGTATGTCGATGTAGTTTTCACTTCCCACAACAATGTAGTTTCAAAGCTAAAGCATGACCTGAAGTCAGGGCAAGTCTCTCCCTGGCAGGCTTCAATAAAGCTCACCATGACAAATCTCCATCCCCTCAACCCCTTTTGCCTGAGCTGTTGTTCAGGCGAAAGCAGAATTCCTTTTCCTGTGCTAAATATAAATCACCTTATTGTATTTGTCAGAGAAAGTTTCAGAGCCACAGATGACTTTAAACAGGATGATCTGCTGGCCCCTCGTGCTGATTTAAATTTCTCTTTTTCTCCACAGTTTTACAAGAGAAAGGGGAGGAGGCGAAGAAATGAGCGGCACTGCGAAACAGCAGAGGATACAGTTGAACAGGAATAGTAATGGATTATGTATAACGGGATAGTCATGAATAAATATGATTAAAATAGATCACTTGTGAGGCTCTAAAGCCACCCCGTGCACCCCCCACCCCCCTAAACGCATATGCTTGCCTTTCACCGCTGCTATGATGAATGCCATATCAGTAATATGCCATAAATTCTTTCAGCACGCTGCCACCTTGTCACTCCCTGACTGAGAGAACCCACAGTGTAGAGTAGTAGAGCTGCCCTGCTGTGACCACACACACAGATGGATCCTTCTTATCTGTGAAGTGGACCTGTCACTGAACACACTTATAAAACAGCCTTTCATCCATTACGGCTCCCTGTGTTGTCTGTTTTGTGTCCTGGACGTTTTTATAGGTTGGTATGAATTTATGATTGGGATGCAGCTGCAGCACTGAAAGCACCGCAGTGTGACTGACCGGCTGTACGCACGCCCCTGTTTCCTCGCTGTGGTGTGTGAGCAGGGGCCTGTAATGGTTCAATGGAGGGATCAATATTCAGTCAGGCATAGCCGACATCATGGCGTAACCAGGATTAAAGAGGTTCTCATACACAGATATAGCCCTGCTGCTCCACCACACGCACACACAAAGTACCAGTGTTGACTCACAACGCACTCTCTTGCAGTATTTACCCATTCCCTCATGCTCTCATACTACATTCCTCATGGCATGACCTATACTGGTGGGCCTTTACAGAAACATGGTTTACACTCATGCACATGCGAACACAAACATACACACTCCAAATCAGGGTCTCATTAGCATCACACACTAGAGACTAATTAATGCACCCATCAACACTGCCCTAATTAGCTCTCCCACGTCATTACTGAGCAAACGAATTACCGCTAATTTACACACCCGCAAAACAAACACAGCACCGTCTCTGCTGGGAGAGTCCGCGGCGGCTCGCCTCGCACACCAAATTAAAGCCTCACCGATGTGCTGCAACTCCGACCCAAGTGTGCCTGCCCTCCCTCACACACACACACACCCTAACTTCACCTGACTGAAGGAAAAGCTCAAGTTGGAGAGTGAAAGTGTGAGGTGTGACATTTGTGAACTAGGGCAAATACATCACCCTCCCTTGGAGATGTGAAGGTACTTTTTACTCTCGAGACCTGCCCCACCGCTGAGTACATCAGGTCCCGGTCTCTTGTCTCTCCAGCAGAGGGGGTAAGAGCACAGTGACAAAGAACACAACTGACCACCATTAGGGTCTGTGCTGTAATTGTGAGTGGCAGGTTATTAAGCATCATTACATTACTGATGCACCGCTTATCGAAATGCCAAACCTGGCTCCCAAACTGTGCCAATCTTCCCGTAACTCTTGGCACTCATCCTGAAACACTTCCAAGTACAAGAAATTGAATTTCCTCCTTTACATCGCAGCATAAAGATGAGTTGAAATAGGATGAGGCCATATGTGGCCAGATAAAGCGGGGAAATCCTCCAGATACCTGAAAGTAGGCCATGATTGGTTACACAGTAGACCTGCAGTGCGGTACAAAGCTTATATTTTGAACCCTGTCGAGCAGTAAATGACTCTGCGAGTATGTGTGTGTGGATTATGTGTGGTGTTGATATAATCGTATTGTCAGTTAACCCGAGACACAGCGTGGTGTGTTACTCTGCTGATTGACACATTAAAGCGGCACTGAAGATACACCGCGTGCTACTTTGCATGGAAGTTTTGGGAAAAACAGATTCTTTGGGGAAAAAAACAGCATGTAACCTCGATACTCCACCTGAATCTTACCCTGTCTCAAAAGTGATGTTCTGTTGCTAAGCAATCAAACTAATTGTATCTACTGGCATCATCCACAAGCCGTAGGAAACGTTAAAAACATTAGAAGGTGCTGGTTTACAATGCCACGATCAGTGTTTATGTGTGTGTGCGCGTGTGCGCCTCTTGTCTTCTCACACAGTTCGGGAAGCTTTAAGTTGTAAGCAAGAACAAAAAAAATTATAGAGCATTTTGTTTCCCCTCATTCCCTGTGACACACCTTAAGGCTCTTTAAGTTTGCGATGTCTGGATGAATAATTAATGAGGAAGCATGGCAGCTCAGGAGTAAAGCACCAGCTTCTTCATGCACACTGTATCTGCTCTGCTGTCTTTCCAATATTAGAACAGGCCTGCCTCAGACGACGACTAAACAAAGAAAAGTGACAAGACAAGTCTTACCACCAGGCAAAGGGAAAGGGTGGGAGAATCAGTAGGGTGCAAGCACTGTTGTGTCTGTGTGCGCGGGATGTGTGAGTGCTCGAGAAAGACAAGCGATACCAGAGAGACAGAAACAGACCTCCTGAAACAGTAGAACGGAGGGAACTATAATTATGCAAGTAATTATACATGAAATCACAGACTTGGATTGAGAGAGGGAGAGAGAAAGAGCACTGGAGGGAAAAAGCCTTGCAGTGAGTCTCATCCGTGTAATTGCAGTATAGGAACTAAATGAAACAGAAGGGGAACACACACATTACATTGGACCATCCACCTGTTTTCTCTCAACGTCACACCAGGTCCAGCCAGCTACTTTTAATCTACATCCAGGCTATTGCACAGTAATTCTGTACATTTCACCACATGGACTTTATGTCTTCATCTTCTGGTTACTGTAGTGTGCTTTATTGAAGATCACTGTGACTTATACCCTGTGTCATTCTGTTCATTGATTAAAGAGCCCGAACCCTCCCGCAGCTCATGATCCAAATAATGAGCACACTGTATCTGCAGGGGGGTGGGGGGCATAAAGTAGAGAGCTGCCCTCGCATTTCACAATAATGACAACTTCATGACTGCATGCGGCTGACAGAAACAGCTCTGTTTCTGCTAACGGTGGCACAGCGCTGTCATACCTCTGCAAAGGAAGATTCCCATTTTTAGAGCTCAGGTGAGCGCTTAGAGTTTGCAACGTTGGCATTTTGCCAGCCGGATCAACTTCAGGTTCGACTCGCTTATGCACTAAAAAGCAAACAAACGTAAAGCTTGGAAATGTTTGCATACACAAGTTATACATGAGTAAATGAGAGATACAGCTTTCTGGGCTGAAAAGTGAAGCCAGTTCAGAAGCTATAGACTGTATATAAAAGATGGGTAGCGGTTAAAGATGTTAACTTCATTATGGTCTCTTATAGGCATGGACACAGACAACTGGAGACTCAGTGTCCATAGTTTGCACACTGTGTTGTAAATTATCCACAAAAAACAAGCAGACATTGGGATGTTTGCACTGACCCGCGTGCATGCCATCTGATGATGAAGTTCACGCCACTCAAACGTGAGGAGATCCTAGCAGACTCATAGATGTTGAAAGCATAATAAGTTCTTTAAACTAAGCATTTTTGCCTTTAGTGTCTTTGCCTGTGGAAAATGGACTGTCACATTACGAAAGGGTTTACTGCGGTCACAGAGACAAAGCTTCCATACAACCAGGAAGATTTCTGAAACTGCAGATTTAGCCCCCTGCTGGCTATTAGAAAGAGCCACTTCATTTCTCAAACTTTTCTGGGCCTATATCTATCTTTTATACACAGTCTATGGCAGAAAGTCTTTTGCACTTTAAACCTGCTGTCTTTTTAATGCAGAGCAGGGACTTCTCTGGTTGAATGGGTAATTCAAATTGGATAGAAGTCTATGTCTCTATAATATTACAATTTTGTGAAATCCTCTGGCATGCCTCATTCCTCAAAAGGTGCCATTTGGTAGCTGCATGCCTCACCAGGTTATGACATAAGAGCCATGGGAATCTAACTCCTGCAGTTTCTTTCTAATCCTAACCAAGTAGTTTTTATTGCCAAAACCTAAGTAGTGGGTGAAAGTGAGTGAAAATAAAATAAATTGGAAAAAGGGAAACCAAATGCTAAACAGAAAGGTATAAATGACATGAACTGATATAACTCTCATGTGGTCTTTGCATATCTGCAAAACATTATTTTTCTGAGAATAGGCAGCCTTTGCATCAAGACACCAGTGCCCAAAGACACCTTATGTGCAATGTGGAAAGGAAGAGGCATGTGATAAACTGTTATTATTTAATGCAGAATCACAACAGCAGCTGCCTGAAGGAGCTTTCCATTGTAAGGTAAAGACCTTATAATAACAGAAAATTCCAACCCCCTTAGAGCAAGGAGGTGGCAAAAGTGGGAAGGAAAAACTCCCTTTTAACAGGAAGAAATCTCCAGCAGAAAAAAGGAGCAGCCATCTTTAAATAGCTTACACTTATGACATAGTGTTTAAAAACCAACATCACTATTTGAACCACTATGTCCATCTTTTATATACAGTCTATGGCTCCATGCAGCCAACAGAAACAGGTACGCCCTCTTATCACAAGGTTGCTGTGGTATTGTTAGCGTCTTTAAATAGTTTATACTATTAGAAATGTGCCTTTGTGTTTTGGTTCAGTATAGGCTGATGAAACAGCAGAAACAGAGTTTTTCGTTAGCCCCTATGATGTACTCTGTACTGTGTAATTAATTAAATATTGTAATTTTAAACGGAACTTTCAATAGTTTAATGCAGGGGTCGGCAACATGCGGCTCCCCGTGGTTTGGGAAAATAAATTAGAAGTATTTAGCTAAAGTGTATTTTATTTATGTTAGTTCTTTTTTAACTTGTTGTTCTAAATTGGAAGATTATTGTGATATTGAAATATAAAAATACAATTATATTCTTTCATTTTTTCATCGCTCAAAACAAGCGTCACACTCGCAGAAGCCGGTGTACCCGCCGAAACGCCGTGCATTTATCGAGACTTTCAACCCCAGGTGGGCCAATTATGGATCTTCGGATTCACATTATGTCAGCAGCTATTCTCCACCGTGAACCATGTTAAAAACTAAAACCGCTCACGCCTCACAGATGACAGCTTACAGTCCTGTGTAAAGATGAAAGTGACTTCGTACAGCTCCGATTTGCAGACGCTGTACGCAGAGGTTCGGGAGCAGAAGTCCCACTGTAAACATACCACGGCAGACCCGACGATGTTTGCATGAATGCGCTTTTCAGCATCTCTTTATTGACCACTTTTCACACACGGTTGCTGTACGCATACAGGCGGCTGTAGCTTTTCAGCTCACAGCCCGACACACACCAACAACAGCATAGACGGCACAGACGTTAAGGCGGCGAGGCGTGATTGCGGGTGCCGCTCAGGTGCGTCCGCCTCTCCTGCAGCGACACTGCAGACCACGCCCCGCCACACACATTAACCAGGTAAAATACATATTTAGGCAGAATTATGCAAATATCTATTTTTCATTTTTTTCAGCAGCATAGTGCTTTTTTTTCAATTATTTTTTAAAAGTCAGGTCAAGGCTCCAAAAGCCCAAAGGCGATATAAGGGTGGCGGCTCACAACAGTTTTTGTTTGCTACATGGATCATTTTAGTTCAGCTGGGTGTCTTTCCTTATGTTATATTTCTTTAAGAGCTCAAAATGTGTTAATTACATAAATAAAATGTAATTTTCTCTGTAGCACTTCATGGATTGCATAAGAAACACACCTTAGTTGGTCACACAAAGCATAATAGTAAAAAACAATATATACAGAGTTATCTGCATTTTAGATGTCAAAAAGTATTTGCGGCTCCCAGTGTTTTCTTTTGCATGGAAACCGGCTCCAAATGGCTCTTTGGGTGTTAAAGTTTGCTGACCCCTGGTTTAATGTAACAGAGTTTGGCAATATACTTCATTTTAAAACATCATACCCCCTCCCGTTTTTCCTACACTACATGGTCCAGGGGACACAAACTAGCCCTGACACACATTTCCTCAACCACAACTCATCCTCCAACTCTTCCTGGTGTTCTTTCAGCAATCTCGGGTCCAAAGGGATGTCTATATAATCCCTGCATTGTGCTCTGCGTCTCCTCCTTAATGCCCAGAAAACCTCCATACACAGCGAGGGCTCCGGATGAGATGCCAAAACCACAGTTGGTGTCTTTGAAAAAAAAAAGAAAAAAAAGAAGCAGATGGCCTTCTGGATACAGAAGTCCTTATCCAGTTCGAATACGGTTGAGCCCAGACTGTCATAAAGAAGGCTAATAGTTCAGGTCAGCCGTAGTAATAATCTTATTACTTTAAAGTTAATGAACACAAATTAAGAGTAGACTTTATATCTACAGCTTTAGCTTCTGGCTTAGTTGACTCTCTTCTTAACCCTGGCTAATATCTAATTCTGCATCTTATGTACGCTCACTAATCAGCAAAACCATGAGAGCGCCTTTACTTGCACAAATCTACTCCCAGCCAGAAGGAAGCTGGCCATCTTAGATGCAGCGATACATCTTAAAGAAATGGCTTTAAAGATTTTAAGTCTGCTTTAAAAAATAATTCACATGCCTGTGTATAAGCTGAAAGGGTTGTTGAGATTTAAATATTTCACCTTTGGTGTACTGGCCTTCTCAGCACCAATTTCAGACTGAGTGGAATTGAAAATGATTTGAGGATTCACAAGTCTTAGTTATAAAAAATCAGGCAGACAACTTTCCAAAAAAGAGTCTTTAAAATGGTCTTGCTGCAGCTCAACCAGAAAACAGTATCCACAGCAACACAGAATTACCTCTAAATTTAAAATATTGTAGCTTTGAAATAGCACTGCCTGACTTTTAACTTCTGCTGCTATGGTTGTATATAATCTTTACCTTTGGAAGCACCTTTGGCCTGGAAGAAGACTGCTGTAGACCATTGCTCAAAATAAAAAACAAAAGAAGGGCTAACAAATACCCTGAGATAAGCCAACTAAAAATTCAAATTGTAACAAAGCTTTTTGTGTCCAACACCTACTGCTAATAGGCCTGACTATTCCTATCAAAGTTTTACCTCCTGATTTGTCATTGAGCTTCTTATTCCTCATGTACGGTTCCCAGTACAGTCCTAACATGCTGCTCTGTCTTCAGCGGTACACTGATTGCTCTCACTGTAATGGACATGTCTGCTGAATTATAAATTGTGTGCAGAATTCATTAATATCATAGAATAGAGTAGGTTAAAGGGTTTAGGATTTAAATGCTTGAATGTTAGGTTGAAATGTGGCTGTTACAATATGTGCTTAGGTGATAAATACAGTCAGCAAAAGGTTCTCGTAAATAAAAGTGTGTGGGTACACACATACATGTTTATGTGTGTAGGTGTTTAATATGTTGCCACACACAGGTGAATCACATGCTGTGCACGTAAATCCACCTGCATAGTGTGAGAAAAATAACAGTCTGCAAAATCGTGGAAACATATGCAGACAAAGATCGGTCAAAAAGCTTAAAACGGTACAGACTGCATCGTGAAGTGAAGAAAAATATTTCAGGTGGTTGACATTTCCCTTTCTTTTCTTTTTTGGAGCAAACCTAGGAAAGCCTTCAGCCCAGTATGGGTTGGCAGCTCTGAGACGCGATGGTGGATCTCTAACAGTAGCTGCTGTCAGTCATGCACAGGCTTTAGGTCTGATCATAGATCTGCATGGTCATGCAACAGACAAGACGTCTGAGGCCATTTGAAATGGCAGAGGCACCCAGGGGTGCAAACGCTGCTCCACCGTAATGTCTACACTACACAAGACATGCTCGATATTATTTATTTATTTTTGACATGTATCATAGTTGAGTCTTTGTGGTCTGCATTCGATGCACTGATGTAAGGTAACTGCTCACAGACTAGTAATCCTGGTGCTTTTCCAGAATCAGTTTTAGTACCTTACCAGTGTTGGCACTGAGAGAGTAAAAAATGCGCTAGTTAGCAAGTGAGCAGAATGCCAAGTCTTTCTTTAATCACTAAATTAGTTGTAATAGTTTGCTTAAAGTGATAGCTAAATTGTTGTAAGTGTTGTAAGCAATAACCGGCTGAAATAGATGGCTATAAGTAATGCTTAAATGGGGTAAAATGCCCAGCTTCCTCCACTGTAAGTGGAAAAAGTATGACAGGCCAAACTTACATTGACAGTTCAATGTAGAAAATTATTGTAATTATAACGGTCCCATTTTGAAAGCTCAAGTTAAGTTTTTTTGAGCCAGAAGTGACCATACAAGGAAGACAGTGTGCTGTGCTAAGTTCTAGCTTTCTTAGATAGATGTATCTATAGACTGTATGTGTTATGTTCTGCCATATTTATAGTTTTTCTTGTACTTTTGTTTCTCATATGCTTCTCTATCTGTGTTCCTGTGTTTGTTTTAGTTTCGTTTTTTGCTTTTTTTTGCTTTTTTTTTGTGTCATTTCCTTGTTGATTTCACCTGTGTTCAGTTGTTTTCACCTGTGCCCAGTCAGTCTTGTGTATGTATGTAGTCTTGTTTCTAACTATGTTGTTTAATCAGTCTGTTTGTCAGCTTGTGGTCTCCTTGTGATAATGTCTGATGTTCTCGTGCTCCTCACACCTGCTTCTTCTGGATTTCTTTGCTTGAATTGTTGTTACTGGGTTTGGTTTGCTTTCATTAAAGTTATTGGTTTTTTTTATTTGTAAAGTTCATTTTGACATGGGAGTCAATGCTGATTGGCTTACTTCAGGTGTCAGCCTCGAGTGGCCATTCAAGGAACTGCAGCTTTTGACACTTCCTCATTTTGTCAGCTCTGGGTTTTATTGCTTTGTATTAACATTTATAACCACAGTCACAGCTCAGTCACACTAGAGGAAAAATAGGATGGCAAGTTCAGAAACTTACTGCTAGTACATGGCGACTAGCTGGTCACGCCTTCAGCCCCACGGTGACCACGTTTGACGAGCATGGGTTGCATGCTGGGAAGTAACCTGTCTCCAAACAATTGTGGTCTGACTCAGAGGTGGGAAGCAACGAAGTATAAATACTTCATTACAGTACTTAAGTAGGATTTTCAGGTATCTGTGTTTTACTTGAATAGTTATTGATTTTACGTTTCAGAGCCTATACTTTTTCACTTTTACTTGAGTAAAGCAGTTGAATCAGTACTTCAGTTTTTACTGGAGTATTTTATTTTATTTTATATTGCAATCAGTCTGTAACAGTCTGTGCTGATAAGCACAATTTATCTCCGATGCATCTTTTTGCTGTAAGGGACATGACTCAACTGTTTGCCGACTGGTTATTTTTCCTTTATAAAAGAAAGTTTGTAGAGCATCAGTCAAATTTTGCAGTGAAATCAGCTTCCCACAGAAACTACATCACTCAGGGAATTTCTGCTTAAATCTATGAGGTTCTAGCTGCACTCTGAATATAAACTGTTAACATGAAGTTCTGTGTATGTAGATAGCAACAGATTTGGAATTGTCCCCAATTATCACAGTTAATTGCCATATTATCACAAACAATTTTAATTGCCAACTTGACCCCACTCAGCTGCAGACTAGCAGACTGATGGCAGATCGTCTCTGTCTTATTGGCATGTTATTGCTGTCTTGATATACCAAAGTTCCTTCGAAGACGACTGGAAGTGGTTGCAGACTTGCTCTCCATCTTTGAAGCAACCGTTTCAAAGGCATGAAGGTATGAAGCATAATTAACAAATGCCACATAATTCCCTATGCAGGACACACACATTTAAAGAAAAATTTAATTTTTCAAGGCAAATCGAGCACTTTTTTAACATTCTGAAAAAAACAGCAGTGTTGTTTCTGCCAGCCGATCTAAACAACGCTGGGTGTTTCGCTTCTGTTGTCTCTCATAACTCACAGCTTCCCACTTAAAAGAAGTTCCAAGATCCGACCACATGCAGTCCACGAAGCAGCATGAAAGCGTCACGGGGAGGCCTGCAGCCGTTATGAAGAGAGCGAAGGGTGGTGGTCCTCCTTATTAGCTGCTTGATATTCACATATTGTTAGGGTGCGCCTGTTATTTTGCCCGCCCCCCCTCGAACGGGTTCATTTAGTTCTCTCTGTGTGCATTTGATCATAATGTCCTCACCTCTGCTGGCTCCTCATCATTAACTCCCAGGAATCCTGCAACAGTGGAAGTTTGTCTCTTCAGACTGTCACCGACCAGATTGGACTATTACAGTGCCACCACACACACGCACACGCATGCACAAACACACACAACCAGAAATGAGAGCGTGCGAGAGAGCAACAACACACACTCCCCCAGTGAAGAAGAAACTGCAGTACTGCTTACTAATCTCTGCACTTTGGGAGTTTTTTTCTCATAGGCTCTTCTGCAAAGGAAAACCCTCGCTGTTGAATTAGATTTGCTTACTCGTCCTCACCCATCTTCAAAGGACTCAGATAACTGAATATACCTTTTATTCATTTCATGGCACTGTAATTGTTTTTTTTTAACCACTGAGCAAATCCTGAGCAGGTCTTTGGGGAATAGATTTGTGTATATGACTGTTCTTTCATCTGCATTGTGTTTAGTAATAGTATTATTATTTTAGGGTATTGTTTTTTTTTCCTCTTTTTTTAAACATTGCACTATTTATTATAGTTTTCTGCTGCTACGAGCTTTCTTTTCTTTGCTCCCTCAATGATTTTGAGGACAGCCTTGTGCTTTAGGTGAAAAGGACTCATCTGCTATCACAGGGTGAAGAAAAAAGAAAATGCCTTCAGGTCTTTTCATTAAAACAATTACGCTAATTTTACTTTACTTGTTAAAGAAAAAAAAGGAAATGCTTTATTTTAAGAAATCCAGGGCTGGTAAAAAAAACAAAACTGCAAGCAATGGGAAAGTGCGCACAAGCTGAAACATGGAAGAGGGATACAAGACAGGATGAGCACAAGACTGAGACTGTCATGATTAAAGCGGGATAATAATTAATGCGTGTTATGTTTTATGGCTTTCTCTGATGAAAACAATAAGAGCAGCTCAACATTAAAAGATGAAGACATGTCTCCCCACTCATCTGCACATCTTCCCTCATCATTAAGGTTGGGAATTATTTTATCTGCACAGTTTTCATGTTGAGAGTGATGTTATTAGTTTCTTTGTGCTTGTATGACCACAGCCTTACAATTAGATCCTTCAGATAAAAATCAAAGCCCACTGATGCATCAGAGCTGTGGTACGATATAAATTATTACCAACCGATCTAAAATAGGACAGATTAAATTTCACAGTTATGGCACTTTTTCCTCCCTCGTTCCTTTTTGGCACATGACAGAAGTCACACAAAAGCGTTGTTGGTTGCATTTGTGTATAAATGTTTTCTTCACATCTTCTCGTCTCACTCAGCACTGTCACATCCAAAGCCCCAGTGTTAAAGAACTGACTCTGAGATGTACCTGAAAAAGTAAAAATAAACAACTTTTAATAGCTCTTAGATGATAAGTCAGATGCTGCTCGCTGTAGTCATGGGGTCCAGTCAAGCTGTGCTTTTGGTAAATAAAGGCAAACTTTAACATTTTTGGATCAAAGCGGCACAATGACACTCGAGACCGTGATTTTTGAAGCTTTGTGGTGTCTATAGTCTCGGCTCTTCTCTCATGTGAGAAATCTTTTAGACTAAAACAGGACATTGTTCAGTGTAAGTTTAATTAAAGTCTTTTTAGTATTCACTTCTTTTACCTTGCACCAAATTTAGCCTTTACTTTTCCTCCATGAAGACGACCTATTATGACCTCCCCTGCAACTTTAAGGACTAGTTATAAAACCGACAATAAATATGTGGTTCAATGATAATTAGAATAGGCTCTGTGTTTTTCCAAAGGTGGCCCTAGTAAACTGTATAGGCAGAGATCACCCTCACTAACCTCTGATGCACACACAGTCATATTGTTCTGGAAGCAGGGCTGAAACATGACAGTAACTGCTCCGTTTCGGGGGTAGACATTAAAAGGGACACTTTTAAAAGGCCATGAATGGCTAATCATTTAGCCTAGAAACAATGTCCATGGATGTCTGGTGCAGAGTGACACATACCCAGCGGTGGGAAGGCGTTTCAGCTAAGGCTTTAGTCACCCAGAGACTGGTCGACGACCCTCAGGGAACCACTGGGAAAAATATGAATTCCCTGACTGTCAGTCGAGTTCCTGGATCATAAGCAAAGAAAGTGCTGCACTAAAAGCCTCTTTGGCACAGGTGTCGAACTCCAGGCCTCGAGGGCCGGTGTCCTGCAGGTTTTAGATGTGTCCTTGATCCAACACAGCTGATTTAAATGGCTAAATTACCTCCTCAAAATGTCTTGAAGTTCTCCAGAGGCCTGGTAATGAACTGATCACTTGATTCAGGTGTGTTGACCCCGGGTGAGATCTAAAACCTGCAGGACACCGGCCCTTGAGGCCTGGAGTTCGACACCCCTGCTCTATGGGATTGCTTTGGTTGTGAGCCAATTGCCACAGTCACCCAGTGATTGCATGACTGGAAAAACATACTCTTTACTCTTAACCCCTGACTGTACTCATTTCTGTTTAGTTTTTTTTTTAAGTTTTTTTTTTTTAAAAAGAAGTTGATGTTCCCTTAGAGTAACATTATTTATTATCGTATTAATATAACACAAGGTTCCTTTAGCATTGCACAGAAATAGCTGGCTTCACTTTTTATATTTTTTACTTTTACACTGAAAAAGTACAGCCTAACTCAGCTTTTCAGTTTTTATTAGAGTATTTTTTTTTAAACCAAAGCATCTGTACTTCCACTTCTACCAACAAAACCTCGTGATCCAGCGTGTTTGCATGTAAACAGTTTGTGTACATCTCAAAACTATTGGCAACAGAAGAGGAAGTGCTGAATATTCACTGGCTACTCTGGAAGGTTTAAATATTTGCTGATATCCCTAGAAATCAACTTATGAGCTGAGGAAGTCCCAGAATGCAGTTAAGTGAATATCACTGGAATAATGTATTTAGCTTCAAATTACACATTTACAAGTTTAAAGGGCAGTTTTGAGGAAAAAAATGCCCCCCTGAATATGATTATAGTATTCAGCTGAGAATGATTGCTGTACACGTAAATGAAAACCTCTGGGACATTGATATTCAGTGATTATTTTTCTTTCTTTAGTCAAGTCAAGGAAAACAGATGTTGGCCAAAGTGCTGTGCAGCTGTGCAGGAAAAACAGCTAAAAACAAAACATGGCACTTAAATGAATAGTCAGCATAAAAAGTACAGTAATTCAATGCTGAAAAGCTCCTGCCATTAAACATATTTCCTACAATTGTGCATTTACACGTGTCTCTTATTTGAATCAAGAGTGATAAACTCGTTTTAGCTCCTGACCACAATTTCATCTAAATAACCCCAAAAGCCCAGTGTATGTGTATATTTTTACACAGCTCAAAATGTTATCTTTCTTTTAAGCAAATTATAAACACAACCTCAAACATGCTATTGTACTCAACAATTCATGTACAAAAACAGCTGATTTACAGCAGGAGCGCTCTTAGGAAAAATATGTATTTTTTTAGAGAGTGTGCTTTTTTGCAAGTCAGTCTGCAATCATTACACGTGTGTTACTATTTACATATCAAGTGGATCTTTAAGAGCATGAAGGCTTCACATAGAGATGATTTTAGAACCAAACACATCATTGAGATTTAGACGTAATTTCTCCTGGGTCACAGGCCACATTTTTGGTGCTTCCCTTTGGTGTATCACACGTAATATATTCTTTGTTATATTTATAGCTATACATAAATATATATATTGTATTATGTCACTTCTAAATACTTAAAAAAAGGTTTTCCTATTTGTTGTACTTTAAAATTGGTGTTGATAGGAAAAACCTTTCAGTGCTTCTTTGATTTAGGCTCTGGCTTTACCCACTGCTGCTTTAAAATCAAACTAAAATTTAAATTTTCAGTCCATGCTTGGCTGAATGTTTGTGGAGTCTGTCACAGAAGCTTGCGGCAGTGCCAGGGCCAGTCAGGAGTGGGCTGATTCTGTGACTGGACTCCAGTCAACTCAGTCTTACTCCAGTTCACATCATCAGGCTGTATCCCAGAGGAGGAGTCAGAAGTTTGACAGACAGCCATGCTGCTAAACACTTGAGAGGACAAGCTCAAGGTAAGTAGCGAAGGAGGCGGAGAAGAGGCTTAGGCAATAGGCACACATACATAATCATGTTAGGGGAGTGCATGGGGGACAGGATACACTAATGCACAGACACACAAACATCCATGCATTGGAGACACTCTGCTTAGCCACACAGCCAAAAGCTGAAGTCTGAAATCCATGCATGAAGTACACTTTGACACAAGAAGGGCCTGCTGCTACTATATATGTATGTATGTATGTATATATATATATATATATATATATATATGTATGCATATATATATATATATATATATATATATATATATATATGTATGCATATATAGGACCTGTAAATTTCCGCAGGTATAGTGTAGTGAAGAGAAAAGAGAGTAAAGATAGCATGAGGGAGAGAAAAGGCATAGCAAGGGGATGAGTGCAGCAGTTTTGAAAGCGTTTGGCTCCGTTCAAATAGTTGCCATGGTTTCGAGATGTTTCCATGGAAATGCTAGCTGCCAATAAAATGAATTTGAGGAGGATCTTTGCAGCAGGTTGGCAGGAAGGTGAGAACGATGTGGGAGAAGGGGACGACAGGAGAGGCAGCAGAGTGGGGGTGGAAGAAAGGAGAGGAACGGGAACACAGAGGCCACTTCGCCAGCTTTTCTAATGCGACAGTAACATGCATGGGTGGACAACCGGGAAGAATTTGGGGTAAACAAGGTGATGGAAACATGCTGCGCAATGAAAAGTGAATGGCAGTGAGACTATTTCAGGCTGGATGGGTTGTCATAGTAACCATAGCCTCACAAAGCAGAGTGCAGGTAAATACCCAGTAGTCTGGCTGGTCACTGATTAACATGTGTGCAACTGCAAGAGTGTGTTTGTGTGTGTCTGTGTGTTTCAGTGTGTGTTGGAGATATAGACAGTAAATAAAAGATGGTCTTAAAAAGTCTTAAACATGCATTCTTTCAAATGTCCAGCAGGTGGCACCTCCTGCGGATGCAAAAGAAGATCTAATTGTATAAATGTCAGTAACAAAAAGAACATATTTTTCACCTGATCAAGGACCTCATGGTTTCACTCACTTGTTTTAGTTTTTTATACAACTGATTTTGCAAATTATGATCCACTTTAGTGATAAAAACTTGGGGAAAAAAAAGTTTGGAACAGTTTTAATTTACAAAATTTGGTATATATAAGATGTACATAGGCTCTGGGTCTAAGAAACACGTAAGAATCCAAAATGTTCAGCAGGGGGAAACTCCAAAAAAAGGTCAGATTGTACAGAGGACTATGGGAAAAAAGCTCACTTTAACTGTAAGCTCAGTAAATAATCATTTACTTTCATTATAAATGGAAAAGTATTGGTACTTAAATACTCATATAGTGCTTTTCTACTCTAATTGAGCACTCATCCACCCAATCACACACATTGATATAAGCACTTTTTTCTGTACCTAAGCAGCTTGTATAACCTTTGCAGACACACTTTTACACACTTCAGTGTGTTTGCCCAAAGGTCCTTCAACATGCAGTCTGGAGAACCAGAGGAGCAAACTAACCTTCCAATTCCATGTAGCATTTGAGATGCATGAAAACTTGCTGTCTTTATGTTATCTGTTGATTTTGCTTGTCTTGGTATTGTAAGGTCGACTTTAACATTAAGTCAGACATAATGACAGAGAGAAACAAAAAGTTGTAAGGAGGAGAGAAGAGACAAATTGAAATAGCATAAAGCCGAATGAGATAAGCTAGATGCACCAGGAAGAGGGATGGAGATGCTGCACATGCCCCCGAGTCAGAGCAGCAGGTAGGCAACCTCAAAGCGTGAAAGTTGGGAATGACTGCATATCTGTCCTATGAACGAATAAAAGTGCTGAGGTGTGTGGGAGATGAGAGGTCTTTTAAGCCTGAGCTGGAGTTCAGTGGGGGTCGGGGGCTAAGAAATCACCTTGTCTCGAGTATGAGCAACGCGATGAGACTGGTCATCACGATGAGCCACCTTTCATATCTCATTTTCACTCTAAAAATGTCAAGTTGGAGGCACCCAAAATGCTGGAGTCGAGGAAAAAACACAACTTCCTAAATTGTTCGGTGGCTTCAGAGTGGCTCCCTCTGTCTTTTCTATGAAGTGATTAAAAAATATGATTTGGAACAGAGCACATGCAGGAGAAGGTGTGCTTTTGTGTTAGTGTACACAAACTCTCTGAAAACACTTTTCTCTAACTTCCTTCTTGGAATCAACAGAGTGAGCTGAATGCTTTTGCAGGGTGCCGACTCTGACGCACATTTGTATATGTGTGTACACGAGTGTGTAAGAGCACCGTGTTTCATACTTTGGCTGCTCCTTCAAGGGCTAAACAAGCTTTAAATGTGCGTTCAGCCACTGATCTTCTGCCCACCCCCCTTCCTTTCCTTTCTTCCATCCTTCTCTTCCTCCTCACACCCTGAGTCTCCTCCTTCACTCTCTTTTACTCTCTTTCTCTGAAGGACAGCGGTATTCCCACATTTCTTGGTCGCCATGGCAACGCTGCAGCAAGGAAGAAAGAGAGGCCGCAAGAGGAAGGGGGGTGGGTTGTGGTGGTGGTGGGGGGGGACTCAGGGAGTTGGGGGGGTTTGGATGAGAAGGTGGTAAGGGGGATGAGGCTAGAGATGTGTGAACAATGTGAATGTTACCCCAGTGATCATCAATTGCCCCCCCCCCCCCAACAAAAAACAAACAAACAAACAAAAATAGCAAAAACAAAAATGCACTCCTCCCTCTCATCCTCTATTTTTTGTAACGCTATCCTTCCATACTGTCCCCAGAGTTTTAAAACTCAACCTCCACATAGCGCTGTCATTGTTATCATTATTATTATTGGGTCATTTAGCAGGCAACGTTGGTATCCACGGCAACCCGGAGAAGTGGCACTGGTTCCTTGGTGAATACCAATATAGACAAGCATCCATCAATATCCCAGTGACTCATTATCAGTCTAATGGTGAGGCCACTGCTATCACACCAGACTATAAATAATGTTGTCTCATTAGGCACCACTGCCTCCGCCACCAGTCCATACAGAAACAGGTCCGGTGGAGGAGCAGAGGTGGCGTGCCCCTGCATGGTCAACAATCCTTACGCTGCAGACATGTGTGCTTTTGCGGTTGCGTTAAGCTGCAGGATGCTGGTAAAGTACAGCGAGTTAGCGCGCAGCTGTGGCGAAGGCAGCCAAGGCGAGGGGGCAGGCAGGCAGCTGCAGCACACTGAGGGGGTTGACTCAATAAGCCAGGTAGTGGAGTAAATAAGGCTTGTGCACTCCGTTATGTAGGTGTGCACGACTGCAGGCTCTGCCCCCGTGTCTGCTGTCTGTATCCCTGTCTGTTGTTCACACTCTCTGGCCAACGCGCACACACACAGACACACACAGGCAATCCTGCAGGACCGCAGTGGCTGCTGCCCGTCAGTACTCCTCTGTGGCTAATCGATGGATTGAAGACACTGATGAGACCGGGAGAGAAAGCGCGAGAGAGAGACATTCACCTCAGCCGTTGCCTTCTTGCCTCAAATCATTACCAAACTACTTGAATCGCTTAGCGCTGCAGCAAAAGGATGGAAGGGAGTGGTGACAGAAGTGCCCGCATGCTCCAGCTAAGGTTGCACACCGCACAGTACATGGATTGTTAAAACGTACAACAAGTGCACACTCACGTCTCATTGTGCACCATTAAGCCAGTCAGTTCACCTTGGGGAAACAAACACGGCACCTTTATGTAACCAGGAGGCTCAGAGCGAAGAGGAAGAGCAAGTTGAGGCTGGGGGTGGGAGGGGTGAGGCGAGGCTGACTCTTCTCTCTACAAGAGACTGCTGTTTGCATGTCAATCATCTCCAATGTGTAAGAAACCTGAGAGGACTGTTAATTCTGCAGGTTTGCACGACAAGTCATTGCGTGTTGATTGCCTGTCTGCTGGGTGGTAATGCATTCATAATTGCATCATGTTTGTTTGTACAGATTGTCTTCCGGTTGTTCTGCTCTAGTCTGGAATGCTGAATATTGGAGATAATTATCTGCAATATAAGCCTGCACTCCGGCCAGCTGAAACACTCTCGTCTCTTTTGTTGGAATCCTGTTGGATGTCAGGATTGGAGGAGCTCTATGGAAACTGATGTGTGGACAAGAGCCCACTGTTGGGGCCCAGACTGGAACTCTGATAGTGTCTATCGCAAATCAATATGCTGCAGACGCTGCACACCACAGACCAGACTCCACCACCTCCTTAAAGAGCTGTTTTTAATGCACACTCAGTCACACATGTTGGCTGGTGGATTGGTGTTACGTTGACGCTTCCACCGGTGTCTGACAGAACATATGCTTGCTCTCGGGAAAAAAAATAGACATCTCTTCATGGATAACTGTGCATGAAATATTATCCCTTGGCAAATCCTTGTTATAAATTACATCTTGTGTTGTTTGCGGGATTTTTTTGACCTTCTCCTGGGATGACATATTCTCTGCTCTGTCTAACTGCAATCTGCTTTTGTCATACCTGCTCTTAAAGTGTGTAGGCTTTTCATTATCTTACGCTAGGTTTAACAGTCCATTTAGGATGTGTCACAGTAAGATGGAAAATGGTATCGCCTGGGTGCTGCCTTTCAAGAATGGAAATAAATAGCCTCATTTTCAGGTTAACCAGCATTTACAACCTCACAGAGCCACCCTGAAACTGAGACTTCAGTTTGTGTACGAATCAGATGAGTCTGGCAAATAAAAAGACCAGATAAATCTGCAAATTATTTCAAGGTCACCTGTTCCCTTCTTCCTTATTTTCTGCAATATGTGCAATGTTACCATGGTGGGGAGTCATAGTAAACAAAGACAAAGGCACAAGTAATTCCCGTTACCCAAATGGTCAGGCTCAGGCACCAGACTGCTCTAAATGCTGGATTTCTGTACAGGCATTTTTAAAACAATTTGGGTATGTCTGGTCAGACATGGTCATCAATAAGCACAGCAGCCACACCCACCTACTCTTCAAACTTTCTGTTTGCATGGTTCAGCCAATCAGGATGTTTTGAACAGCTGATATATGTAAGGGTTGCAAAAAATATATATATTTTGAAATATGAGTCAAGCAAAGTTACCCTTTGAGGTCTGTCATCACATATGATAACTCTAACCCTAATCCTACAACACACTTTGGGAAAGAAGCAATTATTCAAATCAACTTTATTTATAAAGCGCCAAATTACAACATTCACTTCAAGGCGAATATAAGGTAAAGACCCTATGAGAATACAGAGAACAAGAAACTTCTGGCCGAACCAGGCTTAGGGATGGGGGGCTATCTGCTGCCACTGACTGGGTGTGAGGGGGAGGAACACAGGACAAAGACACGCTGTGGAAGAGAGCCAGAGTTTAATATAGTAACATTAAGATTAAAGATTGATGTGTAAACACATAGTGAGTGAAACACTCTATAACACTATATGTACTATATTTTTTAACAAAAAGGAAAGTTTCCAGCCTCATTTTAAAAGTAGATGCTCTGTCTCCTGAATAAGCACCAAATATTTTAAATCCCCACTGATAGCAAATGGTGCTTTGGTATATCAGTCTAAAGCAAATATCTGCATAGTGCAACATAGTCAATGTATGCATGGTTATTTTGTTGGCTTCAGTCCTTTTTTGTGGTATAAAACTTGTATGCATCAAATTGTCGATAAAATCATCATAACTGTAGGGTCCATGAGTTGAAACAGAGATTCAGTGAGCCTGCATCTTGCTGTCATCTTAAATCGGTCATGTGATTTGGACATGCCGGCACATCCATGGACTCCAGAGGGTTAGAGTCCAAGGATAAAAATATGAAGTTGGAAATGAGCATACAGCTACACATTAAAGTTGCAGAAATCATGATGACAGTTAGCAGAACTAGATGTATTCATTACCTATCTCAGCTCCATTGGAGCAGTTGAGCATGCTACTACCATGGATCTGTTAAAGCCAAATTAATATCTGTATGTTACAGACTAAGTGTCTTGGACGCTTGTGACGACAATGCTAAAATGCTAGCTAGCTTGGTTAGCTAACGTTCAAAAACAGACACTTCCTCATTTGTAAGAAACGTAAAAAAATATAAAACACTATTTAATACTACAACTCTATCCTTCAGCAAGAAGGTTCTGAGAATTAATTTGTGGGCCAGCTGGGACCCTTCTGTGGGTTCTTTAGTACTCTGGCCTCCTCACAGTCAAAACACGTGCTTGTTAAGTTAATTGGTGCTTCTAAATTGGCCTTAGGTGTGAATGTGAGTACGAATGGTTGTCTCTTGTCTCTCTGTGTTAGCTCTGATGGACAGGTGAACTGTCCAGGATGTTTTCTGCCTCTTGTCCAGTGACAGCTGGGATAGGTTCCAGCCGGGAGACCCAGATTTCAATTAGCAGTTAAGAAAATGGATGGATAGCCTTCTTGAGAAGACCTTTGGTGCACAGCTGTTATTTGTGAGAGAACCTTGATTTTCATTTTGACAAAGTAGCAATAAATAAAGTTCAAAATGAATAAGCATTATGTTCACCGAGGCTCAAAAAAGGGCTAATTTTGAGGTCCCAGTGAATGTCAATAATGGGATTGAGATTAACAGTGAATTACCACTTCCAGTGACGTAAAATCTCTATTCGAATGCCTGCCAGGTTGCTGAATCCACCCACGGGCACCCACGTGTCTGATAATCTGATAAACATTAATTTTTACACAACAAACACAGTTTGTGTCACCATTAATCATGTCTGCATGTTACAGCGGGTACATAGCACACTGCACATATGTCACACCGAGATGCGGCGCCTCGATACAGTATGCAGGATGTGTCATAGGTTGCACGTGTCATCCTGTCTTCATTCTCTCTCCCTCCATCTCTCTCCCGCTCTCTCGAAACCTGCTTTCTAATCAATAACTCATCTCTCGATGTCGATTCCCCTCTACCCCCACAGGAAAACAAATGTCCTTCCACAGGACAAACAAAGAGAGGGGAGGATGATGGTGGCAGGGGGTGAGGAGGGATGGCAGTGAAGTAAAGAGGTAAGTAGATAATTGAGAAAATACTGTAAACCCAGTGAAATGGCAAAAAAGCCTGTTGCAGTGAAGAGGAGGGGAAAGGTGGAGAGGACATGGGAGGGAAAGATGGGGAGTAGAGTTACAGAGGGAGGTGGAGGGAGAAGGATTAAACGGGCAGCCATGGGATGGATGATTAGCCCCTGTCTCCAAGGTTACACTTTACAACTGTATCACTGCAGAGCGGGACAGTGGTGATGTGAAGGAAGAGTGAGTGTGGGGCAGTGGAAGGGTGACACGGACCGTTCATCACACCAGAATGAATTAAAGAAGACAGAGACACCTCTTTCTGGCTGTGACCTTCACATCCAGAACTAACTCCAGCCTTGACCTCCAGACGAAGCTCACCTCCCAGAGTAACCATGCAGACGACGCCAACGTAGCATAAGCACCAGAGCAGAAAGAGAGACAAATGGCAGTGAGGAGCAGAGTGACATCCGACGGGCCCCAGAAGGGAAGAGACAGGAGGGAGAAATCACTTAGATTCCAGCCAACTGCAAGAATTGGCCTTTAAAAAGGGAAGGAGAGACAACCCCCCCCCAAAAAAAACCCCAAAAACTCATTTGGTCCTCCCTTTTCCTTTTTTTCTCCGCCTCTTTCTCAAATCACTATTCCAATCCCCCCGTCACTTTGTTCCCCACTGCCTTCAATCACAACTATTTTAACATAAGTAAAGCTGAGAGAGAAATAGACTCTTGTGATTGAGTTGCATGCTTTTGCCTCAGTGTTTTGTCACATATAAATTGCCCTGGATTTCATGCAGTCTGTTCTAATCTTATACATACTGCTGCTCTACCCTTGAGTCATGTAGATACTCGTGTCGGTGAGGTGAAAATGAGAATTGTTAGGTGGTTTTGCATAATCTATTCAGTGCGGTCGTGGACTGCACTCTTGATAGCATGTATGCAAAAGGAGGTGGCGTTGTATCAGCATTTTGAAGTTCCACCACATGACTCCACTGGAAAGAGCTAGCATTCGCCTTACTGATATCCTTCCACCATGCACTTAAACTAATCCACCCATGCAGAGGACGTGTCACTTTTTTTTTTCATATGGTAATACAAGTTACATGATATTCATGCAATTCAAACCTGTTTTATTTAACACTGATTGTGCACAGACTTCATGCAAAAGAGGACAGTGCTTGTTTGCATTCCCCCCCTTCATGCACACACCCACACAAAGGCTGGAGGAGTAATACATAATGTGTAACTGGATTACAATAATCTGATTACAGAATTTACAGAATTTTGGAGGGGGGGAAAGGAAAAGCTAAGATTACATGCTAGATTACAGCTTTAAAAAAAGAATAAATACATCCTGGTTTACATGTCAAAGCTGCTTGAAAGAAAATGGAAAAGTTCATGTATTAGATTTGAACAATTGGAGTAATCTGAAACAAGTAAAGCCAGATTGCAGTACCTACATATAAAACACCTTGGCGAACAAATTCACACAGTGCTGAATATTTTTAGTATTTCTGCACTGTTGCTTTGAGGTAAAGTTATATTTCTCTTTATTTTCATGTACGTCATAAGCCCACGTCAACAGTGCCAGAAGGGGGAGACAAAAGTTGTGCACTGCAGATATAAAGGCAAACAAAGTAAGAATGATACATTGGGTCTTGAATGCTTCTAAAAAATAAATGAGGCATTTTAGGCCAATTTATTAGACTTGATTTTTCCACAAGGGAAACACCAAGTCAAGTTTTCACACTGGATGCTGTCTTGCATGTTCGAATGATACAATATTTAAAGGTTTTCCCTTCAAAGCTGTGTTAACGGATTTACTTTACTGACTCTAAGGAATGTTGGTCTTTTGATTTTGCTGGTCAGTGCACCACTTTGATTCCAAAAACGATTTGATGGCTTGTTGCGAAGTTTTTTTATAAGGTTCTATGGTCCCAGTGATGGATAGGAATATGTTTTTTTATCCCTTGGCAACACCATGAAGTGCACATCGTAGTGCACATCGTAGTTTAAGGTAAAATGTCTTAAACAAAAAGTGCCAGCATAACATTTCATTTTTGCAGCTATGCTATGCAGGCAGTCTTCAATGCACGTGCAAATTTTAGTTTAAATTTGGCGAACGCTAACCACAACTGTGCACTTTGCCTGCACGTTGCTTGCTGCAAACCACTGAAAATAATGAGTGTCAGATCAGAGCGCAGGCAGGTGCTAGATCCTGTCCGAAAGCACCTTAACAGATCTGCTACCTTGGCTCAAAATTATCATGTTTTTTTAAATATACATGTTGCTGTGCAAGCACGATTTTAGCACTGCAACTTGCAAGACCCAAGACCCATCAAGTCTTTGATCTATTAGCCATCTCCAGCAGAGAATCATTGATTATGTTTCATTCCTGATTACATTATTGAACACGTTTTAAACCTGGACATTTAGAGAACTGTTCAATGCCCCAGCTAGAACACTGAACATTCTTTTTGAGGAAAGAGACATATATGCATGTTATCTGTTTTCTCGGATTAATTGTGCTCAGATCTCGACAGATTTGCGGCAATATTTAGTGAAAAATATCTTTTCAGAACTTTCATCCATAGTTTTTCTCAAATGATTATCTGGTCCAGGGCTGCAAAGCTGTTTTAGTCATAGGACAAGAGGCAGTATGCCCGTCTGTCACATACAATCACATCTTCACCCAGTTTAAAATCACTAATTAAACTAACATCAGTGTCGTGGGGCGATCGTGGCTCAAGGGTGTTCGTCTTGTAATCGGAAGGTTGCCGGTTCGAGCCCTGGCTCGGACAGTCTCGGTCATTGTGTCCTTGGGCAAGACACTTCACCTACCGCCTACTGGTGATGGCCAGAGGGGCCGTTGGCGCGATATGGCAGGCTCGCCTCTGTCAGTCTGCCCCAGGGCAGCTGTGGCTACAATTGTAGCTGCCATCACCAGTGTGTGAATGTGAGAGTGAATGAATAGTGGTATTGTAAAGCGCTTTGAGGGGTCCCAAAAAGCGCTATATAAATGCAATCCATTATTATTATTCTTGGAACGCAGCTGGAGTATCTAGAGAGAACCCACGCAGGAGGGACATATGCAAACTCAGAGTACTTTGGAGTTTTGAGTCCCCAGTTTGGACCTTCTTGCGGTGCTTCATCATTGCACCACTGTGGATGGATGGATAGCACCAGACCTTGGTGCTTTTCTTGTCCACTGTCAGGCAGATAGCCACAAGAATTATGATATTAAAATTGTTTATGATAGACTTTATTTCACAAACATGACAGGAGAATCAGTATCACAGTAAAGCGGATTAAACCTAACACACCCCTACACCCATAATCTGCACCCATACACGCAAACGCACATATAAACGCACACAAATATTGTAAGCCAATAATTGTAACCCTGAGTCAGTACTATTCAGAAGCTGACCTCTTGGCAATCCCCCAGCCAGCACGAGCTAAGTGTTCACCGCAGGCTAAACAACATCCCACAGAACAACACACGCAGACATGCACCCACGTGAACACAAAGACACACAGGCATACAAGCAGACGTAGGGCGCAGGCGTAGGTCAGCAGCTCGGGTCACAATACACACCCTGCAGCCAGCCGGTCCACAGCCTCAGTGTCAAATCAGGTTTAACACAGTGACACAATCTCTTGGAAACACACTGCTGCAGCACGCTGAGGGGAAAAAAATGATGCTGACTGAAGGAAAATAACAGCGACATGGAAGAACACACACATTAAGAATTCACATGAATTCATTCACACATATGCGAGGCAAAATAACCTGCGGAAACAACATTTGTTACTCTAATGATGTGGCACACATGGTCTTCCACTTTTTTTTTTCTGTCTCACTGATTTTCATTAATAGACCTACAGTCATAAATAAGCAACACGATCTCACATTGCAATTTGTGAAAAAACGTTATTTTTATTTCATAAATTTCTCAGTATGGCACATGAACAGAGATTGAATGTTCTGAAAAAGATTTGGCACGGAACCTTGAAGCAGAACAAATCCACCGTTCTCCACACACACCATCTCTCTCTCACACACACACACGCACGCGCACACACCCCTGTGACATGTTCCTTCAGTGTTAATATGCACATCTGTGGTTATAACAGGTTAAAACACAGTCTTAAAAACAATCACAAGAACAACCATAGTCAATATTGCAGAAGAAAAGCTGAAGAGAAACAAAGAAGCAGATGGAGGCCATGTTTAATTGAACAGAGGGAAGGAAATATCAGAAGCCTTGGTTTGTTGTGGGTTTGTTTTCCATTTTCCTGAGAGAGGATCGGAGTGGTGCAGGGGGCTAACCTGGAGCACGACTGCACGTGTACTTGTTTATGTATGGGAGGATTAAGGGGTTAATGCAGAATCACAACATCTAGCTGCAGGGGGGGTGGAAAATGGCAGTAGGAGAAGGTGGGTGGGGTGAAACACCAAATATGAGGTAGATAGAGAAGAGCGGAGGAGGAGAACAGAAGGGTTAAGGGGATGAGAAGCATGAGGGGAAGAAAGGGGGATAATGTAAGACGTACTCCTGTGAGCAAGCAAGCATACGAGTGTGTGTGTGTGTGTGTGTGTGACTCAGAGGGAGAGAGAGGGGGGAGAGGCTGTGACTGAGGCTTTAGCTACATTTCTTAAGGAGAGGGTGAGAAAAGGCAGAGAAGCAGGAGAAGTCAGCCATGCTCCTCCTCTGCCTCCCTTGGGTCGGGGACAGAAAGGAGTCATTTCCCCTCTGGCGCTGGGTGACATATAAGCACCACAGCGGCCCTTCCTCCTTCATGTCTTTATCTCTGCCGCACACAATTACACAAACACGGATACCGTGCGCACTCGAGTGCACACAAGCACGCACGCAGCCCACTCGGACGTATGCATAAATATGCATACTTATGCCACTCATGCGGCTATTACACAAGCGCACACTGAGCTGGAGCCTTACACTGGTGCACACGCATGCAAACACACTCGCACATGTAGAGTAAAAAAACTGTACAGATATGGAGTGACAGGATGTCTCTCATTGTCAGCTTTCATTCCTCCTGTCATCCTCGTCCCTTTGCAGTCTATCTCTCCTTTCGCTTTCTCTATTTCTGTCTACTCTGTCCTCCCTCGTCACTCTGTTTCCTTTGGGCTCAGAGGGTGGGGAAGCCAGAGGCGACAGAAGCTGTTGCGTGGTAAGCAGGCTCTAGCGAATGTGGCACTGGCATGACGGGATGCACAGAAAACGCCGCAGCTTGAGCACAATCGAGGCCACTGCGGTGCCCGTCGAACGTCGCTCGTAGCCGTTCTCGAGCATCAGGGTTAAAAATATAACTTGAAAGGTTGGTGTCACATAGACTGCGAGCAGAAATGAGAGCAGACATGAAATGAGGGTACTAAGGGCCAGACCGGATAAATAAATCAGCACCAATGAGAGAAGCAGCATGCCTCACTGGCTGACATGAGGGGGTGGAGACAAAAAAGGGTAAAGAAAAATCAATATCTCCAGTAAAAGTTTATTTCATATTGATGACTGTTTACAACCGCTTCATCTTTTTCTAAACTTGAGAGGATGAACCAGGTCTGATTCAAAGCTCAGCCGGGGAAGCCTTAACTGGGTCAGTTACTCTAGTTTCACCTCTCCGAGACCAGACACCGTCTGACTTGACACTGAGTTGACATCCAGTGAGGGTTTGACCTCATGTCCTCTGGGGGCTCTGTTGCCTCAGTAGACAGATAAGCGGTTAGACAACTCCATTATCAAACCACCAGCCTACATACATATGGCTGTCGCTATCTCCTCCCTGCCCCCCATAAGGTGCTCCAACCAGACCTGAATTTACACTTCAAAGCGTTGAAGTGTACCCCGTGGCCCCTGCCCAGCTTCAAACAAACATCACACACACACACACCAGAGTGCGAATATGATGCCGAGCCAAGGCTCCCAGAAACAGTAAATCTGGAAGCTAGACTGCTGTGGATAGCAGGGAATATGCGTTTGGAAACTTAACTGTAAGCATGTCCGCTGAGAGGAGCACAGCTGCTAGGTCAGCACATCCTTTAATAGTTACGAGCTTGTTCAGGCCACAACACAAGTCCCCGAGTCGGCGCTCATCACAAAACAGGAGGGGAGTTTTCCACAGCGCTCAAGGGCATGAAGTCTCTCCAGAAGTTTCCAAATCCCAACACGAGCCACAACATCCCAGATTGTTCTCAAAACACAAATCTGCATTTGAAAGTGCAATATGGTCGCTGTCAGATGAAAACCTTCCACAGCCCCAAATGTCAGCTTTTCAGGATCTAAGAAAGAACGGGCCTCTTTTGTGGAGTTCTGAAAAGGTTTCACTTCCAAAACGGCCTGTAGCGTCTAAGAACAAATACTAAAATATAATCACTCCACTGATGTTCAAAACTGCAGTTGGAAGGTTTTCACACGACAACACTGATATTCTCCTTTATGAAGCATTCATGAGAAGCTCTGTGTTAAGCAGTGCTCCAGCTTTATGATTCCCATTAATCGGTACTTTACAATTACATGGGCTGTGAGCGTGTCCCATTTTGCTATTCACAGCAACTCTGTGGATTTTTCTCAGTTTTCCTCTGAGCTGCAGCTCAGCGGCCCTCTGACCCACAGCTGAGTGACACAGAGGAGATAGTCATCCGGGATGAAACACCACTCATCACTCTCACGTCACGGCCCACACACTCTGACAGCCCTCTCTGACTCCACACAGCTCAAAGCTCACAAGACGGCCAAAATGGACATCTTGCGCCCGGCGCCATTGTTTCCAAGGCAACAAGGAAATAAGCCATGCGCTAATGTCCCAGTCGCTCTCAAATTACGGACACCTTCACAGGATGTAAAACACACACGTGTGGACTGAAGCATGATGGCAGCAGTTCAGAGGTTTGCATTAACCTTCGCTGCACTCAGCTGCAAATTGTTTAAGAAAGCTGCACCTCAATCAATAAATCACTCCTTCAGTCAGTGTCAAGAGGGCACGCGTGCCCTGGTGTGTGTGTGTGTGTGTGTGTGTGTGTGCACGTGGTTCTTAAATGTATAAGTACCCAAGTGCACGGTCAGGTTTGAAAAGTGGCTGCAGAGCAGGGTTTTCACAGTGATGACACAGAAAAAATGTCTTTGCACATCTCATCTCAAGCTCTGGCAGGAAAAAGAGCATCGCAGTGACAAAAAAAGTTCCTCAGTTCTCTCATAATGTGACTGAACACAGTGACCCGGGCATCTGAAAACTGGTGCCATCAAATCGGCCTTAGACCAGTGTGACGGCGATAAAGCCAGCATAGCGAGACAGGGCTGCTGCTGTTGGGATGGTGGAGTGGAACGGTGTGGGGGGGCTGGCTCGGTGACACAGTGGCACACAAAACACTGCTGCACTTATTAGAATCGCAGCACTCATCATGTGAGGAGACAAGCTGCAACATTTGGCTCCCGTGGACCGTCTTGATGACCGTGTGAAAAATAATAGCTATAACGATGCATATAAATTACAACCCGTTTGATGCTTCTGGCCTCTGCAATGTGGAGAAAATTAGCACTGGTGACTGCACATGCATCATTGACACCCTGTGTATCAATAATGCATTGAGTTCGGCTGTCACTTCTCTGCTATTTTTAAAGGGGGGGGGGTGATAAAAAGAAATGAGGCAGCGTGGTGCTCACACGGGGCTTGTAGTGCTGAGGTTAACATGTGTGCGGGGCTGCCCTCGGGGACAGGCCCTGTTTTCAAACAGTGCTGGTCGCAACAAGCGGCAGATTGAACCAGTGTCCTCCCATCTGCAACTACGCAAACCTCACCCACCGCAAGCGAGCTGCCCAAAAATCACTTCATGTGCAGCATTACTGTTATGACTAGTCACATCACCGTCAAGGTGATTAACCACAAAACAGCCACTGAAAATGCACATTAAAAATCACTTAAGCTTCGCCAACAGGCGTTTCCCTGAGCCAGGGCGAAACAATAAAAATAAATGGCACAATCCAAAACGCTAACCTTCATTAGCTGGCTAAAAGTGTGAGGTAAACATAAATTGCTGCTCATCTTGACCCTTGACCCCGAACTTGACAGGGAGCTAAAAAGACGATGAGGATTTGGTGAAAGAGGAGGTCGCCTCGATCGAGAGGACGTTTCATCACTCTTAGTATGCAGAGAAAGAGAGACAGAGAAGGGGGGGGGGGGGGGGGGCTGCTTACGCAAAAAATAAATAAAAAAATGTATTTTTACTTTAAGTGTCGGTGAGAGGATCACAAAAGTTGCCTGAAGCAGAGGGAGACAGACAGAGCTGGTTTAAACTGGGGATTTAAAATGGAGGTCTGACCGCCCCTCCTCCCTCTTCCCCTCTTTACACAACCGAGCTAGCAAAAGCCCACCTGAGCACGCACGCACCTGTGCAGGAGCGCACACACCGAGCAGCGCTGCATCAACAATGGTGTAACATCTCTTGCCATAAACAGCGTACCGCTTCAAATGTCCTGATTTCCTTGCCTTACACAACAGTACAACGGGCATTTTATAATCCAGAGCTGCACATGCACTAAACGCACTCAAGCTTGGACTCACACGCGCACATATTCTGGTGATTTTCACCTATTCCCCGAATGGGTGAATGAGCGGGTCCCTTCCTGCACAGTAAACAGCATTTCCATTAGATTGTTGGGAGTGTGTTCAGTGCTCTGTGACTCAGACACTGCAGCACTGTGACTGTGTGTCTCCAGCTCAACCGCTGCTCTCTCTCTAACACCGAGCCTCAATAACATGGCCTCTGGTTTGTGCCACTTCACAGGAGCTATAGGGGCTACGCAGCGCTTTCCAAAGTGGCGAGCTACCACAGGCGATAGGCAGGGCACGCAGTATTTGAAGAATTAGGGGGGAAATAGCTTTTGTAACAGTCCTTGCTTTCAGCCACAAACCTGGTGCGCGCACACACACACCACACTCTTACCCACCAGCATGCCCACATGATAATTTCACTGTTATTTGCACACACAGAGGCAGATGAATATGTAAATAACTTGTGAGCAGAATATGGATCCCTTGTGCTTGGGAAGGAATATGTTAATGAGAGATGCAGGGTATGAGTGTTAATCACAAGTGCTGGGTGCATAAATGTGTGGTGGCCTATGCAAATTAAACACATAGGGGAGAGTGGCATGTAAATCGTATGATTCACTAAGAGAAAGTCAGCGGCGTGAGAAGTATAGTTGCTGGTGTAAACAAATCAAACACATTAACGAGGAACATTACCGGGGTGAATTACTTGGCATGGAAAAAAAGAAGAGGAGTTCTATACCCTCTGCTCTCGTCTGTTTAGCATTCGAAACCCAAATCAAGACGCTGTGATAAGGGCTGTCGCAGCAGCAACAGTTGCCAGGGAAACCTGATGGCAAGATGCTGAGGGTTGGAGGGTGGAGGGAGTTTTATGTGAGGACATGGGCACAATGCTCAGGTTGATTTGCTACCACTGAAGGAACACTGGCCGGCTCGTCGAGATATGGCACCTCAAAAGGAACGAGACGGACAGGAGAGGGGGAGGGCGACCGGCTGCCTTACGAGGAGCCGATGCTGACGGCGTTTGGCGCATTAGTCTGAGGGTGTAGTCATGGCAACGAGGTGTTGACATAGCGCAATCGCACTCTGAGCACTGTGATGGTGATGACATTCACGAAAAGTACAGAGCGAGTGTGATTGAGCTTGTAAACCGGAGCAGGGCCTTTCCTGTCCCCCTGTGCAGAAAATAAAAGGACCCAGTGCTGACCATTTCACATTCGCTATGTCTCATCTCAAGAAGAGCCAAAGGGACACAAACAGTGATACTACAAATAAAGTTGATTGTAACATAAAGAAGAAAAAAAATATATAGCCACCAAATTTCACAGACTTCCACTGCCATTTTATGTGCCAGTTTTTTTTTTTAATTTTAAAAGTGACCTCTGCTAACAGAACATCTCTCATAATTATAACCAGTGTAATTAGCTAATTATAATAACAATAACAATATTACAATAAAGATAACACTTGATTTAAAAATAAAACAAAAAAAATCAAACTAGATAAAAACCCAAAATGAAAAACACTTATCATAATAGTTTTGTTTCCTTTTTTTTTTTAAAAAGAGATCTATAAGGTTCTATATTTTTTTTTCATTTAATTGTACTTTTTCTTTAGAAAAAAAGTTCCCCCCATCTCTGTTTCCTGTACTGCACGTCACTTCCTTCCTCTTCACTGAACGAGCATCGCTTACCTTTAGAAATGCTTGGCAATGCCTGTCGTCCATTTAGTAGTTCCCTGCTGCCATGAAATCCACGCACACACGATAACACTGAGATACAGTTGCGAGATAATCCTCTGCAAAGATGCAGTCTTCGTCAAAGGTTCGTGTCCTGTCTTTAACGTGTGACAAACATGAGGGTTCCTGACTGCTTGAGACAGTTGGAGGAGTTGGTGAGAACTGGACTGAGGAAGCCATTTAGAGGGGGCCAAGTTATTTCCTGCTGATGCATGTGGAGTAGTGGCACGCCGTCCCGCTGCTGTTCATTAGCCGAAGTCCAACAGGATCAGTCATAAACAACTTCAGCGTCATATACAAATGAAAAAAAGTACTTTTCAGTTATTTGTAGGCACAAGTAGTAATAATAATAGTCGCATGAATGCTAATAATGATAACATAATCCCTTGGATAAATCTCAAATGATCGGCTGAAATCAAATCTGGAGACGTCTATAGAGCATGCTAAATCAGCATGTGCAACATTTTGTGTCATTTCATGTGCTAATCATTAAACGTTCATTATGACAAATAAAGCTAAACCTTGTTATCATTATTACCGTTCCGATTATTATTATTAACACTCCCGCTAGGCTGTAGCTGTACCAAACGATGGAGAGCTGTTGTCGTATTTCGTATTTTCGCAGTAGAGCATAAACACGTCCCTTCTCCGGTGACCCTGTTTATGTGAATGCGACAGGAGAGGGGAAAACACGCTCTGTGGCTACAAAAAAGTCAAGACCAAAATAAATTCACTCAAACATTTTGTCTGTTTTGCTTTTTTTTGTTGTTTTTTTTTCCCCCACTCTCCCACGTGTCCTTATGCGGCACAGTCAGTGGCCATTTTGTTCCAAGTTGAGGGAAGTAGTAAGGGGGGGGGAGGGCAGTGGGGTGGGGGGCACTAAAACAACTGTGTGTGTTTTTCTTTTTAATATATTCTTCAGACGTCGTAGTTTTTAGTCAGAAGCTTGATAAAGATTCTTTATAATTTACTTCTTTGAATGAAAATATATTTACGGTATATATAATATGTACTTTAGTCCTTTTTTTTAATACATCGCTCTTTGTCCTTCATGCCACGGGGTTTCTCTCCTCCCATGATAGCCCACTCTGTTGCTTTCTTCCCTCAAAGAAGACAGTAGCCAGTAAAGTGTGAAAGGGAAAAAAGTGAGAAAGTGAGAGAGAAGTGAAACCACTCGGAAAAAACAATTGCTGTTGTTTTCTCTCCCTGCAAAGTACTAGTCTGTGTTCTGAACAGTATCGCTGCTCTGCTCTGTATTTTAGTGCTTCCTGAAAACCTGGGACAGCACTGCTCACCCAAATTATTGTTTGTTATTCGGAGTCTCTGCCAAACACTAATCTGAAAACATGTTCAGTAGCCAATATTATGTCTCCCTCTAAATATATACACTGAGTGTGTCTGGAAATATACGAAGCTATCTGTAAAAAACACACAGGCTGTTGTTCATAGCTGTCCACTGGGTGAAAAGAGTTGGCTTGATCTTGGACTTTGGCAAAGACTATAGCGGGTTGCGCACATGATTGTGATTTTTGTGGTGATCGTTCCATGTGTTGGTGTCTGACTTAGTGTAAAATTATGTTCAGATGCTATTTGTGGGACTGATCAGATGCAGTACTGTCTCCTTCAGTCTTCCTATCTGCTTCTACCTGCCAAGATTGACAATACAAAGCAGCAACTACGAGAAATTTCATCTTTTTTTTCTGAAACCCGTCCACGAGGACGGTATAGGCTACAGTCAGTTCAAATATTCGCGTACTTTCTATATCACTGTCACTATCCAGCATCCCTTTCCTCTTACCTCATACTTCTACCCTCACTTTCACTCAGATTTGAGTCTCTTGCACATTTTCCTTGGAGCCACTCTTAAAAAGTAGTGGCTCGTTCTGGCCTTTCCCCATCAGGCCTTTCAGAGAATTGTGGAGACCCAGTTGAGGAAGGGGCACTGGGGAGGGCAGAGTGCCACCTGTCGGTGTTCCCCCACCAGTGGAGGTTGGAATCTGGGAACAGGATATGTTCTGTGACTGAGAGCATGGTGAGGGGTTGTTATTGTTGTTGAGGCCCACAGATCCTGTGCCCAGGCCCAGGCCCATCATGTTGTTGTTGAAGTGATGAGTTTTGTAGTAGTGGTTGAGGTGCTCCGATCGAGCCAGGTTGGGCAAGTTGACTATCTCTGGGTGGTGCAGCCTGAGGCTCTGGGTACCTCCAATTCCACTGCTTCCGCTCTGTGTCACGGTGGCTCCGCCTGAGATGCCGCTGCCCCGACCACTGGCCCCAGCGCCGAGCTCATCCTCCACATTGATGATCTCGATGGCACGTGCAGGGCCGTGATGTTTGTGCAGCTGGTGCTGCTTCCTAAGCTTGTAGAACACCACCAGCATCACGGCTGCCATGAAGGTTATGGCTACGAAGCAGCCAATGATGATCTTGGTGGTCTTCATCACATCATCCATTAAGGTAGCGTCTGTGATGGGCTCAGTGAAGGTGGGTCGAGTGGCGCGGGGAGAGGAGGAGGACCAGCTGATAGGCAGAGAGGAGTCTGTGGTAGCAACACCGTCTGGCCACAAATCAGAGGGAGTGGGGCCAGGTGGAACACGGATGAAGGTCTCATTGATGGCAACCAACGCATAATCATTACCTCCAACAGTATCCACAGTTTCCACAGTAACTGTTGTAAAATAGGTGTAATTGACACTAACATCAGCAGCAGTAACGTTGAGGACAGCGGTTGCAGTGGTATTTCCAGCAGCGTTAGTCACCATGCAGGTGTACTGGCCCGTGTCTCGCAGGGTTACATTGGTGAAGTTGAGCGTGCCATCGTGCAGGACCGATATCCGCACGCGGTAGGAGCCGTGGGTCATGAGAGTGCCATTAGGGGTGATCCAGTTGACGGATGTTGTGGATGTGCTCGTTCGACACTTCAGCTCGGCAGCCATACCCTCGGTGACATTGAGGTCTGTAGGTGGCTCCACAATGACGGGCGCATAGCAGGTGAAGTGGCTTTGGTCAAGCTCTCCAATGTATTTGCCTTTTAAGAATGGTGGAGCATGGCAACGAGCGCAGCAGGTGGTGTTGCTCGGCACCGTCTCTTTTAACCACCAACTAAGCCAAAGCACATCGCAGTTGCACACCCAGGGGTTGTGGTTAAGGTGTACCCTCTCTAGCTGGTGAAGGGGTGTGAAGAGATCGTGGGGCAAGGAGTGGAGGGAATTATGGGATAAGTTGAGCTCTTCCAGGTTTTTCAGGTCATCAAAGGCATTGCGCTCAATGACGGAAACCTGTGAGTGCATTAGCCACAGCTTGCGAAGAGAGACCAAGCCTTGGAAGGAGCCGGGACGGATGATCTCCAGCCTATTTCCTGACAGCTCCAGCTCTTCCAAGCGCACAAGAGCTGTTAGTTTGGGAATGTCTTTCAGCCCACACATGCCCAAGTTTAGGTACCGCAGATTGATGAGGCCAACAAAAGCTGCGTCTGAGATGAAATCCAACTTCTTGAGCTCACCCAGGTCCAGGCGACGTAGCGAGGGCACACGGTGGAAGGCATAGCCTGGCAGAGTCTCGATGGGGTTGTTGCGCAGCCACAGCTCCCGCAGCTTGCTGAGGTACTCAAAGGCATGTGATGGCACCAGCGTGAGGCGGTTGTCAAAAAGCTCCAGCGTGTTGAGGTTGGGCAGGCCATTGAATGCTCCAACTTCAATCTGACGTATCTGATTCTTGGACAGCTGGAGGATTTCAAGGTGCCTCAAGTGCTTGAATGTGTCCGACTTGATAACCTGGAAGGACAAGTAATGATAAAGTTACTGCAAAACATGTAGGATTATTAATGGAGCTTACTGAAAGAAAGGTATCTGAACAAAATGAAAAAAAGGAAGCTGTGTTTTACAGCAGCTATTTAAAACAAACTCGATTACACCTTTCATAATAACAAACCAAATACACTTATAAAATGTTAATTTGGCTGTCATGCATTAGTTCTCAATGAGAATGAAGATCAATAACAGCTTCCCTAAATGTTTAATTTGCTTTTTTATTTATTAAAGAATACCAAATGATATAAAACCTTTAGCAGACATGCAGCACTAATACTGACATTGTTTATTGTTTGTTTTTTTCCTTTTAGGGACAATGCACATTAATCAAGATTACTGTAATGTGTCAGTGTTTTCATTTTACAACTATTAAATTAATCTTTTAAAATATTTTAACTTATACAGAGAAGATTTTAAATGATTGTCAAACAATACCAAACAGCCATTTAACCAAAAAATGTCTCATTATATTACACATGACAATGGCAGAAAGGACACAGTGAGACAAAATAGAAAAAAACAAAACCAAAACAAAACACAAGCACGCAGCAACTAAGTGTGATAGCAGCTCTGGTTTCTTCTCTTGTGGTTATTTTAAGGTCTAAGATTACTTGCAGACTGTTATGCTCATTCCCACCTGCACATTTTTATCCTTGGATTTTGTCAGAATGCACTGATAGTTAAAAGTTAAAAGTTCATTTTAGCGCTCTCCCTTTAAGCTAAATCTCTTCCGATTTGCTTGTTCTCAAAAACAGGTGGGCTGGACCTCTGTTCCCATGGTCAGAGGGATGAGTCCGAGATGGCTGTATTACACATCGGAAGTGACTGGTTTATATAGTTGCATTAATACATTTAAAGTTGGATGTCTAGGCTTGTTCCTGCAAATATGATACACAGAGAATCAGGTGAGCAGTGAATAAACCTCTCCCCCTGAGCCTACAGGTAGAATCAGAGAAGGTGGAGGGGTTAAAAGAGCCTGCAGCAATGCAGGGGAGCAATGGCACTGACAAGTCAGAGGGAGAGATGCAGAATTTTTCAGATTAAATAGACAGATAAATTCCCGTGACAGATTGGTGATCTGTCCCCCATTGTAGCTTGAATAGTCTCTGGTCACCCCACGATCCTGAATTGGATAAGCTGAAAAGGATGGATGGATGGATGGCAAAACTGGAACAATGTGTTTGATTTCACAAGAGGAAAGTGAGTGGTTGATGGTAAGTATGTATCCATCAGTGATATCCACTCTCAGTGACATCATGCAGAGCCTAGAGTAGAAAAAAACTGCCTGAGCCTGAACATTGAGAGCAGCTTGAATCCTGATCTTTGGGGTCACGGGAATTACTTATTACTTAGTACTTATTTTGACCTCATTACTTGAAATTTTTCTCCGTATAACATGAGGATCCACCAACAGTATAAGATAAGATAAGATAACCTTTATTAGTCCCACACGTGGGAAATTTGTTTTGTCACAGCAGGAAGTGGACAGTGCAAAAGTTATGACGCAAAAATTAGAATACAATAAGAATAAATACAGTACACAACTGTACAGAATAGAATAAAATAATATACTATATACAGTAGAATAAAATAGAATAAAAATATACAATAAGATAAAAATAGAATACGAATGCTATATACAACTGAGTAAAAATACAACGATGCCAGAAAAGATTATTGCACTTAGTGTTATTGCACATGTGTGGATGTGTGTGCTTGATCAGTTAAAGTCTTTATTATGGAGTCTGACAGCAGTGGGGAGGAAAGACCTGCGAAATCTCTCCGTCCCACACCGTGGGTGCCGCAGTCTCCCACTGAAGGAGCTGCTCAGTGCTGTCACAGTCTGCTGCATGGGGTGGGAGATGTTGTCCATCAGGGATGACAGCTTAGCCGCCGTTCTCCTGTCACTCACCACCTCCACTGGGTCCAGAGGGCATCCTAGAACAGAGCTGGCCCTTCGGATCACCCTGTTCAGTCTCTTCCTGTCCCCAGCAGAGATGCTGCCGCCCCAGCAGACCACACCATAAAAGATAGCAGAAGCCACCACAGAGTCATAGAAGGTCTTCAGGAGTGGGCCCTCCACCCCAAACGACCTGAGTCTCCGCAGCAGGTACAACCTGCTCTGCCCTTTCCTGTAGAGGGCGTCTGAGTTATGAGTCCAGTCCAGTCTGTTGTTCAGATGAACACCAAGGTACCTGTAGCTGTCCACAGCCTCAATGTCCATACCCTGGATGTTCAGTGGTTGCAGTGGAGAATGCTTGTGCCTGCGGAAGTCTACCACCAGCTCCTTGGTTTTACTGGCGTTGATCTGGAGGTAGTTCAGCTGGCACCAGTCCACAAAGTCTTGAGTCAGTCCTCTGTACTCCTTGTCGTCCCCATCAGTGATGAGGCCGACTATTGCAGAGTCATCAGAGAACTTCTGCAGGAAGCACTGGGTGGAATTGTGGGAGAAGTCTGCAGTGTAGATGGTGAAGAGGAACGGAGCCAGAACCGTTCCCTGTGGGGCCCCCGTACTGCAGACGACCCTGTCCGACACACAGCCCTGAGTCCTCACATACTGTGGTCGGTCGGTGAGGTAGTCCAAAATCCAGGTAGTGAGGTGATGGTCCACTCCAGAGTTCACCAGCTTGTCCTTCAGAACCGAGGGAAGAATAGTGTTGAAGGCACTGGAGAAATCAAAGAACATGATTCTCACAGTGCTTCCAGCGGTCTCCAGGTGAGCGAGGGAACGATGTAGGAGGTGAATGACGGCATCATCCGCTCCAATGCCAGGCTGGTAGGCAAACTGAAGTGGGTCCAGTGATGAGCTTGTTAGGCGCCGAAGCTGAGCCAGGACCAACCGCTCCAGGGTCTTCATCAGGTGGGATGTCAGAGCCACCGGCCTGTAGCTGTTGAGGTCCTTGGGGTGTGAAGTCTATATATTTATATATATCTATATATTTTCCAGACAACAATAAAAAGCGTAATCGGCCCCTTTGCTGGATGTTCCAAAAAAGGAGAAAATCCTATTGCGACGGCTGAGTGGCCAAAGAATATTTTCTTCCCTGAAAGACAAATGTCTTCTTTAATTCTGCATTCTGTTATTCTTATGTGTTAATCTGTTTCCAACATGTAATTAAATTATGTTAATCTGTTCTTAGCAAATAATCTTTGGAATTTGGAGATGGTCTAGTTTTTGTAATGTTACAAATCAGTGCAAAAACAAACACACAAAGCAAAGCAAAACAAAAAGAAAAAACATTGCTAATGAATGACTTACGGGCTAAATGTATGTTTAAGTAAAGAAGCCATACATTTAAATAAAAATGTATTTTTCTCCTAATACTGATAACTGCTGACCCTCAGTGATTCCTGCTGCTGTCTGCATTTGAGAATGACTCCCTCTGACTATGGAGATAAACATGATCAAATTAAGGGTTTCCCTGGCCTCCACGTTAGACTTTCTCTTAAAACAATATGCATTTGAGTAATGGAGTTACACTGAGTGCTCTGATTTACAATCAGAGGTTGTAAATAGCAGGGATACAATAAAGCTTAAGTCAACAACTTTGGCTAACACCCACTGAGAATACAAATCTTTAGGACAATTCTGGACTGAAAAGATGGTGGATGTCCCACCCACGTCCTCAAAAACTCAATCAACAGCCAACACCAACGAACATATGAGCCAAATGTGTTCACATACTAGAGGTTCATGATAGGGCAAGCTGTGAGGCTGCACCTGCTGTCTTTGTAAAGGCGTCATTGTGAAGCCATAATTCAGTAGACTCACCCAAAGTATGTGACAATGAGTGAATCTGCACAAGAGGTAGTTTATTGAAACTAAAGCAACAAACATCAAATGTACTTCATGCCCAGCGAACCAGCTTTTAAAGCCTGAAATGCCCAGATGAGCTGCATTACCTGACGACCCTCCCATGTCAGACTATTGTCAGTAAAAGGAGGCAGGGACTCCCATGGAGATAGTTGGAGGTACGTCACATTGCATGGAGGCAGTATAAGCTTTTAAAGCTTTATCCTGGGCAAAAATATCAGACTTTTTAAGCTTCAAAAGATCTGATTTAACTAGTGACTCTATATTAGCCAAGAAATTTCTCTCCCTATTCACCAACAATTTAAGGAAGATACTGAGGCGTTCCAAAACCAGCTGAGAGACATAATCTCCCCAGCTTGCCATGGGTTTCCCCCAGGATCTTCTCCCACTAGGAAATGCCCCCAAACTCTCAACTAGGAAGCATCCAGGAGCTTAGACTGCTGCCCGCAGGACCCGGACCTGGTTGAGCTGTAGAAAAGATGGATTGATGGAACGGTGGATGGATGGATTCTGCACATGTAGTTTCACAATTGCTCTGTTTCCCATTCATTTAGAAAATAATTGCCAATTGGACGGCTATGGAATTGCAAGACTTGCTTCTAAAAGGACTGTTTTTGCCATTTAAGTTGGGGTCAAATACACCCAGTGACCAAAATAAAGTTTTAGGAATTTGATCAGTAGCCCACATTATGACTACAGCACAGCTCAACTTGTACTGATGAAAAATGGCAAAAAAAAAAATGGTCACTTTTAATTAGTAGTTTCATGCTTCATTCGACAATATATCACATGACAAAAAGCAGTTAAACTCTTGACTTTTCATTAAATCTGAAAGCACTGTGGTAAATTTACTGTAAACCCAACCCTGTCTTAACCCTGACCATATTTCAGCGCTTGCTGCAGACACAAAAGTGCTTTTCACACCGTTGTTACCGTGAGACTCAGGGGGCTTGCTACTGACACATTATAATCCCTTGCTAATAAGCTGATTATCAGTGTTGGACTACAGTATTCGCATAAAGTGTCACGACAAACGACAAAGGAACTATGAAATTAAATTAATACATTTTTACTAAATTTGGTGTGACAAACAAAAAGAGATGATTTTGTCTGCAGGAAGACATGAATCTGAACTCTATGGGTGCCACGGGCCCTGGACAGAGCACAGTAGCATTGGTGTGGTCCAACTGGAGCTCATTTGGCGTGAAGTCAAAGACACACAGTTTAGTGAGCGCGACTAAAAGCCCCTTAAATCTCTGACTGTTTGAGATATGTGCAGCCAAAGCCCTCAGTGAGGCACACAGAGGCTCCTGGAGTCAGGCCATTGCTTCTTCTGTATGTAGAGCAGGAGCGGGGGGAGAGGAAGAGGGGAGTTGATAGGCATAAGGAGGGAGGGGGCGAAAAGGGAGGGGTGAGGATGTTAAGAGGGGGTGGGAGCTGTCAAGGCTTTACTCTGAGGGTACTCAGTGAAGGAAAAAATAAGCCAGAGAATCTAGGATGCCTTCAGGTGTTAAAACATTTTTAGATTTTTAATCATTTCAAGTGGGGCTGCAGGATACAACAAGCCGAATCCAAATTTTGTAGGCTAAAAACAAAACGCAACAAATACTCTTCTTATTTCCTTATTTTTTTCTCCCCTTTCATGTTAACAGCATCTCTTAAAGCCTCACGTACCAAATCAAGTGGCGTGATGTCCCATTTCTGCTCCGTTAACGTCACATAAAGTTTAATAAGATGTTTTCTCCGAGGAATAGAGAATATCAGGCTGCTCGGTCCAATGTACAGAGCAATTTGACATTATAAGAGATGCACTGGACAATTTTAACAACGTTTAGGATACTCGTTGCTTTTCATTAGAGGAGATAAAATGTTGTGGAAATGAATTTAAAACCACAAAAGAACAAGGCACTGTCAGGAACATGAGGATGGATCCAGCTACATCAAATGCTGCAGCAAAGACTAAAATCAACCCACTCGGTTTATAAATTTAGAGATTCATGTGCTTTGTATCGATGGTCTGTGGTTAAATGATCTTCCCCTGCAGCTGTAAAGCCACAAATGCTGTCTAGGGACTCGAGATAAATTGGTAATGCATACAAAAGGCAGCTCAGTGTCATGGAAATCTGCCTTGCTTTCAATTCATAAAATATTCCCTCAGTTCACTAGAGGCTTAAGTGTATTTTTCTACCATTATAGCCGCTTACTTTCTTGTCTTTTCTTAGAAATAAAGTTTCCAAGAGAGAACCTGTATCAACAAGTTAATCCTAACATCCACAACTGCAAACGCAAATGTTCGCTCTGATAGCGGGCAAAAAATGCAAACACAAGTGTTAAAGACACATAAGTGTGCTGGTGTCTGTGTATGTGTTGATTTTTAGATGTGTGCATTATGATGTGAAAATCCTCAATCTGCTATACAAGATGCGACTGTGCTATATCACTGACTATGCAAATATCTCCTTTCATAATAAAAGAAATAAATGAGTTTGTAGAGAAGTGTCAATAGGTTATTTGCTGAAAAGAAATGCTGAAAATGTGGCGTATTTCAAATGCCAGAATGAGTGTTTTCTCTGTGCATTGATTGTAAAAAAGAGAATGAACCATGACCTCCAATCAATTAGTGTTATAGGAAAAATGACTGGCAGTCAGCACCTTCAGAAATTACATCATGCATCATGATGCAGCTTATGATGCTTACAGAAATAAACTGCATGTATTGTATGCTTTTCTTTTTAGCAGTTTATGTGTGAATATTTGTGTCATATTCCAGAGTTTCCCACACACAGACTTTACTTCGGCGAGTCGGTTAGTATATTTTGGTGAATCATTTTAGCATCTTTTTTTTTATTAATCTCAGAGAACAACATCATCTGCAGTATATTATTATTAGTATATGTTATTGGACATCCCTTCACTCTTGTTTGGAAAATCCAGTCATTATTAGCCAGCTAGCTCCAGCCCTCCCCCTTTTGTGTTTCCCCATTAGCTTAATGGCTAGGTGACTGGATCACTATTGTGAAGATCTACTATATAGTTTAGCTGCGTGAATCCTTCCTCTCTCACTCTGGTAGACTCCAATGGCTCGTTCTTGGACTGCAGATTGCCGTGGTAGTCCTTGTTCTTGAGCTGAACTGTATTCAATCTACAACCTGTAACAGATAGTGAACCGCTTCCTCTGCTGCCACCCAAAGGTAACCGAAGCAGAACAATCAGTATCAGTTGGGGGATGTGAGAGTCCTTTGAGAAGCAGCTGATTACTAATACATGATACCTTTTGGTAACTGAGATTCATAACAACAACAAAAGAAAGACTTTTTTTATTGTTGCCATTTTTTATAGCACTATAACTACTATAGGTAGCATATTAGTTCCTTGTTGTAGTGGTTAACACATTCCCCTTTACATCTGAAGGATACTGGGTTCCAGACTGGCCGGAGACAGAAACCCAGCCTCAGGGAATTAAAAGCTGGTGCTCTTTTTATGCCAATCCCAACCATTTCTCGATTCCCTGGCACAGCCCTCCCAAGACAAGTAAAATTTGGAAAATCTGGAGTAAAATCCAGAAAATCCAGAAAAAATCCAGATCAAAAATTTGAATCTATCTGCTGTGTCTCCCATGAGCAGGTACTTTTCTAGGTACTGCAATTCTTTTGAGAAGTGAAAGGGGAGGCATGTAGCTACAAGTGTTCTAGTCTACCTATATACTGTATGCTAAAGAAGGAGGCCCATTAAAAAACCATGTGAAACACAGAAGAATTCCCATAGCACCTCAAAATCCCTATGTGGGAGAGGGCGACCAGTGTAGCTGTTGCAATTGCTCTGTCATAACTCATTGATAAGAAAGTGATGATTTATCCTGATTTATCCTTATCTATCCTGCTTTGCAGTCCAAGGAGGAAATCTTCCAATTTTGCAAGAAATTTGGAACTAGTACAAACAAGCCACTGGTACAAACTACTAAATATCCAGTATTGTTAAATCCTACTGTTCATCCGTCATAACATACTTAGCAATTAAAATATTTGCAAAGGAACAACTTATAAACTGTTGTTTAGCTCACACGCCTGCTTTTGAGTGCACATGTACAGGGCTGTGGAAACGTGTTTGCCCCTTTTCTTATTTCTTATTTTCCTTCCATATTTGCTACTGTTTCAGGTCACCAAACAAATTTTATTATTGGACAAAAGCAATATAGAAAATGCAGGTTTTTAATTATTATTTCATTTATTTCATTTGACTAGAAAAGCTACCCAACCCTAGCTGGCTCAGGTTAACACATTTTTCTGGAGTTCAGTTTCCTTAGACACATCCAGGCCTGATTACTTCCACACCTGCTCTTAAACACTTAAAAAGGACTTGTCCGACAAAATGAAGCAGGCTAAAAGATCTGAAAAAGCAACGATCTAAAGAAACTCAGGGACAGGTGAGAAACAAAGCCATTGACATCTATCAGCCTGGAAAGGGTTGCAAACTATTTCTTAGGCCTTGGTACTCCAGTGAACCAGAGTGAGAGCCATTATCCACAACTGGAGAAAACCTGGAACAGTGGGGAACCCTCTCAGGAGTGAGTGACCTACTAAAATTACTTCAGGAGACAGAAGAACTCAGAGCAACATCTAAAGAAATGCAGGCCTTACTAGTTGGTTATTTAAGGTTAAGGTTATTTATTAAACAAGAAGAAAGAGGCTGGGCAAAAATGACATCAATAGGAGACTATCCGATTGTTCAGTCTGACGTCACTAGCCGTGTCTGGGTCTAAACTCCGCTGCAGGTCCATATATCAAACGATCACTATGGCATTACTGAGAGTTGAAAAACTGTCTAAAGTCTTTCATCTTTAATAAAATGATCAGCGTTCTGCTCTACCAGGTGTAACAATTGAGTTTAACATTCCAGGCATCCATGAAAACGGAATTTATGACATTTAACGGAGTTAGAAGTTAGCAGGGAGTTAGCTCGCTAGCTTCTATCTAACTACAATATAGCATGTCCTGACTGCGGAGTTTTGGAAACAAATTCAAACGTACAGCTCTGTTATCACTTCCAACATAAATGAAGACTACTAAACAGCAGTGACGTTTGTAGGGTTACTGAAGTTTGGCTAGCTGGTATATAATGATGTGCTACGTGACCGCTAGCGACACAGCTATGTTAGCATAATATAAACAAGCTAACTTTTTTGTTGAGTGTTCTCGGTGGTCAGGAACAAATGTAATCGCATGGCAGGATGCTGTAAAAGGACCAAACTTCAGCCAGGAGAACAACTGAGATAATCCATCCACAATACGAGGTTAGTCATTCATATACTGCTGCATGGGCTGGGCTGTAGTTACATCCTAAGGTTTTAAAAACTGAGCTTAAATAAATGATTAGTGGTAATAAAAGCCGAGGGAGGTCAACAGGGATCACTGACTGTTTTAGGAGCTTTTTGAGATCAAATAGAAGAAAATACATAACATTAAACATGTTAACAACACAAAAGCCATATTAAACGCAGACTACTTTAGACCCGGAAGTAGGATTCGTCGCGTCATCACTGAACAACCGGATAGGAGAGTTCCAAGCTGAAAACCACTGCTGACCAAACAGAACACAAAGGCTCATCTTCATTCTGCAGACAAATGAGACAAAAGTTAAACTTTTTGGAAGGTTTGAGTCCTGTTTCATCTGGGATTAAACTAACACAGCATCACATGAAAAGAGCGTCATAGCAACATTCAAACACGGTGATGGTAATGTGATGGTCTGAGGCTGCTTAGCTGCTTCAGGACCTGAAAAACTTGTTGCAATTGATGGAACCATGAATTCTAGCCTCTACCAAAAATCCACTTGTGTTATGTAGGACAATAAAACGCACCGAAACACACCGACAAGCATCTCTGAATAGCTCAAAATAAAAATGTAGTTTTTGGAGTGGATTAGTCAGAGTCTGGACTTAAATCTGACTGAGATACTTTGGCTTGACCTTAAACAGGCCTTTCATGCTCTACAACTCTCCAATGTAGCAGAAATGAAACAATTCTGCAAAGAAGAGCGAGTCAAAATTCTTCTACAATGATAAAAGAAACACTTGACTGCAGTTCTTGCTGCCAAAAGGACACAACCAGTTATTAATTTTAGGGAGCAATTGCTTTTTCATATAAGCCCAGTTGGGGATGAATAGTTTTTTCTCTTAGTAAATGAAATCATAATTTTAAAAATGCGTCTTGTATTTACTCTTTGTCTAATTTCAAAATTGGTTTAATGATCTGAAAAATGTAAGTGTGACAAATATAAAGGAAAAAAAACTTCACAACACTAACATCATCATCTCAGTGAATAAAAACATTAGTCATGCTTAGCTCTGCAATGCAGACTGAAATGATTTGACCTCCGTCCACCATTATTTACCTGTATTGAGTTCTCCTGCAGGTTGAGGTATCGCGTGTTGACTGATATGCTTTCTGGCACCTCCTCCAGGTTTTGCCTGGTGCAGATGACTCGGCTGGCCTGGTTGGAGCAGGTGCAGAGGGAGGGGCAGGTGGAGGCGGCTCCCACTAACTCCGGCCCAGGGAGGAGGAGCCGCAGCAGCAGCTGGGCCAATAGAAAGAGGAAGGGGGAGGGGCCGGGAAGGCAGGTCAGCGTGGCGATGCGCATGGCAACTGGGACATGACCCTGCTCTTTAATCCGAAGGTACAGGTGAGGTGACTCCACACTGGTGGATCTGTTAGAAAAGGTTTGCTTTCCCTTTGGTCCTCCAGTGGCAATTTGTTCTTTCTAATTCCGCATGCTCTGAGATGTTTCGTGTCCTCTGTCGAGCTCTGTGTTTTTCCCTCTTGTTGTTTGAACATAGAAATATGCAGATAAACAGATGTTATTCCCTTTTTTTCTGGTGCTGTCGGGGGATTCGAGTGAGGCTTTTTGTGAAGTGAGAAGAACCCAGGAGTTACTGTGAAGAACAAAAGAGAGAGAGACAAAGAGAAGAAGAGAGAGAGCAGATATTAAAGACAGTAGACAGACTACACTTTGTGTTTTTACCAATAGACAACGAACAGAACAAATAATGGGTAGGCAGCTACGATATAGCTTATCATGGGAGGGATTGTCAAAAAATCTTTCAGAAGCATTAGAACTTCTGTGTCACTGCTCATATCAAATCCCACATAATCCCTGAGCAGACATTTTGTCAGAAATCAAATCCTTACACACAGGGCAGATGGAAGCTGATTCTGTAATTAATGTTACGAGGTGGAGGTGTGGAGATACGGAAACAAACAATGTGAAGTGGGACAATCAGGTATTTTGGTTTTTAAAGGATTGCATTTTGTAAATCAATAAATCAGAAAGAAATTAGTTCTTGAAACATTGGCATAACCGCTGTAAACAGATAAGCAGTGTCACACAAAATCGTACTGAAACAGCATGGAAACGGTGCAGTTTTGCTTTTGAGGTTTTCCTGTGCAGATTTCAACTGCTCAAAAGTTTAGTTAGAAGAACACTCAGAGAAGAAGTGATCTTTGTACACTTGTTTCATGTTTAAAAGAATAAGATCTGTCGCCAAATAAACACGACAACTGTTGAATGCTGTGTTTGGGTGACAAATGTCACTTGCCTGAAATGTAATTCAGGAAAATGAGTTTTGTTGATTTGATGCAATACAGCGCTGAAAATATTAAAGCCTTGAAAGACAATGACATGGATCATTTTGTGCAACTTAAAGTTACACTTGTGAAGAAATGCATATGAATTCTGCACACGTGTTGTCAGCTCGACATGGGTCAGAACTCTTCACTGTGTAAAACTAAGCTCACCTGTATTTACACATCTGAAAAGGAGTAGTTGAACCAAAATCATTTTTATTTAAGGAAAAAGAAAGAAAACCTCAAAGACGTGGCAATGGTGGTGAAGAAGAACTCCCTTTTAACAGGATGAAATCTCTAGCAGTATGTGGGTCAGAGAAGGACACCCATATGTACTGACTAGTTTGGGTTGAGTGGAAAAAGACCCTCAAACAATTTACAGGACAAAACATAAACTACATGATAGTATATTTAGAAGTATATTATGGCTTTTACATTGCTTCAGAAATGGTAGTTTCAGTGGGTAGGAAAATTGTCAGTTTGGTAGGTCGAAGATAAACACAGCGCCATTAACAAATGGTTTGTAAAGTCACGTTCAGACGCCTCAATTTCTTTCTTTTTTTAGTTAAAACAGGTGCATGTTTTCTAAAATGGTCATCTCCATCCATCTTTTATATACAGTCTTTGGTTTGTAGACTTTTTTGACTGTTCAGGGGATTACCTGAATTATTAAAAGTAAGTTATTTAAAATCCATCTAAATTAAACCCAATTAAACCTGCAGTTATATCAATACTTCCAACATAAGGAACAAATTAGTAAACAAAATAGTTTCCATATCAGAAAGGAATTACATATGCAAGAATGTATGCATGGTTAGTCAGATTGAAGAATTTCCACTTAAAATCTCAAAGCTGTGATATTAACTACAATAATCTAATTATTAAAACGCTGTGGAACAAACACAATACACCATTCTCTGCATCAACTGCAATATTTCTGCTGTCTACAGAGTGAATAACAATGTTGGGTTTTACAGGAAATGTGTGATTTGTAGGAGCAAAAGAGACAAAAAGCACAACATTTTGCAAAGGTAGACGTCAGAAAGAATGAAAAACAAGATCTAGGGAGCGGTGGGGTTTCTGGGACATTTGGTCTTAATTCTGAGAAGCATTAATAACACCACTAGTGTGAGATAGAGCCTTCCAGTCATCTCTGCTGTGGTCTCATTTGTTAGCACTAATTATTCCAAGGTATAACAAATAATACGACAATGATATATTGATGTTTGAACATGAACACTTACCACCTTTAATTAAAGTTATCCAGACCTTGAAAACAAACTGAAATCAGTAAGCGCTTTTTTTTGTTTTGTTGCAGTAGCACAGACACAGAGGTGGGACTAAAATGCGGCCGTTCAAGTCCGAGATGCAGAGCGCCTCTGTATCCCTCCCTGCAAGCTGTTTAGAACCTGAATAACCTTAAATAAGGGCATCCAGCAATCTTAGATATTAATGATGATAGTTGTAATGATGGGACTTTGACACGCAAACTCATTTGACACGCTGAGCATCCTCACTTGGCACAGTAAGAAAGGAGATGTTGGGGGGAGCAGAGAATGAGAAGGAGAGGAGGATTATTAATCTGATAGATGACTGTATGGCTGCAGGCAGAGAAGGGAATTATCAACACTACAGTAATAGATGAATACTGAACAGCTGCAGAGAGAGGGCCGGAGAAAGAGAGACAGAAAGGAAGAAAGAGATCGAGACGGAGACAGATGGAGGGAAGGGTGAGTGAAAGGGATGATGAGGGATAAAGACCCAGAGAGAGGTATAAATAGTGGGAAGAGCAGAAAAGAGATGAGTTGTTAAAAAAAAGAGAAGATAAAAAAGTGGAAGAGGGAAAATAGGGAGGAAGAAAAGAAGAGACATTAATATTAATCATCTCTCACTCACCAAGAGAGGGAGAAAGAGAGAGAGAGAGGAGAGAAGGGAGGAAGGCTCAATAGAGAGATGAATATAAAGCAGACAGAGATGGAGGGAGGGGAATGACAACACAGAGACGCATATAAAACAGAGTGAAGGAGAGATGGAGGCAAAAGACAATACAGAGGGATGAATTTGAAACAGGTGGAGATGTAGAGGAAGAGATGGAGGGACAGAGCGGGAGGTTTCTCCTGAGTGCCAGGGGAGTGGGAGGAGAGGCAGGCTTGGACTGGCTGGGCCAAGATTGATCAATAATGCGTGTGCTCAAGTTCAATGACATTAAAACACACACAAGGACACGATGACAAATCATATCAGCAGCAGTGGCGGCGGTGTCTCTGGTCAGAAAGAACAGGGCACCAGCGGTGGCAGCGAAAGCAACAGTCCCACTCGTCTGCAGCTGCTCGTCATCAGCCGATGGATGAAGAGGAACTCGCAGTGCTATTTCTGGACCAGCTCTCACCTTTCTACGTATTTTAATTTCCAGCTACCTTTTTTTCCCCTCTCCTTTTGGCGAGATTTAAGTGCCAGAGCTATTTCAGGTAGACGGCATCAGAGCAGGGTGGAAAGGTGCAAAAGGGGGGGGAGAAAGAAAGAGCGCAAGGGGGAGAGCCGGGGGTGACTGGGGCTGAGGTTAAGATGCTAGCTCAGATGTTGGGTCCATCGAGGAGAATGAGGCTGCTTGAAGCTGACAGCTGGTTAGAGGCTGGTTGATTGTATTCTGCCTCACCGCTGTCACTTTCCACATGTTACAATAGTCTCTAACTGTAACCCTCCCTCCTTATCTTCACTCTCCTCTTCCTCTCCCTATCTCCCCTGATATCTTCTTCCTCCTATCTCCCATCTCATTCTCTAAAAGTGGGAACACTCTCTTCCTCTTTGCAAACTCTTTCACATTCATCCCCCCTCCCTTCCCAGCTGCCTCACACCTCCCCTCCACCCTCTCCTTCTCCTCCTCTACCCTACTACTACATATTTCCTGGACCTCCACCCCTCTCCCCCCTCTTCCCCCCCCCGTGTGGCACACTGTAGTGTCCAGTGGCGGGGGTAAACGCTGCACTGACCCCACAGTTTGATGAAAGATTAACCTGCTACAATGATGCATATTAACCCTTAACCCCCACTCTTTCTCTTTCCAAACACAAACACACTGCAGCTTCCTCCCCCCACTCCCCCACTCCTTTTGCTCTCTCATTCCTCTCGCTGCATTCAAATCTTAGCCAACAGAGTTACCATGGTTACCTATTCACCACAGTCTCCCACTCCGTCCAGCTGTATCCCACCGATTCCACATCCACCCCGCTCCACCTCCCCGTCCTCCCTCATTAGCACCCTATACACACGTATACAAATGGCATGGACCAAGCGTGAGCGCAAATGACATCAACGCTGCACAAACCACGAGGTAGGGTAACGGCAGGCCGCGGTTACCGTTTGTAGCAGCGATGTCGATACAGTTTCCTTCGTCCAGCGAGTCGCCACAAATGTCAAGCAACCACAAATCACAAGAACAAAGGTCAGGGCCGTTTTTCCCTGAGAGCGATGACGTAGTGGCACATTAACAGGTGCATAAATCGCATTCATACGCAAAGAAAACAATTTTTTGGAATTTTTAAGGCACATACAGCCTGTTTTCCCAAGCAGCTTCTCACATGCACACATTACTGTAGTTACACAGATCTTTTTTTTTCTTCTTATAAGATTTTTTAAATGTTCTTAGAATAATACTAAATAAAGCTACTACAATTAACATGTTTTAAATCATTGCTGATCACATGACAACTTGAATCTATTTGTTCATAATGAAGAACCTGCAGAAATCTATCATGCAGCTCCCCACTCCCCCTGAGCTCAGAGACATTTTAGATTTACTTTATTTAGGTTTGCTGTCACTCCTCTGATAGCTTGTTATTTGTCCACAAAGGGCAGCTTACATTAAAAAATACTTTAACATGCCCACTGTAAATCATCTGCTCAGCACAGTCAGTTAATGCAGTTTTAAGATTTGAACCCTAGTTTTAGGGACTTTAACCATCCATCCATTTCCTTAACTGCTTATCCAGCTGAGGTCACAGTCAGCTGGAGCCTATCCTAACTGACATCGGGCACACCCTGGACATTATGCGTGTCCATCACAGGGCTAACGCAGACAGACAGACGATCATTCACGCTCACATTTATATCTTCGGACCAAGTCTGAATCACCAATTAATCTAACATGCATGTCTTTGGACTGTGGGAGGAAGCTGGAGAATCCAGAGGAAACCCACGCGGGCAAAGGGAGAAAGAAATCTAGCAAAACTGCCAAATAATTCTGGTGGACGTTTAAAAAAATGATCATAAGTTATAGCTCTGTGTTTTCAGTATGGTTTTTATTTTTATTTAGTTTTTCACTCCTTTAAATTCCAGTTCAGCTTCCAGAATGGTTTTGCTCATTTCAGTCTAGTTTTTATTATTTAAAAAATGCCAAGTTTTAGTTTCTGTTTCAGTTTTTTATCTTTTCAGTTATTATGAAGGGAGTATTTGACAGAAGCTAACAGTTTAATTTTCAATTTTCACATAATATTGAAATGGATGGAAGTGGATCACTGGAACGTCAGGTAAAATAATTTCACTTTTTTGGGTCATAATACATCACAGGTATTCCTTCAGTATTCTCTTTAAATTCCCCCCGAGCTACAAAGAGCTGATATATTTGATTTTATTGGTATATTCTGTTCGCACAAAACTTTGATTTTATCAAATAAACCCTGACACCATTCTACACTTAAAGGATTTCCCACATTTCATTTCTCAGTAATTTAAAGTAAAGTTGTGTGCATCTGCACACTCTATGCTTGCCCACTATGAATTTTTAATGCCCGACTTGCTAGAGGCTCTGCAGAGTTGAAAAGGTCAAAAGACCCCCATCTTGATGCTTTTGATCCTCGCTGCAATCATGTATCCTGTGAACCTTATTTCATAAAGACTTGTGACAGCTTCTAAATTTTGGGTAATTGAGTTTGAATAATTTTACTCTCCACTTCATCTCCGTCTGGTTCTTTCCCCCATCAGATCGAATCCTCGAGGAAAGAAGCAGAAAAGGGAGTGAAGCGTTCCCCTTTTTTCACCACGAGAAACGTGTGATCTTTAGTAGTGTATACTGACCAATAATGGACTGTTGCTCTAAGTGATATAAGAAGAAAGAGACAGGATGAAAGACAACCAGAAAGATGCACTGACAGTCGAACAAGCAGCAAGTCGGACAGACAGGAGCACACTCCTTCTCTGCAGAACCCTGTCTGCACATCAGCATGGAGGCCCATCAATAATGACTCGGCACACACCAAGATGGCAGCTCATGCAGCCACGAGGAAAAAAAAAGAAAAGAGGAAAGCTCATCATGTTGGTTGTGTGCTGTGGGAATAGAGCTATGACCTTTCCTGATCGCTGTGACATCTTGCCAAACGGGGTTGTGCCTGTGAGGCTTTAAGACAGTGGAAAATCTGCTCTCACACACCCCAATTTCTGAGGCAAGGAAGTAATTTTAAATAATAACCTGAATCTGATTTTATTCCAAGCTGCAGAGAGCAAATTTATTTACCTTAAACCTGCAATGCTGTTATCATTTCAGGGACGGTATGCTTCATGGCTGCCGCCGATTCAGTCAATTTAATGAATCAATCTAATCAATTTACCTTTTATTAAAATTCAGTTAGCCGTCTAAGATGTCTGAGATGATGAATATGACAAAGCTTTTCTAATCAATGCACATATTGATCAGCTACACTGCCTGAATCTTTTAATCTGAACTGAATTCATTGACCGGATTCCCCAGAAAGCAGTTTCGTTTTTGTCGTTATTTTGTGTCCAGGGCTCTCCTGTAACTCAGTTCAGAGGCTTTATCACCCTGAGAAAAACACAACTGTAAGAAAAATTGGCTTCTTCTATCTGAATTACATCAATATCACCCTCGTAACCTACAACAGAACACAATGATTTCAGTAAAAATTTGTAGATTTTGCAGCACACAAGACTGTCTGCAAACAGGAAAAATGCTTGTAGTCTAATTGCTAACAACTGGCTCTGAGTTAGTGATCTGGGGTGATGAGGGCAAGAGTAGACATCCAAATGCACCTCTTGTCTCATTTAGTCCTTCTTTCTCCTCTAACTTTTAGTTTCTGCCAACAGGGCAGAGTGGATGTCCCCTCACAAAAGGACACAAGTCTTGGCACCCCGAGGCATCGCTAGGGGGCGAAGTCTCTGGGGGGGAAAGCAAAGTCTTTGTGCAACAGAGGATCATCCCCTCTCGCCCTCATCTTTTCGAAGAGTCTTTTGAGCTCCGTTTTTAAGACATGCTGGTCAACTCACTGGGTTTCTTCTTTTCTCCCATGACAATACAGCTTCAAAGAGAATGTGACTGATAACAGTGTTTTGTTTAACACCCAAGACTAAATACTTTTGCAATGTAATAAATACATATTTAAATTACAATGAGCTAAGATTTAGGAACAAATATAATTAAATTGGTTTATCATAAAGCAGGCCATCACTGCTGACACCTTAAACAGTACAGTGGCCTGGATTACAGTTTGGGAATCACTAAGATATTTCTTGGAACTTGATGTTCTTAAGATCTGGTTTAAAATATTCTTTAAACTCACGCATCCTTTCTTTAAAGTGTAATAAGTTGTGGAAGTTATTATTCCAAAATAGCACTCCGACACATTGCATTTTTTCAGCTTGTTTCCTAGGTTTCCAAAGCTGCAACCTTTGAGATTAAAAAATGAAGACAAAGCAGAAGCTGACAATGGCTCCAAAAGCGACTCAGTCCTCACAGACTCTCATGTTAAAATGTTCTCAGCATGTTTGTTTACAGCAGAAACAAACATGTTGCGAGCGTAGTATGAAAAAATATTTGTGTTCACTATTTCCAATTTCCCATGTCTTGTTATCTGTAGGATTATCAATTTTCAATGTATTAAGGCTTTAAGGTATGTTTAATTAAGGGCTTCAGCTACTATCTGTCTGCTAGGCTTGAACTTAGCTAATTTCTGTCACTAATCTCGACTATCTCACTGCATTCGTGGTGTCAGTGCTGTTTTGCTATTTGACAAATTATCCAGCTTGCTGTGCAACAGTCTATCCAAAATGTGTGAATGTTTTCAAGTCTTATTTTTTTCAACCATTCTCTTCCACTTATCTGAGAGGCGGGGTACACCCTGGATGGATCGCCAGTCTATCACAGGGCTACACAGACAGACAGACAACCGTTCACACTTCCATTCACATTTAGGCGCAATTTTGAACCATAAATTAACCTAATCCCACTAACTGCATGTCTTTGGACTGAGGAAGCCAGAGCACCCGGAGAGAACTCACACAAACACGGGGAGAACATGCAAACGCCTCACAGAAAGGACCCAGCCATATGGTGAAGTCTCAGGCCATTCATGCTGTGAGGCAACAGTGCTAACCATACTATCATATCATATTTGCATTAATTAGAAGGTTTCTGTGTCTTTCTGAGGTACCTTTCAAGCTACATATGCTAATTAGGGTTAGCCGCTAGCTTGGCACCGCCCAAAATGCCACACGCCAGGCTTCACAATGAAGGCACCATCTTATACTATAAACTTAATGGAGGTTTTTTCCTGTTGAAAAGGAGGTTTTTCTTCCCACTGTCCCCAAGTGCTTCCTCATACGGGGATGTTTGATGGTTGTTGTTTTTTTTATCTTGTTTGCTTTTCGTGTTTGTTTAATATTGTTTAGGGATAAAACTGACATTTCACTAGCTGGGACTGCATCCTCGTTTTAGGTTTGAAAGCATTTCTAGTAGATAATGGCATGGCTTGAATGTGAATTGAGGCTGCGGTTTGGGGAAGGCCTCAGAGGGAACTAGCAGCGGCTCACGGGCCAGGCAGGCCCCCATTTGCTAAAGAGAAGTGAATGAATAGAAAAAGGGGAGGGCGGATAGGCCACGAAAATGAGAACGAACAGCTAGTAGAACCGGTCGGGGTCATATATACGTAGAGAACCAGAAGGGGCGTGTGTGAAGGTGTTTTCTCGCTCCTTATTGGAGATGCTACATAAATACAATTGCACTGAATTAAAATGAATTGCCTCACCAACTAGTATTATATGGAGGGTTGATATTAGCTTGGCTTTCTTTTTTTTGACAGATTGGTTCAGAGTTGGCGACTCTGATGTTGGAAAACTGCAATACTGTAGTCATCAAAGTTTAGATAGCTGTTGCTGCAGAGTCAGTAAATCCTTCCAGTCTGTGGGGCTGTCTGCTTCTTATGCCACAGTGTCTTTCTTGTTATTTCTAAACATTTAATACAAGCTGCCTATGACTATTTGGAAGGTTCGGAGGTCTTAAAATGCAACTGCCAGGTTCTGCTGACTAACAAAAGCAGCTAAATGAAACTGTCTTTCAATAAATAATACATACTGTGCAGATTAATCAGTTACTGCTTTCAAATTACTGTCTGTAATTAATATAAAGTCACTTATTGAAGCTGTTTGAATTTAAAAATGTGTGAATTAGCGTGTAAAGTAGTCAAAATCCAGTCTTTCACAAGTGAGTGCATGCAGCATCCAGCTGTCTACCAGAGAGACGTGGCAGTTTTCTCATCATATAGATGTGATTTGACCAGGAGACAAATGTCTAAATACCAGATCAGCTCAATCATAATTTCTTAAAGTGACTCAGATATCCAAAAGAGGCCGGCCCCTCCAGTGAACTGCATTTGAACACACAGCGCCAAACCAAATCAGTCTCATCTCACTGCGTCTTATTAGAAGGGAATATGACAGATTGCAATACAATCAAGTAGGAGGCTGGAGCGAGGTCTTCACTTTCCTAGACGATCGTTTCTTCAGGCCTAGGCGGGTCGAGGCCGTGCTGGTCTATCGCAAGTGTGATCTCTGTGCTGCACAGCTCATAAGAAGCAGACAAATTTAGGATGTGATAAATCAGCGCTAATATGATTACCCCCAGTGTCTGCTGGTTAACATAAAACAACCACTAAATTTTCACTTAGCAGGCACTTCTCACTCAGCCTGCATTGTCTTGTTTATCCCGACCAAGGAAAGCAACTCGTGCAGAAAAGCATCCGAGTATACAGAGGTCAATCTAAATATAAACCGTACCGCCAAAGTAAAACGACAACAAAAAAAGAGTTACAATATTAAAAATCTGAATGCGGGGAAACACATTTCACTTGTTTCAGCAGCCAGCCATAATGTCAAATGGTAATCCCGCCACAGAGACAGTTTCACCATAATCAGCCCATTATAATCCCATCCAGACCTTCCACAGTCTGCTACCAACCAGCATTAATTTTTAGCCCAGTCTGTTCATGTTCATCTAGCCTCATTTTTCCTTCACTCCCAGCCCCGCTTTGGTCCCAGGGTAGTCTATCACACTTAAAGCTTACCCTCTTCACAGGCACTTATACACATTTAAAGCATTTGACTAACTGCCAGGCAAAATTGACTTTGGGATGAAAGACCAGGGGGCTTTTAAAAAAATGAAAGGGGGAATTCTGCATCAGGACACAGGAGCACTGATTTAATGGAAAACAAAAAAAAGAAGGGGAAGCGGGACTGAGAGAGAGAGTTTTATTCCGCAGAAGTAGCCGAGTCACGCACAGGGCTTTCTCTTTTTAATGATGGAGCAGGGGGGTTGGGTATGGGAATATGGGGCTATGACAGAAGGTACTTGTGAATAGTTTTTAAATGGTGGGGGCGCTGAGGGGGTGATGCTGCTGTGTTACATTGTGCTGGATGGGAGAGAGGAAGCCCCATGCTCTCCCACTTCCTTCCTTCTGTCGGCCTCATCCACTGTGTTTACCCTCCCACCCTCTGGCAATGAAAGAAAGCCGGACGAGCACTGGCCTTGCTGGTGAATGAAGCCCTGACGTCACTTGCCCACACACACACACACAAACTGTAAGGAGTGTGACTAATAGCATACTAACGCCCTTTGTGTTGTCTCTGTTATACCTGATTCATGTCTGGCTCCCAGGGGAAGGAGGCCCCCGGGTTATTGAAATATTCAGAGACGTTAGATGTTAGTACAGGTGAATCAATTAAACCAGTCAATAAATCCCCCATCCCCTCAACAGGGACTTAAGGACAGGGGTGTATTACAGCACTATGCTACATTCAAGCAAAAACACCACCATTCTATACTGTATTGAGTTTTTACTCCCTGATATTGCATGTAATGATTTCGGCTTATGGAGCAACATATTCGAATTAGATTGAGTCAATACGTGTTTGATAGCAGATATCATTAAATGGCTGGTATGTTGTAATAGGAGAGAAGGGAGACTGTGAGTGGGAGAGAAGGTGGAGAATTTGGTTTCGAGAGCAAATTCCTATTATCACAGATGAAACAAGCCCAAAGCACGCTGAAGCTGAGATATGCATCTGCAAAGACAAACATGGAAGTACATTCATTGTCATCCCGAGATATGTAATCTTATCAGTCCTTATGAGGTAAACGGAATTAATGTCAAAGGACTTCTTTATGCTTTACAGTCAAATTCAAATCATTTCTCGGCTTGCTAGCTAATCATAATGTACTCCTGTTTAATTAACCCCTTAATGAGGAGTGGGCAGTATATAGGGGTCGCTTATCTTATTTGGGATTTCATGTTTTAATTATCACCAAATAGAATCATGGTAGCTAACTGTGTAAGAGAAACAGATAGAAATCAAAGAAAGATCCAAAACTATAAAATATAACCTGACTATATGTATGTCCTCTGCTTAGTTTCACTTAGACTGTCAGATTTTGATTAATAAAAAAAACCAAAAAACTAAGAGGTCTAGGAAATTTGTAGTTGAAGGGTGTGGAGGGGGTATATTTGCTGTTTTTGAAATTTGCTTAGTTCCACTGATTTCTCAGGTTTGGATGAGTTGGTAAAAATAACAAAGTGCAGGGAAAAAAGTAATTTTTGGCATTTAAATGTCTCTGTGAATTCAGACAGAATTCACAGAGACACCCATGGTTAGCACTGTTGTCCACCCATTATACTGAGTCTAAACCCACTTTACCTCAGTTTCGATCCCCTAGGTGGGGTTCGTTACAGCCCAGATACCACAAATGGTTCTGGTATGGACAGGAATCAGGGAAACTAAGAGTAAATCCCTTGCCTGCAGGTTGGACTGACAGTAATCGTGGCTCACGAGTTGGCAGTTTGTCTTGTAATCGGAAGGTTGCCGGTTCGAGCCCCAGCTTGGACAGCCTTGGTCGTTGTGTCCTTGGGCAAGACACTTCACCTACCGCCTACTGGTGATGGCCAGAGGGGCCGATGGCGCGATATGGCAGCCTCGCTTCTGTCAGTCTGCCCCAGGGCAGCTGTGGCTACAACTGTAGCTTGCCTCTACCAGTGTGTGAATGCGAGAGTGAATGAATAGTGGAGTTGTACAGTGCTTTGAGGTTCTCGAAAAGCGCTATATAAATGCAATCCATTATTATTATTAAAAAAAAAGAAGCAACCCTAGACAACTCTTTAGCACAAAAAGTTTAGTTTAGTTTAGTTTAGTGAACCTAAGGGCAGGATAAATAATGTACAAAACACACCCTTATTAACACAAATGATATCACAGTTATTTAAGCAAATCCAATACACCTCTCAAATTTATGTGTTAATTGCAATTAAAAATAGTGCGTTAAAAAATAACACATTTAATCACACTTTGCATTCCAAGCAAAGGGGAACTTTTGTCAATGCACGACTTCCTGGTATACCGATTTTACCGATGCACCCATCAGAGCTACAAAGAATCAGAACAAAGCGTATTGCTAGGACTGATCAGAGGCAAGTTTAATTTCAAAAGACTACCCAACAGAAGCCTTGATAAAAGTGTGATTTTGTGCAAACTGTGCAAAAAAGGAGTTGGCATACCATCGAAGCACTTCAACCTTACGTCACCATCTAAATGCAAAACATGTTGCAGCGAGCACAGAAACTGTGGGAACTGTTAGCGCTAGCAGTGCCAGTTCGGCAGCCCAAATAACTGGCTTCAGGACCAAAATTAGTAAGTCAACATTGGACAAACTTACAAATTCTCTCGCAAAATGGATTGCTCTGGACTGTAGACCACTATCAGTGGTAAAAGATAGAAGCAAGCAAAATTAGATGCATTACAGACAGCCCTGCTAATATGGAGGAACTACACCAGGAGCAAACAAGACTGGGGCAAGAGAAAGAACCAATCATACAGGATGTTTCCACAAAGTAGAATTCAACGCTGGATATGATTTCTCGTCTACTAAAGAATCAAGAGGCTGTTTTTGCTGCTTTAGACAAACAAAAGCACAAACTCCATCAGAGCTGGTAATACTCCAAAAGCTGGCAACTGTTCTTGAGCAATGCAGGTAAATAAAACTATTTCTAACTTATTGTTACTGTTTCTTCAAAAAGCTATATGGTTGAGTTATTGTGTAGATTAATAATTACTTTCTTGAACTGTCTACTACAGATTTGTGGTTTTACCTGCTTTCTGCCATCTGCATCACATCATGGAGATCTCCAATGATGACTCAAACTACATGGTGAAATCCAAGACTGCTTTCACAAAGGACATAGCCCAACGTATAGCACCTCCAGTTTTTTCAGCAGTCTGTGCTGCTAGGCGGTAAGCTTGTTGCAATTCAGTTTAATTATGTATCTGTGATCCGTCAAGCATCTTTGTGTCTCATCCTTGAATGTGAAACAGATGTCCATGGGCAACAGGGCCTCTCTACCAAACATACGCAAGTAGGGTGAGTACCCAGTTGCTTCATTCTGTGTGCAATTGTACACGTGTGCTACATGACTGATGGAATGATTACACATGTATTTCTTCTTGGGATCCAAGGTTGCCACAATGGAAAGTAACGTCCGGTTAAATCTCTCCGGCTGTGGATCTCCTTGGGGATGATAAAGGGTTGTCCGGGATTTCAGATTCCTTACACTCTTAGAAGATCTTGAATCAGCTTACTCTCGAAATCATGTCCCTGGTCCAAATGTATTCATGCCGGAAGTCTGTCGAGAACATTGATTAGTCTCTGCTCATGTTCTTCCAAAGTCCTTCCAAACACTGTCAAATCTTCAAGGTACACTATTACCTTAATCATGTGCATGTCTCCCACCGCTTTGTCCATTACCCTTTGAAAGGTTGCAGGAGCTCCTGTTATCCCCTGGGGAATCCTCTCAAACTGAAAGAATCCCAAAGACATTTGAAAGCAATTTTCTCCTTGTCCTCTTCGGCCATGAAAATTTGGTACTATCCACTTTGCAAATCCAAGACTGAGAACCACCTGCTTCCAGATAAACAGTCCAAAACCTCATCAGTACGAGGAACTGTGTATTGAATAGTACAGGAATAGTTCTGCGATTCAAGGCTCGATAGTCCACACACATGTGCAACCGCCCCGTTTTCTTTCGTGCCAGGACAATGGGGGAAGCATAGGGACTCCTTCATTTTTTTTATTATTCCTGCTGCCAGAAGTCCTTGAAGGTGGTTGTGTAAGTCATCTAAATCAGCTGGGGCGACACGATGGGACCGCTCTCAAAAGCAGGTATGGTCAGCCAGACGGATGTGGTGTTGCACTCCTTTAGCCAAACCCACATCCCATTCATCCGTCGAGAAAACTTTACCTCTCTCTGCAAGTTTCTGCCTAAGCCTCTGTTTCTATTCAGCTAGAATCAATATTTACTTAAAAACTTTGTTCACACATCATTTGAGATATAAAAAAAAATTAAATTAGATTACATTACAAAAAGATTAAAAGCTCATTAATATTTCTGTAGTGGCGAATTTCTGTCCCAAGCTTTGAAAAAATAATTCTTCCCCTTCTTAATGTGAGCTGTCCAGGTTTATTTCTGACTCATACATACAAACAAAGCTATCATATCACAATGTCATAGTCAAAAAACTGTTTGCTGCAACAGCGCACATTTCCAATGCTGTGCTGGCTCATTCTATTCCACTACCACACGTACGGCATACAGTGCTCATCTTACCCAACACAAATTAAACACACAGTATATATTTTCCTCATAACATCTTATACAAATCAAACATGTAACACAATAAACCAAACAGTACCGAAAATATTCTTCTATGGATTGGCTCTAACAATTTCCATCGTCAAATAATAAAACTGATTTCTGGTTTAACTAAATACACAAGGCAGTATTAATTTTGACCCGTTTTCATTTTCACTCCTGTTATTTGTGTTCCAGTTGAGTTACATTTATTTAACCTTTGTCCTTAGCTGAGCTTTTTAACATGCAATGGGTTAAAAAAAATACAGTTTTCATTCTCATATAATACAGAACACACAAAATATAAAAACTACAATAAATACACAAAACAGGGTACACCGTTTTAAATATATCTCTGAAAAGTAATACTTTAATTTATTAATAGATAAAACAGCTACAGTCCTACTTTGCTCTTCGACAACCCCTAACCTTTGCAGGGAAAGAGCTCATATCTGTAATTAATATGATTGCCTTTTATTGTCTAAATTTAGGTGTGTAGAGTGATATTTTATAGTTGTCATGCTTCAAGTCACTCTGTTACTGTCTTTAGCAATATCTAAGATAAACGCCTTGCAGGCAGCCTGTTGTTACATTTAAGGACTAATTTTAAAGACGCACACACACAAACGAATAAGACTCTCAAAGCTAAGTAGGCTGTATTTTTTTAAGATGTGACAATGATGCCACTGAAGAGGCTTTTCAGAGCCTGACTGCATCAGAATAGGAGTTGTAATAAATATGACATTTTTATAATATCAATGGTAGTGAATTCACTTTTTATGTCTTATAATGTCTTGTTTCCACTTGAGCTAAACTGTAATTTTGTGCTCTTTGGCGTAACCTACAGAAGGTCAATAGAGCTTATGGTGGTGTGATAAACTATTAATTAGACAATAATAATCCCCCCACCCCCCCAAACCCATTTTCTCCCTATTCAATAAACTCCTTAATGTGATCTCATGACAAGACATGCAGTCTGAGATGATGTTACGCTCTCGCAATTTGGTGTAGTTTGCTGCAATAAATGATTCCGTTTGGTTATCGGAGTATTATTACAATAAGCGCTTATTTTTAGAAAAGAGCATAAAAGCCTGATTAGGTTATTCTTAAACTGGAGCATTCAGCGTTCCACATTTTAATCACCACTCATCCTTGTCAAATAGGATATACTGCAGCCCCCTCTGCACCACATCCGTCTCCTACCTCGCCCTCCTACTCAAAATGTCCAAAGACACGGTGTTACTCTCATTAGGATGCTGAATGCAGAGAGGAGCCCTGATCTATTCAGAATTGCTCCTACAAGAGCGGGGACCTCCTCCCCTTCAGAGGGGGCATAGAGCTCCAGATTAAAAGTCACTGTGTTCACCACCCTGCTAAAGCACTCCCATTAACAGACATTACATTACCTACCCCACATGTTCAAATCTCTAACTGGGGGCTTCATACCACTTGTCATTACATGCTGGGATAAAAGTCTTTTTAATGTTAACATCGTCACATTCACTACGCCACCTCCCTACTTCAAATGAAATCCACTTATTACTGTCCGTTCTGTGGCGCTGCCTAGTCGGGACGCCGATTTTGTGAACAATTAATCCGTATTTAAGGTTGTTAAGTGTGTTGATACACTGAATTCCTGCGCGCTGAGGGGAGAAGCCAAAGCCAGCAGCTAATCAAAATGTCTCTCAGCGATTTACAGAGCAATGCAAACTGCACTTTTTTTTTCCTTTGGAGGGGTAGGTGGGGGGGGGTTACACTAAAACCTTTTCCCAGTGTTTCTGAGCTGAGCGTAAGTTGCTCCCAGCTGTTTTGGAGAGGAGGACTTGGTTCAGCATTTCTGGGTTTCACGCTGCCCTCGCTTTCCTTTTTTTGTCGTTTTTTTAGCTCAGTGTAGAATTTCTTGCAGGAGGTCACACTAAAGCATGTCAACTCTGGCTCCATGTGGCTGTTTATGTGTGTGACATTTCTGTGATGGGGTCAGACTATGCCGTGTTCAGTGCGTGTATCATCATACTTTTTTGGTCAGTGTACAATGTGCATGAGCAAAGTTGAACTGGTTTCTTTAAAAGAAACAAAGTTGTAGTACATCTGGAACACTGTATCCGTTGCTCACTCTTAACAAATATAATAAACAGAATACTGGCACTTATAATAAATATTGTTTTTTGTATTTTTATTTATGCATGAGTTACTGCCATCATCAGCTCAATCCAAAAAACAATAATGTGCCATTTTGCTGAAACAAACATTAATCATTGCATCTGCGTGCCCTGGATTGAAGTCAATGAAAAAAAGTAATCCTCAAAAAGTAAAAGGTACTATGTCATTTACAATTAAAAGTTAGGTTCAAACAAACACAAAGGGAGGGTTAGAGTTGCATTTTAGCCACATGCTAAACAAAAAAAGATCCAGAAACTATACAATTCTACCTTTTAAATCAGATTTCTAACACAGATTTTTTACAGGTTTTTTTTTTTACATCTACAAGACTGAATATGCTAAACAGATTTTTAAAAACTGAAATAAAGGGGTAGATGTAGAGCTGGGCGATATAAGATTTTTTCATATCACGATATGTTTTTTTCATTTCAGGCGATAACAATATCTATCACGATATAAGCCAAATAACTATATTTGTAAGATTTAAATGTGCCGTTGCTCACAAGTAAAATGTGAAATAATCAGCAGCTTGTTTTTATTTATATATTTATTTCCCATAATAAGTTCAACAGGGTAGATGTACTAAAGGAACATGAGACTTTTTCAGATAAATAAAGGCAAATATTGCAAACTACACAAAAGGCAGCCGCTAAAGCGTTTAAGTTTCAAAATAGAACAAACAAAACAGACTAAATTGTCAATTCCACTTAGAAACAAAATATTAATTCTAAAAATAAATCTTAGTTTGTTTTACAGAAGAACAGACAAAATTGACTAACTTTTGTCAATATCAAGTAAACTGAGAACTAAAAGGAAATTCTCAATCTCTCCTTGTTGTATAGCTGAGCTTTTCAAACAGTTTTAACAGTTACTTTAGTCTGACAAAAGCCGAATGACGAATTAGCGCTTCCAGTCAGAGACTGAGGCTACGTCCACACGTACACGGGTATTTTTGAAAACGGAGATTTTCCGTTTTCGTTTTAAAAAATAATCCCGTCCACACATAAAGGCAGAAATGAAGGAAAACGCTGCTATGAACATGCCAAAGCAGCAGGTGGAGCTAGATTCCTAACCGTGCAGAAATGTTGGCCAATCAGAAGTCTAGAAGCCTCGGTGGGAAAAAGTAAACAAAGCTGGGGCATAGAAGCAGAACCGAGTCGTATGTGTGGAGGGACAGTAACTGTGTGTATATGTAAGCATTTAAACACTGCAGAGAGTAGAATTAACAGTAACAGTATTGTAGAAATTCATTTCACCGAAACAATAACGTGGTGCACAGTGTGACGTCAAAAAATGCGCACACCTTTGACGCTGCGTTTTCTCCGTTTTTCTAGTCCACACGTAAATGCAAAAACTGAGTTTTCAAAAATCTTCGTTTTCAGTGACCAAAAACGCCGTTTACGTGTGGACAAAAGGTGCAAACGCATAGAAAAATCTGCGTTTTCAAAAATACCCGGGTACGTGTGGACGTAGCGCATGCACCAGTTTATTGTATTTCCAGACTTGCTGTCGGCACAATTTACAGTGCACGCTACTCTGTTTTTTGTCAGACTTGAAATAGCCGAAATACCTTCACACTACGGAACTTCTATGGCTCTTCCGTTCGACAATCTCTCCGGCATTGGAACCATCATCTGTTTTCTCTTCAGTAACCTTCGGTCACGCTCGGTTGATTTTTCTAGTCGGCACACTCATTTCCTCCATTACCCGGGCGGTACGGTGGCTGGCCGCTTCCCAAACAAATACACGTGTGCGGCTTGGCACTTGTGCTGTACGTAACAAGTCACGTGACGTGACGCTGCGGCTGTGATTGGTTCGGCTCTGCGCTACGTAATTTGGATTGGCTGCTCTTTTTTTTTTTTTTTTTTAAGAGGACAAGAGCGGCGAGGTCTATCGCGATAGTTAAATTTTTCTATCGAGAAAAGGTTATATCGCGATACATATCGTTATCGTTCTATCGCCCAGCTCTAGGTAGATGTAAACCTAACCGTATCACCATCACAAACTCTGGGGTCACTGGTGACCAGGTGGAGGTTAAGAGTTTAAAATGGATAACAGGAAACAATTCAGTGATTTTTTTTTTAACAGAAATGTGTTTGTATCCCATTTTAGGTGGAGGTACCATTGAAATGTAAGGAAATACACTTTATGGACAACTGAATATAGGATTGTCAAATAAATCGATACAATTGATACAAATTACTATTGGATTCGATGCTCATTTGCAACAGTATCAATACCAACAGGCAGGCACACAGCCCCTCCCCTCACTAGCAGCTGAACACATGAGCAGCAGTCACCACACTGACCGACACGTTTTGAGACAATGTGAGAGGTCAGCATAGCTCCAGTTTCAACAATGTTAAACTCATAAGTGTTAAGCTGGCAGGAGCAACATTAGCCATCTGTTATAATTCGTTATCATTAAGGCAGCAGTTAGCAGCTACAGCTAATAACAAAACCATAATGTTAATGTGGGAGCCAGGAAGCAAACATTATCAGTCCAGCCCATAGATTATGTTAATTTAACAGGATAACATAATTATTTGAGTCTAAAAGGTGTAACTTTCCTCTTAAAGTCCCAGATAGATGCTGTCAACCAACAACTAGAAAGAAACAGTGGCAGCCTACCTTGACAACTCCATGTGAGCAGCAAAGAAAATCATCTGACGTCAGTTTGAGTGTTTGAAATTTTGCCTCTTTTTCATATTTTAAATTTTGTTGTTTTTGGTACTGAAAATGGTTTTGAAATTGGGTTTGAAATTCTAGTATCGTGACAACACTATCCTCTTACACACGGAGTTGCTAGCGCAGTTATCTTTCACTCCTCCATAATTACATGTTCAGCTAAAGATGAATTGATGCTGGTTTGTTACAGTTATTACAGGGGTGTAATCTGCCTGTCATAACTTAGATTACCATGTGTAATTCTTGCTCTGTATTATTGTCATTTTCTAAAATAATCCACTGATTTTTCGTAGCCCTCTATTTGCTTTGCTGGTTTATGTAACAGGATGCATCTGTTAGGGAACAAAAATATTTTTATCTGGATACAAATGGAGATGACTATTTGTTTTTCTTCATTGACACTTCTCAATTTATTGCATTAAAGTGGGTGTTCTGCAATCACTTGTGATAATAGTGACGTGCAGCAGTTGGCTGTCACAGTCACATTATGCTTTTATCATTATGATTCTTAGTTTGGACTAAATACAGACGCTGCAGTTTGGCAATAAATTGTAATATCTGACATTTTTTGAGGTTTTAACAAGAACCTGAAGGCATCAAGTTTATCTATGTTTCATAGGAGTCTACATTTAGTACTGCATTACTGCTCATGAAAATTATATAATTTATATATTTTTCACATCACACTGAAGTCGCGTCAAACTAATGTGCATAATGTCTTTCAGCATGAGGCTTGGCAAGTATAAGTACTCCTATAAAACTCTAATATTTGGGATATTTTTTGTTTGGCAGTTTTACAGATTTGTTGCTCTTAATATTTAACTGTTAACACTCCTTTATCCCTAAAAGTCGACCTTTTTCTGCATATGAACATGGTCAAATTTGCAAATAATGAGGTGAGCGTATGTATAAGTAACAGTTGGTGCTGAAATTTCAGACTGCTCCAAACATTTCGTTTGAAACCATTTTTTTCTGCTAGTTGATGTTTTTAATTTCATTGAGCCAAAGGTCCCTAAAATAGTCACATCAGGCACACATCTAGTTGTGAGCACACAACCCCCATCCACCTGATGTTTATGAGGCACAGCCAATCAGAAGAAGGACAAATTAAAGGGAGAGGATGTAGGATAAATAATGATCATTCTGAACTGTGAATCATGCAAAAGTACTCTTAGTACAGTAGTGAAGTCTTTAAAAACAATGGAGCTGGACATGCTTGCAGGCATTATATATGTTAAAGTCTTCTGTTGAACAGAATGTGTAGATTAAAATATATATAGATCTTTGGGGATATTAGCTATAACAGTTCTGCTGATAGGTTTGATCCTTGATCATTTTCTTTTAAAAAAATATATTGCCTTCACACATTTCCAGTATCAGTGCAGCTGCTTATTATTTAGAGTCTGAACACAGTGTAGGAAAAAAAACCAGGCCTGTATATGACTCAGGTGTGTAAAAGCTCGACTATTAGTTTGACGTCATTGTTGTATAACGACAAAAACATGCCAGAATTGATAATAGCGGGTAATAAGCTTGGAGGCGTTCAATTCCGATAGATGGGATAATTTGGAAATGGTTCTCAGCTGCCATTCCCATCAATGACAGAAAAGGTCACACACTACTGTTTTGCTTATTAAAACTACACAGAAGGCAACTTATTTCTGTGATACTGGTAAAGTGGTGTTAATTAATTAATTTGTTGTTGTTTTTTGTTGTTTTTTTTTTGTGGTCATTTCAAATACAGTTTCCCCTGGGCATGTTAAAGCAGTGGTTCTCAAATAGCCAGTTTAGAGCCTGCGTATGATTGAGGACTGCATGGGGAAAATGGACACATCAGTGAAAACACTTTCAGTTAGAGTGTGTACCATGTCTGCTCAGCACAGTGCTTTATGTTGTTAATAATCATTTTCATACTGGTTTAGAGTTTTTCAACCATATCCAAGGTGGCTGTTTTTTAATATTGACAGTATCTGTCACTGTTAGGAAGATTTAACCTGCTTCGATGACTAAAACAGGGGAACTGAAATTACAGACATACTCTGTTAGTTTCCTGCTGGGCTGCAATATCATGGTATGACATGAACTATGTGATAACATGATTGCATTGTTATCCTAGGCCTCAGTCCTAGTAGGCGTAGAGATTACTTTACAACCCCGAGGCAACCACTGTTTGCAGGGAAAACTGGTTAGTCAGTGGTTGTTGGAAGTTGCTGGTAGGTGAAATGAGTTGCTAAAGATTCGGTCATGCAGGCCTAAAGTCTAGTGCAGGGGTGGGCAACTCCAAGCCTCGAGTGCTGGCGTCCTGCAGGTTTTAGATCTCACCCTGGGTCAACACACCTGAATCAAATGATTAGTTCATTACCAGTCCTCTGGAGAATTAGCAGACTACCCCAGTTAAATGGTGGTGAAACTGTGGAAAGTGGAATGCAAATCAGAAATAAAGCTGGTTTGCCTTCAAAGCGAAAATGGGACTTTTTAAAATGTACTGGTTGCAGCAGTAAGTCACAAGTTTTACTTTGACATTTTTCACTTTCCCGTTTGCGTTGCCCTTTCACTACTGCCTGGTGAGTAGTTGGCAAGCGTTTGCAGATAAGTTGGCATCTTTGATACAAACCACAGTGACTTGCTGGCTACCAAAGCCATCACATGGAGGTTTTTGGTTCTGCACTCTCTTTGAAATCTATTTCATCTACTGACAGCGACCAGTCGCCATCCAGTCAGCTGTTATACATTTTTCCCTAGCGACTTGTGGTTGCCAGGTGATCACCGACCAGTATCTAGACCTGTGTGCAGAGGCATTAAGAGGTCAAAACTCCAGCTAGACTTCAATTACTCGACCAACATATTTGACTTTTTGCCTTATCAGAGCACATCATCAAAATCAATCTTATTTAAGATGTTATAGACAACATTTTACATAGGACGGGTACAAAGTCGAAAAAAAAAACAGTCATCTACATTCACAAAGATATCTGAAAGTTAAACATCTACAAGGATGGGCTGATATGGTCAAGTGATTTCAGTCCAATCACAGACAAAGGGGAGTGTCCAAGAAGAAACATGGGTGGAATGATGTTTAAATTTTGCTCCATAATGTCTTTGGACGTCAACACCAAGTGAGCACACAGTTTTGTATTTTTGGTACCTATACTTATTTTATTTAAAAAGTTGATATGTTTCCATTTTGACCCCGGCAAAAAGCCACAAGCCAAAATATGTCAGTCAAGTGAGTGTTGCTGGAGTTTTTCTCTCTTCTGACTTTATTCTCTCCTCAGTGCATCTTGGAAGTGGGTGAATTTGTGCCAAAGACCTCTATTTATTTATTTTTTTTCATTCTTATGAAAAAATTATGATAGCAAGGGCTGCACTTTGAGAACCATATGCTAAAGGACAAAATACACTTCAGCATTTCCACTGCTAAGGGAGCTTAATGGTTTGCACTATTTAGGTAGTGGCAAAGCCCCAGAGTGTGCACTTTTTGCTGTGTATAAATGTAATGGTTGGAGCCTGGTTTGATGCACATCCATGTATCAGGACAAAGCTCGCTGCATCTCTAATTGGAGTGAGGAGTCACTGCGATTCAACAATGCTGTGCAACAGCCCCACTTTGAAGTTAACAAGAGCGTTTTTTTATATGTAACATTAAGTCGAGTCCCCCACACACTTACATCATTTACACACACGCACTCCAAGCTAGCCGCTCCGACTGAGCACCTTTAATCACAAAAACGTTTGTTTCTAATTAGAACAAGTAATGTCATTACAAGTCTTCCTTTACTACTCAAGGTCAAAGTGAAGGTCATCAATACATGATTTCACAAATGGAGTTGTGGACTCTCTTCCAGCTACATAGTGTAGAGTAAAAATGAGCAAATGCCTGAGAAATAATGAGAACAGCAACAGTTTAAAATAAAAACGATTACGATATTAACTGCCTGTGCAAGTGAAGTGCTATTCTTTAAAGCAAAGGAGAATGCTATGACTGCATATGTTCTATTTGAAAAACATTTTCTGTTACATGACTGCAACACACCACTCAACTGTCTGCTCACTATAAAGAAAAATAAATTAGATTAGTTATAAAATGGGACGTTTTTAGCACTGATGCTGTCATATTGCTGGTGTTTTGCACATTAACAACATACAGAACAAAGTGAATTATTTAACCAAAGGAGTTCTCTGCAACATATGATGCCAGATTTTACACTGGAACAAGGCTCAGCGTTTAACTCGGACAACACGAGTGGAAAAAGGGAGAATAAGTATTTACTAAGTGTCGTGCAACATGTGGAGCAGAGGTGGGTACACTTTTATTTTGTGTGCATCTGTGTGAATGTCTCCGGCGAATCCTCGCGGTTTTACGCATAAACCTTCGTCTTTTTCCCAAACAAACCGACGGCGTGTGCGTTCATGAGTGAGTGATAAGCAACACGCTCTCGGCCCCCATCCATTCAGGCCTCGCCCCAGCCTTCTCTATGAGTGACACACTGACTAATACACAGACAGATAAACACTCACACTGACAAACACGATAAGGCTTTGCCCACAAAACACTGACACGGACTGACTGATGGACGTCTCCATGGAGACTAGTCACCAAGACTGACACAATGTCTCTCGCCGCTGAGCGCCGTGCCAACTGAATCAGAGAGGTGAGGGAGAAGAAATGGAGATAGAAGGCGCGATAAATAGTGTGCAGCACCAGAAAGATTACAAAACAGCGTTGAAATGTTCCGGCCTGCGTGTGGATGCAGTGCAGATCTGCTCTAAAGCGCCACGTGATCGTCTTCGCTGCCCTCCAATCGGCTCCTCTCACACCCTAGTCTCACCCCACCACTTACACCTCTCCATCACTTTTCCCCCTTCACACTCCTCTTCTCTCTCTCTACCTCCTTTGTGCTCATCTCCTCGCCCCGCTTTCCTCTCTCTACACCTAAGGCATGTTTATTTCCACACCTCACCTCCTCTGCTGATTTCTCCACCCTTCTTCCTCTGCAGGTTCTTCTCTCCAGCCCATCTCTCTCCCTCTCTGTCTCATTCCCCCCTCTCTCCCTCTCTCTTACTCTCTCCCACGCTGTGCGAAATGGAAGCTCTCACAGAGACCTGAGGTTGCCATAGTAACCTGCCATAGTAACCACTCACCATCTTGCGTCTCTCCGTCACATCGGCGGGGGCTCGGGGCGTCCGCGGCCCTGCTCTGCAGCTCCCAAAGCGGGGTGTCAGTTCGCTAAACCCTGCAGTGTGGAACCGTGGAACAGTCCCTGGATCGAATCTGATTTTGGCCAGACAAAAACTCTAAATGACTACGCCTCTAAGAGGAGAAATAACTGCGTGATAACTGAAAAAAAAAACAACAACTATTTTATCTTCGGATTTGTTTGATCGGTCAGGTCACTGTAAACCCACAGCTGAGAGGAAAAATACAACCATTAAAGGAACAGTTCACTCCAAAATCAAAGATACAGGCCCGTCCTCTAGACTGTAGTGTTGTTCATCCATCTAAATTAATCTAGTATGAGTGCCCTGCTTTTAAAGCTATCAGCTGTTCAGATGCCTGCCTTCTCTTGGATGTATTAGAACTAAACGGCACTCGCCTTGTGGTACTCAAAAATCCAAACTCAACAGCAATGCCAGAATTCATGACCCGGGTACTCTAAAAGCCCACAAACTTTGATGTGAGCAGTTTCATTTAGTAACTATTTTTTTACTTTTTTTTTCTCTCGCACTATGCACCACTGCTCTGTCACTCTTAGAAGCTCTACTCATCCAGTGAACACAGCAGAGAGAGGGAGACCTCTGTTCCTGTGCCAGGAGAAGTCGTCGTGATGCTGACCAGAGTTTTTTTTTTTTTTTTTTTTGCAATGCCTTTAAAAGAAATCCTCTACAGGGGTGTGAAAAGTCGCTTAATCTCCCAGCAAAGTCACTAAGTTAGCAGCAGTGAGGTCATCTGAAGTGTGATGCTCACTACTGGGAGTGTGAGGGAGGTCAGTCACACAAGCTGAGTATACAGTCAACATTTTATAAAAAATAACCAAATCTGAAAATTCAGAATTAAATACTCAACAAATGGATATCCAAATGATTTAGTATTTGGCACAGTCTAATTTTTGGTCTTTATCTACCTGCAAAGACAGGTGAATACCCATGACTGCAGCATGGGTATTCATCATATTAGCTAACTGGATGTTTTCTGGATTGGCCGATGTAGACAGTAGAAAGAAAATAGCTCCTAAGGTGAAACTGATCACAGCAAGGTTTGTGGATTTTTAAAAAATTAGTGTTTTTTTTGATAAATGTATCATGACTTCTGGAAAGAGAATTTTACGACTTCAATGGTATTTTGTCATGAGTGTAACAGATCTGTTTTTCCTTCTCCTTGTGGGATGTTTGGTTCGGGTGGTTTAGTGTGTCGATATATGATAACTGAAATGTGCAGGTACTTGGACATGATTGATGTGCCATCTTTCGGCTTGCAGATGATTGGCTCCAGGCTGAGGACAGTCTGGTGCCATCGTGGGCAGAGATTTATTCATCTTCCTCCTATTCCAACCTGCCACACGTGTTTCCACCTGTAGCTTTTGCTATGCGGTTTGCTTGATAGACTGAAGGAGTTTGTAGTGGTGGGATGCTGTTTCTTTTGACATGTTTTCCCCATGCTGGGCAGGTAAGTTTATGTATTTTGGTTTATTCCTATCAGTTAGGTCGCCTTCGGTATATTTCTTTAGATAGAACTCTTGGTTATTTTGGTCTTTGGTCACTTTAAAGATAACTATATCAAGTTCAACAAGTTGTTTCTGTGCCTCATCGGGAAAACTAAGATTCTTCACGTTTCTCAACCACCCCACTTTTGCACTTTGAGCACCACAAGGCAAGTAAGGTCTAGTTTTTTGGTATTCATGAGAGGGCAGACATAATATCTCCAAAAGTACATAGCAGCTCACACCAAAGCAATCTAGATAGATTGGTCTGGGATGTTCTAACTCTTTAAGTCTCTATTCTAACAGAAAAGTTCAAACTAAGCCTCACTGAGGCTTTAGTATGGGAAGTGCCTTACCATATCAACTGTTTTGAGTTTGATAGAGAAACTTGAGCCTGAACACCTCGCCACTGCACCACCCAATCTGAAAGCTACCACAAGAGAAATATGCAAGAGGGGCACAATATATAAATAAACCAGTACAACTGAGTCAACACTCTACATATATCGCGGGGAGTCCGGGGACTTGGAAAACAAACAGTGAAGACGTGCACAGGTTCATGTGATGGCACCGAGAGTAATCGTCCTAACCATACAGCAGAATCTGCGATTTATCACAGCGATGGCGCGTAGCTTTGCTAACTGCCTCCTCTGGGGCCCTTAACGGCCTCCAGGGACGGCTGCTGGCATGTCTTATCGCCCACCCCCACCTCAGGAGCCGCCATCTCACAGTGACATCAGCACAGCCCCCATTGCTGCCCCTGAAAATATGACAACCTCCAACCAGCTACAAAAAGGACGTTTGGATTACGTGTCATCTTGTGCGACAGCATGCCCACGCTTCTCTCCAGGGATCTCATTGTGATCTCTCAGAGCGCCGTGGAAACCAAACCTGTCTGTGTCAGGCTTGAATCACATGTAAAAACAACAGCGGGAGGAAGAAAAAAAAGAGCGAGAGAGAGAGAAAACATTTAGCATCACACTTTGGTCATCAGGATTATAATTTCATGCTTCTGTTTCTTGCCATCTCCATCATCAATATTTATACTGTCATCAGCATCAGTATGCCACAACTGTTGTGCCTCCGGCCGGCACAGCCAGCCAGTGAGGCAGACAGAGGAGGAAAGGCCTCAGCCCGACTCTGCAATGCTGTATTGAACTCTTATGCCACCACTGACCCGAAACAAACTCCCTCAAGACTCTGTTCATAGATGCAGCCAAGCCGGCAGTAGCTGTAAAGCAGGGTGGTCATTGAGGCTTGACCGCCTTCATTACCCAATCACATTTACTAATACTTAATCTAACCAGGAGAAGATAATATCTCTTCTATTTGCCAAACTCAATATCAGACACTCAGAGCTGACCGCTCTCTCTGGTGAGCTCATTTCAGACAGCACAAACCGAAACTGCATCCTGACTGCCACTCACGGTGACACGAGGAAGAAACAGCCGCTTTCAGCCATCTTTACTAGGAGATGATCGGATTTTCGAGCACCTCCAGGCAGCTCTCCCAATGTGCCTTCATGAACTCATGAGGTAGGAGGGGGAAGGAATCGCCTTAGTTCATTTTTTCAGGCGTCGCTCTTCACTTTAGGTCATGATGAGAATATACTCCTCAGGGGAAATCTCACCATTTCTAATTATGTCAATTCAATGGATTATAGCTTTCATTTTGTGTCATTAACCATTGCCAATCTTCCAACTATTATTCAATAATTAATGTCTGGACAATCATCATGTTCCCCAAAGGGCCAACACCCAGGCCTGGACAGAAGACTCAATCAAACCAATCATGGCTAATTATACCCACCGCGCCATCATAGGGAGCTTAGCATTTCTGCTCTGCACGGGTCAGTGCTCATGCACTCCCTGCCCCCTGGTTGCGGGGATTCAAATTGTGCCACATCATGCACAAAAACAGAATCTCAGATATCCAGGTTCTGGCGTGGCGTGAGCACGTGGCGACTGTGTGCGATACGATCCCAGCGTCTCAGATGGGTCCCTCGTCTTGCTGCATTTTGAGCTGAACGCCGGAGGTTCCTCCCACAATTCTCTGCCTCTCTTGGCTGATCGGTGACTCTCCCTTCACCCTTCAACCCGTGTACATCAGCAAGTCTTGCAGCCATCAATCAGTGACACCGCCGCTCTATGAAGAGATCAGCGGCCAGCTTGCCCTGATTAGAACAGTTTAAGTGTCATCTATAATCTCTATCTGGCTCTGGCTCTTTGTCACAGAAATGAGTGCGTGTGCATAAACACACAGGTATGCACAAACTCAGGCAGACACCATATTTAGGGCAACAGTTACTCCCTTTGCATTCTAATGTAGCAGCGAATTAATGCAGTCCATTGTCCTTTTACAGTAAGGGGACAAAGAAAGGCAAACTACACTTTAACCAGATTAAAAGCAACCTGGCTTCATTTGGGAGATGCACAAATCATTGGGACAATATTTTAGGGGGCAATCATTTATATGCTGGACTCCTCTCATGCCCTTTGCCACCTAGGGTGTTTGTTTTTGGAGGATTTGCTTCGACTTTTATATATCTCCTCTGGAAATAATCCGCAATGGCTCCACTATTCCGACAACGTTAGAGCAGTGGGGGGCTGAGCATTATCTCAAAGTCACACCTTCCCTCTAGGCCAGGTGTGCAGGTGTAATTTACCATGTCCCTGTTAACCTGCTTGCTTGTTTTCTTCAAGCTCATCGGCCATGCATAAGTGGTGTGCCTAGGAAATTAAAGAGCAGCTTGGCCTGATTCCTCAAATGACTGAAATTGCTCAGCCGGTGCTTAATTTGTGACACAGGAAGGAGTCAGTGGGATGTGTGTGTCTGTGTGTTAAATTTATCAGGTGACAGTTGAAATTTGCAAGATGACCCACATGCTATTTCTTTTTTTAAGTGGTCAGACTGTAGAAGAGGTTCAGAAAATCCTTCAGGAAAGTGTTGACTGCTATATTTTATTTTATTTATTTTTCCACCTTTCGCACATTTTAGAATTAAAAAGAAGATCTGCCAAATGTCCTTCCTTTGGTTGCCGACAATTTAGACCTTGGAGCTACCAGTGTCTAAATGTTCCCGTTACATGAACAGAGTCCATGAAGAGGAAATCAGATGAATAAAACATTCCACCTGCATCCCATTTAACTAATCTGTGTTAACCTTTCCTTGTGAATCGTGACATTGTTCAATTTTAATAACATGCATATTAGGTCAAGAGGTGTCATGACTTTGCACCTTCAGGACTTCATAGAGATCTGACCTACTGTAAGTTGTGCATTAGATTCCCCCTATTTCAAGGTCTTTACTCATTCAGTACAGGGTCTTCTTGATTTTATTTAAAATTAAAATCCCAATAATGAGGATCACAAGAAATCACGTCCCCCCATCCATAAAAACCACATCACAGAAACTAAATAGACTGCTGTCTTGTTTGAGTGGTCACAATGTGGCTGTCTTTCAGTAAGTGAGGTAACGCTTCGGTTTGTGGGGTTGGTGGGAGGAGGGTAGCAGCAAAGTTCAAGATGAACAAATTCCGGTGACATTCCGGCCTGGCTTTTGCGGCAGTGAGATGTCTTGATATTTTGAAGCGCTGCCCCGAGCTGGAGCACCTTGGCTTTAAATGCGATATCATGTGACAAGCTTTTCATGAAGCCCGAACCTTGCAGTTACTGGTGATGTTGTAAATACAGTTCACGATCAGCTAAGAAAGAAGCCTCGCTACCTCACTATTGACCATAAACCAATATGATTGGATGAAATACATGCTTTTACGAGCAACATAAAAACTTACCATCCTCTTAAAGTTTTACGTCTCTAGGCTTATTTTGGATCCAATAGAAAGGATGTGCAGTGGAATGAGGGCCCATAAATGGTATATGTCGTGGTCATTTGCTCGACTGTTTAGCTACAATGGTGTAGAAATTTATAGGTACTGTAAAGAGCTTTGAATTGCGGGGTGTAAAATGCAAGCAGCAAACAGTTCTACTTTAGCAGTATGAGAGCATGGGAGGAAATCCATACTGACACAAGCCATCTTCCAGTTAAAAACACACACACACACTTCTTCTGAACCTCCCTGAAATTCGGCTTCATTTTCTTCCTTCCAGGCATGCAAATCTGCTAAAATGTACACTGTTGGAGGGGCTTCTCGGTGCATCAACACCCCCTTCCCCTTCCCACACATAACTACAGACACACGCAGATCCTTCCAACCTTTTTCTTGTCTAATCCTGCCCCAGTGCCCCAGTTCACCTTCCTACACCCCATTAATAACCTATTCTGTCTGTCATAAAACTCAGGAGATCATCCAGCTGGTCCACAGCACACACATTGCCAGCAATCTCCTCCCGCTAGTCCCAGTCGGTTCGGATTTCTCTCAAACACTGCACATTAGCATTTAAATCCCCTCATAACCATATCATTGTGTTGCAGATAGAGGCAGTAGATCTTCATTCATCAGTCCTAATCTATCTGTTCCTTGTTCTCAGCCGGAGGGGCCCCAGGCTCTGACTCAGAGCTTAACCCACCGCGCGTAAGCCGCAAGGTGCCTGCGCATTTTCCTCCAAATCTGGGGTCATCAACAGGGGCCAGCGAGGGTAGCTGAAGCCCAACACACACACATTAACATTGTAAACTGGTCCGATTAGGGGGGGGTTTAATTGAGTATATTTGAGTGAAAGCTGCGCGTTAAACGGATCATATATTAAGCCCTGTCAACAGCTTGTGCTACAGTGGATGCTCCTCTTATCTCCAAGGTTAGATTAACTTGTGCTGAAAAAGCACACAGAACACAAACAGAAACAAGAAATACATCCCAAGGAGCTGGTGCAAAGTTTGAATTGCGCATACGGACCAAATCCAATCATGCAAATCAATAGAATTGAATCGATTCCCTGTGACACACGTCTGTCTTGTTGTCACGCGTAATTCCTGGATATCAGTCACCTTTAGAGGCCTCTCTCGGATTCCAAACGAGGACAGTTCCCAAATCACATCCGGTCATGATACACGCAGATTTCCAACATATTAGTAGTTTGTAGCGCGTGAAATGCACTTAACTGTCCGCCAGACTCTCTCTCGCGCGCACACACACACAAGCGGACACACCAGACAAACACCAGAATGTCACGAAACTGCACCCGGACTCTGAATGTCATCGAGACACTTACCTTTATTTTATTATGCTTCCATCAAGTCCTGAAACACATCTTCGCTCAAAGCGCGCGTGTCGGTACTCCGAGAGCTCTCACCTTCCCTCAAATAACAGCGTATTCCACTGCAGAGCCGCCGACGCTGTCTTCTCTCCCTCCTCTCGCTCTCCTCTCTCTCTCTCTCTCTCCCCTCCGTCTCCCTCACTGTTTCTTCTCTCTCTCTCTCCCTTTCTCTCTTTTTCTCTCTCCCTCTCTGATTGATTCACCCTTTCCAAGTGCTGCGCTTCTACCGCTGGTAATGAGAATTGTCTCAGACATCTTCAGGTGGATGGAACCACTGGTCGATTCAGAGGGGATGGGCTACACTGCCGGGACAGTTTTTCTTTAAAAAAAAAAAAATTTATATATATATATATATATATATATATATATATATAGTTATTTTAAATTCTTACTTTTGAAGCAAAAAAAAATGTTAAATGAGTGATTTGCGTTGGTCTGCGTTGCACATAAAACCTAAACAGTCAGTTGCAAACGCGCTCGTAGCATTAAACAACCTATTAATAACGCAAAAATGGGATTACATAATAAATAAATAAATGCATCCAATGTAACAGTAATTATCACCTTCCTATGTGTTATGATTATAATTAGTCACAGGAACCCACACTTTCGTTGCATTTCACTATTCAGCTGCGGTGTTTTTTTTTTACATTTGATCCCAGAGACAGTCACGCACGTGTCCATATGCTCGCATAATCTCTATAAAATGACGGTGATGGTGCTGTTTACTGCTTGTTACAAGGAACACTGCTGCTTGGTCGGTTCCCTTGGCAACACTCACGCACACGCAGTGCTGAGCCCCACCTGTACAGCGCTACCTCGTTGGATTTGAGTCCTGCTGCCATTGTGGATCCCGTCGTACGTGTGGCATATACAGTATGCGCGCGGGTATATTGATTGGCATCCTAAGATGGAGGAAAGGAGGGGTATTGTGTTGGGCGCGGGGGGTTGAGCGTGTTTATTTCCCAGAAATTAACTTGCCTTTTTAAAGAATGTGAGCACTAATGTGATTGGTTTCAGGTGATGACAGTTTGGGCAAAGCCTCTCTGGGGATAGGTTATTAAATGTGGGAGTGAGGCGAGGTTTAAGGTCAGGTTAAGGTTGGAGGTCTGCTCGGGGTTGAGTTGTCAATCACTTCAGCAAGATATTAGCGGGGAGATGTGCGGTGGGTGGTTGAGCGTGTGTCCATCAGATAACAGAGGGTAAGAGGGAAGAGGGGATGAGTGTGTGAGTGCTGTGGGGGGATTCAGACGGGTGATTAGTGCTGGATTGATAATGTTCTATATCGAGACTCAGTGGATCACTCTTCTCACATTCTTGCACCTCAACGCCAGCACTTCATCACAGGCACGTGTTTTCATGCACACACTCCTCACACACGTGTCTTCCTTCCAGCACTGCTCCCGGCTATCGCACACACACACATATACACACATACAGGCATGATTTAGATGGGGATCAGGGTTATGACTGACCCCTGCATATTTAGTCTGGATGCAGCAACAGGGTGGCCAACCTGTTCCTCTCTCTTATTAAACATTGCACAGTGCACACTCTACGTGGCCTTGGCTGCTCTCTTCCACTTTATGCACAATATGTTCTCGCTCACTTGACCCCCACCCCCCACTTCCCCACCCCCCCACACACAAACAGCCCCACGCTCTGCAGTGAGGGTCTAGCAGCATCCACGCTCTGTCCCAGTCCTCTGTAATTCCAACAACAACGGCTCTCGCTCAGTGCTTTTTGCATTGCGTCGCTCCTTCGCCCTTCTCTCCACCCCACCCTCCCTCCTCCCCTGCTGCCTTCCTGCCTCCCTCTCTCTCGCTCTCTCTCTCTCTATTAAATTTCCAGTCACACAACAGTGCAGTGGATATCCCTCCCTCTCTCTAACTCTCACACACTCTCCACCAACACGTCCCTCCTTCCCTCCCTACTCCCTGTCCTCCTCTCCCTCCTCCCTCCCACATACATACCTCAGTAGTCTGTGGAGGTGTTGTCGTCGTCCCGGATCTCTCCCTAACGCCTAACGCTTGCTCTTGATATTGACTGTTCTCTCCCCTCCTTCACTTTGAACCTCTCAATCTCGCTCACTCTTGATATAAGGCTGCTCTCTTTTCACCTCCAGTTGTCTCACCTCCCCCCTCTCTCCCTTTCTCCTCCCTCCTTGCCTCATTATTTAAAAGAGCCCCCTCACATTTCCTCCTCTTCCTCCCCATCCCACCCTGTTTGTATCTCTGTACTGCAGTGTCTGCTCAGGCTATATGGTATGGAGTATAACCTTCCCTCCCCTCTCTCTCCCTCTCTCCCTCGCTGTGGTGGGTGTGCGGGGCTCGCTCCATTAGGCCAGACTTTAACTGACTGATTGAGTGGACACCACAGGCCGATAAATGAATAAAGATGGGAGCCACTGTGAGGATTAATGTGCCTCATATGAAGACAAAAAGCTTGCCATCTAGTATTTCTGCCTCTGCCCTGTGGATGAGGTTGCTCACGCCTTCTGTGCTCTGCCTTGTATTGCTGTGTGTTATGCTGTGCTGGCATATTGGTTGAGAGATGTGCAGGCGCTCTCTTTGCCCTGGGTTATGTTTAGGTCCTGTGGCCTCGGCGGTAGTTGCTGTGCCGGGGTGAAACCTCTGCCATCGCCTTACTGCGCTGGAATGGCGTGGTGAGAGGAACTGGGGCAGATATGCCGGTGGTGTAGGGAACAGGCCTCCTGCCTTTCTCCTCCTGCCGCTCCCTTCTCACATGCTGTCTCAAGACTGAACTCTTCGCAGCCTCCGAGGCCCTAACAGAGCCCTGATCCGTATCTGATGGCGAAACAGCACGCCACAGGCTGCAGAAATCCTAACCCGTTTGATACCAAATTGAACATTCTGGCTGTCGTGACAAGCAAGCAAGGGTTGAATGCTCCAACGCTTATGGCAGTGTAGACCATAAAACACTTGGCTTTCACCCACAGAAAAACAAGAAGCTCCTTTAAACACGAAGTTAACCAAGCCTGTATCTGCAACACTAAAGCTAATACTCCTCCCTTATCACTAACAGCCCTATCTGGCAACCGCATCCATTAGGGCTCAATGGAGACATTGATCCTCCCACACCCAGGCCAAGTGGACCTCGACCACAAAGCTCCTGAAGACAGATCCAATTTTAGGTGTTATACGCTGCTCTTACCTGCCTCCTTTTCCTCATCGTCTCTCCACATGCACCCTAATCTCATCATCACATCTTCAAACATGACCACCGCAACTCATTCGCACTACGTGGTGAGGCTGAATAATAAGACATGTCTCTCGTGCCTTTCTGTCTCTCGCTCCTGTCAACACCACCTCCGGCAGGGCGTAAAGCAAACTCTGCCACAGGCCTATAAACCCCATTATGCCGAGCAGTACTTCTTGCACCATGCTGTATAATCTTCATCTCTAGCTTATAGCCAGGCCAAACTGGCCCTTAAACTGGTCCGCTGCTTTCCTCGCGGTGGCAACGCAGACAGCAATAACCAAAATGTCACCCAGCCATCAACATTTTAATTTCAGGCCCAAACCACTTTGCAGTAAAAAGTGGTCAAACAGCACAGACTATGGGCATACTGTGTGTGAGGATGTGTCCTGGCACGTAAGGGTAACTGCACTTAATATGTGTAATCGTCTTTTTAATGCAAATGTCATAAATCTATATGAGGCACACAAAAGAAAATATCTTTACTCAAATGCTTGATATTGGAATGTTCGGTATAAAGCACTGAGTTGTTTTATGGTTAACTTGCACGTTTCATATCACATTCAGTGTCTTTGTTCCACTTTCATATGCCAGTATTTTAAAGAAACCCATTCTAAAGGTACTTGTTTTAATTTCCCGTTTTTGAAAAATGTTTAAACTATTCCAAAGTGAACTAAACTAATCAACAAAATCTTGCAGAAACAGCTGCTGTTACTGTACATCCAAAAATCAAACAAAGCCCAAATGGTGCCAGGTTGTACTTTCCTTTACTAACAATTTGTACCACAGGACAGTGCAGTGTGATTTTAACCAGACAAGGCATTAAAATGCAAAATTTAACAATATGTATTATATATAATTAAAGTAGAAGAAGGTCAATTCTGCAGAGGGGGACCGCAAAAAGGACATTTAAAAGTTAGCATGCAAAGAAAAAATGTTCTTCTTCTGATGCCCAGAAAACACAACTGGGTCCATTCATGCATTTGATTAATTCTTTATCCAATTCAGGTAGAAAGGGTGGAGAAAGAGCGAAAAAGAATATTATTGTGTTGGAGCTAAAAGCACCAAGAGGAGACGAGTATATGGAGGAGAGTGGCAGGGTCAAGGAGTGCCAGAAGCAAGGCTGGAGGGCAAGGTACTTCTCTGGGTGCTTCGTGGGACAGTTGCTCTGCCAGGCCTACACTGGGCTTGGCATCACAGGAGAGAAAAAAGGCTACAGAGAAAGCGTCAAGATGGCTGATGACAAAGAGTGGATATTTGTGGGCAGCTGCCAGGGCAGAAGTTGCGGTCTGATTAATCCTGGCTGTGTCGCCTGGCTGAGGGTGTATCACGGTTGCATCAGAAGGGCATCCAGTTTAAAATCTTTGCCTAATCAAACATGCATATCATCAACAATATCATTTTCATACTGGATTGGTTGGAGCCTGGGATGAAACACCAACTGGCTCTAGTGCTGTTGGTCAACAGGGTGCCAGTGGAAGACAAAGAAAGAGGAACGGGGGAAAGCATGGTAGAAGGACGACTCGTCGATGTAGTGAAGAAGGACATGCAGAGAGGTGGTGTGACAAAAGAGGACACTAGGGACAGGGTGAGACAGAGGCAGACAATCTGCTTTAGTGATACCTAAAGGGAGCAACCAAAAGAAGAAGAAGAAAAAACATATCTTTGGACTGTGGGAGAAGGCTGGAGTACACAGAGAGAACACACAGGCACAGGGAGAAACTCCACACAGGGAAGCCCCAGTTGCCCTGTGGCTTCATCTCAGAACATTTTTGCTGTCAGATGACAGTACTGCACCTCGGTGCAACAGGTATCAAATCAAAGTGTAACTGTAAAAGACCAGCTTTTAACATGGAAATTCTACAAAAACAAACTGTTTCCCCAGAGCCATTACCAGCGTCTGCACCTCTGTGCTACTATTCACAACACTAGTTGAGAAACTGTCTCAAATTTTAAACAGTGTTACGGCCCTAGCAGGGCCTCCTCCTGAAGGTGCCTGTGTGGGCGTGTCCCACCACCTCTTCTACCTGAGGTGCCACCTTTCCCTTTTGTGCAGCTGACTCTCATCAGTAATTAAAGAGATTTAAGCCCAGGGAAAGGTGAGCTCTGGGCCAGAGTGCCATTAGTGTGGTTGCAGCTAGTGAGCTGTATGTCTGAGTGTTTGTAGCTAGTGAGCTGTGTTTTTGGTGGTTTTCAGCTAGTGAGCTGCATGTCTGTATTTGCAGTTAGTGAGCTGCTCTCTCTTTTTGACTTACTTTTTACTTTATTGACCAACGCTTGAGTTTTGTTTGTTTTCCTTAAATGGTGATAGCGGCTTGTCCGTCTCTTTTAGTTGAGCTACTTCAATAAAACTATTTAATTTAACCCTTTTGCCTCCTTGACTCCTTTTCCTGACCCGGACACTTTTTGTTACTTCCCCCTCACCGCCTAGACCCCTCAGGGGAACGTAACAACAGTTTCAGGAAATGTCTGGAAACTAGCTGGATATTCAAAACGTGGCAGAAATATTTCTAAATATGCATGAATTGTTTTATTTTACAGAACATGTTTGACCAGAAGCTACATGAACTTGCTGAGCACTTGTGGCCATAGGAAGTTTAGTTATAAACTTTCCCTCCAAAAAAAATTCAGCAGTGCATGTAAATGTGACAGAAGCTTTGCCAGAAGCCAGACGGAGCACAGTGAATTTATGAGCTGCTTGTTTGATAATTTAGCAAAAGGTCTTAAACAGACCCAAATGCACAACACCAAAGAGGCACACAGTTACAATTCACTAGCTGGGCCCACGTCCTCATTTTAGGTTTGACAGCGTTTTAGTAGGTAAAAGTGAATGCTTTGACATGAATTGAGCTGCGGTTTGGGGAAGGAATCGAAGGGGACTGGCGATGGCTCCCAGGCCTGGCAAATCCCCATGTACTAAATAGAAATGAAGAAGTTAAAGAATTGAGAACAAGGAGGGAGGGTGGGGCACGTAAATGAACAGCTTGCAGAACAGGGGGAACCTATGTAGATGACAACCAGAAGGAGGGTGTTTGGAGGCGATACATAATCTCAAAGAGAGAGAGAGAGATTTCCATCAATGCGATATTCCAACTAGATTTAACAAGGAAATAAAACTCTAAAAGAGGAAAACAGGAAGTTACTGCAAGGCAGATAACACACTGAGGCATGAAGACAGGGAGAGGGGAACATGAAAACTAGAACTACAAAGGAGTACAACAACTATTTGAATTATTTAAAAAAGGATCAGGACCACATATGTACTTTTTGTTGTCTGTACATATTTTTGGGAAACTTGACTGTACTCGGTGTGTTGTGGAATATCAAAAGCTCAGTTACTTCTGCTGACAAGCTTAGCTTTTCTTTTTAATATAATTAGTTTTTGTCATTTGACCCAGAATTAGAGAACGTGAACTTTTCTTTTTACTGCAGTCACATAAGATCTCCCCGGAGAAAACGTGTTTCACTCTGAACATGAGATTTTTATAAGGTTTGATGTGTGACAACACTGCTCAGCTTGACAAAAGCATCTATCCTCTCTCCGAGGTGTACGCATCCACACATCAAACAATCTTAACGTCTTAAAAGCGTACTGTACAACTGCACAGAGCAAGTTCACGTATCCTTCCATTATCTGGCTTCACTTACCCTAACGTCGGCAGGTCTTAGAAAGGTGGTTATCTATTTAATAAGTTAACCCAGGGTTCATCAATCTAGGTAGAAGCATGTTCATATAAAAAGGGTGATTTTGGCAGCTTCTGACCAATCACAGCTGTAGACAGGCCTACTGACAGCTTAGCCCTGGACTTAAAACTACAATCATGGAAAAATATAAAGAGGTAAAACACAGAATACAGACCAACAGCAACACAGCTGCTGCAGACAAATCAGCGGTATCAGTGTCTATAACAGGACAAGCACAGTGCAGCGGTGTAGTATTGAAAACACACTGTAGGAATGCTGGAAAAGATCGACTATATTAGGTTTAACCTATTTGAAGACCAGACAGAGTTCTGGTAAAAATGCAGACTGTGTAAGTAAACAAACTTATCAGCACGTATCATCTCTTTTATTTATACGTGGGATGTATTAATCTGATGGATTACAAACGTAATTTCATTGGGGGCATCCACTGAAGCTGCTTGTCTGAATCATGACATCGGTGAGCGTTGTCATTTTTACACTGCGTAAATTTGAAAACACACTTTGAAAAAATTGCTAAAAACAGACATTTGCTTGCCGATGTCAAAGCTTTTAGCTCGGTGGTAAGTTGAGGAATCAAACGTGGTTGGATTTAAGACATCATTATTCACAAAACATAGACTACATGCTTATTCTTTCACCTGCAGCTGCAGTGAAATTTAATCGTCTGGGTATAAAAACAATAAACACAAAATACTGGTGGTGGCTAATTGTACCCCTCAGCTTCCTAGTAGATATGGTATGAATTTCAAAATTCTACATCACCTTGTTTTCAAGTTATTGCATTTACAATGCAAGAAAACTTGATCTCTTACCTATGACCTTGAGGCCAAAGTCAATGAGATTCAAACTCGATCAAGATTTTTAGTAGATACACCTATGGTATCCATTTGAAACTCCTAGGTTGCTTCTTTTTAGAGTTATCACATTCACAAACTTGGGTGTCCATGTTGTGTGCTCGCCCACCCGGCAGGTTAAAAATTCTATTCAAGCCACGGCTTACATCATGTGTTCTATGATCTAAGCGTCAATGTAGAACAATAAAAGTGTTATAAAATTATTTGTAGAAAACAGGGGAAAAAAAACATCAAGGAACAAAGTTGTGTCCAAGAATCTATATTTACTACTGACGCTCACCAGAAAAACAGACGCGCGCAACTTTTGACCCTCCAGAAATGCATGAATAAAAGTCTGAAGGAATGGCGATGGCATTTTGCAAAGATCTGATTGGTCGGTGGGTGCTGATTTCAGACCTGCTTATATCTAATCTCGAGGAGGAGGAGGATCATGTATGAGGTGCTGTGACTGCTGTGGCTGTGGTATACAGTGTATACCTGACTGTACGTGGTAACAAAGTTAACTTGGCAATGATCAAACTATCAACAGCTGCAGGAAGCTTATTAAACACCCCCCATCGCAGAGCTTGGCCTGTAACAGGCTGGTGACCTGTCCAGGGTATATATAACACACCTGTTGTCCTAAAATATGTCAGCTTGAATAGTCAAATTTGCACCGACAGAAACAAGTCTGGGTGCTTTTAGAAGTGAGAGTCAAGGGAAGTCTTCTTTTTCAAGTTAACATTTGAATAAAAATGCATGAAAAATGTTACTTACTACACTTTTAAATATTTACTTCTCCTCAAAAATTTTGGAATGTCTCATTGGAGTTGGGAGCTGGTTGCTGCCTTATAGGATGTGCATTTGTAATAGCACTTGATCTCTTTATAAACTTGCAATAAAATGACGAGTTCAGAAGTGGCATGCTCTGAGCTTTATATCATCTGAAGCTGCAGTGCAGCACTGTGATATAGTGGCATTCTTTAAGGTATTTATGGAGCCCATAGATAACTCACCAAACAGGCTCTGTGCTGAGTTTACTTAAGCTACATCAAGCTATACACGTCAGCCATACTTTTTGTTCTCTTTGTCAGGCCACTCTTACCATTGTGACGACCGCTTTCCCCATCTCGTTAAACTAAATGCGCCTGAACTGAAGTCCTGAATGTTTGCTGTTTTATTTTGAAGGAGATCAGAAGTCGACTCATCTCCTTTCATCCTTCATACTTGCACTGCCTAAAGGGAAGGAATTTGAGTTTCACAGAGTTTGGTTCACCATAGATAGTTAGGTGAGTTTAATGGAGGTTGAGATCACACAGCCTCCTTGGTGAATCTGGAAACTACTAGGAGGAGCTCGAGGAAATAATGTAGATGTACATGGGTTACCACGTCCATAATTATGAAACGCAGCTTTCCTAATTATGCCGTGATTATAAGATTTTAAGCTCTTGTGCAATTAAATGTCTTCATTTTCACTCCAGGAACTAATTTGCACATTTTCTAGTTCTAGTTCTGCAGTGCTCATGAAGTTCTTTTTATTTACCAAACTGTCTAGCTCTGCAACTAAATGAATTATATTTTAATGTTTAATTGGCCATTGAAAAATTGTCTGTCAGGGCTAAGTAAAGGACACACTGGTGGTGTATAGTTTCATCTACAACCAGAAGAGAAACATCAAATATTCTTCTTCTGAGGGGTGCAAACTAAAACCACAACACTAGTGTTTAAGCAAAGAAATGTGCAATAATTTGACATCATGTGATCGCCAGATAATTAGTCCATTGCATCATAAGCAAGAGGAACATGACTTAAACTAATAACTCACCAAAACCCTCGTGATATTTTCTGTATAAGACAGTCATCATTGATTTAATGCTTTAATTACCGAATGCTTCTTTGTGATTATTGCTTTCCCAATTGGTGTTAAAGTTAATTTCCTTAATGTATTAAAATACAAGGTTAAGGTTTTCAGAATATCTAATTATAACTCTTTTATATGCTAATATATGCAGCAAGGCTGTCAAAAAACCTTATTGCATCATGTTTATTTGAATGAACCACACGTCATTTTTTGCACAGTGCAAGCATGGAAGGGAAACCGAATTTATTAATTTATTATTCATGACCACAGAAAACACCAAAACAAACTTTTTCTGCAATGTTCCATCTTAGAAGAAGCTGTAAAAGGGTTGACAGCCACACTATTACTTATTATTCTCAATGAAAGGTAAAGGGTCACATGATAACACCCATATATATTCTTCTGCTGATTAATTAGGAGGGGCTTGAGCCTATTCCAGCTGTCAGAGGTTGAAAGATAGGTTACACCATGGGCAGATTTCCAGCTGATTTTAAAGGTACTTTTTGTAATGAGCGCAATGAATTTGTAATACAATATTTTCACCACCAGGGGAGAGAATTTTACCATGTGGGTTCATTAATTTGTTTTCTTTTTTCACCCCTTTAGTCTTACTTCCATTACCTGCAGATGCTTAGTGTTCAACTGGGATGTTATTGAAAATTTTCCTGGTTAAATTAAGTTTAAACAAATAAAGATTTTTTTCTCACTGCACTGTCTTGTGCTACAAAGAATTCATGTTCAGTTATATCAACTTTAGCGTAGTACAGAAATCATGTTTTGGATATGAAGTCACAGCAGCAGTTTCCTCACATTTTGTTGACGGTTGTAATCTCTTTGGAGAAAAAGGAAATGTCCATTTTATGCAATTGTTTTGCATGACTAGTAAAATTAATTTTTGGAAAACGCCAGCTGACACAGACAGGAAATGCGCGAGTAAGAAACACAAGGAAGCAAACTGGGGAATCACCGCTGATGGCATTTGTGTCCATGTAGTTCGTGTACTAACCGCTTGGCTATCAGCTCCCCAAGTAGTGATTTGGTAAACTTATTATGTTTGTCTATACATTTAACCATTTTTATTCCATATGAATGAATTTGGCTGTTAATAACTTGGATACTGAAAAACTTATGAGCCTAGAAAGGTACTAATAGATCCATATTGAGATGGAGGCAGATAGACGGAGATAGAGAGGGAGAGAGGAAGATGAAGTGAAGCTAAGCCGGGCTCCGAGGGCCGGCCAGTGATTTAAGGGATGGGAGGGATGAACACCAGCCACTGAGGGACTAGTGTCTATCTGTGCGAGTCCATGTGAAAGCGGGGCTGAGGAAAAAGCTCAGAAACAAGAACCCACTGTCACGGTATCTTAGCAACCGTCTCAGTCTCCCAGGTGACAGGGACTGACATCATTTCCTGTTGGTTAGTGTGTACACACAGTGTCCACGTTCTTTGGGGGGTGGGGGGACTGCATAAACTGACATATGTCATTAAACATATGTGAGAGACTGAAAAGTTCAGGTGCGTCATTCTCCCTTTTCTCTCAGCGCCCGTGCCACCACGAGGTGCACAACAGGCCCGTGTTTGTCGATGTACAGGACTTAACTCGCATGCAATAGAACTGATGCGAAAGCAGACTGTGGGCATATATGTGGAGTCCGTGCCATGTGCGCATGCGGCCAGCCTGTTTGTACGTTATGCCAAGGGAAACATGGCCAACTGATGCCATCTGGTAGGACTACTTGGCACGAGGAGACTCTCTATGGTTCCACAACATATTGGAGTAGTTAAAATTAACACTGTGACACTATTTGGCAGAAAAAGACACCGAACTATCTATTACTGTGTCTATTTCAGTCTCACTCTCTCCCACCTTAAGAGTCCAAGCGGCGTTCACACGGGGGTGGTGGTAGGAGTGCGGACTCATCAACAACAAAACCTCTTTGTAATCACAAACAACTTGGTCTTATACGATGTTTACCTTTATTTCATCTCCATAAAACAACATGATCAATAATTAAAAAAAAATCTTAATTTAAAAAAACAAAACAAAAAAACACAGGTTTCCATTTCAATGATAAAACTTAGTATAATTTCTAGAAGCATGATAGCTTGTTCTATCCTGTGTGTAGTATGGGGGATTAGCGTGCTGATGGTTTGAACATTTACATGAAAAACTAATGCTCACATTGTGTGCCCCTAATTAACTTCAGCGACTCAGTCCTGTAATTTAAAAAAAAAAATAAAAAAAAATGTTTATGACTTGTTTCCTAATTACGTTGAACATTTGTAGGATTAAAGCGACAGAGCAGACATATGTGTCGAAACTGAAAAATGGCTGCCCAGATTCAAATCAAAAGCCCAGTTCCATCAGATAAGATCCATGAGGACTTCATCCTCCATCATGCTCGAGACCTGTGGCATCCCGGGCTGCGGGACGGCTCCTCTCTGAGCTCCAGACATCATCATCTGACCTGGGATGGGAAGAAAGGATAAGACAGTTTCTGGAAACGCTTTAAAAATCGAAGCAGAGAGAAAAAGTTAAGAGTTTAAAGCAGGATAGTGAGAACTAATATGCTGCGGCACTGCATTTGTTCTCCTTTTTACAGAGACCTACTTTAGAGACACTTTGTTTGAGATAAGTAAACATCAAGGTACTTACTACTGTGTACAGTGAGCTAAAATGTTTATGCGCTGCAATAAAATGTATTGGCTCAGACATGCAGGATTTCGAAGCCAAGTGCTTCCGTTTTATTTTTTCTCAAAGTAAAACATGAACAACAAACCACAGGCAATCGCAGACAAAGATTATGTATATGGAGCCATTTCTATCATCAGGGAAATCTTTGACACCCCCATCCACGTGCACTGCCTGATGGCACTGACAGTGTTCAGACTGGGACGACTGCACAGCGGCTGTGTTTTCTGTTGCAAGCGTAGCTTTGTTTTTGTTTGTTTTTCTGATTACTTTCAGTACGTGCATATCAAACCACAAAGCAAACCAGTGACTAAAATCAATCCATACTCTCAGAGGGTGTAACAAGTGTTGGATTTCAGTACTCTTAAAAAAGAAAAGCCACGTCTACTCTGCACTTTTTCAAACGCAACACATTTAATTTATTTACTCCCTATAGAAAGTAATTTGTTACCCCAAACACTAGATTACGATAGTGTTTTGTGTAATTTCGAGTCAATAATAAAGCACTAAACCTCTACAGTAAATTACAAATTCATAAAAACACAAATACTTCTGTCAAAAAAAAAAAAGAAAAAAAAAGTCATTTATATTGTTATTTATTAGGCAAATAATAAACTGAATTCACGAGCCGGCACACTACACTTCTCTGAGATAGAAAACTAATAATTTAAAAAAAAAAAAAATTTCTGCTTTTTGTAGGTCAGTAAAATTGCAAATTCATGAATACAAACAATAATTCTGTTTGGGCAATTAAAAAGAATAATGGATTAACCATTGTAGAAACATAAATGATATTGGTAATTACCAATATTGTTCATTTAGGGCAGCCGTTAGGGCTGTTCGATATAACGATATATATCGGCTGATGATATGAAAATGTCTATCGTTTCATATTATGCTATCGTTTGTTTTGTGGTGTCATAAAATAAACTGTTTACGGCAATATTTTTCCATAGTTTTGATGGTTACTGTAGAATTCCTTTAAGTTCTCTCTTTCTCTTATACTTAATATAGCCACACTACGGACGGACAAGCCACTGTTTTCAAGCGTTGGCGTTAGCAACAATGACGGTAAAATCATCGCGTGGCTCTGCCGTCCACTTGTTTATTTTCCACATAGACCTTTCACAATAAAGCTGAAGATTCTGTCCTGATTTTTCAAAATAAACTGAATCACGTGAAATACTATGCAGAACGTTTACGGACGAGAAGCTAAAAAGAGCCGCCAGGTGCTAAAAAATAAACCTTAGAACAGCCTTTTCCCCGCAGCATGCCGTGTAATAAATACTCAAAGAAAATTGCGGCCGTTTCAACTTATGTAACACCCGACTCCAGGTACACGCCGCCCAGCTGAAAATACTTCACGCGAGTCGAGTTGCCTGAGATTCACAAAATGTTAAATTTTTGTGATATATATCGTTGTCGGGACGATAAATGTCTTATATCGGGATATGAGATTTTGGTCATATCGCACAGCCCTACCAGCTGTGGCATAAACATTACACTGCATGGAAGACAATGGACATATCCCTATAAAGCATGATCCAAAAAGCCTGTTCATCTCACAGCTTCACATCATAAAAGGAACATTTCAGAAGCAGAACATTTAATCTCTACTGGGTCTTTTATTTTTAAAAATGGCCAGATTCTCCATGTTGCGGCTCAGACTTTCTGCCCTCCTCATCAACCTTTTGAGTCACGCCACTTCCTACCAAAATTTAACATCGTTTTACCTCTGCCAAGAAGATTATGTAATTAACTTTCTGGAGTCTATCCAGATGTTTTTCCGGGTATCTTGTGAAGTATTCTATTGCCAGACATGATATAATTGGACATCTCTAGTCTTATTTTCACAAAAACACATCAAATTGCATTAAGAAAAATGAAGCACACGTTCATCCTGTTTGAACTTCTATCATAAAAACATATCATATGAACTAACGTGGACCCAGAAATCCTTCTGGTTCCATGGGCTCAGCTCATGCGTGGCATTGAGGGAATTTTCAGGCTCAGCAGAGGCTGACTGCTCTTGTTTTTTTAAGCAATGAAAACATTTAAAGTTTGAAATCAATAGATTAATGCACCAGAACATTTCAATCAATGTGCACAAAAATAAAATGTCACGAATCAAAATTTGCCCAGTACACACAAACACACACTTGAATGAAATCTTCAACTTTAACAAGTCCATGAACTTTTGTTAGATACAGATGGCTGCTTTGGTGGCTTTAAAATTTGCTTTGAAAATAAAAGTCTGCAGAAATATCTTTAATGGAATAAAACAAGAATTGCTAACTTGTTGTCAGTTTCTAGAAATGTGACCTTTAAAAGTTATTATTTTCTTTAGATGTCAAGCTTAATATCCTTCAATGAGCACATTTCCTGACCCGTATTCTAAATGTCTACTTGAGTCAAATATTAGTGAACTCTTTCCATCTCTCTGTGGGATGCTTGCTGACCTGTCATGGGTTGCCTCCACTGGCTCTGCATTTGAGCCCCACTTCCTGGGGCCTGGTGGACCATCTGTTGTCCCAAACCTTGGTGAGACATCATGCTTGGCATGTGAGACACCCCACCCTGCTGCAAGGACAGAGACACACAACAGTTTCAGAATCAAGCATTTACTACAAGGTAATTCATTCGAACAGCTGACTGGTGCACTCTTACTGGCTGCTGTTGGCTGAGAAGGAGACTGCGAAGCTGTGGATTGGCTCCTGGATTTGTGAGGCGAAGGATGGGACCCTGGGGCGGGGCTTGTCCGCTAGTCGGAACTTGATTAGGTGGAGCGCCACTGACGGGCGGCTGTTGATTGGTTGGTCCGGCAGCTCTCATTGTCATCTGAAGGAACGCCACACAGTTTAAGAGTTAAGCCTAAATATTAATTAGAGTAATCACAAACACTGCTATTTTTGAAAGCAATGCTACAGTTAATAGCAGCTGCAGTGGTGTGACAAATTAGAATTCAACATTGTCACATACAAAAAAAAGCAGTGTTTGTGCAGGCTCACTGAGCACTCACTTGGTTCAAGTGAAGAAAAAGAAAAGTTAAACTTGACCTGCACTTATTCTAAAAATGGAAAAATAAGATAAGTTCTGGCTCTCCAAATTACTGGGTGGATGACCCATAATCTCAGTTTACACACTTGGGGTACCTTAAATATGATCCCCAGCCAACTACAAATACAAGGAGTTATTGGAGTCTGATATTGGCGACTACAGTCTAAAAACCTTCAGATGACAATAAAAGATCAATTTCATTAAATTACACAAACATATGCATGCATGTCATCAGTTTAATGTATTATTTAGCATCAAGGGCATGCGGTCTCAGACGTACTCAACAGGAACTTAAAACATCAGCACACATGCTGTGACAGGAAATTAGCAAGCAGCTGAAAAATGAAGCAATTATGGAATGTGCAGTTCCTCTAGTGGCCACATGAGGCTGGCTCCAAAGGTTGTTAAGATACAAAGAAACAGCACTAAAACCAGCCTTGCTTAGCATGAATAGCATGAATCACTCCTGGCTCAGAAAAACTGACAAAGCTAAAAATTAGGCCTCAAATTTGAGTCTAAAACCAACAGGTGACGTCAACCTCAAATTTTTTTTTTTTTTTTTTTTTTTTTTTTTTTTTTTTTTTTTTTAAATATAGTCCATGTAAATTAGCTACACACCAGGCTGATGCTGAGCAATTGGTTGAGAGAAATAGCTATCAACATTTTCACACATAAATGTAAGAGAAATCATAAAAGAATCAGGTTGGGGGAAATTCCACAGTCGTCACAATGTAGGAAAAAGTCCTCTGCAGAGATTCACTCTACTGGATATACTCCATGTGGTTTAAGTGAGGGAGCCTCATTGCATTTTTGAATTCTCATGTACTGTATGAGCAAAATTATTTGGTCACACCTCTTAATCTTTGAATTTGAGAGTTTTCACTGGAAAGGGAAAGCATTTAGGAGCTATAGTAATTCAGCCACAAAGTCCCAGACAAGATTACAATGTGTTGTGTAGGTGGCCAAGGACGTTTGTCCATGTAGTGTATGTTGGATAATGTTGCAGCACGTGTGAAAAAGGTTGAATACAAGATTCCTGACACCGTCAAACAAATGAATGTTTCTTGATTTTCAGGACAAGAGATGCAATTGTAAGGTAGCTTTGAATGAAGACACAAGGAGCTTATTATACTATATATTGTATTATAATCGATGTAGCTCAGTAAGACCTACAACTGAATTCTAATATTATAATTATAAGCCCTTGTGAACAACGTAAATACATGTTGGTTAAGTTGAGAGCTACTTTGGGTCTCACCATGTTGTTCTGTCTCTGTTGCTCCTCCATCATAGAGACCTGACTAACAGGGGGCATGCCCACCACCACAGACTGGTCAGATCAGAAGAAGGAGGGAGGGGGAGTGGAGAAGAGTGGTGGAAGTGTGAGGAAAAAAAAAAGAAAAAAAAGAAAAAACAGTGGAGGAAAGAGTTAGCAGCAACGCATGCAGAAATCCCAGGCAGTTCAGGTGTCAACATCAGGCAGTGCAGGAGGAATCTGATGAGGGAAAACGGGCAGACGAGCCAGCACAAAGAGGGTTCATTTATTTACCTGCTGCTGGACATTGCCGTGGGAAACTGGAATAGGACCTGGGGCTCTGTTGATGAAGTTCTGGTTGGGGGGGACCTGATTGGGCTGCATAGGTCCTGCTGCACTGTTTAACTGCTGAATAACCAGAGAAAGCAAGAAACTGCGGTTATTATAACATTTAACCATCTTTAACTGGTCTCCACTCCAACACTGCTCCATCTCTTTAGTATATGACTTGAATGACACCACTGTATTTCACACATCACACACACACACACACACACACACATATAAAAAAAATCCAACAAAAATCCAGAAAGAAAAAACAACTAATCCAAAAAAAAAAAAAAAAAAAAAAAAAAAAAAAAAAAAAATCCAAAAAGCGAGTCCACAGTTTAGGTTTATAGCTTCTACAAACTCCTACTTCCCTTTCTCCCTCCTCTTGGGAAAGCCCAGACATGTCTGCAACATCCAACCATGACTCATACAGCCTGTCTGCAGTTACATCACTCAGCAGCAGTACAGAAAAATAATTTTATTCACTGATTACATTTATCATAATATAACTTGATTGTAACCAAATTATTATTTGCATAATATATAGATTTGCATATATAGTTTTCTTGAAGTCTGTGTTACTTTAACAACAGTAAGGCTTTTATCTGTTATCCTTGGGTGGAGAGGGGTCTCTTTTAGAAAACTGACAAAGTTTAGATAATTTAATAAGAATGAAATCCATGGCAGACAGAATCTGTTTGCTGCATCTGAGAATCGTTGATTAATTTCTTGCAGCAGCACTCATAACCTTAAATGCAGATTTAACAGCATTACAAGCAGACGCTCAGGTAATTTCTGAGGAAAGCAAATCATGGCAGACATAATCTGTCAGCTACGAATGCAAATCACTGGTGAGTTTCCTCTCCCACAGCCACTAATTCAAACCTGCAATTTTGCACTGCGGTTCAGATCGTTTAAAAGTTATTTAGCCCGGGTCCTCCAGAAACAAAGTCTCTTGGCCCTCTCCTAACCCAGTCCTCCACAAGCTGGCTATGTGACAACAACCAGCACTCCACAGCGCTACTGTATCACTGGATCTAGACTGGATTCTGACTTAGAGATGTAGCTTTGCAAATTGTACTAACCACAATTATTACTGCTAAGACACAACATCAGTGCCGTGAACCTAACCTATCTTACAACGGTCCCAGCTCTAACTTCCTGTAAGTGTGTGAACAACCCAAATCGTTCTACACAATGATGAGGAGACAACTTCAAATGGATCAATGCTGCTATCAGCACATGGCTGTTACAGACCAGTCAATCCTTGTGTTAGTTTTTCTGACACCTCTTGCTTAAAACCAGAAACGTCAGAAAGCTTCTGAGGGTATATTTATTGTGAAAATTGCGCTCAAGTGACCTGTGGCCTTTCTGTTCCATTGAAGGTTTCTGCACTCTCTGAGCTTGCCCTAGGACACCTGTGTTACAGTGTGACAGGTGAACTGCAGCAGTCAGTCCTTCCACCTGTCATCAGCTAGAAAAGAAAAATAAAAACAAATCGTCGTTTGTTTTTGTAAGCATTCCACTGCATAACTGTCAAAACTGCCAAAAATAAATATATAAATATGCTGTTTTGTTATACTTATTGTGCAAATGGAAATGAAAAAAAGTCCAAATTTAAGTGAATGGATCTTGAATTGAAAACTGCTAAATGTTACAAATATTCAAGCGGCTAAAATTGCTTTTTATTCCCAAATGCAAAATCCAATTAACAAACTGAAGATCAAAATCTGATTAGTGCCCAGATGAAAAATAATGCTTCTCTTCTGCTAATAGGAAGAGCACTGTTCAATCTACCATTCTGTCTTTGCTTCCTTTTGATAATCATGTATATGCATCTCCGATCCTCACCCTAAAAGCAAACCACATCTGTGTATGCACAACGTAAAGGAGAGCTGATCCTCTTTCACCAGCACCGGATATCCACTTTGTTATGTGTAAACTATGGCTAAATCTTTAAAGTGTGGGATGTCAAATATTATAATGATATCATGAACGTCACACGATCAAAGTGAAACAGTTCTTACTTTACTGAAACAAGTGGATTTAAAGTTAAACGATTTAGCTTATCTTCTTTTTAAACATTAACACAGGGAGAGTTAAATAGTAGCTACAAAAAATAAACTAGTTTCAACAGTGTTTACCTAAAAGTGTCACATTGAGACAATCCTAAAGCTGCTGTTAAAAGAAGAAAAGAAAAAAAAATGTAACACACTTGCTGAATCTGTGTGTGATTGTGCCTACTCAAAACGTGGCTGTGCAGATTGGGCAGATTGTGGGTTGCAGCATTCTGGAGAACTGCTCATCCAAACAAAATGAGTGAGTGATTCAAGTCTTTTGTCAGAGGAATATGAAGGCCAAAGTAAACAAAAACAAATAAAAAACCATGGCCAGTTATTTTTGTAAGAGTCAGTTTGAGTGTTGGGCCCTCTTTTTAAGCCAGCTCTTCTTTTTAACACTCCTTCAAAGGCCTGTTTGCAGGTTAATTCTTGGTTCTCGGGTTAAAGCTCGAAGTACATTAGGGTCAAGGTGACAGTTTGGCAAAATTAACTTGGCTTGGGGACTGTTAATGCCAATGGCTCTCTAAAATAAAGCAAACAATCATCTCTCTGTGTGTTTCCCCAACCCCCACACACACACACAGTGGCTACAGTCACTCTGGGGGAAACACTAAGAACAGAGAACAACTTTTAGCCAAAATATGAGAACCGCCAAATCCAATCTACCTCAAACTCAACACAGCACTTACTGGGTCCCCAGCAGCACATCCACTGAGACTGACGGGGTTCTGAACGGTTGTCCAGGCACATGAAGAGCAGACAGATTTCTTGATCATTAGTACAACTGTTTTTGCACCACTTTAAGTGAAAGAAAGTTGTGTGTATTTGTGTCTTGATCCATGCTCATCTGTTCATCTGGGTGTAGAGTTTTCAGTGGGAGAAATGTTTCGTCAATCACCCAAGTGACTTCCTCAGGCTACGCCCACACTAGCCCGGGTAGATTTGAAAACTGCGTTTACGTCTGAAAACGCTCCACGTCCACACTAGCATTTTCAGTCGTTTTCACAGAGTTGTGCGTCCACGTTGAAATGGCCCAAAACGCTTACGTTCCAGTGCTGCGCATGCGCAAAAGCGAGTGAGAATTAAAGAATTTGAAGAAAAGCTATCTGGAGCATGTACAAACTGATATTAATCTTTTTTAGAGCAATCAAAACAACTGCTGTATAATGCACTACGCCATCTTTAATTGGTCACATGACTGCATCACATGACTAAAATGTGTCATCGTTTTAGAAAGTCTGCGTTTTCGAGAGCATTTCTAAAACGCCGTCTCAGTGTGGACGGAAGGCCAAAACGGAGAGAAAACGCATTAGTGTGGACGCAGCCTCAGCCAACTGCATGTTTCCCCAAGCTTATAAACAGTACATCTGCATAATGACTGAAACTAGCACCACCAACGAACATGGGCTGTGAGGTCAGGAAAAAAAGAAATGCAAATGGTCATAAGTACCATTCACAGAGAGTTGGGGAATGGTGCTTACTTGTATGTTTTGTCCGGGCTCATACTTTCTAGAGCCTGTTAAAGTGGATTTTGATCTCAGTGAGATCGTGGCTCAAGAGTTGGGAGGTCGCCTTGTAATCGGAAGGTTGCCGGTTCGAGCCCCGGCTTGGACAGTCTCGGTCGTTGTGTCCTTGGGCAAGACACTTCACCCGTTGCCTACTGGTGGTGGTCAGAGGGCCCGGTGGCGCCAGTGTCCGGCAGCCTCGCCTCTGTCAGTGCGCCCCAGGGTGGCTGTGGCTACAATGTAGCTGCCATCACCTGTGTGTGAATGTGTGCGCTTTTCTAGTCCTTAGGGACTAGAAAAGCGCTATACAAATACAGGCCATTTACCATTTACCTGTTTAAATAAAGGATTCATTAAGTAAAGACTCACAAGATATAAAAGAGGAACTCTGAAACCCTGTTAATGTGTTCAGGACTTATGAAGCTTCATGTTAACTTCATCTGAACCTTTTGAGTATTTTATTTTATTTTTTTATATAAAATCGCAGAAGAAAGACTTCTTGTTACTTTGGAGTGGTCTGTGTGGCCTATCACAAAGACAGAAGAAATTAGTCCAGTCATCAATAACATACATATGAGTATGGGCATGTCACGATCGATTTTAATTTATTCCCTTTAAATAAGAACCTATCCAAACAAACAAAAAACCCATCTAGGCCAAATAAATCAATACTGTTTACAGGTTTCGATATTTTTATACTAATGCTATGAAACCATAATCCATATTTACAGAACTTCATATTTGCTATATGTAGTTGATGTTTACTGTGTTAACAATGCTGAAAGAGTGTGAAACCACATATTGACTTTCTTTGTACATGTGTGTGCACAGACGGGAAGCAAAAGCAAACACAGGACGATGATACACCAGCGGAGATTTAACTTCAAGCACCACCAGCTGAGGTGTTTGTTATTTTGGATTTCACGGTTTAAAACAAACTGAAGCCGCCAGCATCGTCTGGCGGGGTGGGGGATATCATATACAATATGCATCTCCAGTTAAACACAGCAACATGAAAAGAGGAAACTTGTTGCTGTTACTAAGAGAGAGTCTGAATAATTCACAAATATAGCACCTGAAATACTGAAGTAAAATGAACTGCAGTCAGTATCATCTGAGTTTTATCTGCAGAGTCCTGCACTTTAAACAGAAATCAGCCAAGACAGACTATTGCAATATGAGACGAGTGGTAGGTGCTTGAAAAGGCAGAATTTGAAACTGGCAGCGGTGCTCCTGAGTTAGCTGTGCTCTGCAGGTGCTGTGGTGTTTTGTGCGATTCTACACTAAGGGAGAGACGAGGAGGAATGAAGGGGGTGTTTCATCCCTCCTCCAAGCACAAATTATTAACCAGACACTGAGGGAGGAAAAAACTGTGATAGAAGATGGGGGGGGACAAACACCCCCCCCACCTTAACCCATCCATCTTGCTGAGTCTGAAGAAATCACCCTGGGATTGCACTAATGCAGGGTATGTTTTCTGACCAACAAAAGCAGTGCAACAAACAGCTTTAGGTCTTTTGAGGGAACTAACAAAACAGCTGCCTCTTTCTGTTCTACTGCCTCTGATTGATCTCCTGTCTTTAACCCACTAACCTGTGAAATCCTGGATCAAGGTTTAGGAGCTTGCATTGCTTTTAAGGGAAAAATATTTAATTTTGTCTTGCAGTGAACAGAACAAACTGCAATCTTGTTCCTAAAGAATGCCACTCCAGGGGTTTACACAGAGAAACCTTAACTACGGGTCCAAATTGAAATTTTAATTATGTTAAGATTGCTCTACCGCTTCACTATTAGTAATGCAGCACTGAATATGTGATGATACACAAGAGGCAGGAAAAAAAAAAAAATCTTCATTATAATTTCATGTCTACTGCCTAATCTAAATGCCCTGATGCTCACACACATACACGACTTCAAGTTACGTATAAGGCTTATGCGCATTCGCGAAGACATAAAATTAGCGGGGTGAGTAAACAAGCGCTATCATCGCTGATGACAGCAGACTGCGTGGAGAAATGTGATCCAACTCGTGTAAAACCGACAGCGGGCTTCATTTTTAAAGAGAGACACACTGCTTCTCTGGCTAGATGCTGCATTGTTTCAGTTACGCTGCACCTCTCCTCCCTGGATGCTACAAACTGGAGTACAACCCTGTGATGGAAAAGACAGCTAATCCAGAGGACACACTTTAAATCGCCCCGTCTCCGGCGATGAAGATGAGCAGAGAGGGAGAGTGAAATTTCCAAGTCATGTGGACAAAGCAGCAGTGTTTGTAACCTGTAATGAACTCTGCCACAGGAACAGGGAACCTTCGCCAGTGAGATTGAAGGCAAGGAGGTGGGAGGGCGGGCTTTGTCTCTAGACCTCCTCATCCCTGTCCATGAAGAGTGACACACACTTTGCCTCCTACAGCACGTCTTATGTAATGCTAACATCTAGACAGCCTGCAAAATTAACACCCCATCTTCTTTGCTTAAAGCTGAATTTCACAAGTTTACACTTTTCACATTATACAAAACATAGCACAGCAACTAGTGTGAATGTTTTGGTTTCACCTTGCTGTATAGCAAAATTACATTACCTCTTAAAGGTACCATAAAATAAGACAAGTTTTCATCTTTCATTAGTCTAAAGATTATTTATTTTTATTTTGATTATCAAGGTAAGAAAATGTGGAAAAAATGCTAATCACAGTTTTCAAGAGCTTTAAAATTCCTTCTCCTTTCCTCCTGAAGAAACCTTAAACCTGAGATGATTCACTCTTCTTCTGTACGGGACTGCCTGTATTTTGCACTACAAACCGGTGCCAGAGGTGGGGGTGCAGGTGCTCTAACTATGCTGGTGTATAAAATGCTAAAATCATAGCCTAGTGAGCTGCAATACGTTGGATGAGGGCTGTGGAGCAAATCAAGACCTGATTCAGAAAGAGAAGAACACAATCTAGCAATTTATAAATGTGAATCATCACGTTTCAACTTGAAAGGTCCACAAAAAATGTATTACTCATCTTTTCCTGGTAGTTTAATCATAGACTGCATATGTGCCTCTGCTTCCTGTCATTTCCCAAAAATGAAGCTAAAACCAAAGGAGGCTGCCATCTTTCATTTTTGGATGCCCAGTCCTGATTTAACGCGGAATGCCCAGACTTGACTCCACGCACCCGCCCCCAACATTTTTACAAGCCTCGCTGCTCCAGTGGTGATGGCCTCTGCTGTGACTGAAAGCCACTTACGCAGTGTTGGGAAGGTTACTTTTAAAATGTATTCCACTACAGAATACATGCCCCAAAATGAAGTTTGTAACACATTCAGTTACGTTACTCAGTGTGAGTAACGTATTCTGAATACTTTGGATTACTTAATATATTGTCATGCTTTTCTACAACTACATGAATGTACTATTGCTGTGTGATTTATTACCATTACTGAAGGTTACTCGCTACCGAGCTAACATTGTTAGGTTAGTTCATAGACTGCTCTTAGAACTATGCATGATTATTTGCAGCTAGCAGGTTAATAATGCTATCCATCAATTCTAACCGCCTGCAGTCTATGAACTAACCTCAGCTAACGCCAGCAAACAATGTTAGGTCGGTGGCGAGAAGCCTTCAGTAATAGTAATAAATCACACAGCAAAAGTACATTGAAGACACTGAAGTCACACATAGCCCAGGTAGCTAACACAACTAAAACAAGGTAATTGAACTAGGCTAATGGTTAAGTTCTTAATAAAAGAACTTACTTCCAGATGTTTCTTTAGATTGGAGGTCGATTCTTTGACTGCTGGTTCTGTTGTGCTGGCTTCGGGTCCATTGTGTAACTGACGCCACCAAAATTAACAGGACCCTTATATTAGAGCTTTTCATTTCGTGTTTTATTTGGGTTTCGGCAATGCGTGTAATTACCAAAATTTGAGAGGGGATAGCCTCACATATGAAACAGGAAAAGATCGCCCTGCAATCCATTTATTTCAACAAAGTAACTGCATACTACTAGTCAACTGTAACGGTATACAGTTCCTCATACATACAGTATGAGTTCCGTTACTCCCCAACACTGCTTACAACAAGGTAAAGATACTAACCAGCCACAAAGTCACACTGGACTATGCAATATCAAATGTCAACCCTCGAATATTTAGAACACGTACACTTACTGCCTCCTCCCCCTTTACAAGTCTCAAAAAGCAGAAAAACTGCTACACTTAGCAACGGCAATAATGCCTCCAATAGTGGAGGATCTTTTCTTTTAAAATATGAATACAAATTATGAGTTCATACCACCACTGAATCTTATGTGGTAAACATAATTATCCCTGCCACACACACACAGTTGTGATATCAGTCAGCAGCTGCACAGTGTCTCCTCCTCCTCTCTCGTGCTGGCAGTTTGATAACTACAGAGGAGCCAGAAAAAAAAAAAAAAAAAAAAAAAAAAAAGGTTTTAGAAATTCTTTTTTTCTAATTTACCAACTAATCTCAAGATCATGTTGCCTGTCCTCTTTGTTTTCAGACAGTCTCAATAACAAACATGAGAAGTGCTTGATTCCTAAAAATCATCCCAAAAAACACATGTGCAATGTGCTTTTAATGAACAAGAGTGAAATGAAGGTGCAGGAGTTTACAAATTAATTTTTTCACTGACGTGAACAGGTGACGCATGCACGTTTAAGTAAGTTAGTTCCACAAGCTTAAGAAACAAAAGCAGCCTGATATCAGACGTAACAAGCACTTCATTGCACTCTGACTGTCGTGTCTGGAGCCAAGCAAACACAACACAACAGAAGAGGAAATTGTGCTTATATATTCACTGGCCAATTTATTAGTTACAACTTGCTAGCACTGGGTTGGACCCCGTTTTGCCTTCAGAATTGCTTTAATGCTTTGTGGCACAGATTCAACGAGGTGCTTGAAAATTTTCTGAGATTTTGCTGCATATTGACAGCGTCACGGCATCACACAGTTGCTGCAGATTCGTCAGCTGCACATTCGTGATACGAATCTCCCAATCCACCAAATCCCAAAGGACTCTACGGGATTGATTTCTGCTGACTGGAGGCCATTTAAGCACAGTAAACTGACTGCAATGTTTGCTGGAAGCAGCCATCAGAAGATGGGTGCAGTGTGGTCACAAAAGGATGGACACGGTCAGCAAAAGGTATCATCTGGTGTTGCTAAACAACACTAAACTGGCACTGAGAGGTACAAAGTGTGCCAAGAAAATATCCCCTACAACAGTACGCCACCACCACATACCGGAGTGGTTAACACAAGGCAGGATAGAGCCATGCTTTCATCTTATTTTGTGCCAAATTTCAACCCTTCCACACCGACATCAAAGCACAACTTGACTAATTAGAGCAGGCAATGTTTGTCCAGTCTTATATAACTTTGGTTCCCTGCTCTTAGCTGACGGGACTCGGTGTGGTCTTCTGCTGCTGCTGTAGACCACCTGCTTCAAGGTTTTCTCTGTTCTGCCTACAGATAAGCTTATCAGTATGTTACTGTTCCAGTCGTATCAGCTTGAGGCACTCTACTCATTCTCCTCTCACTTTTGACATCACCAAGGTATTTTCACCTAGTGAACTTCCACTCGCTGGATATTTTCTTTTTCTGACCACTCTCAGAAGTTTCTGAAATACCCTGACCACACCATGTAGTACCAACAATCATGCCACATACAGTCACTTGCATCACCTTTCTTCTTCATTCTGATGCTCTGTTTGAACTTCAGCAGGTTGTCCTGACTGTGCCTACATGCATAAATGCACCGAGTTGTTGCAATGTGGTTGGCTGAATAGACATTTGCATTAACAAGCAGTTGAACATGAGTACCTTATAAATTGGCCGGTGAGTGTCTGTTGACTCAGCAGGGCTAATATTAAATGAGGAAAGTGGATAATTTTCCGTCATTGTTAGAAAAAAAAAAAAACAACAAAGAAAGGGAAACATTTGAATGTGCTATTTATAGGCTATTATGCAATAGCGTTAGTGGTCTGGCCCACTCAAGATTAAATTGGACTGCTTGTGGCCCGTGAGCTAAAATGTGCTGGGTACACCTGAATTAAACGAAAGCTGGAAAGATTTGGACTATTATTCCTGAAGGCTTTTGTATTCATGGTTTCTGTATTTATGGTCCCATATAAGTGCATTATTTGCCGTCAGATTTAAGCATACCTCCAAACTCCATTTAGACAAAAAAAAACAAAAAAAAAAAAAACACACACACTAAATCAATATATGAAATTCAGCTGTTTGGTCTTTGCTTACCATGCTGGTTCAGTTTTGAGTGTTTCACTCTTAATAATTGATGCCCAACAATGGTTTTCCCCTCTGTGACTTTGATTTAATATGAATATTTGATGTTAAAGAGAAATATTTAATATTTGAAACTGAGTTTACAAGAGCTTTAAACTACGAAGAGACTAACAAAGTCAGAGCCAAATTCTGACAACCCTAAAAATACTTGGAAACAAACAAAGGTGTGATAGTTTCATCACACACACACACACACACACACACACACACACACAGAGCTGAGTGAAGCACTTAATTTAGGGGCACTTAAACCCTTAATATTTGATGTTTTAGCCAGTTATTAATCATTAACGTGAAATAAACAATTAAAAAGCAGTAACTGTGCATTATCCCAGCATTTTGAAATAAACAAACAGCGCCGATTACTGCAGAGGCCATTGTGTTGTGGTTGAAGCAAATTCGACATAAAGAGCTTTTATGCTTCGCACCTATATTTGCCTTCAGTTAAGCAGCGATAATGAGGTGGGAGTGCAACAGTCAGCTAATGTTGCAGGAGGTAATGCCTGTAGTAGAGTGGCTGCTGTGAAGATACCAGGCTCACTAAATGAAATGTCAACAACAATGCAACTTAACGCCTTAAACAATGCACCTCAATTCCCTGTCCAATCTCTAAAATACCTCCTCATTATCACCTGCTTTTGGTCTCCCCGCTGCACATGTTTTCTACCACACTGAATCCTTCTTCCCACAAACTCCACTTCCACTCACCGCTCTGTGCTGCTGGACCTGCTTGTGGCTGGTGATGACCTGCCGGATGCCATTGACGAAGCCACTCTGGTCGTTGGGGATGAGGCCCATGAATATTCTCTTCTTGGATGAGTAAAGCAGCATCAGCACCCGCACTTCACAGGGCGAGGTAGTGTGGGGGAAGTGGACGCAGCCAGCCTGCAGAGGGTCACAGGGCAGATTAAGACCCTGACATGGGACACTGTTGTAATTATGTGATGGGCTCCGGCTTGGGGACATAACCTTCTCCTAAGCTCCTTTGCCCAATCAAACATGCCAGTTTTATAAAGTGAATGCAAATGATATTAATTCACACTGTTCTTTCCCTGGGCTGCAAATCAAATTTAGGCAAAGAGGTAGAGCTCAGCTGGACCGAATGCCATTAATGCCTCCGCTATTTCTCAAAGGTACCAGCAGATTAAAAATAAACCACACTAACAAAAGTCCTATCATTATGCTACCCCTTTGGAAAAGGATCACAACTAAAAGCTTTTTTCTTTTGCTTAAACTGATGACAAATAATGTTGTAAAATGATGTTGAGCTTTAAAAGAAAGAGTGGCCTAGAACCCCCTCTAGAGTCTTCACCATAAAACTGCAACACAGGTTCACGCTCAGTCCATCTACTGGGTAGAGGTGGAACCTGCACGCAATTTGCACTCATGCAAAATAAATTGAGGTATGCTGAATGATGGACAAGAGCGGGTACAAGCAGAGGACACACATTCCAGGTTCAGAGGAAGGCAGAGGGAGCTCGAAAACTTACAAAACCATTGGCCATAATGCGGTACAGGCCTTTCAACGACTCCACGTCTTTGTTCGTGAAGAGAAACTGAACCATCCGAGAGTTTCTAAAAAGGTGACCTAAGGTTGTCTACGGAGAGAGCAGGCGAGATATGCATCATTCATAAAGGCATCCCTGTTGCACATAAACAAAAGAAAACAGTATAAACACACGGTCTCACCAGCAACTGCTGTGGAATTAGCTGCATAATGAGCTTCTGTGGCCACTGGTCTGTGTTTCTGTTTAGAGACAAACGTGCATAGTCACGGTGTGAACAAAAACATTTCACCACTTTTAACGTCCAGGGTGTCTGATGAGCTACTCACAGATTTTCTCCTGGGTTGACGTGCACCTGACATGGCAGGGATCGCGTCAGCTTGGTGGCCGAATCCATGGATGAGGCTTTAGGTTTCTGCATGGGTTAACATAGAGGGGCGAGTGTGAGACAAAAAGAAGAGGGGAATTTAGAAAATTTTCTTTAAAGAAGTCATCTAGAAGGGCACAGAAAACATTACTTAAAGCTCACAGAAAGCTTATTCCAAGACATTCGTGTGATCTTTCAAACCATGGCCGACTCTCTTAAACCAAAATTGAAATACAGAGTAGGCAGACTGGATTTAGCTAAACTGTGAAAGTTCTTGTGGCTGAGCACATTATGTATTAAGTTTAGTGTGGACACGCAGAACAAAGAAATCAGTAAGAGTGCAGAGAGAACAAATATATTTTTAACACTTTTATATAAGAATTCGCACCTCTAGCCCAACTTCAAAATAGACCTGATGGTGTGTTCTTACTGTCCCTGAGAAAACAACTGAAAAAGCCCAAGTTCAGCCTGCAGAGTGGACAAGATTTTTACTCTTTCACAAATAATTAAAGGGAACTGGGAATTTTCTATTTTGGTCTGCATTTTAAGCCTGGGAAGAAGTGCATAGTTGCAGCCAGTTTATGGGGTTCGTTGTCGATAAAGCTGTTACAATATTAGATGTTCACTATACAGCTATGATGGCCAAAATAATTTATATCAACTAGAACAGCTTTTGAAATCTGGGAAAAGAAATGAGTGAACAATAACATAATTTTATAAGTCACATGAACTTTTAATCTTAATTATTGTGGTCTTTTGCAAATGAAATACACTCAAAGCCTAAAACGCTCAGCACATTATTCTTGCACTCAGCCAAAGTAGCTTTGCAAGATTCAGTTCAAAATCATTCTTATTTATCGTTTTCTGGGCTTTCAACCTAACAGATGATCCTCTATATTAAAGAAAAAAAAAGCAGCTCTTTCCCTTCTGTGTAAGACAGCTTTTTTCTGATTGGCTGCCACTTAAAAATACAAGGTCTGAACAGCAGATAGGTGGGACACCATATGAGGAATATCCACTCTCTCTGACATCATACAAAAAAATAAGGAAAAACATAATATACTCCCTTTAAGCACCCAAAGGCTAGTGCCACTGAGTTCTATATTTAGACAGAAAGAACAGATCTCTCTGAAAACAATCACTAAAGGCCAGAAAAAAAAAAAACAAGAAAAAAAAACAAGAAAAAAAAAAAAGTATATTTGATTTGTGTGTGAACACTGCCTTAACAGATTTTTCACCAGAGTCAGATCACTCAATTTTCAGACAGTCTGATACTGAGCATTTAGAGTGGTCTGAAGCAGAGCTTCAGGCTCACCAGGATTACGTGTACATATGCTGACCTCATTATTGAAACCATGCATTCAATGCTGCAATACAGCATAAAGTTAACCATAACTGTGCAAATTAAACAGACAGTTATGGTGCTGGAACATTTGCAGTATTATCACGTGTGTTACTACTAATAAATCATTAAATTCATTAATTGACTAATTAAAATATCAGATATTGTTAACACCAGAAAATCGGAACACTGTAAAATTTAGAAAAGTGACTGTTATGCAACTCTTTACTTATCAGCACACTCAACTCTCAATAATTTCAATGACTGTGATTGCAGTTCATAGGGCCCTAGTCAGTTGTTTTGTAGGCTTAAATACCTCACAGCTTATTCAGTTTGAGCAATGAACTCCCAAAAGAGTGTGCTTTGGAGTGGCACCGTTCCTATTTGGTGTGTAATGTTGCCGTTTTGGATGCGTTTGACCATCCAACATTCAATTTACACCAGAATGCTCTGATGGGTATCTGGGATTTCAAGTTGGCCTGGGAGCAATTGGAGAATATTGCTGAGGAAAAGGATCTGTGGGCTGCCCTGCTCAAGCCTCTGCCAGTGACCTCAATCAGAAAAAGCAATTTAAAGAAATGGATGGACTTTTAAGACCTAAACAAATTGTCAAGAATTAAAAGGAGAGGGGCGCTCTCTCCAAGCACATCACTGCAGCAATCCCACTGGGAACACTGCCAGCACTCGTCTTCAGCGCATCAATACACGATCAATGGTTAATCTATCACATATTAGTCAGGTCTACTATAGACCATTACAAATGTGTTGTGCTGCAGACAAATGGGTTATTTATCTCCAGGGCTTGCTAAGGTGGAGAAGAAAAGGAGCCAGGAATGTGGACAGTAACAAAACAATCTAATCTGCTTTAAATTACGGGTGGATTTAAAAAGTGTGTCAGTAAACCACAGCGGAAACCGCAAACACGCCACATTTTAGACGAGAAAAGCTTTCATAGAATAACAGATTGAAATTCAGCCAAAAACAGAACATACCATATTGATAACACTGTACTCCGAGCAAGCGCCACCCAAGTGTGCTGGCAGTCCTTGAGAGTTTTTATCAACAGCCATTTCTCCAAATGAATTTTAGTGTCTGCATTGTAATTATTCTCAACATTACAGATTGTGCCACAGAAGAATCACTTACAGAGCTGAAAGCCTGATGACTTAACTGCAGTAGGAGGCAGCAGATTAAGAGCAATGTTTCATGCTTCTAATTTGTCCACTCAGATCATTTGTGACGGTTTGTATTGTCATAGACAAGATTTAGATTCTCCAGAGCTTCTTCATTCTTATTCCTGTCCGTTTAACCGACTTGTATAATTTTGACAAACAGAAGATGGGGGCTGGAGTCGATGCAGGGAATTGATCCGAGTCTGTCCACTAAACACAAACACTGGAAGACCTCATGAGTGTCGCATAAAAGGCATTAACATCCATTTTCCTGGTTCAGCAATGCAACTGTAAACTGAATCGATTTGACCTTGGGCAAAAACCAATAGAAGTAGCACAATAAAATGATGTGCAATTAATCAAGCTGTACAATAATCAATGGCAGGTGGTTATTAAGACTTACTGCTGTGATAGGTCCTAGACAGCGGTAGGGCAAGTCTCAGACTGTGCTGGTTTTTATTCTAATCTAATACAGGCTGATTTACAGCAGGGACATCTAATTCACTTATTCTGAAGATAGTTTCAAAAAATACTTATCAATTACAAAAGGACAGAAAATGTAAAGCTGAGTCCAGGAGCCAGTTAGCTTAGCATTAGGAATGGAAACACAAGGAACCAGGTAACTTGTCTGTAGCCCCTCTGAAGCTTGCAAAGACAAAACTTTTTAGATAACAACATACAAATTTTGCACATTAAATAAATGCAACATAATGTACAGCCCCTCTGTCTAAACCAAGACGTCCAAGGTTCTTTTTTTAAGACAGCTCTCTTCTGATTGGCTCCTTCCTACAAACAGAGGGTTTGTGCATGAGATGTGAGGATATGAGGAACATCTGCTCTCACTGACTTACAGCGCCAAGGGAAGTGTTAGGTAAAGTAATGCATTAGATTACCCTCCAGCTACACTAAGCAACACACGTTAGTATTGCATTTGAAGTAATCAGTTATTTACTTTGTTTTTCCAACTTGCAACTCTTCAATATCTTTCCGGATTTCCCTTAATTCGTTTATTTTTGCTGTGACAAAAAGAAAACATTTCTGTTTTCCTCAGACTCATTTGCAGCTGCTGCAGCACACCATTAAAAGGTATCAGACTTTCAATGTTTACTAAAGTATCGGTCAGCTGCTAAAAAGCTCTATTTCACATTTTAAAGAAACATCTGCAAGCTGACTGGTAAATGGAGCTCCACAGTGTACTGGTGGTGAGGCCCACTGAGGAGGAGAATGGTTAGTATTAGCAGTTTTCCCAGACCTCTTTTGTCTGAACTCTGATGACTTAAGTGATTCTTTCCTTGATGGTTTTACTTTCTGATCACAAAGCTCTCAATAAAAGTAAGACATCCATTTATTTCCCATTGAATGAACATTAACTCAAAATCAAAGAATCTGTTTTACCTCTTGCCACTCGAGAACACCAGTCCAGGCCACTACTTTATTGGTGACACCTTGTCCTTGTGGAATTGGGTTTGGATTGACTTGACTTCCAGGCTGTAAGGAAATTAGAGGACGCTATCAATACAACACTTTTCCAGGAATAAAGAATTACTTCTCAATTCATAGGAAAAGTAATTATTTCAATAGTAAAACATAATTCTTTAGAGCTGATCGAACTACGTTATTAGATGTAAGTTTAGACAATTGAATCTGTTAAAAAAGGAACATTAATAAATGAATTGGAAAACGAAGGGGAAAAAAACGCTACCCACAATGATCTTCTGGGGAATTGCGACTCTTATCTGGTTTTGATCTGATAGTAGTAGTAGTAGTAGTAGTAGCAGCATTTAAAATTCATTTTGATATTAGGCTTCAGACAGTGTGCTGGTCTGAAAACTCAGCTCAAGGCTGCTGCTTGCAGAGCATCACCAAGTAAAGTCCTGAGTCTTTCTAAGTGAAGCAGGGCTATTTACATGTAAAAATATCAGTATGACTTAATCTTTGATAGCGTTTACAGGGGTGAAAACAGCAAATGAAACATAAGATAACCCAATATTTTTTCAGCCAACTTGAGTATATTTGAACCACAGACGCTGATGCTCCAACCGCTCAATTAGACAGATTTATTGCTTCCTTAATCAGCAGTTTCAGCTCTGTGTTGGGATAATTGGATGGGGGTTTCCCCCCCCACAAAGATCAATTAGCCTTTTCACAAAATAAACCTGGATTAGGAAACACAATATGCCACTGGAACATGGAATGAAAATGAACTTCTGTATGCAGAGTACTGTATGTCTTCAGCATTAGTCCAACTATTTTTTCACCCTTTTCTTTTCTCTGGGTTTGAACAAAATGTGTAAACAGAACAGAAAAATAAAGGCATGAATGTGACTTAGGTGTACAAAGGCTATGTTCACACTGCAGGCGAAAGCTCATCAAATCCGACTTTTTTGACCCTATGCGACCCATATCCGATCATGGTATGACAGTGTGAACGGCACAAATACGATATTTTCAAATCCGATCTGGGTCACTTTCGTATGTGGTACTGAATCCGATACATGTCCGATGTTTTAGAAAGCGACTGCTGTTTGAACGGTCATGTCGCATTAAATCCGTCTTTTACGTCACTGACGCAAGACAGACGGCAATTATCAGCGCCTGAGAAGACATCGCGAACAGTTCCTGGCCATCCAATGAAACTGTTGGGAAGACAACGTTGGAGAAACGTAAACATTTTATTTGTACTGTATAATCTGCAGATTCTGACAGAAATCTGCAACTATCCTTTGAAGCACCGCTCCTCTCTAAAACAGCAATAAGGATCATTATTAGGCCATTTGTAAATAACAAAATAACTTTATAACTTCAAGCAAAATTGGGAAACGTAAAGTCCGAAACAAGTCTTTATATTAAGGACCATCAGTCAAACAATACTGTTTGGTCTGGGTCTAAACAGAGCGCGTTGTGTGTGACGTCTTCTTTTGCGCATGCCGGCCGCTTTGAGGGTTCACACTAGAGCGCATTTGCTGTCGCATTTTATTTGTAGTGTGAACAAGCAGACAAAAAAAAAAATAAAATAAATAAATAAATAAATCAGAATTAAGCATTAAGACCTGCAGTGTGAACGTAGCCAAAAACACCGCTGCAATTAATCTGATGAAAGTGTTTTGCAATGTGCAACTGTCAGGACAAGTCAGCATTGGAAATAGGAATATATATGCTTGAAGGCCAATGTTTCCAGTGCACTGGACAACATGGAAGTAATTCTTTAGTTACATGATATCACGATTGATCGCTAATATCCCCTATATAGAAAAACACTTCTTGTTTTTAGTAGGCATGTGTGCGACTATACGACTAATTGTCACTACTCAGCACCAGACTTACTACTCATTTAATCCAAGTCTTGTTAAGATTTTAATTGATGTGAAATACCAGTAAATTGTTGTGTCCTAAATGTTATGCAGATATCTTATTGCACCATTATTGCTAGTTCTTTTAAAGGTGAAAGAATGAGCTCATGGATACAAGTGGAAAAAATTAGCTTTCTCCAAAGGGCAGATGGGCTTTCCCTTAACAGTATGGTAAGGAGTTGAGTCATTTAGGAGGGGCTCAGAGTAGAGCCGCCACTCCTCTACATTGAAAGGAGGCAGCTGAGGTAGTCCTGGATATAAAGTTGTCTGGCCAGGCATGTCCTACTGGCAGGAGGCCCCAGGTTGGGCCCAGGACACATTAGAGAGATTATATCTCTTGGCTGGACCTGATGTTTCCTGGATAAGCTGGAGGAAATGGCTCGCGAGAGGGGCTGCTGCCCTGCAACCCAGAACCAAATAAGTGAATTGCTGGATGGTTTATTGTTTTGCTATTTTAGATTTTAAATTATATTGAAGAGGTTGTCATGAATTTTAGAGCAGCGTCCATCATGTTCCACACTTTTTGGTCGCAGTTTATTCGTTTTTTTGGATGTTAATTTGTCACCTTTTAATAATAGGATATGAAAACATGTTACAAGACGTTCATGTTTTCATATCCTATCTAATATCGGTTTATTTTAAGTGTTTTTCTTCTTCAATGTCTGAAGTATATTGAGTTTGTCATCGGTGGTCAGACCCAGCTCCACTGAGTCTGTCTGAGCTACCAGCTTGATCTCTGCAGCTTTGATTTTTCCAGGGACACATTACAGAGCTACGGTTCTTCTAATCTAACTCTTAGCAACACAAGAAATACGAACAGTTTCCCAAATGTAAAAATAATGCATTTATTGCCTTGTTTGCAAATTCCTGTATTTTTAACCCTTAAAAGGGGGTTGGAAGTTGAAGAAGAAGAAACAGAAATTACCATAGTGGGCGCTGCAGATGGTTGCGTGGTCTGATTTCCAGAGGGTTGTGGCTGCTGAGGGAGTGGCTGTGGCGGCTGGCTGGGCACTGGCTGTCCTGCGGGTGGGACTGGCTGCTGATTGGGAGTAACTGGTTGGATTGGCGTATTTACCGTACTCACTGTTGATAAACTCGGCTGAATGGGCTTGACTACAGGGTGACTGGGAAATGGAGGCCCTTGGCCCATTCCTGGGACTGAAGGAAGGAAAGAAGGCATAAAAAGACAAGACTGACCAAAAAAAAGAAAAAAGAAAAAAAAGAAAAAAAAAAAAAAAGCATAAATCCGAACAATATCATATATAAATATGCTGTAGGGTTAAACACCAAGGCATAATCACACATGGTCTATGTAAACACAGACACGCTGCAAGTAAAAGCTTGGCTAGTATAAATTGTTCACAAAGACCCAAAGAGCCCTCTGGTAACTCACAGCGACTCTTCTGGTTGTTGGCTGCCTCCATGACCATCTGTGCAGCCACCTGAGCAGCAGTCAGAGGCGTATTCTGTCAGCGGGCAGATTAAAGGAAGACAATGCTTGGTAAAACGTTTTAAGGGAAGAAACATAAGCACCGCTGTCTGAAACTGAGCCAAAAGCAGGCAGCACGAATTAGTCTCCAGCCAGCTTTACACTATATGGCTGCTTGCCCATTACCTGATAAGGAGGGGTTGTGTTTATTGGTGGAGGGGGCTGTGGAGTTCCAACAACAGGCTGACTACTAGCCAGCACCGGAGGAGGGATGACAGGTTTGTGCGGCCCGGGTCCTCCACCTGCAGAAACTAGAGAGAGAGACTGGGAGATAAGCTCATAGTCTGTACATAAAAGATGGCTGCAGCCATCGGGACATCACCCATTGTTTAGTGAAGTCCAGTTGAAAAGGTACAAGCGTTTTTTTGTTCTGTTTTGCACTTCTTACAACTGGAAGCATGATATGTATTTATGACTCTGATCACAGAGATGTGTCGGAGTAACCTTGAACAGTAGCTAAGTCTTTAGAAATTCCTTTAAGAATTACAAATAAAGGACTTCCGGTCAGCATGCGACCCGAATAGACGCAGGAACAAGCTGCTCCGGTGAACTTAACTCCGCTTTGACCAGTTTCACCCCTTCAACTGCCACCTTTAAGTCGCTTACACTCGTAACTGCTTTTCTAGTGTTTTGAACACTTTTGACCCTTTCCAATGGCTGCTAAGAGTGCAAAAGCGAACAAAAAGGAGGACGCTAGCTTAACACTGGAGGCTATCACCACGCTGCTCCAGCAGCACCGAGATGAGTTGGCATCTGAATTTAAGACCTCATTTAACGCCCTCGATTCGAAGCTGGACCAGGTACGACAAGCCCAAGAGGAACAGGCCGAGAGAGTTTCATCCTTGGAGCTTGCAACTGAAGACCTGAGCCAACGTGTCGCTGACCTTGAAAACACGTGTGCCGCTCTTCGCGAAGACAACAACCAGCTAAAGAACAAAGTCACTGACCTGGAGAGCCGTAGCAGGCGTCAGAACATCCGCGTCCTTGGACTGCCTGAAGACACTGAAAGTGGGCGCCCCACTCACTTCTTTTCCAACCTTCTCTGTGAGTTATTGGGCAAAGAAATACTTCAGTCTCCACCGGAGCTCGATAGAGCGCACCGCTCCCTCGCAGCGAAGCCGCCCGTGGGACGCCCACCTCGCCCGGTGATCATCCGCCTGCACCGATACCAGATCAAGGACCTCATCATCCGAGAAGCTAGGAGGAGAGGGAAATTCGACTACCGAGGCGTGCCTATCCGAATTGTGGAAGACTACAGCCCCGAGGTCCTCAATCAGCGGGCGCAGTACAAGGACATTATGTCGGAGCTCTACGGGCGAGGCCTGAGGCCGGCTCTCCTCTTCCCAGCACGGCTTCGCATAACGCAGGCCAGCGGCGCCAGAAAGTTTTTCAGCTCCGTGGACCAGGCTCAACAGTACATTGAGAGGCTCCCAAAGGCTCCGGAAGCCCCGTGAAGAATTATTACTGATAAAACAATGGCACCAAATGCAGGTACCAAACATTCCATATAGGTATGGAGGCGCAGTCGGGATCCACGTAAGACGTTGCTTCTCCCCTCCGAGTGTAGCGATGTAGTCTGAGTGCTATAGTACTGAAATGCTGATTATTACTTTAATTTAACTCGATAATCTTATTTTGTTTTCTTTGTTAAATAAGGAGACAACCTCATTGGCTTCTACCCGTTGGCTAATGACGTAATATCTGTTGCACGGAGACGGGGAGTTTTGTTATCTACTCGTAGCCTTCTGTCTGTTCTTATTCAATAATTCAGTTATACCGGTAGTACTTATTGAACTACATCATCTTTTTGTGTTTGGTTGTTTGTTTACATACTTGGACTCTGCTTTGAAACACTCCAGCAATTACATTTGGACTTGGTGGCTGATACAGTTTCGAAACTTAACAGTATTATACGGGGTTTCAGCTTACTATGCTATGGCCACCGGAGCAGTGGTTCAACTGCTTCAATACCTAGGTTATTGGTATCATAGACAGGAGGAGTAACACTCTAAATATGTTAAGTTTGAAGAGCTCGCTGCTTGTTCTTGTTCTTTTTTTTAGCAGCCATTTTCTGTTGTGGGGAGGGCTTGGGGAGGGTAAGAGTCACTGCTTTGAACCTCATACACTGTTCTTTTTTTTAACCTGTTCTGCACTAATTTCCACCCACTGTAAAGTTATTCTGTTCTTATCATCTAAGGCCAGTGTGCATAGTTCCTTTGCTCTACAAATCAGATGAGTCTGCAATTGAACTTTCTAAGCTGGAATGTTAAAGGTCTAAATCATCCAGTCAAGAGAAGGAGGGTTTGGTCACATGTTAAACACCATAACACTGACGTGGCTTTCCTGCAGGAGACCCACGTCAGGGCCTCTGATAATGTCCGTCTCTTCTCCCGTTGGAGGGGCCAGTGTTTTCACTCACTTTTCCAAGCTAGGGCACGTGGGGTCTCTATATTGGTCAGGCAGAACATTCCCTTTGAGGCCCACAATGTCATAGCAGACAAATATGGTAGATATGTCATAGTCAGTGGGAAACTGTATAACAGTCTTGTTGCTCTAGTAAATGTGTATGCTCCTAATACAGATGACGAGAATTTCTTTAAACAACTATTCTCCTCTTTGCCTGACTTAAATGTCTACTCTCTTTTTCTGGGGGGTGACTTTAACTGCTGGTTAGACCCAGCCCTGGATCGCTCATCCACTAAGAGCAATGTTTTAAGCAAATCTGCATCTGTCATTCATGCCTTTCTATCAGAATATGGAGTGTGTGATGTTTGGCGTACTCTAAATCCTCATAAAAGAGATTACTCCTATTTTTCACATGTGCACCATACATATTCAAGAATTGATTACTTTATCATTGACACTAATTGTCTGCAGCAGGTCCACTCCTGTGCCTACCATAGCATAGTTATTTCAGATCACGCCCCTCTTACTTTGTCTCTGTCTCTTCCACATCCTCCTGTTAAAGCTGCACAATGGCGTTTCAACTCGACCCTCCTGTCGGATGAAAATTTTGTAAAGTTTATCCAGGATGAGATACGCTTTTACTTTGCCACCAACTCTTCCCCAGAGACTTCCAGCCTTGTCGTATGGGATGCCTTTAAGGCGTATATCAGAGGCCAGATTATTGCTTATTCGGCAAGAATCAAAAAACAGTCCACCTATGAAAGGAACAAGTTAATGCAACAAATTAAGGAGACTGATGAACAGTATGCTCTCAAACAGAGTCATGAAATATTTAAAAAGCGTGTGGAACTTAAAACAAGACTTGACCTACTCACAACGTACTCGACTGAACGTTTACTCTTACATGACAAATCCAAATTTTATATGCATGGTGACAAACCTGATAAATTACTGGCGAGCCTTCTAAAAGGTTCTCGGGCAAGGCAAAGTATTCTTAAAATTCGACAACAAGATGGCAACATAGTCACAGATCATGAAAAAATCAATGAAGTGTTCAGGGATTTTTACTCACAGCTTTACACCTCAGAGTCCCAAACTGACTGTAATGCAATTAATGAGTTTTTAGCTAAACTTGACATTCCTGAAATTCCACCAGAACTTAAAACAAGGCTGGATGAACCCATCTCCCAGTTAGAAGTTTCCTTGGCTATAGCTTCGATGCACTCTGGTAAGTGTCCAGGTCCGGATGGCTTTCCGCCAGAATTTTTCAAACACTTCTCTTCATTACTGTCCACGCAGCTTAGTGCAACCCTCACGGACTGCAAGGAACAGGGATCTCTTCCTCGATCATTCTATGAAGCCTGTATTACACTTATTAAAAAGAAAGGAAAAGATCCGTTGGAATGTGCCTCCTATAGACCCATTTCTCTACTGAACACAGACGCTAAAATATTAGCCAAGATACTTGCCCGTAGACTAGAAATAGTTCTTCCAAAAATTATTTCGAAAGACCAGACAGGCTTCATTAAAGGTCGTCATTCATATTTTAACATAAGGAGGCTATTTAACATAGTCTACTCCAGCTCTACAGACTCTGATGAATGTGTGGTCTCGCTTGACGCTGAAAAGGCCTTTGATCGAGTTGAGTTTGATTATCTCTTTGCAGTCCTTGATAGATTTGGCTTTGGAGCGAAATTTACTTCATGGATCAAATTACTCTATTCTCAACCATCTGCTACAATACGAACTAACCTCCAATTGTCAAAACCCTTCAAACTTCACAGAGGCACACGCCAGGGATGTCCTCTCAGCCCCCTGCTTTTTGATCTGGCCATAGAACCCCTTGCCATTGCGTTCCGCAGTTGCAAAGAGGTACACGGCATTTGGAGAAACAATACAGAACATAAGGTCTCGCTCTATGCAGATGATCTCCTGCTCTTTATTTCTAAGCCCTTAGCCTCACTACCATCTGCATTGAATCTGCTTAGTCAATTTGGTCAGATTTCAGGGTATAAACTGAACCTTAATAAAAGTGAGCTCTTCCCGCTGAGTAGCAAAGCCAGTATGTTAGACTTCACCTGCTTGCCCTTCAGAGTTGAAATGACAAAAATTACATATTTGGGAATCACGGTGACAAAAAAACATAAAAACCTTTTCACAGAAAATGTGAGTGCTTTGCTGAACCAAGTGAAGCGGTCCCTTACCCACTGGACACCACTCTCTATGTCTCTGGTAGGACGTATCAATTCAATTAAAATGACCATTCTACCCAAATTTCTATACCTTTTCCAGGCCATACCCATTTTCATTCCCAACACTTTTTTCAATAAGCTGGACTCTGTCATCTCATCTTATCTATGGCAGGGTAAACGCCCAAGGCTCAATAAGATGCATCTTCAAAAATCTAAAATTGAGGGTGGGTTTGCACTTCCCAACTTTCGTTTTTATTATTGGGCTGCTAACATACGATGTTTGGTGTTTTGGTATTTTTACCATAATCGGAGTGGTTGTCCTGACTGGGTCACTATGGAATTGCATAGTGACAACAGTATATCCTTACCAGCTGCACTTTGTTCTCCACTCCCATCCTCTTCATTCAACTTCATTCCCAACCCTGTAGTGGTGCACTCATTAAAAATATGGGGCCAGTTTAGGAAATATTTTAAACTTTGTGACTTCTCCCTCCTCAGCCCCATTGCATCTAACCATTTCTTTAAACCTTCTACCCAGGACAGTGGGTTTGCGGAATGGCACAGAAGTGGAATAACTTGCTTTAAGGACCTATTCATAGCCAACAAACTAGCATCATTTGAACAACTTGCTAATAAATATATTCTTCCACCATCACACTTTTTCAGATACTTGCAAGTCAGGCACTTTATTTGTTCCCAGATTTCAGGCTCAAGCCCTCCACCAGAGCCTACACTACTAGAAACTATTCTACAACTCAATCCAACCAATAGAGGGCTGATTTCCTTGCTTTACAATAAAATGTTAAATTTGACACATACCTCTTCATCCAAGCTCAAGACACTGTGGGAAGAGGACTTAAACATGACAATCTCTGATGAAACATGGGCCTCTATACTCAAACATGTCAACACTACATCACTATGTGCCCGCCATTGTTTAATCCAGTTCAAAGTGGTGCATAGAGCCCATTTCTCAAAATCCAGATTATCCCGTATCTACCCTGAAATCACTCCATACTGTGACAGATGCAAAACTGCTGAAGCCTCACTGGTCCACATGTACTGGTCTTGTCCCAATCTCACTCAGTTCTGGTCAGAGGTTTTTCGTACCCTGTCCGGAATTCTCAGTGTGACGCTGGCCCCCGGCCCCCTTCTTGCTCTGTTTGGCATCAGTGGGAATGAGGTGCTTCTACCGGCCTCTAAAAAACAGGCATTATCATTCTGTTCCCTGTTGGCCAGAAGGGCAATCCTACTGAGGTGGCGGGACGCTGCCCCTCCCACTCACAAACAGTGGTTATATGACCTCATGGCCTGTCTAAAACTGGAAAAGATAAGACACTCACTTCAGAACTCCACTGGGAAATTTCAAGACATGTGGGGACCCTTTCTTGATGCTTTTCAAAATCTATAAGAATTTTTCAGCGAACTCTTAAGTCAGGTGTGGAAATACAGTGTGCGGGTGCAGGCAGTGACCTGGGTGGGAATGAATGGGATTGTTTTGCAGGGATTATGTTACTTTGGGATATATTATACATTTGTTTATATTATTTTTTTTCTCTTTCTTTCCCTTTTTCCTTTTTTTTTTTTTTTTTTTCTCTTTCTTTTATTTCACAGCCGAAGATACATTTTTGGACTCATTTCACAGCTTAAATGTACTACTTAACCTCAATGTACAGATCATCTGTAATCCTTCTCTTTTCTTTCTGTCTATATGTATAATATATATGTTGATGCTTATGTGTACAAAAGGAAACCTCTTAATAAAAAAGACGTTGTTTAAAGAATTACAAATAAAGAAGCGCTCAGAGTGAAATAAAAATCTTATATAAATGGATGATTCATAAACTGATATACAAAGTTACAGTCATGTTTCAGTAATTTTAAAATTAGACAGAAATAACCAGAGGAAATAGAGAATGCAGTTTGTAAAAGATGATGTCATCTATTAAGGGGAAAAAGCTATTCAAACCTGGCTCTGAGTGAAAAACTAAACTTAATAACTGGTTGTGGCACCCTTGGCAGGAAGATCTGAAATCAATCATTTGTGATAAATGTAGAATTTTTATTTTTTTTATTTTTTTTAATTCAGCAGCATGGGAGTCATGCCAAAGCATTTCTGATGGATTTAAGTCTAGACTTCAACTAGGCCACTCCAGAAACTTCATTTTGTACTGTTTTTTTTTTTTTTTTTTTAGCCATTCAGTAGCAGAGTGACTGGTGTATTTTAATGCATGCTCAATCATCGAGGTAAGGAAAACCCAGAAAGTTCATTCTGTTCATCTGAATTTAGTGGGAACTTCTTGAGTTTCCGCTAACAGCAGGTATCCCCAAACTTCTAAATGGTATAGTTGCATTATGACAAAAACTAGCACCATTGATGGTTGTGAGCTCAGTTTCATGATTGTTAATATGCAAGTTGTCATCAGCATGGACAATGGCGATGACAAGTGAGGTGTTTCAGATCACTTTCTGCTGCATAACCTTCAGGGTAAAAATTGATAGTCAGACGTTCTCCTTCACGATTTTCAGGAAGAGAGCAGAATTCATAGTTCCTCAAATTTTGCAAGTTATCCTGGTCCTGAAGCAGCATCATACTACCACCACCACGTTTGACTGTTGGTATGAGGTTTCTTTTATGAAATGCCACGTTAGTTTTATGCCAGTTGTATTCCACAGAATATTTTTCCTAAAACTCCTGGGGTTCATCAAGACATTTTTTTAAGCAAACGTGAGATGAGCCTTTGTGCTCTATTTGGTCAGCATTGGTTTTCACCTTACAATTATCCCATTATGCCACGTCTCTTTCTTTTTGTTGAATCATAAGTGTAGCCACAACCGTAACTGAAGCAAGTCAAGCCTGCAATTCTTTAGATGTTGTTTTGGGTCCTTTTGTGACCTCTTAGATAAGTCGTTCATGCTCTCTTGGAGTAATTTTTGTAGGCTGGCCACTCCTGGTTATGTTCACCACTGTTTTTTTCATTTGTGGATAATGGCTAGCAGCATGGTTCACCAGAGTCTAGGCCTGGGTTTGGCCAATAAAAGTGAACTCAGCTTTCAAAAAATGTGATTACTCACAGTTAATTCATGACTTAACAAGGGAGGAAATAACTTTTTTTTTTCCACATAAGGTCAGGTAGGTTTGGATAACTTTTCTTCCCTTAATAAATGAAATCCTCATTCTAAAACTGCATTTTTCTTTGATCATCTTTGACTAATATTAAAAATGTTTTGAAAAGGTGAAACATGTTGAAAACAAGGAGGAGTCAAATTGTTTTTTCACAGCATTGTACACTTGTCTACTCACATATTAAACATCAACCTCCAGGGCTAAAAATGTCAAAGTGCCAAAACTACAGTTCCAACCAAGCGGACAACTTAGCAGTCCATTCTCAAATCTAAATAAGAACAATTCCTCCACCCGAAAACCAGCGTAATGGCACCCAGCGTGTAAAAGCTAAGGCTTTAACATGAGTCCAAATACCTTTACATATCACTGTGTATCAAAGAAGACTTAAAATTGAAAATTCATCAAGGCTTATTGTTCCACAACATATCTTTAGTATAAGAGCAAAAAACAAACAAACAAACAAAAAAAACAAATAAATGAATAAAAACATGTGCTACAAGTGGACAAGGCATAGTTTTCTCACCAGGAAGCGAGATGCCTCTGACTAGGACCATGTGGAAGGGATCTTGACTGTAGTCAGGAAGAGATTCAACTGCCCCCCCTACTGGTGACGCACGTTCAAACAAAGCCCTTAGAGGGGGCAGTTTCCGAGGAGCCACAACAGAGAAATTAATTCCTCTCTAAAAAAAACAAAAAAAAACAAACAACAAATATATATCAAGGTTAATACTATGATCATATCTAACCCAGTAAAAATAACCTTCACCAAAAAAGCCAGCCTGTCCTCCAAGTATCTACTGAGGACAAAATCTGTGTTTACTTACATCTCTGATGATTTTGACCAGGCTGTCTGCTGTGCAGCCAGTGTAGCTGACACTCTCCACAGCAGGAAGCAGGTAAGGAGGGGAATTACACAGCAGCACACACACTTTGTGGGTCTGACCTCTGCAGCAGCACACAGAAAGAGGGAGAGACATAAAAGTTTAGATTTTCATCACTACTAAGCTAATTCAAAAAAGAAAACTGGCATTGTTGTAATTGTTTTTTTCTTTTTACTTGAATTTCATGAGATATTAGAAACTTTTTAAAGATGATTTTAGCAAGAAGACCCAGTTATTTTGGGGATAAAGGAAGACTTATTATACTGATTCAATCATAGTTTTGCCTCTTAAAGAGAACCTATTATACTTTTCCTTTACCATTAATTTGGTGAATGTTCATCTATATAACCAAAATTACATATGGTCAAAGTTTTGAAAATGAGGTCAGTTTATGTGAGTGTAATTTGTGTGAGGTGAAAACTCAGATTTCAAAACTGATCTAAACACTCAAATTAAATTTTTTCTATTTTTGTCTCATAATAATGTTAATAACAGCAGACATCCGTAATATATTCATCATAGACACTGAGAGCAACGAGGCCCCACCCATTTGCCATTTTAAGCAGGTATTTCAAAGAGGGAGCCAATCAGAGAAAACGGGTTAAAATTACAGGGAAGTATGCTAAAACATGTCGTTTCAGAAAGAAGATGAACTGACGGGATCAAATATAAGAAAAATAAGGATTATTGAACTGAGAGGTAGCAGCTAAAGCAGCTTGTTTGAACTTGCTATTCTAAAAAAGCTACTCTGGTAGGCCCAATACAAACATGGAGCTGGAAAAGAGAAGAATATGTTATTTTAAGGAAGTGCCAAAATTAGCTTCTCACTGTCTTTTACCAAGTTACCTTGGATGAAAAGATTCTGCCTCTAGGTTTGTTTTATCAATGAAGAAAACACAAATACAGGCTTACATCTGCTCCCTCATTTTCTTAAAGTCATCGAAAAGCTGCAAGGCCACAGAAAGTCCCTCTGCAATCAGACTGCAGCTTTCTGCTCCACCTCCCATAAACCTGTGTGGAAAAGAAAAAAAGTGTGATTTTCTACAATTTCTCTTCATGATTAGAACAAAGGGGCAGTTTAAAAGGTGTAATAGGAAAATAATTTTTACTGGATGTTGTCGATCCAGGAGACAAATTCGAAGGCTGAGCTGGTTGGCGCGTGACACTGGACATATGACTCCGGAGCGCAGTCCACTGTGTTGAAGACCACAAGGCCATACTGTGTGCCCCCGTACTAGAAAAAAATAAAATAGTAATCATAAATTATCCACAGAATTCAAAAAACATATTCGAATTTCAGCAAACAGTGACAGGGAATGCAAGCTAAAGAATAAAAAGCAGAGATTAGACTGTCTACAGTGTACCTTGCCTCTTGCCCTATGTCAGCTGGGAAAGGTTTTAGCCCAACCTTAAGTTGGATAAGCAGTTAAAAAGATAGAAAACAGGAATTACAGCAACACTCACATCTCCACCAAAATCCGTTTCTGCTGGAGGCCCTCCATTAAAATACCTGTGGTGAATGAAATAAAATTAATTCATGGCTACATGACATTAATGAGTTAGGAAACAATGGGTAGCTTTAGATACTTACTCAATAGCTGGAAGTATGTAATTTTTTCTTAAAGATTCAAAGTATGGTCCAAGGTTCGCTGTCCCTTCAATGACAAACACCACATCAGCCACCTGGTTGGGCCCAGGTTTACTGGATGGCTCCATGAGTGCCGAACCTGCCACCATAGATCTAGATACAGAGGAGAAGGTTATCATAGTTTAAAAAAACAAAAAACAAAACTACAATAAAAACCAAAATTAGGTGTGAAAAATATTTCTTGGTTAAAAATAAATAAATAAATAAATAAATATAGTCTGACTGATTTCTTCAACACCAGCATTAGTAGGATTTGGTACATGTAACTCTTAAGCCTCTTACCTACTGTTACGTCCCTCTGCAGCCTCTAATCTGCTCAGTGTGTTCAGCTGGTGCTAATTGGCCACACCTAGTCAGGTGTGGATAAAAGCATACCTGAGGCAAGCTTCCCAGGGAGCTCACTTGTCTTTGCCTTGGTGGCAGCAACCATTTTAGCCAACCTGGTTTTCCATTTTAAGATGAAACCTCTTCTCACCGATACTCATCTCCTTTTTTATGTTGCGCCTTTTGAGCCGGGTCGTAACACCTACCTTTCTATTTGAATGCATTTCTGATATTCTTAAATCTTGATTCAATAAATATAATTCATAAAAAGCTATAATTGACATTGAAAATGACAAAACAATTCTAAAAATCACTTTTGTTAAAACTCGGATGAAAGGCCCTTGTGGTCTAAGGAGCTTGGAAAGAAAAGCGTCTGGACTTCAGATCTGGGACTCTCCACCATTTGACCTTAGAACTGAAGAAGCTTCTCGGATGAGAGGTGAAATGTCTTCAAGCAACTTAAAGTCCAGATGCTTTTCTTTCCAAGCTCCTTAGGCTACGATGACCTGGATGACTGAGAACCTTCACAGACAAATGCCTTTGTGGTATTTATGGCATCTATTATGATCTGTACGTATACTCTGCAGCACAGTGAGAAGACAGACACATTGGGCTACAATTTAAACTACAATTTTCCTTTAAAACTAAACAAAAGCAAAAACATGTTAATTTACTGCTCATTTCATATATATTCATTTAGAAAGCATTACATTTTAATTTTTTAATATTGTCTTCTTATTATCGGAACTAATATCTTTAGTGTCTTGATGCATGCTGAATCATCCAGGTAAGTAAATCCCAAAAAGTTGATTCTGTTCATCTGGACGTAGCGTTTTCAGTGGGAAAAACATTTCATCACTCATCAAAGTGACTTCTTCCGTCACAGCTGATGTTGTGTTTGTCATTGAAGAGACAGCGAACCTTGTACCATTACTTTGAATCTTTAAGAAAAAATATATACTTCCAGCTATTAAGTATTTGAAGCTACCCATGGCTTAAACAGTACTGTACTCACCCCACAAACCAATAGTCACCAGTGGTGTTAGTTTTAGTCAATATGCAAATGCACTGTTTATAACGTGCAGTCAACTGAGATTAAAGAACTCACTTGGTTGAGTGACGAAACGTTTCTCCAACTGAAAACGCAAAGTCCATACGAACAGCTTCAACTTTTTGGGATACCATCTTTAGCGTTACCTTGTTTAATTTCCTGTTTGATTTCTTACCTTAATTCGAGCTCGATTTGTTTGTTTTGTCAGGTACACAAGTCACTCGGAGCTGAAACACCCCAATGTAAGATAGTGATTTCAGGGACATCCAGCAGCTACAGTACGATGGAAGCATGTGACTTCACCTCTGTGAAGCTGTAACAGTCTGCTATTCTTTCTCAAAGAAAAACAAAAACAGCACATGTGTTTTTCAGTGTAGCACACTTGCGAGAAATGTTTTATTTTTTGTTTCTTTTTGTTTGTTTGTTTGTTTTAAACCGGTGATAAAATACCAGATGTTTGCTGCGATAGCTGTGCGCTCCAGTTTTAAAGGTAGGACCTAAAACCAAGCTTTTTTTCGCTAATCATTAATCCATAATTAATATTGCTAATCGACATTATCGCCAAGGGGAGGTTAAACGCAAGCTAACGAAGTCAACAACAGCTGAAGTGCGCACAGCTTTCGTTTTAGCGTTAGCTAGCACAGCAAACGTCAGTGAGCGATTCAAGCTAATATAGTTCAAATAACCCCAATTAACAAGCCTTTTTCAAGCTGTTAAGTGATGTAGACTGACCTGATGGACTGTGACTGTCCGACGAACCGCTGAACCGGTTGGACCAAACTGTAACTTTAAAAATTAACTTGAATTACACAGCACAGTTAGCGTGAGCGTTTGTTGTATTTTTGGCGGAAGTGACGAAACGACATGCCCACAAGAGTCCAAGAATTAAAAAAAAAAAAAAAAAAAAAAAAAACTTTATTAATAACAACAAAGCGGAATATGGCATACATCAGGTTGTCAAGAACACCGAAAGGAGTACAAGGAAAATAAACGAAAACGATACAACTTGGGAATTACCATAAACACAAAATACCAGGGGTTTCAAGCCGTTCTAACACACAGAATTATAGAAGTATACTAAAATCTTTAAGACGGTGACACGGTTTTAAGGTATTTTCAATTCTTGCTGTCCATTATTGAGAAAATATAATGCTTTAATATCAAAAGTAATTCAGTGAAATTTGGCTTACGACTGGAGAACTTGGATGTGTGAATACACTGTCAATATCACTGTAACCAAGAAAACGTTTTTCGAGCATAACGAAAAATTAGGGTTTCCATGATCAGAAACAAAACGTGAAAATATGCTCTAGAGATGTTTCGTAAACCAGCAATACCAG